>NC_135572.1:7014920-7686851 GCF_965152235.1 Eretmochelys imbricata
GCAGGAGGGTCTGTAATTCTGAGGGATATATACATTGCAGAAATGCTGGAGTCCTCAGCCAGTCAGAAAACAGAAATATGACCTATCATCCCTGGTACCACAGAGCAACACAGCTCTCATTTCCAGGAGCAAATAAACCTGAGCTGATTTGGGAACTACTCACTGACATTCCGTGGGGTCTCCTCTCTCACAACCCCTGCCAGGATCGGGCCCAGAGCACATGCCATCTCCAGAAATGGGAGCCCATGAGAAATCCTGACTCGTGGCATCAGGGTTTTAACACTCCGAGCTCACTTTGAATCTCATATTTCTGTGTAGCCTGAACAGCCCAATGTAGAGCATGGGCAGATGGAGAGGAGGGGTTCCCAAGCTACCTAGCGCTGCATGCTCTCCAGCCCCATCACTGAGTGACCCCGACAGCTCAACTGAGTCCTCTGCCGCTGCACAGAACATCTGCAAATGGAAACAGCTTCCAGCCTTTCCCCTTCACTTCATATTTTAAAGACAGTGAAACCTGCCAACGTACCCAATCCTGCTAGACGGGGAGCTGCTGACAACAGAGGTCTTCACCCTAAAGGACAAAGTAATCAGAGATGCTGCATGGGCAGCAGGCTGTATCTGTTCAGATAGGGAGGCCAGCTGCCTTTATGAAGCATGCCTGCAGATTCCCTTGGAGGCCACTTGGCCATCAGGGAAGCTCAGCTGCTTGGCTTTGTGTGCACCAGCTTTAACCCCCGTCGTGGCCAATGGCAAATACAAGAGGCCAAATCACAGGGGATGAGTGGCGAGGGACTGCAGCACCAGCCCTGCTGCAGGCTCTATTCCTGGAATTCGGGCTTGTCATCACTCTTCTTATGTCTCCTGTTAATCATAAGGCTACCTCAAGGGCAGCTGAGTGGTAACTATGATGCTGTCACAGCTGTGATCGTTCTTAAATTAAATAATGAAGAAGAAGAATATTTGACCAGATTTCTGTTGGGCAGTCCCCTTTCCTGCATTACAGGGAAGAGAGATTGTACAGGTTCAGTGTGCATTGTGTGAAAAAGTACTTTCTTTTCTTTGTTTTAAACCTTCTGCCTATTAACTTCATTGTGTGACCCCTGGATCTAGTGTAGGGGTAATAACACTTCCCTATTCTTTTTCTCCTCATGACTCATGAATTTATAGATCTCTATCCTATCCCCCCTGAGTCATCCATTTTCCAAGCTGAAAAGTCTCAGTCTTTTTAGTCTCTCTTCATCTGGAAGCTGTTCTATACCCCTAAACATTTTTGTCATCCTTCTTTGTACTTTTTCCAATTCAAATATATCTTTTTTGAGATGGGATGACCAGTATTGCACGTAGTGTTCAAGGTGTGGATATACCATGTACGTTTACAGAGGCAAAATGATATTTTCTCTCTCATTAACTATCCCTTTATAAATTATTCCAAATTAGGGCTGAGTGTGGAGGCCCGATTTAGGGACACTAGCTCCCAAGGTCCAATTCCTTCTGCCTGAGGCACTGTTACGTGGGGTTCTTTTAACCCAAAACTCTTGGTAACTTTTACACTGTGCGAGGTGGTGTCAGGAAGTAAATCAGGGGAGACATGGCCGTCCGACCGATAGATGGCTGGCACAAACAGGGCAACACAAGAGTGGTTTCACTTATAGCTAAACTTTACTTAGGCTCAAGCACTTACCCACATCCGCAACAGGTTAGTAAAACACCCCCAACCCTTGATAATTACCTAAACTGATTGTGGCTCTCAAATGGCACAGTGGAACCTTCCAGTGGACAAATCTTCCGCCTGCCAGTGGGGACCACAAGATGCGTCCAGAGGGAGAGTCCTGAAGAAACCTTCCCGAAGAGTCCACCTAACGCAAACTTTCTCCTCAAATTTATACATTAATAATACAATGACATGTCACTTAAAGAAAATGTGTTAAGCAAGCAGTTTCGAAGGTCAAGCAAGGGGTTTCCTTCAGGTCATTGATTAACCAGGTGTTTTGTTTTCAAAGTTTGCATGCCTTGAGGCCCCTAAAACGCATGTGTCAGGGTTCCCCCCCACTCTGAACTCTGGGGTGCACATGTGGGGACCTGCATGAAAGACCCCCTAAGCTTATAGTCTACTAGCTTAGGTTAAGACTTCCCCAAGGCACGGATTTCTTTCCTTGTCCTTGGACAGTACTGCTGCCACCACCAAGTGATTTACACAAAAATTCAGGGAAGGGTCACTTGGAATCCATACCCCCACCCCAAATCCCCCCAAACACCTTCACCTCCTTTCCTGGGGAGGCTTGAGAATAAACTACCAACCAATTGCCTTAGCAATTAGAGCACAGACCAGTCCCTTTGTCTTCAGGACACTGAAATGAATCATGTTCTTAAAAGAAGAACTTTATTTAGAAAGAAAAAATAAAAGACTCACACCTGCAAAATCAGGATGTACCTTACAGGATAGTAAGAAGATTTTAAACACAGAGGATTCCCAACTGGGCTCAGCTTCACAGTTACAAAAACAGGAATAAAACTATCTCTGTAACATAGGAAAATTCACAAGCTAAAACAAAAGATAACCTCACACATTTCCTTGCCCTACTTAAACTTTCTGTAAATTTAGATGGATTATTGGAGGTATACTTTCAGGAGATGTTGTGCCTGCTTTGTTTCTCCCTCTGTCCGGAGAGGGACAACAAAGAGAGAGCACAAACAAAACCTTCCCCCCAGATTTGAAAGTATGTTCCTTTTTCATTGGTCCTTCTGGTCAGGTGCCAACTAGATTATTTGAACTACTTAAGCCCTTAAAAGTAAGGCGATTGAGTATAGCTGCCAAGGAGGGATTTTATGCTACCCTTCTTTCTATATTGATGACAAATGTATCAGTAATTTCAACACAATTCTTATCAGGAAGGACAAGGGGTGGGGGAGGGGAAGCTGTCCTTTCTGTGGCACCCAAAAACCCACTCCCCTCCTGCCTTGGTTAAGCTGAGGCTGTTGCATGGCCACTTTACGGCCTGCTGACTTGGCTGCTTTTACCAATAAGCCATAGCGGTTTCACACACTTTACTGGTTCACCAAAATCTCCCCATACAGCATTAACTCCTGTGGCTGGAGCCCCGAGCTCCACCCACCCGTGCGTGGTTGCAGGAACCCTGGGTTGGTCGGAGCCCTCCCAGCCACACTGCACCTCCCCTCCTGAGATCTCAAGCAGCCCCATAGGAAAGGTTTGTCTCTTCCCAATGAACCTGAGGTTGTTATATGGGCCATGAAGGTTCCAAGGAACCTGAGGAGGCAGCTGTGACAATGCCCCCATATTCATCAGTGTAGTATTATTATTATATGATTATGACATAATTATGATGCAGCTTGAACAAAATGTGTCTTGTGAAGGGTCTATGGAAAAGATATGATTTGCACAATATGACGATCCTATTCGTATACATGTATATACTTTGTATATGAAGTTATGAATAGTGAATATGTATCTGTATTTAAAAAGTCGGTATACCTGAGTGGCACCCACTAGGCAAAATGCTTCCAGTCCAGACAGCTGGTTGTGAAAGGCTTATTCAGGGTAATGGGCCATTAGAAGAAACAATAAGCCCTAGGAAAAGTTTATCCCCCACCTGCTGAGCCTTCCTGAAAATGCTCAAGACAGCCTATGGCTAATAACGAGGAGTCCTTGTGGCACCTGAGAGACTAGCAAATTGATTTGGGCATAAGCTTCCATGGACTATAACCCACTTCATCTGATACAGACTAACACGGCTCCCCTCTGAAACCTATGGATAATAGCTGCTATGTGTAGCCAATTATTTTAGTTTAGTATTCATTTATCGTGTAATGTTCTGATTAATCAATATGTTTTATTACATATGTTTGCTGTATGTTAATTAAAGTTGATTTCTAGATTTATAACTGTATAATATTAATCAGTTTTAAGAGGAACTCTTTAGGAGTCATAAGTAAGACAAGCTGAAATGCAAAAGCCTGTATGCCAAGGCCTTCAAGACTGTAGCTCAGCTATTTTGGGCCTTGAAAAGAAGAAACGATGGTGCAAGTCGATGACCGAGAAATAACCCAAAAGATGGTGGGAAAGAGGTAATATTGCACATGTATAGCTGGGAAATTTAAATTTAAATAATAAAATACTGTAACAACAAATATTGTCTCTAACATGTGCCCTAACCCCAGGGCAAATGTGTTACAGCAATGTTGAAAAACAACTACCAGCCTATAGAATTCAGGATTCCTCGTGTTTCAAGGGGCCACAAACCAATAAAAAAGAGAGGGTTAACACTTTCATATGTATGCATAGAGCGTAGGTAAAAACAAACTCACACTACAAAAAGGGGTGTCTAGAGCAGGAAAACTGTTCTTCTTATGGGAAATTCCAGCAGGAACCACTCCCATATCCACGGTCAATCCGTGAGAGGGCAGGCAGACTCTAACATCATCTTCGAGGATGTAAATATAGCTGTAAGTATAACTAGTTCTTCATACTTCGCTATAGGAATTGTATATGCAGTAACATTTATAGCTCTGTTGGTAACTTTCATAAAACTATTAAAAGATAGACGCTCTTGTAATTGTATGTGTTATTTGCCTATGGTTTCACGTGTTGCTATGAAGTTTAAATCTAAACAAACTTAAAAGTCTAGGTGCCAGAGCCTAACCCACTGAAATATGATTAGCATTAAATAAAATAAAAGGTTACAGATTTGCTGTGCAACGTGGGGCCCCAGAGAACACATGAAACCAATAAGAAACAAAAGTCTGAGGAAAAATATAGAGAGATCAGAAGTCATAATGAACTAAATGGGAGACTTCCTGCTTTCACTTACCCTTGCTTGCATTTTATGTTTTGTTTGTCTGTCTGTGTGATGTTCAAGAATGGAGCTCAGGGGAAAGAAATAGAAAAAATAAAAACTGTTGTGTAAAAGGATCCTAGCACTCACGTATGGGTAGAAACCCTATCAGGCATGGCAGAGTGAGTCTGATGATTTACCAAATTACTCCTCTAGACTACACCACCGATGGAGGATCAAGGAAAACTTTGTGGGGTTACTCTGGTCACTGCCCCCCCTCTTGGTGCATTCCAGCTTGTCAAGTTTCCTTCCCCACGCTGAACTCTAGGATACAGATGTGGGGACCTGCATGAAAGACCCCCTAAGCTTATTCTTACCAGCTTAGGTTAAAAACTTCCTCAAGGTACAAACTTTGCCTTGTCCTTGAACCCTATGCTGCCACCACCAAGCGTGTTAAACAAAGAATAGGGAAAGAGCCCACTTGGAGACGTCTTCCCCCCAAAATATCCCCCCAAGCCCTACACCCCATTCCTGGGGAAGGCTTGATAAAAATCCTCACCAATTTGCGCAGTTGAACACAGATCCAAACCCTTGGATCTTAAGAACAATGAAAAAGCAATCAGGTTCTTAAAAGAAGAATTTTAATAGAAGAAAAAGTAAAAGAATCACCTCTGTAAAATCAGGAAGGTAAATACCTTACAGGGTAACCAGATTCAAAATATAGAGAATTCCTCTTGGCAAAACCTTAAGTTACAAAAAGACACAAAAACAGGAATATACATTCCATTCAGCATTTACCAGCCATTTAAAAAAAAAAAGAATATCTAATGCATTTCTAGCTAGATTGCTTACTAACTTTTTACAGGAGTTCTGAAGAGCATTCCTGATCTTTTCCCAGCAAAAGCATCACACAGACAGACAGACCCTTTGTTCCCCCCCCCCCACAAGTTCTGAAAATATCTTGTCTCCTGCTGGGTCATTTTGGTCAGGTGCCAGAGAGGTTATCTTAGCTTCTTAACCCTTTACAGGTGAAGGGGTTTTGCATCTGTCCAGGAGGGATTTTATAGTTCTGTATACAGAAAGGTGGTTACCCTTCCCTTTACATTTAAGACATAGCTGTAAACAGCTGAAGGAGAAGTAAGCACCACAAACCCTTCTCAAATAGAGAAATCACTATATAATATTTATCAGGAGCAAGGAAGGGACACATTCTATTATTTTTCTAAGAAAAGTATGAAACCGAATAAATTATCTGTATAGGCATTTATTTTAATGGGGGAGGATTCGTGAGAAGACCACGCAGTGGCATCTGGTGGGCCCATAGAGTTAAAGCAAGAAATAGAATGAACAGAAATGAGTAGCTGTCATGAGAGTGAGGAGAAAGAGAGACAAAGAATGAATTAGCCAGACATGTCACAAACCTCTCTGCAATTGTGCTGTTTGTTACAAGAAACTCAGGAAAGTGTAAAAGTTGATGTAAAGGCCTGTAAGGAAGCAATTTTAGATAACAGCACTTCTCAGGAAAAACAAAAGTCTTTGCAACCTGTGATTCCAGGAGGTATTTCTGATAACTCTAAATGAACTAAGTCAGAAGGAATAATGAAAAGAACAAGTGACATAACTGATTTTAAATCTGATATGCCCATTGTACCCCAAGCCACCTTAGAGTCAAAACCAGAATCTCCACAGAAACCCATGCCAGTTCCAGACCTTTCTATGGTACAGGCACCTACCCCAGCCCCAAGAAAATGTAAAAGGTTAAGGCAAGATCCTGCACCTAAATTATCTACTGTTAAAGTTGCCCAAACTTGGGAGATAAGAATTCCTTTAGAGGAAATGGAACCCAGACTCCCCAATATAACCATGAAGAAGGAGAAAGAATTAATTTCTAAAGTGGAACCAGTCAAATCCAGTTACTCATATCTGTCCAGTAGCCATGTTAGCAAATGTAAAAAATGTAGAAGCCATTTCAAAAATGGTAGGGCCAGTGAAAAAGGGAGATCCAGCGGCTGCCCACCCAGCACACTTGGAAACTGTAGTGAAACTCCTCCAGTTAGCTAATGAGGATTTAGTTGAAATGTTACAGTTAAGTGGACGCTAAGACTTATGGACTACCAGAATTTCAAACAGGGGGAAAATCATTCAGAGACACTGTGTGTCTGTTAGCAAAATAATATGCATCCAGACCAGGCAGAAGTTCCTTTGGAAGTTCATATGAAGCAGCAGGAAGGCAAGTCACTGTATGAATTTCATAACAGACTTTCTGCAGCCTGGACATCTAATAAAATGCCTAGAAAGGAAACAGAACCACCATTTATTAATTTGCTTGTTAACCATTCTTTATCAGCAGTTCGGGGCAAAGTCAACCCGGGAGCACGCTTCCAGAAGTGCTGGACTTATTGTCTAAAGCCTATGGCTATATTCAAACTCAACAAAAAGGTTCCAAAAGAACTCACCCTCCTACAGCAGTTGCTCAAGGAGGCTCAGGTAAATCAGTAATCAAAGTAAAAGGCCCACAAACTGTTAGACAAGAACAATCACCTGGTCCAAAAGGGTCAGGTAATAATATTAAAATCAAACCAAACCCAAGAGGGGCCATACCACAAAGTCCCCAAATTCAAAATCCTGTCGGCTTTCCCCCAGCCCTTAGTTTAAAAACTGTTCTACGACCTTTTTAATTTTAAGCACCAGCAATCTGGTTCCGTTTTGGTTTAGGTGGAGCCCATCCTTCCTGTAGAGGCTCCCCCGTCCCAAAAGCTTCCCCAGTTCCTAATAAATCTAAACCCTCCTCCCTAATCCATCATCTTATCCATGCATTGAGACCCTGCAGTTCTGCCTGTCTAACTGGCCCTGTGCATGGAACTGGAAGCATTTCAGAGAATGCTACCATAGAGGTCCTGGACTTCAATCTCTTACCTAGGAGCCTAAATTTGGCCTCCAGGACCTCTCTCCTATCCTTCCCCATGTCACTGGTACCTACATGTACCACGACCACCGGTGCCTCCCCAGCACTGCACATAAGCCTATCTAGATGTCTTGAGAAATCTGCCACCTTCATCCCAGGCAGGCAAGTCCCCATGAGGTTCTCCCAATCATCACAAACCCAACGATCTATGTTTCTAATGATCAAATTGCCCATTACTAATACCTGTCTCTTCCTAATAACTGGAGTTCCCTCCCCCAGAGAAGTATCCTCAGAGCAAGAGGATACCACAACATCATCTGAGAGGAGGGTCCCAACTGTGGGGTCCTTTCCCTCTGCTCCAGTTGGATGTTCTCCTTCCCTGAGGCTTTCAACTTCCTCAACAACACAGAGGCTGTCAGACTGGGGGTGGGACCGTTCTACTGTGTCCCAGAAAGCCTCATCTCTGTACCTCTCTGTCTCCCTTAGCTCCTCCAGCTCAGCCACCCTGGTCTCCAAAGCCCGTACATGGTCTCTTAGGGCCAGGAGCTCCTTGCACAAAGTGCACACATATGCCACCAGCCCACAGGGCAGGTAATCATACATGCTGCATTGGGTACAGTAAACTGGGTAGCTTCCACTCTGTTTGTTGCTGGACTTCTGCCTGCTTTATTTTTTTTTACTCCCAAGGCTTGTTCCCTTGTTGGTGATTTGTTTTTATCAAGTGGTGTTTTGAGTGCAAAGAATGTTAGGTGTATCTATCCCCTACTCACACTCCCCCTGTAAACTCCCATGCCAAACTCCCCTGTTAGCCGTTCCTCTTCGTTAACTCAGAATAACTAGCTAGAAACAGAAATTAAAAGGTAGAGTACCAAAAGTAAAATCCCTGCCAGCTGCATGGGAACTTTTTAAAGACACCATAATAGAGGCTCAACTTAAATGTATATCCCAATTTAAAAAACATAGTAAGAGAACCAAAAGAGAGCCACCATGGTTAAACAACAAAGTAAAAGAAGCAGTGAGAGGCAAAAAGACATCCTTTAAAAAGTGGAAGATAAATCTAAATGAGGAAAATAGAAAATAGCATAAACTCTGGCAAATGAAGTGTAAAAATATCATTAGAAAGACCAAACAAGAAGTTGAAGAAGAGCTAGCCAAAGACTCCAAAAGTAATAGCAAGAACATTTTTAAATACATCAGAAGCAGCAAGCCTGCAAAACAACAAGTGGGGCCACTAGACGATCGAGATGCTAAAGGAGCACTCAAAGACAATAAGGCCATTGCGGAGAAGCTAAACGAATTCTTTGCATCAGTTTTAACTGTAGAGGATGTTAGGGAGATTCCCTAACTTGAGCCATTCTTTTTGGGTGAGACATCTGAGGAACTGTCCCAAATTGAGGTGTCATTAGATGATGTTTTGGAACAAATTGATAAACTAAACAGTAATAAGTCTCCAGGACCTGATGGTATTCACCCAAGAGTTCTGATGGAACTCAAATGTGAAATTGCAGAAGTACTAACTGCCATCTGTAACCTATCATTTAAATCAGCTTCTGTACCAAATGACTGGAGGATAGTTAATGTGATGCCAATTTTTAAAAGGGCTCCATTGGTGACCCTGGCAACTACAGGCCAGTAAGCCTCACTTCAGTACTGGGCAAATTGGTTGAAACTATCGTAAAGAACAAAATTGTCAGACACATAGATGAACAAAGTTTGTTGGGGAAGAGTCAACATGGTTTTTGTAAAGGGAAGTTATGCCTCAGCAATCTACTAGAATTCTTTGAGGGGGTCAACAAGCATGTGGACAAAGGAGATCTAGTGGATATAGTGTATTTAGATTTTCAGAAAGCTTTTGACAAGGTCCCTCAGCAAAGGCTCTTAAGCAAAATAAGCACTCATGGGGTAAGAAGGAAAGTTGTCTCCTGGATCAGTAACTGGTTAAAAGATAGGAAACAAAGGGTAGGAATAAATGGTCAGTTTTCAGAATGGAGAGAGGTAAATAGTGGTGTCGCCCAGGGATCTGTACTGGGCCCAGTCCTATTTAACATATTCATAAACGATCTGGAAAAAGGGTAAACAGTGAGGTGGCAAAATTTGCAGATGATACAAACTACTCAATCCGGAAACACTTACATGAGAGGAAAGTGATCAGGAACAGTCAGCATGGATTCACCAAGGGAAGGTCATGCCTGACTAACCTAATCGCCTTCTATGATGAGATTACTGGTTCTGTGGATGAAGGGAAAGCAGTGGATGTATTGTTTCTTGACTTTAGCAAAGCTTTTGACACGGTCTCCCACAGTATTCTTGTCAGCAAGTTAAAGAAGTATGGGCTGGATGAATGCACTATAAGGTGGGTAGAAAGTTGGCTAGATTGTCGGGCTCAATGGGTAGTGATCAATGGCTCCATGTCTAGTTGGCAGCCAGTGTCAAGTGGAGTGCCCCAGGGGTCGGTCCTGGGGCTGGTTTTGTTCAATATCTTCATAAATGATCTGGAGGATGGTGTGGATTGCACTTTCAGCAAATTTGTGGATGATACTAAACTGGGAGGAGTGGTAGATACGCTGGAGGGCAGGGATAGGATACAGAGGGACCTAGACAAATTGGAGGATTGGGCCAAAAGAAATCTGATGAGGTTCAATAAGGATAAGTGCAGGGTCCTGCACTTAGGATGGAAGAACCCAATGCACAACTACAGACTAGGGACCGAATGGCTAGGCAGCAGTTCTGCGGAAAAGGACCTAGGGGTGACAGTGGACGAGAAGCTGCATATGAGTCAACAGTGTGCCCTTGTTGCCAAGAAGGCCAATGGCATTTTGGGATGTATAAGTAGGGGCATAGCGAGCAGATCAAGGGACATGATCGTCCCCCTCTATTCGACATTGGTGAGGCCTCATGTGGAGTACTGTGTCCAGTTTTGGGCCCCACACTACAAGAAGGATGTGGATAAATTGGAGAGAGTCCAGTGAAGGGCAACAAAAATGATTATGGGTCTGGAACACATGAGTTATGAGGAGAGGCTGAGGGAACTGGGATTGTTTAGTCTGCAGAAGAGAAGAATGAGGGGGGATTTGATAGCTGCTTTCAACTACCTGAGAGGTGGTTCCAGAGGGGATGGTTCTAGACTATTCTCAGTGGTAGAAGAGGACAGGACAAGGAGTAATGGTCTCAAGTTGCAGTGGGGGAGGTTTAGGTTGGATATTAGGAAAAACTTTTTCACTAGGATGGTGGTGAAACACTGGAACGTGTTACCTAGGGAGGTGGTAGAATCTCCTTCCTTAGAAGTTTTTAAGGTCAGGCTTGACAAAGCCCTGGCTGGGATGATTTAATTGGGGATTGGTCCTGCTTTGGAGCAGGGGGTTGCACTAGATGACCTCCTGAGGTCCCTTCCAACCCTGATATTCTATGATTCTATGATACTCAAGATAGTTAAGTCCCAGGTAGACAGTGAAGAGCTACTAAAGGATCGCACAAAACTGAGTGACTGGGCAAAAAAATGGCAGATGAAATTTTATGTTAGTAAATGCAAAGTAATGCACACTGGAAAACATAATCCCAACTAAACATATACAATGATGGGGTCAAAATTAGCTGTTACCACTCAACAAAGAGATCTTGGAGTCATTGTGGATAGTTCTCTGTAATCATCCACTCAAAGTGCAGCGGCAGTCAAAAAAGCAAACAGAATGTTGGGAATCATCAAGAAAGGGATAGATAATAAGACAGAAAATATCATATTGCCTCTATATAAATCCATGGTACATCCACACCTTGAATACTGCGTGCAGATGTGGTCGTCCCATCTCAGAAAACATATATTGGAATTGGAAAAGGTTCAGAAAAGGGCAACAAAAATGATTAGAGGTATAGAACGGCTTCCGTATGAGGAGAGATTAATAAGACTGGGACTTTTCAACTTAGAAAAGAGGCAACAAAGTGGGGGATATGATAGATGTCCATAAAATCATGAGTGGTATAGAAAAAGTAAATATGAAAAATTATTTACTTGTTCCCCTAATATAAGAACTAGGGGCCACCAAATAAAATTAATAGGTAGCAGGTTTAAAACAAACACAGGGAAGTATTTTTTCATGCAACACACTGTCAACCACTGGAACTCCTTGCAAGAGGGTGTTGTGAAGGCCAATATTATAACGGGGTTCAAAAGGAAGCTAGATAGATTCATGAAAGATAGGTCCATCAATGGTTATTAACTGGGATGGGCAGGTGTCCCTAGCCTAAGTTTGCCAGAAGCTGGGATTGGGTGACAGGGCATGGATCACTTGATGATAACCTGTCTGTTCATTCCCTTTGGGGCACCTGCCATTGGCCACTGTCAGAGGACAGGATACTGGGCTTGATCAACCACACACTACGATTCATAGATCTCAGTGGAATGTCCAGAATTACAGAAACACCCTCCTAGTGATCTCACCGCCGCATCTATGCCAGGGGTATTAATCAACTAACTTTTGGGTACTCTTCTGGGTACTCTTCTTGCACTACATTGATGACAACTTCATCATCTGGACCCATGGAAAAGAAGCCTTTGAGGAATTCCACCATGATTTCAACAATTTCCATCCCACCATCAACCTCAGCCTGGACTAGTCCACACAAGAGATTCACTTCCTGAACACTACAGTGCTAATAAGCGATGGTCACATAAACACCACCCTATACCGGAAACCTACTGACCGCTATGCCTACCTACATGCCTCCAGCTTTCACCCAGACCACACCATATGATCCATTGTCTACAGCCAAGCTCTCTGATACAACCGCATTTGCTCCAACCCCTCAAACAGACAAACACCTAAAAGATCTCTATCAAGCATTTTTACAACTACAATACCCACCTGCGGAAGTGAAGAAACAGATTGACAGAGCCAGAAGAGTACCCAGAAGTTACCCACTACAGGATGGGCCCAACAAAGAACTTAACAGAATGCCACTATCCATCACCTTCAGGCCCCAACTAAAACCTCTCCAACTCATCATCACGGATCTACCATCTATCCTGAAGGACAAACCATCACTCTCACAGATCTTGGGAGACAGGCCAGTCCTTGCTTACAGACAGCCCCCCAACCTGAAGCAAATACTCACCAGCAAACACACACCACACAACAGAACCACTAAACCAGGAACCAGATTTCAGAGTAGCAGCCGTGTTAGTCTGTATTCGCAAAAAGAAAAGGAGTACTAGTGGCACCTTCGAGACTATCCAATTTATTTGAGCATAAGCTTTCATGAGCTACATCTCCTTGCAACAAAGCCCGTTGCCAGCTGTGTCCACATATCTACACCATCATTGGGCCTAATCACATTAGCCACACTATCAGAGGCTTGTTCACCTGCACATCTACCAATGTGATAAATGACATCATGTGCCAGCAATGCCCCTCTGCCATGGACATTGGCCAAACCAGACAGTCTCTACGTAAAAGAATAAATGGACACAATCAGACGTCAAGAATTATAACATTCAAAAACCAGTCGGAGAACACTTCAATCTCTTTGGTCACTCGATTAGACACGTAAAAGTGGCAATTCTTCAACAAAAAAACTTTAAAAACAGATTCCAACTAGAGACTACTGAATGTTCTTGTCAACTGCTGGAAATGGCCCACCTTGATTATCACTACAAAAGGTCCCCCCTCCCCCGGCCCCGCTCTCCTGCCAGTAATAGCTCACGTTACCTGATCACTCTCATTACAGTGTGTATGGTAACACCCATTGTTTCATGTTCTCTGTGTATATAAATCTCCCCACTGTATTTTCCACTGAATGCATCCGATGAAGTGAGCTGTAGCTCATAAAAGCTTATGCTCAAATAAATGTGTTAGTCTCTAAGGTGCCACAAGTCCTCCTTTTCTTTTTGCGGATACAGACTAACACGGCTGCTACTTTGATAATGTCAAAGTTATTCATACTTATTTTAAAGTAGAGGTAAAGGCAATGACAGCGGCTGACGGGGCGGGGGTGAGGGGGAACCATGATTCAAAGATCTCAGTGGAATGTCCAGAATTCCAGAAAGGCCCTCCTACTGATCTCACTGCCACACCTACGCTAGGAGTATTAATCAACCAAGTACAATTCATGCATAAACTTGTTTTATTTTTTTTTTTACCAGCGTGTTTTGAGTAACGTGTCTGGAGAAAATCTCAGTTCTGTGCCACACACCCAACTAAGCTACCTGAGTGTTTTATTCCTAAGCCACTCAAGGACAATCAGGACAAAACAGCCCATTTCTTAGCTCCCCAGCCTTGCACCCTTGGTGGAGTATAAACCCAGATTTATACTATCTTGCACTGCACAGAGATCTGCACAATGCAAGCTCATTAATATAGGTCACTTTCCTCTCAATGTGGAATAGATAGGCGATGACCTTTGTATGACCTATGAGCTTATGGATCCCCAAGAGAAATTGGAGACTTTCCATCTGCCTCTCCCTCACAACATAATGAAGGTTGCACTGGTAGAGTCTATGGCTGCACTCTGGGTATAGAAAGTTTAAAACCTCCTGACCAGTCTAGGGCTGGGGTATTGTGCCCATCCGCTACTCTAAGCAGCCTTCCCATCACTGTACAGCCCCTTCCATCCTGTACAATGCTCCTTCAGCAGATCCTGGGGTCAGTGGCTACTGTGATAGGACCAGGTCACACATTTCTGATGAACCTGTGCTATCTGGGAGCTGGAGAGGGTCCTAGAGTAGTTGTGGAGGCCCAGAGATTGTGGGGAGGTGGCCTAGCTACCAGTGGTCACTGAAATCTGTGTATAACTTCGGGTCCCCCTAGATCCTGGGGACTCCTGTTATGCCTCAAGGAGAATTGCAGGACTGGAAGGGACCTCAAGAGGTCATCAAGTCCAGACTCCTGTGCTCATGGAAAATCTAAGTATTATCGAGACCATTCCTGACAGGTGTTTGTCTAACCTGCTCTTAAAAATTACACTGATGGAGATTCCACAACCTCCCTGGGCAATTTATTCCAGCACTTAACCACCCTAACAGAGAGGAAGTTTATATCCTACTGGAAGGGTGCAAGGAAATTCCAAGTATGCAGCCTTGTAGACTCTCCCTTTCCAAGCTTGCACCCTGGGTGTGTAATGCAGGAAAGGGGGCTGGCGGGGAGAAATCTGATCCTCTATTAAGTATCAGTATTATTACTATTATTTATTTCAGCAAGATCACAGCTGTGACAGCATCATCATTACCGCTCAGCTGCCCCCGAGGGACTAATCCGAACAATAGGAACAGTGATGAGAAGCCCAGTTTCCAGGAATAGAGCCTGCAGCAGGGCTGGCCTGCAGTCCAGTTGGGTAGGATCACCGCAAATCCCCTGTGATTTGGCTTCCTGCACTTTGCCATTGCCCATGATGGGGGTTACAGCTGGTGCACACTGAGCCAAGCAGCTGAGGCTCCCTGATGGCCAAGTGACCCCCCAAGGGAATATGCAAGCACGCTTCATAAAGACAGCTGCCTCCCTATCTAAACAGAGACTGCCTGCTGCCTCTCTGATGACTCCTTGTCCTTTAGGGTGAAGACTTCTGGTGTCAGCGGCTCCCTTCTAGTAGGAACTGGGTACGTTGGCAGGTTTCACTATCTTTAAAATGTGAGAGGGGAAAGGCTGGAAGCTGTTTTCATGTGTCGATGTTCTGTGCAGCAGCAGGGGACTCAACTGGGCTAACGGGGTGGCTCAGTGAAAGGCTGGTGGACTGGTAGCATGGGGAGCTTGGGAACCCCCCCCCCCCACACTACACCTGCCCATGCTCCTCAGGGGGTTATTGAAGCTACACATAAATCTGACATTCAAAGGGAGCCTGGAGTTTTAAAAAAACACAATATTCCAAATGAGGCTTTTTCAGTGGGTCCCGTTTCTGGAGGTGCAGTGTGTTCTGGGCCCGATCCTGCCAGGGGCTGAGCAACAGGAGACCCCAGGGAATATCAGTTAATAGTTCAAAAATTGCCACAGGTTTATTTGCTCCTGAAAATTGAATCAGCAAATACATTTTCAAAAGTTTTATTATTTGGACCGATTATGAATGCAAGTATTCAGCGCTGTGTTGCTCTGTGGTAACAGGTGAGATAAGGCATATTTCTGTTTCTTGAATGACTGATGGCTCCTGCATTTCTCCTCTGTAGATACCACTAAGAGTTACAGGGCTTTACCTGCATCTCACCCCCCTCTCTGGTCTACGAGTGCTAGATGTCAGGTAAAGTAGCTACTTTCACGTGTGAAATGAAGTTCCATTTCCATGAATACTCATGCATTTATCTTTGAAATCTGTGTCCTCCAGACCCTCATTGTGGCTGAATAACAGGTGCTGGGGTTACTATGTACAAGAGAAGTTTCAGAGTAGCAGCCATGTTACTCTGTATCCGCAAAAAGAACAGGAGTATTTGTGTCACCTTAGAGACTAACAAATTTATTAGAGCATAAGCATTCGTGGGCTATAGTTATGGCCCACTTCATCGGATGCATAGAAGAATATATATATATATATACAGAGAAGGTGGAAGTTGCCATAAAAACTGTAAGAGGCTAATTAATTAAGATGAGCAATTATCAGCAGGAGAAAAAAAAATCTTTTGCAGTGATAATCAAGATGGCCCATTTGGACAGTTGACAAGAAGGTGTGAGGATACTTATCATAGGGAAATAGATTCAATTTGTGAAATGAGCCAGCCACTCCCAATCTCTATTCAAACCCAAGTTAATGGTATCTAGTTTGCATATTAATTCAGGCACAAGAGTTTCTCGTTGGAGTCTGTTTTTGAAGCTTTTCTGTTGCAAAATTGCCAACTTTAAATCTTTTATTGGGTGGCCAGAGAGGCTGAAGTTCTCCTACCGATTTCTTAAAAGTTATGATTCCTGATGTCAGATTTGTGTCCATTTATTCTTTTGCATTGGCCAATATGCATGCAGAGGGGCATTGCTGGCACATGATGGCATATATCACATGGGTAGATGTGCAGATGAACGGGCCCCTGATGGAATGGCTAAAGTGATTAGGTCATATGATGGTGTCACTTGAATAAATATGTGGACAGGGTTGGCATTAGGCTTTGTTGCAAGGATAGGTTCCTGGGTTAGTGGTTCTGTTGTGTGGTGTGTGGTTGCTGGTGAGTATTTGCTTCAGGTTGTGGGGCTGTCTGTAAGGAAGGACTGGTCTGTCTCCCAAGATATGTGAGAGTGAGGAATCATTTTTTCAGGATAGGTTGTAAATCTTTGATAATGCGCTGGAGAGGTTTTAGTTGGGGGCTGAAGGTGATGGCTAGTGGCGTTTCTTTGTTGGGCCTGTCCTGTTGTAGGTGACTTCTGAGTACTCTTCTGACTCTGTCAATCTGTTTTTTTTTCACTTCAGCAGGTGGGTATTGTAGTTTTAAGAATGCTTGATGGAGATCCTGTAGGGGTTTGTCCCTGTCTGAGGGATTGGAGCAAATGTGGTTGTATCTTAGCGCTTGGCTGTAGACAACAGATTGTTGGGCCTGGTTCTGGTTGAATTTACACTTGTAAATCTGGAGTGATGCAGTTGAAGTCATAATTACCAAATTAAGAAATTGGCCCTAAGAATGTACCCCTCTACTGCAAAGAGACAGTGGCATAATATATAATCTGAGGAGTGGAGGAAATTATATATATATATATTAGGCAAGGAAACCATGGGTGGTGGAGAACCCCCAACTGGAGCAGGCAAGTCCCCAGCCCTGCCCCTTCCACCCAAGGCCCCACCCCTTCCACAACCCCCCCATGGAGCCAAGCCAGCCCCCATCCGTAGCAACAGGCCATGCCCCAGACTAGTGCCTCCAGCCCCAGAGCACGCCAAGCTCCCCAGCCTCCTCCCTCCCAGTGTGTGGGACAGCCCCAGCCTTTCTGGCCCTGGAGCTTGGGGAACAGGCAGCCATGCGGACCCAGGCGCCAGCCCCAGCACCAGACCAAGAGCAGCCTGCCTCCCCTTGCCTTCCTTACATTCTGCCCATGAAGGAAACACATTAACAAATAGCTTCAATGCAGGACAGATAAATACAATGACCATGTTCACTATGCACCTGCCATGTGTTTACACACATGTCATAGTACATTGGGCCACACTCCAAAGTGGAGGGCCAGAAAGGGTATCAGCGGAAAGGTCACAACTGTAAAATTGCAAAGTGCCCAGTTAGACTGCGGAACTCCCAACCACAAGATAGCAATGGCCCAAGAGCTTAACAGGTTTCAAACAGGGACTGGATGTTTATATGGGTAAACAGAAAATCCAACTACAGTAGTGAGTACTTAACAAAAAAGCTCTTAGAAGGGCTCTAAACCTGCCTAATTTGTACTACAATATATGTCTAATTAGTGGGTCTTGGGGAGAAACTTTCCTTGGGAGCAGGTTATCTCACAACTACCTATTTCAGGGCTTCTTTCACCTTCTTCTGAACCATCTGGTATTGAGCGTTGAATACGAGCCTAGATGGACTACAGGTCTGATCTAGTCTGGCAATGCCTACGTTCCTATCGATGGTGTAAATCCAAGACCATGATTTAGGTAATCTTCCTTGAGCTCCTAGGAGTCTCTAGACTTGCACTGAGATCAGAACCATGTCTCATTAAATATTATCTACTCTCATGCGTTTTTTTTTTTGCCTTTCAGGAAGGATATTTCAAAACTCCTTGGACCTCTCCAGTATATTATGTCAGCTGTCAATGACACCGAATTCAGGTCTGCAGTGTTCCTTCTCACTGCGATACCTGGGCAGGAAGACATCCATCTCTGGATCTCTATCCCCTTCTGCTTAGTGTATGTTATTTCAATAGTAGGAAATTCAGTCATTCTGTTCATTATAAAAACAGATCAAAGCCTCCATGAGCCCATGTACATTTTCCTTTCCATGTTGGCTGTCACAGACCTTGCCTTATCCATATCCACCATGCCTACAACCCTGGGTATATTCTTGTTTAACTCTTGGGAGATCAGTCTGGATGCTTGTTTTGCCCAGCTGTTCTTCATTCACTCACTTTCTTTCATTGAATCATCGGTACTCCTTCTGATGGCCTTTGATCGATTTGTTGCTATCTGTTACCCACTGAGATATGCTTCTATCTTAACCCTTTCGAGAATTCGAAAGATGGGACTGGTGTTTGTGCTAAGAGGAGTGGCTGTTATATTCCCACTCCCCTTTCTCCTTAAACAGTTCCGATACTGTCGAGCCAATGTCCTCTCCCATTGCTACTGCCTGCACCAAGAGGTCATGAAGATGGCTTGTTCGGACATCACAGTCAACTACATCTATGGCTTCTTTCTTACAGTCTCCATGGTGGGGTTGGATTCACTGTTCATCTTCCTCTCATATGTGATGATCCTCAAAACAGTGCTGAAAGTCGCATCCCGTGCGGAGTGCCTTAGGGCCTTGAACACATGTGTCTCCCATCTCTGTGCTGTCCTACTCTTCTACACACCAGAGATTGGTTTGGCTGTGATACACAGATTTGAGGAGAGCTCTCCTCCATTGCTCAAGGTTCTCCTGGGCTACATCTCTCTGTTTGTCCCACCACTTATGAACCCAATTGTGTACAGTGTGAAAAGCAAACAGCTTCGTGCTAGGATAATCAGGGTGTTTGTCAAGTGAAGGGTCAGTTCATCACTTGGCTCCAGGGCCAATGACATGGGAGATGAAAAACATGGGTCACGACCACCTATTCTATTCAGGACCTTACATCTGAGATGACAAGATCTACTGAACTCCACTCTGTAAAGGGAGCTTCAGATTGGGTATAAGGCCTGCAAGAATGGGAGAGGGGCTGGTGAGGGAGGCTAGCAGACTGGGGGAAGGAGACCAAGACAGGTAGCAGCTTTTACAATCTGTTTGTGTTCATGGAGAGCCAGTGGACCAGTGTGATGTTTGCTCATAAAGAGCCGTATCGGTGCCTGCTCCAACCTCAGAATTCCTCTTGAAAGAGTCAGTAAAGAGAAGGGATGTGGATGTTGTTCCCCATTATACCTGACCTGTCACTGTTCTGTCTCTGGTTAAACACCCATGAGCCAGAGAAAAAACTGAGAAATGTTCTGCAGTTCCAGTCCTCGCCTTTCCTGAGTGCTCTGGGTACCGTGTGATCCAACAGCTGTGTTCAGGGGCTATTCAAGTGACACAGTCACCCCCCTTTCCCTCTGCCCTCAGCCAGGTGCATGTGTCAGAGACATGGTTAAAGCAGGAGCCCCAGGAGCAGTCATTTAGGCAGCTCCTCTCCCATTGATGACTGCGCACTGCACACCTGATGAATCCACCCCCATCTGACTGTAATGCCAGTCAGAGCAGTGCTGCGTGTGTTATTAGGAAATGGAGAAATTTTTGTGAATGAGGGAGCCTGAACAGGAAGGCTGGGCTCCACCTAAGCCAAAATAGAACCAGATTGCTAGCGCTTAACATTAAGAAGGTTGTAGAGCCATTTATAAACTAAGGGCTGGGGGACAGCTGAGAGGTGCAGAGGAGAACATACTTTGGACAGCGACACCCGTTAGGGAGGATAGATTAATGGAGATTCTCTATTTCCTAGTAAGGAGGAGAGGATGGAAGATGATAAAATACAGGTAGGATCTGTTGAGAAAAAATCCAATTCAAAAAAAGTCCCGTTCAATTACATCACGTAATGCAGAAAGCTAAATAATAAGATGGGTGAACTAGAGTGCCTCGTATTAAATGAGGATATTGATCTAATAGCCATCACAGAAACGTGGTGGAATGAGGATAATCAATGTGACACAGTAATACCAGAATACAAAATATATTGAATGAACAGAATAGATAATGCTGGTGAGGGAGTTGCACTATATGTGAAAGAAAGTGGACCATCAAATGAAGGAAAAATCCTCAATGAAGCAAACTGTACCAGAGAATCTCTATGAGTGGAAATTCCATGCTCTAATGTTAAGAATACAGTGGTAGGGATATATTACTGACCACCTACCCAGGATGGTGATAGTGACTGTGAAATGCTCAGGGCGATTAGAGAGGCTATTAAAATTTTAAAAAATCATTAATGATAATAATGGGGGATTTCAGCTGTCCCCATACTGACTGGGTACATGTCACTTCAGGACAGGATGCCGAGATAAAGTTTCTTGACACCATAACTGACTGCTTCTTAGAGCAGCTAGTCCGGGAACCCGCAAGATGTTGTGAAGGCCAAGTCTACAACAGGGTTAAAAAAAAAACTAGATAAATTCACGGAGGACAGACCCCTCAAAGGCTACTAGCCAGGATAGGCAGGGTTGGTGTTCATAGCCTTTGTTTGCCAGAAGCTTGGAATGGGTAACAGGGGTGGAACACCTGATGTTTGCCTGTTCTGTTCATTCCTTCTGGGGCACCTGGCACTGGCCACTGTCTGAAGACAGGATACTGTGTTCGATGGACCTTTGGTCTGACCCAGTATGGCCTCCATAGAGCTGGATAATAGCCCTAACCTGCCTCACAGAGTTGGTGAGAGGATAAATACATTCAAAAAGTTATGTGTGAATGTGGATCTGACACACAAGAGACCTTGCAAGAGACTCAGACCCAGATTCCCTCCCTGGCCCTCTGTTTGTGCAGCCCTAGCAATGCAAAGGGGTGAAAATGGTACTCAGCTCCCGCACAGAAGCACGGCTGGCTCCTATCCCAGCCCAGCCCATTCACTGTAGGGTGACCACCTTCTCCAAAGGAAAAAGTGGGACACATGCAGAAGCCCCACCCCCTCTGTGACCCCCAACTATGCCCCTCTATTTCTCATTTGACAACCCTCTCTCTGCCCCGTCCCTTCCCCCAACACCCCACTTCTGACACTCCTCTTTACCTGAGGCATCTGGCTGGGAGAAAACTGTCTGAGCACAAAGATCAGCTTCATGTAACCTGTAACATGGCCATGGCTCAGAGCTATGGTGACTGGGCCACAGAGGTTTCAGCAAAGGCTGCTTCCACAAGAAAGGGGCAAACAGAGGGGAAGATGCTCTTAGGGACACTGGGAAACTAGGCTGGGTACCAGGAGCTCCTTGGCATCCGAAAAGAACGTAAGTTGGGCCAGTTCTGTTCCTGTATCTCCAGAGCAAACCTGTCTAACTTAACAGGCAGCTCTCATGTGTCTACATTCATCTGTCTCATGTATCACTGCAAGCTATTTTTTAACCACTTTTCCTAATGCTTTTTTCTGCTTGTTAATAAACCTATTTGTTTTAAGGAGGCTGGGGTGACTGTATCACGCTTGTCACAAGCACCCGAAGGGAAGAAACTGAGGAGTGCAGTCAGACCTGCGTGGTGAGAAGCATTTAGCATAGAAGGGGTATTGTTCCCAGTTCAAAGAGTGGAACAACATGAGATTCCCCTAAAGAAGGGAGGGGAAAGGGACCATATATCTTTGTTTTACTGTGACAATACCAGTTCTTCTTGGTGAGCGTCTATCCTTGAGTGCCTTTCAATATTCAGAATAGCAGCTTGTTCAGCTTGCAGCCAAGATAAAGATCCACTCAAGACAATGATTCATAGAGTCAAAATATTAAAGGCCAGAAGGAGCGAATAGATTAGATTAGAGGTATAGAACAGCTTCCGTATGAGGATAGATTAATAAGACTGGGACTTTTCAACTTGGAAAAGAGGCAACAAAGGGGGGGATATGATAGAGGTCCATAAAATCATGAGTGGTATAGAGAAAGTAAATAATGAAAAGTTATTTACTTGTTCCCGTTATACAAGAACTAGGGGCCTCCAAATGAAATTAATAGGTAGCAGGTTTAAAACAAACACAAGAAAGTATTTTTTTCATGCAACACACTGTCAACCTCTGAACCTCTTTGCAAGAGGGTGTTGTGAAGGCCAATACTATAACAGGTTCAAAAGGAAGCTAAATAGATTCATGAAAGTTAGGTCCATCAATGGTTATTAAACGCGATGGGCAGGGATGGTGTCCCTAGCCTTAGTTTGCCAGAAGCTGGGATTGGGTGACAGGGCATGGATCACTTGATGATAACCTGCCTTTTCATTCCCTTTGGGGCACCTGCCATTGGCCACTGTCAGAGGACAGGATACTGGGCTTGATGGATGTTTGGTCTGACTCACTATGGCCATTCTTATGTTCTTCAACTCATGCTGCGAAAACTGGTAGATGCCAGTTATGTGAATTGAAAAAAAATCTCCCCTTTACTGGAGGAATCTAGGGGGGAAGGATGTAAAACATATATTCCAGGCAAAGTTCACTCTTTGCCAATAAGTAATGAAATTGCATTTGGATCATGGGAAAACAGAATCAAATGTCAAAGCTCAAATACAATCTAAAGCATAAGAATAAGGAAAAATATAAAGCCAGTAAACTAATTAAGGTTTTGGATAACGTCAAAGTTATTCATACATACTTTAAGTAGAGGTAAAGGCAATGACAGTGGGGGAGAGGGGGAACCACGATTCATAGAACTCCGTGGAATCTCCAGAATTACAGAAAGGCCCTGCTAGTCATCTCACTGCCACACCTATGCCAGGGGTATTAATCAACCAAGTACAATTCATGCATAAATTTGTTTTATGCTTTTTATTTACCAGCGTGTTTTGAGTAATGTGTCTGGGGAAAATCTCAGCTCTGTGTTCAAAGGCTGTTGCATATCTTTCCCGGTGTATGGATACCTGTGCAGTGCAAGAGAGTATAATTCTGGGTTAATACGCCAGCAAGGGCGCAAGGCAGGGGAGCTGGGAAATTGGCTGTTGTCTTCTGCCTGTGTACAATCGGCTTCGGTAAAGCACTCAGGCATCTTAGTTGGGTGTGTGACACCACCTACTGTCGTGTTGGATGATAACAGGGCCTGGAGAGGCTGGCTGTGTCACCAGCAAAGCAGAGTCGGATTGGCCAACTCAGCTTCCTGGGTTCATCAGTAATCTCCATTGTGTCCAGGGAGATTACAAATGAACCCAGGAAACTGAGTAGCACATTCTGCCTCCTCAGCCACACTGGAACCTACATGGCACATAAAAATAAGCAAAAATTTCCCTGTGCACACCCCACAACTGGTGTCCGGAGGTCACAGCTGCACCAGGGGAGGCTAAGCCTGTCCTGGTATTTTATATCCACCACCTCTGGTTCCCAATATTCAGCTAGCTTTTCTTTTGACTGCCCCTGCACATTGAGCAGATGTTGTCAGAGAAGTTTGTTGTAAAAACTCTGTGATGGGATGTCCCCCCTGGGGTGCAATCTGGGAGCTGATGGAACTGTTGAGCCCCCTTATCCAGTCAGCTGGGCTGGCCTCTCTCACACTGGTCTGCTGGCTTCTCCAGACAACGCTGTTACCCAACGCGAGAGCAGGTGATGCCACACACCCAACTAGGCTACCTGAGTGTTTTATTCCAAAACCACTCAAGGACAAAAAGGAGACAACAGCCAATTTCCCAGCTCCCCAGCCTTGCAACCTTGGTGGAGCGTCCACCCAGATTCATACCATCTTGCACCGCACATAGATCTGCACAATGCAAGCTCATTAATATAGGTCACCTTCCACACAGTGTGGAATAGATAGACTGTGACCTTTGTTTACAGAACTGAGCTTATGGATCCCCAAGAGAAATTGGAGACTTTCCATCTGCCTCTCCCTCACAACATAATGAATGTTGCACTGATGGAGTCTATGGCTGCACTCTGGGTATAGAAAGTTCAAAACCTCCTGACCAGTCTAGGGCTGGGGTACTGTGTCCATCCGCTACTCTAACCAGGCTCCCCATCTCTGTGCAGCCCCCTCCACCCTGTACAATGCTCCTTCAGCAGATCCTGGGGTCAGTGGCTACTGTGATAGGACCAGGTCACACATTTCAGATGAACCTGTGCTATCCGGGAGCTGGAGAGGGTCCTAGAGCAGTTGTGGAGGCCCAGAGATTGTGGGGAGGTGGCCTAGCTACCAGTGGTCACTGCAATGTGTGTATAACTTTGGGTCCCCCTGGATCCTGGGGCCTCCTGTTATGCCTCAGGGAGAATTGCAGGACTGGAAGGGACCTCAAGAGGTCATCAAGTCCAGACTCCGGTGCTCATGGAAAATCTAAGTATTATCGAGACCATTCCTGACAGGTGTTTGTCTAACTTGCTCTTAAAAATTACACTGATGGAGATTCCACAACCTCCCTGGGCAATTTATTCCAGCACTTAATCACCCTAACGGAGAGGAAGTTTATATCCTACTGGAAGGATCCAAGGAAATTCCAAGTATGCAGCCTTGTAGACTCTCCCTTTCCGAGCTTGCACCCTGGTTGTGTAATGCAGGAAAGGGGGCTGGCGGGGAGAAATCTGATCCTCTATTAAGTATCAGTGTTATTACTATTATTTATTTCAGCAAGATCACAGCTGTGACAGCATCATCATTACTGCTCAGTTGCCCCCGAGGGACTAATCCGAACAATAGGAACAGTGATGAGAAGCCCAGTTTCCAGGAATAGAGCCTGCAGCAGGGCTGGCCTGCAGTCCAGTTGGGTAGGATCACCGCAAATCCCCTGTGATTTGGCCTCCTGCACTTTGCCGTTGGCCGTGATGGGGGTTACAGCTGGTGCACACTGAGCCAAGCAGCTGAGGATCCCTGATGGCCAAGTGACCCCCCAAGGGAATATGCAAGCACGCTTCATAAAGACAGCTGCCTCCCTATCTGAACAGAGACTGCCTGCTGCCCGTGCTACCTCTCTGATGACTCCTTGTCCTTTAGGGTGAAGACCTCTGGTGTCAGCAGCTCCCTTCTAGTAGGAATTGGGTACGTTCGCAGGTTTTGCTACCTTACAAATGCAAAGTGGAGGGGAAAGGCTGCAAGCTGTTTTCATGTGTCGATATTCTGTGCCATGTCAGAGGACTCAGCTGGGCTGTTGGGTTGACTCAATGAAAGGCTGGTAGAACTGGGGAACTTGGGAACCCCTCCACTACAACTGCCCAAGCTCCTCAAGGGGCTATTGAAGCTACACTCAAATCTGACATTCAAAGAGAACTTGAAGTGTTAAAGAACCGCAATATCCCCAATTAGATTTTATCAGTGGGTCCCATTTCTGGAAGTAGGGTGTGCTCTGGGCCCGATCCTGCCAGGGGCTGAGTGACTGGAGAACCCATGAAATATCAGTCTGTATTTCAAAATATTGCCACAGGTTTATTTGCTCCTGAAAACTGAATCAGCAAATACATTTTCAAAGGTTTTATTATTTGGATTGATTATGAACACAGGTATTCAGAGCTGTGTTGCTCTGTGGTAACAGGTGAGATAAGGCATATTTCTGTTATCTGAATGGCTGAGGGCTCCAGCATCTCTGCTCTGTAGATACAACTAAAAGTTACAGGGCTACCTGCATCTCACCCCCCTCTCTGGTCTCCGAGTGCCAGATGTCAGGGCAAGTAGCCTTCCCTCTCATGGGGTAGGATCTCGCCATCCTCCCACCCTCAGACTGCATCCCATAGTTCTTCCCTTGGGAGTCTGTGACCCGTGGTGAGATGAGGGACCAACCAGCCTTCTTAACCCAAACTACTCTTTAATCTGAACAGCAGGAAGAAAGCGTAACATGGGAGAATCAGAGGGTTTTCAAACAGCAGTTTCTGCACGTCACTGACCTCCAAACCCTCCTACTCTGATGGGGACCCAGGCAGGCCGAGGCCTTCAGATCTCCCCAGAGGTGTCTGTGTCTGTCGGTCTGCAGCGCTTATCACAGCAGCTGTCCCACCTCTGGCCAGACTCACAGCACTGGCCAAAACAAGCTGTGTGATGTGGCTGGAACCCAGAAATAGGCTCTTCCCAGCTTGTAGCTCCAGTTCTATCTCTCGACCTCCCTGAAGTGCTGACTGAGAAATGCCTATTCTTGAGCTGTTGTTTCCCTTCCTGCTTGTTTTCCAGCAGCCTGCTATGAAACTAGGAAGAGCCACAATGGTTTCAGCCAATAGAGCCATAACATAAACATCCCAATCGTTAACCCAATATAGCTCTACCGAAAACATCCCAAGAACTGGGTTAAACGTGTTCATACATTATGGCAGCTCAGCTCCATGTCTGACAGCATGCCATTCCTGGGTGCTACGTATTTTATGAAAACGAGGGGTAGGGGTGGGGGTGGGGAGAGTACTTTCACGTGGGAAATTAAATTCCATTTCCATGAATACTCATGCATTTGACTTTGAAATCTGTGTCCTGCCAACCTTCATCGTGGCTGAATAACAGGTGCTGCGGTTACTATATACAAGACAGTGAGAGCTCAGGGAATGAATATTTTCTATACTGACCCCAATGCCTGTTACCATTCCCGGTACAGCCTACAGACTGACAGAACAGAACAAGAGGAGAACCGGTCAGTTATTAACCCAGGGACAGAGGAGCTACTAGACTTTTCTTTGCTGACAAGTGACTGAATGAGGACTGAGACGCTGTGATCTGTCCAGGTTCTGAAGAAATCCAAGCGACAGACGCTACATTTTAAGTCACTCTCTATCCCGAGAAATCATCTCTGAAAGCAGATCAGAGGGGAAAGAATGAGTTGACATGTGTGTACTAAAGTACAGAGGTGTAAATATTATGCCAAGACTTTTCTTTGTAATACAAATATTACATATCAAAATTATTTAATGGTTTTAGGTTTAGAAAGTATTTCAGAAATACTCTAAATGCTGTTTGTAATAGTTTGTGTTATTAAATCTATCTTCAGTGAACAGTTATACGATACTGTCTCCTGGTAACCGACCAAAAACTGTTTCTAACACTTATATTCAGGGTCATGCACTCAATAACACTGCAATACCTTTTAAAGACATCCTAAGAGAACCGAATTGCTGGTCAGTGTTTCAGCAAAGGAGCAAAGAATAGAGCTGAGGTGCAGGACAGGGGAGTGTAATAAGGGTTGTATGTAATTGACACCTATCATCTCTTACATGAGCATGGCTGAAGTAACTTGCACCCTCAACAGGATATAAGTGCAAACCTAGTGTTTGCACTATTCACCTTGTGACGCCAACCCCTCCCCTGCCCGTCTGACTATGTTCGCTTGTAACTTGCCAAATACCTACCGACACTTGCATGGGGAGAGGATGCAGATCCTGTGAGGATAAAATGAAGCCTGTAGGATGATCAGACTCTCTGCAGTCAGTCAACATTGGCCAGGCAAAGCACTTCAGCTTCTCTATGAAGGGATTTTTCTAAGTCAGAGTGCATCACTGGGAGCATTTGGTAGAGAAATGTATTCGGGCCTAGTTCTGGTTGAATTTACACATATAAATCTGGAGTGATGCAGTTGAAGTCATTATTACTGAATTAAGAAACTGGCCCTAAGAATTTATCCCTCTACCACAAAAAGACAATGGCATAATGTAGAATTTGAGGAGTGGAGAAAATAATCTTTCTATCTAATCTATCTATAATATAATAATAATATATATAAAAAATTAGGCAAGGAAATCATGGTTGGTGTTGAAGCCTGAACTGGGACAGGCAAGCCGCCAGCCCCGCCCCTTCCACAACCCCCCATGGAGCCAAGCCAGCCCCCCAACCGCCGCAACAGGCCGTTCCCCAGACTATTGCCCCCAGCCCCAGAGCACACCAAGCTCCCCAGCCTCCCTGCTCCCAATTTGAGGTGCAGCCCCAGCCTCTCTGGCCCTGGAGCTCAGGGTCCGGGCAGCCACGTGGACCCAGCTGCCAGCCCCAGCACCAGACCAAGAGCAGCCTGCCTTCCCTTGCCTTCCTTACCCTCTGCCCATGAAGGAAACACATTAATAAATAGCTTCAATGCAGGACAGGTGAATACAATGACCATTTTCACTATGCACTTGCCATGTGTTTACGCACATGTCATGGTACTGTGGGCCACACTCCAAAGTGGAGGGCCAGAAGGGGTATCAGTGGAGAGTCACAACTGTAAAATCACACAGTGTTCAAGTAGGCTGCAGAACTCCCAACGACAACATGTTGTTAGGCAAAAGGTTTTTTTTCCCCCCAAGAATTAGGCAAGCCCAGACAATACTGAAGGGGGTTTATTCATGGTACGGGGAAGACTGACAAGCAGCTTTGAAAATATGGTGCCATAGGGGCCAGTTATATACATTTTCTTATTAATTTATTTGCATTTATTTGTACATTCAGAGACAGACATTGTTACAAATCAAGAGAGAACGGTGAACAAAGATAAAAATAGGAACAGTACGTACATATAGAGTTTATCCTAATTGCATCAAACGTTTATGACTACCTTGCGGGGGAAGGAGGCGGAGTGCGGGGAGGTAGGGATGAGTGCTTACAGATATCCAGCGGGCTGTGAAGGGAGGGTTTGTTCTGTTCTAAGACCTGAGTTACCAGGAGGGCATTGACCATATAAGCTTATCAATTGTTGACAATTGTCCGGGTCCTTGCTACTGAATGCTACTGAAGCATTCCTGCTTGTTCTGTGGTGTTTGTCTTAGCTGTGAGCTAAATTTTAACTTTTGCCTGACAATGCCCTCCTGTTGACATATTGAACTTTTAGATGAGATAAAGTTAATACTTTAAATGCTTTGATATGCATGATTTGTTTTAGGGTTGCCCAAGGGAGGTGGGAAGGAGGAGGGAGAGGGGAATTGGGGGAAGGGGGTAAAGGTAAGAAACATAGTAAGATTTTTAAGCCTGTGTTTAAAGTACTCACACGTGACCAGAGAGTTAGTAACACAAATATAGAAGCAGCAGAAATTGTTGGTTGGACAATAGTTCATTGGGAGATGGGGATGTAGCATGCATTATGAATGAGATTTTTAGATGGGTGATAGTTTGATTGGAGAGTTGGACTTGAATGCGACCTTTGGTGATGTGGTTATGAACGGTGATAAACGCAGATGCAGCAGCCAGGACCACTTTGAGTAGTAGCTTTTTGGCCAGTTGAACCAGTGTATTGTTTAGGTATAGGTTGTTATATTATTGAGGAGCCGCTGTTATTTTAGTGAACATACGGCTGGGGAGGTGCACATTCCCTGGGATAAATGAGTTGGTAATTTGCAGGCACTGTAATGGTTCGTACATGTAATAAAATGCAGCAGTGATGAAACACCACTGAGGAGCGGATACTTGTACAGCAATTTAATCTTTTGCAAGAGGAAGGACATCCACAACGACAGAAGAGACCAAGGTTAAAGGACGAAGGGTGGAACAGGAATGCACGATGTAACTGTCCGTTTTTGTAAGCATGATAGATCCCAGGTGGTTTGGTCTGGGGGTAAGCCAAGTGTTTCTTTTTTTCACTCATTTGCAGCTGCCTTTTGTAGGGAGTTGCACATACTGGCCAGCTTTGAAACAGGTATTTAGTGTCACATGTACCAAGGGCAGGTCCCAGGAGGTTGCATCAGGTATGTTTGACAGCAGGATTAAAATGGGGAGTCACATTTAAAAGGATACAATATAAACAACATGAATTTATTTATATATTTTAACTTTGGTTTTATGAACTTATGTTGGAATGTTTTGCACTTTTACAGAGGTTTTTGTATGGGCCAATACCATGTGCGTGCTGGAGTATTTTGGCTGAAGTACCCCGGGGTTATATGTTCTTACCATGACCTGATTTCCCTCCTCTACATCCCCCCAAGAGGGGGTTTCTGGAGGGTCCTGGGATTAAGAAGGTGCACTTCCACAAGGAACCAGTATGCCTTGCTGAAGTATAGCAGAATAGCAGCTTGTTCAGGTTGCAGCCTTAGGTGTGAGAGGGTATTGCCTGGTAGGTGGAGGGAGTGGGACTAGAATATCATAGAATATCAGGGTTGGAAGGGACCTCAGGAGGTCATCTAGTCCAACCCCCTGCTCAAAGCAGGACCAATCCCCAACTAAATCATCCCAGCCAGGGCTTTGTCAAGCCTGACCTTAAAAAAAGGGAGTTGACTGGTAACTTGGATGGGTGGGAAAAGATGAGCAGGCAGTGAACTGCAAGACAGCTTATTTTTTGCCCAAACCCAGGGGAACTTGGGACATAACACCTGGGAAAAGGGTTCGAGGTATCCCAAGGGAAAGCCTCAGATTTGGCAGTGCAAGAGAAGAAAGAAATGTATTATCACGGAGAGGAATGGTATGAGTACACATATGTTTATTTGGAACTGTACTTTGAGTGAGGTTAAGAATTGCTGCAAGGTCGCAGAGGACATCCATGCCCAAAATAGTCCCCTGTGCATTTGGAGCTATGTAAAGAAAAGACTGAGTCCAGAAGAATAGATTAGATTTTATATGAAGAGGATAGCTTTAGTAAGCTGTGAGTTGCGCACCTCCTCCCCAGAATAGTAATATCCTGTTGAGTAGTAGGGAGGGGGAGGTCAGTAATGGAAACAGAGGCATGTGCATGGCTGGCCCCTTATCCATGCCTGTAAGTGTGGCCTCGAGGGATTTATATTTGCATTAGCAGTACTTACAGGCAAAAGTGTGTGTGTGTGTGGGGGGGTGTGATGGATCCGACCATGTCATGGAATTTAAAAGCCTGACCAGTTTTTTTTTTTTCCTTAGGTGTGAGTAAGGCTTGGCAGCTGGTTGACATACCGGTTTGGACCGGTTGCCTAGGGGTACTTGGCTTGAGCATTTAGTCAATGTCCTGTGTCCCCACATACAAAACACATGTGAGATGGGGGAAGGGTGGGGACAGGATCAGGACCAGATTGAAAGGGCAGGGAGGTGCTGCAATTGACCATGGTTTTGTCCCTGACTAGGCTTCTGGGTCTTGCGCCTGCAGTTCTTTTGGGTATGCCCGAGACACCCACAATTATAGCAGGCTAAATTACTTTTTGCTGTTACCACAGAAACGCGAGTAGCCTTGCTCCTTATTTCTTTAGCTTGTTTGGCTTTGCATTTAGAGGCCCACATACAGATGGATTAATAATCAGAGCCTGGGTTCACTTTTAAATTAAGGGCTGTTTGCAAGTGAGAGTTAAAACCTTTCTTTAAGGTTTTTAGAAAGGCCTGATTCGTTTTCTTTGGGTCTGCAATGCCTGCATTGCTGGGATACATTTCCCTTTTATATTTTTAAAATATTGAGCTGCAGCCTCATTCTTGTCTTGCATGCAGCCCATGATCAGTCCCCAATTACTGGCTTGTTCCCCAAGGCTTCCTGAACGGCTTCCTTAAACTCAGTGCAGGCACGGGTCATATCATTTTAAGATTTAAATGTAACAGAGGCCCAAATGCCGTTTCGGTGTTCTTTTGTAAGGATTTAGGCGCATGATAGATCAGGGCATTTAGCTTTTGTTAAGATATAAAGATTCCTGGGATTTAACGTATAGATGGCTTACTTTTTTCCAGAATATTAAATTTGGGGGTTTGGGTTTTAGATTAGGGAGATTTTTTAGTAAGCCCCTCGTTTCCTTTGTGCTGAGAGGAGTGTACTTATCAGTATTATGAGCCAGTCTGTTTTCACCTGTCCCGGACCACCCATTATCTTGATTTTCCCTCTTGTGTGCCAAGTTCCAATTTTGAATTTGTTTTTAAGGTGTTTCCAATTAATTTTATTTTGGTTTTTATTAGTATCGCTCCTTGAGTCAGGGTCAGTAAAAATACCCTTCTGTTTACTGCAGCACACATTCTGGTGCTCAGTACCTGGCAATGCAGCCGTCGCCTCCAGCGATCCCCACACCCCAAAAACCCTGGCAGTGCAGCCTTTGCCTCCAGTGATCCCTGCACCCAGAAAACTTGGCCACAAACACACGCACATTCAGTCCTCTTGTCTGTGTGTCCTATACGTGGTTCCTATTAAACAAAAGGGGTGTGAAGGGGTGTCCCAAACCAAAGCGTGCACTAGAGATCGTAAGTAAAAGGATACTCATCTCTATTCCTGGATGTGAGAAACTCTCTGCGGATTCCAGATCACACCCTGCTCGCTGAGCCAAAACTGTTAAGCAAAAAGATTCTTTTCCCCAAGAATCAGGCAAGCACAGACAATACTGAAGGGGGTTTATTCACGGTACCGGGAAAACAGACAAGCAGCTTTGAAAATATGGTGTCATTGTGGCCAGTTCTACACATTTTCTTGTTAATGTATTTACATGTATTTATACATATGAAAACAAACATTATTACAAATCAAAATAAAACCCTGAACAAAAATAAAAATGAAAACAATACGTACATATAAAGGTTATCATATCTGCATCAAACATTTATAACTACCTTGCCGGGGAAGGAGGCAGGGTGGGGGTAAAAATAAGTGCTTACAAATATCCGGTGGGCTGTAAAGGGAGGGTTTGTTCTCTTCTAAAAGCTACATTAGTGGGCAAGCATGAACCATATAAGCTTATCAATTGTTCACAATTGTCAGTGTCCTTGCTACTGAATGCTACTATAGCATTCCTGCTTGTTCTGATGTTTCTATCTTAGCTGTTAGCGAAATTTTAACTTTTGCCTAACAATATCAATGGGCTCGAGAGCTTAACAGGTGTCAAACAGGGACTGGATGTTTATATGGGTAAACAGAAAATCCAATTACAGTAGTGAGGACTTAGCAACAAAGCTCTTAGAAGGGCTCTAAACCTGCCTAATTTATACTACAATATATATCTAATTAGTGGGTCTTGGGGACAAACTCTCCCTGGGAGCAGGTTATCTCACAGCTGCCTATTTCAGGGCTTCTTTCACCTTCTTCTGAACCATGTGATACTGGGCACTGCATATGAGCCTAGATGGACTACAGGTCTAATCTAGTCTGGCAATGCCTATGTTCCTATCGATGGTGTAAATCCAAGACCATGCTTTAGGTAATCTTCCTTGAGCTCCTGGGAGTCTCTAGACTTGCACTGAGATCAGAACCATGTCTCATTAAATATCATCTACTCTCACGGGTTTTTTTTTCTTTCAGGAAGGGTATTTCAAAACTCCTTGGACCTCTCCAGTATATTATGTCAGCTGTCAATGACACCGAATTCAGCTCTGCTCTGCTCCTTCTCACCGGGATACCTGGGCAGGAAGACTTCCATCTCTGGATCTCTATCCCCTTCTGCTTAGTGTATGTTATTTCAATTGTAGGAAATTCAGTCATTCTGTTTATTATAAAAACAGATCAAAGCCTCCACGAGCCCATGTACATTTTCCTTTCCATGTTGGCCGTCACAGACCTTGCCTTATCCATATCCACCATGCCTACAACCCTGGGTATATTCTTGTTTAACTCTAGGGAGATCAGCCTGGATGCTTGTTTTGCCCAGCTGTTCTTCATTCACTCACTTTCAATCATTGAATCATCGGTACTCCTATTGATGGCCTTTGATCGATTCGTTGCTATCTGTAACCCACTGAGATATGCTTCTATCTTAACCCTGCCAAGAATTGGAAAGATGGGACTGGTGTTTGTGCTAAGAGGAGTGACCTTAATCTTCCCACTCCCCTTTCTCCTTAAACGGTTCCGATATTGTCGAGCCAATGTCCTCTCCCATTGCTACTGCCTGCACCAAGAGGTCATGAAGATGGCTTGTTCGGACATCACAGTCAATTACATCTATGGCTTCTTTCTTAACATCTCCGTGGTGGGGTTAGATTCACTGTTCATCTTCCTCTCATATGTGATGATCCTCAAAACAGTGCTGAAAGTCGCATCCCGTGCGGAGTGCCTTAGGGCCCTGAACACATGTGTCTCCCACCTCTGTGCTGTCCTGCTCTTCTACACACCACAGATTGGCTTGTCTGTGATACACAGATTTGAGAAGGGTTCTCCTCCATTGCTCAAGGTTCTCCTGGGCTACATCTCTCTGTTTGTCCCACCACTTATGAACCCAATTGTGTACAGCGTGAAAAGCAAACAGCTTCGTGCTAGGATAATCAGGGTGTTTGTCAAGTGAAGGGTCAGTTCATCACTTGGCCCCAGGGCCAGTGACATGGGAGATGAAAAACACAGGCCATGGCCACCTATTCTATTCAGGACCTTACATCCGAGATGACATGATCTACTGAACTCCACTCTGTAAAGAGAGGTTCAGATTGGGTATAAGGCCTGGAAAAATGGGAGAGGAGCTGGTGAGGGAGGCTAGCAGACTGGGGGAAGGAGACCAAGGAAGGTAGCAACTTTTACAATCTGTCTGGAGAGCCAGTGGACCAGTGTGATGTTTGCTCACAAAGAGCCGTATCGGTGCCTGCTCAAACCTCAGATTACCTCTTGATAGAGTCAATAAAGAGAAGGGATGTGGATGTTGTTTCCCATTGTACCTGACCTGTCACTGTTCCGTCTCTGGTTAAACATCCATGCGTCAGGGAAAAAGGCTGTTAAAATTTTTAAAAAATCATTAATCATAGTAATGGGGGATTTCAACTGTCCCCATACTGACTGGGACCATGTCACTTCAGGACGGGATGCCAAGATAAAGTTTCTTGACACCTTACCTGACTGCTTCTTGGAGCAGCTACTCCTGGAACCCACAAGAAGTTGTGAAGGCCAAGCCTATAACAGGGTTCCAAAAAGAACGAGATAAATTCACAGAGTCTGAAGACAGGATACTGGGTTAGATGGACCCTTGGTCTGACCCAGTGTGGCCTCCGTAGAGGTGGATAATAGCCCTGCCCTGCCTCACAGAGGTGGCGAGAGGATAAATACATTCAAAAAGTTATGTGTGAATGAGGGTCTGACACACAAGAGACCTTGCAAGAGACTCAGGCCCAGATTTCCTCCCTGGCCCCTCTGTTTGTGCTGCCCTAGCAATGCAAAGGGGTGGAAATGGTACTCAGCTCCCACACAGAAGCACGGCTGGCTCCTATCCCAGCCCAGCCCATTCACTGTAGGGTGATCACAGTGAAAAAGCAGCACACATGCAGAAGCCCCACCCCCTCTGTGACCCCCAACTATGCCCCTCTTCTTCCCATTTGAGTCCCCTCTCTCTCCCTGTCCCTTCCCCCAGCACCCCACTCCTGCCACTCTTCTTTACCTGAGACTCCACCTTCTCTTCAGGAGAGAAGCCAGAGCTGGGCCATGGAAAGGGCTGCTCAGGGATCCAGAGCCACTTTGTGGAGCCCCAGACCCTCCTCCTGTCCTTGGCATTAGGCTGAAGGGTCCAAAAGATCCCCCAACCTGCATCCACAGCCCCCAGTATGCACCGCCTAGGGAAGGTGGAGAGTCTGGCCTCCCTATAGTAGTCTGTGCTCTTTGGGCACCTCTTACCATGCCCTAGCTCCTGCCTAGCCAAGGGGAGGAGGCTTGGTGGAAGTGGAGAAGTAGGAGGAAGCGCCTGGTGCAAAAAGACGAGGCAGGAGGTGAGGCCTCACAGCAGTAGCGAGAGGATAAATACATGGAAGGATGCACAAATACTCTGAGAGCGTAAGCTCAAGGCGGTGTCAGGGTTCCACAGACCAACACCTCTGACCTTTGTCTATAAAAGGCTTCTTACCACAGCCTCGTGTGACAGCTGGCCTCTGGGAACCTCCATGAATCCACCCCTTGGTGTCTGTGGCAGAGGAGGGGGTGCTTAGGGGTAACAGTGTGGGATAGGCTGTGGATTTATGAGGGAGAGTTGGAGCATCACGGGATGGCTGGGAGGTTCAGCAAAGTTACCGGACTTGTGTCTGAGGTGAGATTTGGAGTGTCATGAGGTCTAACTGTCAAGCAACGGATCAACAGACACGGGGCGGGGGGGGCGGGGGTGTCTCATCTTAGACATCTAGCTGGGAGAAAGCCGTCTGAGCACAAAGATCAGCTTCACCATTTGGCCCTGTAACATGGCCATGGCTCCGAGCTATGGTGACTGGGCCCAGGCTCACAGAGGATTCAGCAAAGGCTGCTTCCGCAAGAAAGGGGCAAACAGAGGGGAAGATGCTCTCAGGGACACTGGGAAACTAGGCTGGGTACCAGGAGCTCTTTGGCATCCCAAAAGAACGTAAGTTGGGCCAGTTCTGTTCCTGTATCTCCACGGCAAACCTGTCTAACTTAGCTTGCAGTGATACATGAGACAGATGAGTGTAGACATATGAGAGCTGCCTGATATTTTTAAATCACATTTCTTAATGCTTTTTTCTGCTTCTTAATAAACCTATTTGTTGTAGGGAGGCTGGGGTGACTGTATCACGCTGGTCACAAGCACCTGAAGGGAAGAAACTGAGGAGTGTAGCCAGACCTCCATGGTGAGAAGCATTTAGCATGGAAGGGGCATTGTTCCCAATTCAAAGAGTGGAACAACATGAGATTCCCCTAAAGAAGGGAGGTTAAAGGGAACATATGTCTTTGTTTTACTGTGACAATACCAGTTCTTCTTGGGGAGCATCTATCCTTGAATGCCTTTGAATATTCAGAATAGCAGCTTGTTCAGCTTGCAGCCAAGATAAAGATCCACTCAAGACAATGATTTATAGAGTCAAAAAACTAAAGGCCAGAAGGAGCGAATAAATTATCTCATCCAGAGCTTCTCAAATGGGAAGGGGCAGGACCCCCTTGGGTGGTGCAGAATGTCTTCATAGAAAGGGATGTAACAAGCTTTAGAGGAAAAGTCTTTCCTGTGTACACCAGGTGAGATGCTGATTTTTAAAATAGGCTCCAGAGCTGACACTGGCAACGCAGGCCAACTTCAGTACCAAGCAAATTGGCTGAAACTCATAAAGAACAGAATTATCAGACACATAGTTGAACATGATTTGTTGGGTAGACTCAACACAGCTTTTCAAAGGGAAACCCTGCCTCACCAATTGATTATAATTCTTTGAGGGGGGAACAGACATGTGGTCAAAGGTGATCCAGAAAGCCTTTGACAAGTTCCCTCCCCAAAGGCGCTTAAGAAAACAGCACTCATGGGGTAAGAAGGAAGGTTGTCTCCTGGATCAGGAACTGGTTAAAAGATAGGAAACAAAGGGTAGGAATAAAGGGTCAGTTTTCAGAATGGAGAGAGGTAAATAGTGGTGTCACCCAGGGATCTGTACTGGGCCCAGTCCTATTTAAAATATTCATAAATGATCTGGAAAAAGGGGTAAACAGTGAGGTGGCAAAATTGGCAGATGATACAAAACTACTCAAGATAGTTAACTCTCAGGCAGACCGTGAAGAGCTACTAAAGGATCGCACAAAACTGGGTGACTGGGCAACAAAATGGCAGATGCATTTTAATGTTGCTAAATGCAAAGTAATACACATTGGAAAACATAATCTCAACTACACATCTACAACGATGGGGTCGAAATTAGCTGTTACCACTCAAGAAAGAGATCTTGGAGTCATTGTGGATAGTTCTCTGAAATCATCCAGTCAACAAGCAGCGGCAGTCAAAAAAGCAAACAGAATGTTGGGAATCATCAAGAAAGCGATGGATAATAAGACAGAAAATATCACGTTGCCTCTATATAAATCCATGATATGCTCACACCTTGAATACTGCGTGCAGATGTGGTCGTCCCATATCAAAAAAGATGGATTGGAATCGGAAAAGGTTCAGAAAAGGGCAACAAAAATGATTAGGGGGATAGAACGGCTTCCATATTTGGAGAGATTAATAAGAGTGGGACTTTTCAGCTTGAGGCAACAAAGGGGGGGATATGATAGAGGTCTATAAAATCATGAGTGGTGTGGAGAAAGTAAATAAGGAAAAGTTATTTACTTGTTCCCATGATATAAGAGCTAGGGGCCACCAAATGAAATTAATAGGTAGCAGGTTAAAATCAAACACAAGAAAGTATTTTTTCATTGAATGCATTGTCAACCTCTGGACCTCCTTGCAAGAGGGTGTTGTGAAGGCCAATACTATAATAGGGTTCAAAAGGAAGGTAGATAGATTCATGAAAGTTAGGTCCATCAATGGTTATTAAGCGGGATGGGCAGGGATGATGTCCCGAGCCTTAGTTTGCCAGAAGCTGGGATTGGGTGACAGGGCATGGATCACTTGATGATGACCTGCCTTTTCATTCCCTTTGGGGAACCTGCCATTGGCCACTGTCAGAGGACAGGATACTGGGATTGATGGACATTTGGTCTGACTCACTATGGCCATTCTTATGTTCTTCAACTCATGCTGCGAAAACTGGTAGATGCCAGTTATGCAAATTGAAAAAAAATCTCCCCTTTACTGGAGGAATCCATGGGGGAAGGATGTAAAACATATATTCCAGGCAAAGTTCCAGGTGGCAGTGGAAGTCCAAGGGCAAAGGGTAAAATAGTTTGTACCTTGGGGAAGTTTAAACCTAAGCTGGTAAAAGTAAGCTTTGGAGGTTTTCATGCAGCTCCCCACATCTGTACCCTGGAGTTCAGAGTGGGGAAGGAACCTTGACAGACTCCAAGATCTCATTCTTGAGTGGCAACAACTAATTTGGAACCATCATTTTGTATGCATGACTTTGTATTTGTCAAGCAAAAAAAATGTGTTCCCCAGTCATCAAATTTTCTGAGATCCCTTTGTAACTTATCATAGACTACTTTGGAGTTAAGTATATTGAATAATTGTGTCTTGTCTGCAAATTTTGCCTCCTCATTTTTTACCCCTTTTCCCAGATCATTTATGAATATGTGGAACCGCACTGGTCCCAGTACAGATCCCTGTGGGAACAAGAACAAACCATGTTCGTCCATGTGTCTGATAATTCTGTTCTTTACCATAGTTTCAACCAGTTTGCTTTGTACTGAAGCAAGAATTACAGGCCTTGTAAGTGACAGGATCACCACCGCAGCCTTTTTTTAAAAAAAGCATCACATTAGCTATGTGCCAGTCCTCTGGTCCAGAGGCTGCCTCAAGTGATAGGTTACACGCCACAGTTAATTGTTCTGCAATTTGATATTTGAGTTCCTGCAGAACTCTTGGGTGAGTATCATCTGGTCCTAGTGACTTTTATGTTTAATTTATCAGTTAGTTGTAAAAACTCTGTGATGCGTTGTCCCCCTTGGGGTGCAATCTGGGAGCTGATGGAACTATTGAGCCCCCTTATCCAGTCAGCTGGGCTGGCCTCTCTCACACTGCTCTGCTGGCTTCTCCAGACAACGCTGTTACCCAACGCGAGAGCAGGTGATGCCACACACCCAACTAAGCTACCTGAGTGTTTTATTCCTAAACCACTCAAGGACAAACAGGAGACAACAGCCAATTTCCAAGCTCCCCAACCTTGCACCCTTGATGAAGTATAAACCCAGATTCATACCGTCTTGCACCGCACATAGATCTGCACAATACAAGCTCATTAATATAGGTCACCTTCCACTCAATGTGGAATAGATAGGCGATGACCTTTGAATGACCAATGAGCTTATGGATCCCCAAGAGAAATTGGAGACTTTCCATCTGCCTCTCCCTCACAACATAATGAAGGTTGCACTGATGGAGTCTATGGCTGCACTCTGGGTATAGAAAGTTCAAACCCCCCTGACCAGTCTAGGGCTGGGGTATTGTGTCCATCCGCTACTCTAAGCAGCCTTCCCATCACTGTACAGCCCCTTCCACCCTGTACTACGCTCCTTCAGCAGATCCTGGGGGCAGTGGCTACTGTGATAGGCCCAGGTCACACATCTCTGATGAACCTGTGCTATCCGGGAGCTGGAGAGGGTCCTAGAGCAGTTGTGGAGGCCCAGAGATTGTGGGGAGGTGGCCTAGCTACCAGTGGTCACTGCAATGTGTGTATAACTTTGGGTCCCCCTGGATCCTGGGGCCTCCTGTTATGCCTCAGGGAGAATTGCAGGACTGGAAGGGACCTCAAGAGGTCATCAAGTCCAGACTCCGGTGCTCATAGAAGATCTAAGTATTATCGAGACCATTCCTGACAGGTGTTTGTCTAACCTGCTCTTAAAAATTACACTGATGGAGATTCCACAACCTCCCTGGGCAATTTATTCCAGCACTTAATCACCCTAACGGAGAGGAAGTTTATATCCTACTGGAAGGATCCAAGGAAATTTCAAGTATGCAGCCTTGTAGACTCTCCCTTTCCGAGCTTGCACCCTGGGTGTGTAATGCAGGAAAGGGGGCTGCCGGGGAGAAATCTGATCCTCTATTAAGTATCAGTATTATTACTATTATTTATTTCAGCAAGATCACAGCTGTGACAGCATCATCATTACTGCTCAGCTGCCCCCGAGGGACTTATCCGAACAATAGGAACAGTGATGAGAAGCCCAGTTTCCAGGAATAGAGCCTGCAGCAGGGCTGGCCTGCAGTCTAGTTGGGTAGGATCACCGCAAATCCCCTGTGATTTGGCCTCCTGCGCTTTGCCATTGCCCGTGATGGGGGTTACAGCTGGTGCACACTGAGCCAAGCAGCTGAGGATCCCTGATGGCCAAGTGACCCCCCAAGGGAATATGCAAGCACGCTTCATAAAGACAGCTGCCTCCCTATCTGAACAGAGATTGCCAGCTGCCCGTGCTACCTCTCTGATGACTCCTTGTCCTTTAGGGTGAAGACCTCTGGTGTCAGTGGCTCCCCTTCTAGTAGGAATTGGGTACGTTGGCAGGTTTTGCTACCTTACAAATGCAAAGTGGAGGGGAAAGGCTGCAAGCTGTTTTCATGTGTCGATGTTCTGTGCGGTGTCAGAGGACTCAGCTGGGCTGTTGGGTTGACTCAGTGAAAGGCTGGTAGAACTGGGGAACTTGGGAACCCCTCCACTACACCTGCCCAAGCTCCTCAAGGTGCTATTGAAGCTACACACAAATCTGACATTCAAAGAGAACTTGAAGTGTTAAAAAACTGCAATATCCCCAGTGAGACTTTATCAGTGAGTCCCATTTCTGGAGGTACGGTGTGCTCTGGGCCCGATCCTGCCAGGGGCTGAGTGACTGGAGAACCCATGAAATATCAGTCTGTATTACAAAATATTGCCACATGTTTATTTGCTCCTGAAAACTGAATCAGCAAATACATTTTCAAAGGTTTTATTATTTGGATTGATTATGAACGCAGGTATTCAGAGCTGTGTTGCTCTGTGGTAACAGGTGAGATAAGGCATATTTCTGTTATCTGAATCGCTGAGGGCTCCAGCATCTCTGCTCTGTAGATACAACTAAAAGTTACAGGGCTACCTGCATCTCACCCCCATCTCTGGTCTCTGAGTGCCAGATGTCAGGGCAAGTAGCCTTCCCTCTCATGGGGTAGGATCTCGCCATCCTCCCACCCTCAGACTGCATCCTCTGGTTCTTCTCTTTGGGAGTCTGTGACCCTTGGCGAGATGAGGGACCAAACAGCCTTCTTAACCCAAACTACTCTTTAATGTGAACAGCAGGAAAAAGCGTAACATGGGAGAATCAGAGGGTTTTCAAACAGCAGTTTGTGCAGGTCACTGACCTCCAAACCCTCCTACTCCGATGGGGAGCCAAGCAGACCGAGGCCTTCAGATCTCCCCAGAGGTGTCTGTGTCTGTCGGTCTGCAGCGCTTCTCCCAGCAGCTGTCCCACCTCTGGCCAGACTCACAGCACTGGCCAAAACAAGCTGTGTGATGTGGCTGGAACCCAGAAATAGGCTCTTCCCAGCTTGTAGCTCCAGTTCTATCTCTCGACCTCCCTGAAGTGCTGACTGAGAAATGGCTTTTCTTGAGCTGTTGTTTCCCTTCCTGCTTGTTTTCCAGCAGCCTGCTATGAAACTAGGAAGAGCCACAATGGTTTCAGCCAATAGAGCCATAACATAAACATCCCAATCGTTAACCCAATATAGCTCTACCGAAAACATCCCAAGAACTGGGTTAAACGTGTTCATACATTATGGCAGCTCAGCTGCATGTCTGACAGCATGCCATTCCTGGGTGCTACGTATTTTATGAAAACGGGGGGTAGGGCTGGGGGTGGGGAGAGTACTTTCACGTGGGAAATTAAATTCCATTTCCATGAATACTCATGCATTTGACTTTGAAATCTGTGTCCTGCCAACCTTCATCGTGGCTGAATAACAGGTGCTGCGGTTACTATATACAAGACAGTGAGAGCTCAGGGAATGAATATTTTCTATACTGACCCCAATGCCTGTTACCACTCCCGGTACAGCCTACAGACTGACAGAACAGAACAAGAGGAGAACCGGTCAGTTATTAACCCAGGGACAGAGGAGCTACTAGACTTTTCTTTGCTGACAAGTGACTGAATGAGGACTGAGATGCTGTGATCTGTCCAGGTTCTGAAGAAATCCAAGCGACAGACGCTACATTTTAAGTCACTCTCTATCCCGAGAAATCATCTCTGAAAGCAGATCAGAGGGGAAAGAATGAGTTGACATGTGTGTACTAAAGTACAGAGGTGTAAATATTATGCCAAGACTTTTCTTTGTAATACAAATATTACATATCAAAATTATTTAATGGTTTTAGGTTTAGAAAGTATTTCAGAAATACTCTAAATGCTGTTTGTAATAGTTTGTGTTATTAAATCTATCTTCAGTGAACAGTTATACGATACTGTCTCCTGGTAACCGACCAAAAACTGTTTCTAACACTTATATTCAGGGTCATGCACTCAATAACACTGCAATACCTTTTAAAGACGTCCTAAGAGAACCGAATTGCTGGTCAGTGTTTCAGCAAAGGAGGAAAGAATAGAGCTGAGGTGCAGGATAGGGGAGTGTAATAAGGGTTGTATGTAATTGACACCTATCATCTCTTACATGAGCATGGCTGAAGTAACTTGCACCCTCAACTGGATATAAGTGGAAACCTAGTGTTTGCACTATTCACCTTGTGACGCCAACCCCTCCCCTGCCCGTCTGACTATGTTTGCTTGTAACTTGCCAAATACCTACCGACACTTGCATGGGGAGAGGATGCAGATCCTGTGAGGATAAAATGAAGCCTGTAGGATGATCAGACTCTCTGGAGTCAGTCAACATTGGCCAGGCAAAGCACTTCAGCTTCTCTATGAAGGGATTCTTCTAAGTCAGAGTGTATCACTGGGAGCATTTGGTAGAGAAATGTATTCGGGCCTAGTTCTGGTTGAATTTACACATATAAATCTGGAGTGATGCAGTTGAAGTCATTATTACTGAATTAAGAAACTGGCCCTAAGAATTTATCCCTCTACCGCAAAGAGACAATGGCATAATGTAGAATTTGAGGAGTGGAGAAAATAATCTTTCTATCTAATCTATCTATAATATAATAATAATATATATAAAAAATTAGGCAAGGAAATCATGGGTGGTGTTGAAGCCTGAACTGGGGCAGGCAGGCCGCCAGCCCCGCCCCTTCCACAACCCCCCATGGAGCCAAGCCAGCCCCCCAACCGCCGCAACAGGCCGTTCCCCAGACTATTGCCCCCAGCCCCAGAGCACACCAAGCTCCCCAGCCTCCCCGCTCCCAATTTGAGGTGCAGCCCCAGCCTCTCTGGCCCTGGAGCTCAGGGTCCGGGCAGCCACCTGGACCCAGTTGCCAGCCCCAGCACCAGACCAAGAGCAGCCTGCCTTCCCTTGCCTTCCTTACCCTCTGCCCATGAAGGAAACACATTAATAAATAGCTTCAATGCAGGACAGGTGAATACAATGACCATTTTCACTATGCACTTGCCATGTGTTTACGCACATGTCATGGTACTGTGGGCCACACTCCAAAGTGGAGGGCCAGAAGGGGTATCAGTGGAGAGTCACAACTGTAAAATCACACAGTGTTCAAGTAGGCTGCGGAACTCCCAACGACAACATGTTGTTAGGCAAAAGGTTTTTTTTCCCCCCAAGAATTAGGCAAGCCCATACAATACTGAAGGGGGTTTATTCATGGTATGGGGAAGACTGACAAGCAGCTTTAAAAATATGGTGCCATAGTGGCCAGTTATATACATTTTCTTATTAATTTATTTGCATTTATTTGTACATACAGAGACAGACATTGTTACAAATCAAGAGAGAACGGTGAACAAAGATAAAAATAGGAACAGTACGTACATATAGAGTTTATCCTAATTGCATCAAACGTTTATGACTACCTTGCGGGGGAAGGAGGCGGAGTGCGGGGAGGTAGGGATGAGTGCTTACAGATATCCAGCGGGCTGTGAAGGGAGGGTTTGTTCTGTTCTAAGACCTGAGTTACCAGGAGGGCATTGACCATATAAGCTTATCAATTGTTGACAATTGTCCGGGTCCTTGCTACTGAATGCTACTGAAGCATTCCTGCTTGTTCTGTGGTGTTTGTCTTAGCTGTGAGCTAAATTTTAACGTTTGCCTGACAATGCCCTCCTGTTGACATATTGAACTTTTAGATGAGATAAATTTAATACTGTAAATGCTTTGATATGCATGATTTGTTTTAGGGTTGCCCAAGGGAGGTGGGAAGGAGGAGGGAGAGGGGAATTGGGGGAAGGGGGTAAAGGTAAGAAACATAGTAAGATTTTTATGCCTGTGTTTAAAGTACTCACACGTGACCAGAGAGGTTAGTAACACAAATATAGAAGCAGCAGAAATTGTTGGTTGGACAATAGTTCATTGGGAGATGGGGATGTAGCATGCATTATGAATGAGTTTTTTAGATGGGTGATAGTTTGATTGGAGAGTTGGACTTGAATGCGACCTTTGGTGATGTGGTTATGAACGGTGATAAACGCAGATGCAGCAGCCGGGACCACTTTGAGTAGTAGCTTTTTGGCCAGTTGAACCAGTGTAAAGGTTAGGTATAGGTTGTTATATTATTGAGAAGCCGCTGTTATTTTAGTGAACATACGGCTGGGGAGGTGCACATTCCCTGGGATAAATGAGTTAGTAATTTGCAGGCACTGTAATGGTTCATACATGTAATAAGATGCAGCAGTGATGAAACACCACTGAGGAGCGGATACTTGTACAGCAATTTTATCATTTGCAAGAGGAAGGACATCCACAACGACAGAAGAGACCAAGGTTAAAGGACGAAGGGTGGAACAGGAATGCACGATGTAACTGTCCGTTTTTGTAAGCATGATAGGTCCGAGGTGGTTTGGTCTGGGGGTAAGCCAAGTGTTTCTTTTTTTTTACCCTTTTGCAGCTGCCTTTTGTAGGGAGTTGCACAAACTGGCCAGCTTTGAAACAGGTATTTTGTGTTACATGTACCAAGGGCAGGTCCCAGGAGGCTGCATCAGGTATGTTTGCCAGCAGGATTAACATGGGGAGTCACTTTTAAAAGGATACAATATAAACAATATGAATTTATTTATATATTTTAACTTTGGTTTTATGAACTTATGTTGGAATGTTTTGCACTTTTACAGAGGTTTTTGTATAGGCCAATACCATGTGCGTGCTGGAGTATTTTGGCTGAAGTACCCCGGGGTTATATGTTCTTACCATGACCTGATTTCCCTCCTCTACATCCACCCAAGAGGGGGTTTCTGGAGGGTCCTGGGATTAAGAAGGTGCACTTCCACAAGGAACCAGTATGCCTTGCTGAAGTATAGCAGAATAGCAGCTTGTTCAGGTTGCAGCCTTAGGTGTGAGAGGGTATTGCCTGGTAGGTGGAGGGAGTGGGACTAGAATATCATAGAATATCAGGGTTGGAAGGGACCTCAGGAGGTCATCTCGTCCAACCCCCTCCTCAAAGCAGGACCAATCCCCAACTAAATCATCCCAGCCAGGGCTTTGTCAAGCCTGACCTTAAAAAAAGGGAGTTGCCTGGTAACTTGGATGGGTGGGCAAAGATGAGCAGGCAGTGAACTGCAAGACAGCTTATTTTTTGCCCAAACCCAGGGGAACTTGGGACATAACACCTGGGAAAAGGGTTCGAGGTATCCCAAGGGAAAGCCTCAGATTTGGCAGTGCAAGAGAAGAAAGAAATGTATTATCACGGAGAGGAATGGTATGAGTACACATACGTTTATTTGGAACTGTACTTTGAGTGAGGTTAAGAATTGCTGCAAGGTCGCAGAGGACATCCATGCCCAAAATAGTCCCCTGTGCATTTGGAGCTATGTAAAGAAAAGACTGAGTCCAGAAGAATAGATTAGATTTTATATGAAGAGGATAGCTTTAGTAAGCTGTGAGTTGCGCACCTCCTCCCCAGAATAGTAATATCCTGTTGAGTAGTAGGGAGGGGGAGGTCAGTAATGGAAACAGAGGCATGTGCATGGCTGGCCCCTTATCCATGCCTGTAAGTGTGGCCTTGAGGGATTTATATTTGCATTAGCAGTACTTACAGGCAAAAGTGTGTGTGGGGGGTGTGTGTGTGTGTGTGATGGATCCCACCGTGTCATGGAATTTAAAAGCCTGACCAGTTTTTTTTTTTTCCTTAGGTGTGAGTAAGGCTTGGCAGCTGGTTGACATACCGGTTTGGACCGGTTGCCTAGGGGTACTTGGCTTGAGCATTTAGTCAATGTCCTGTGTCCCCACATACAAAACACATGTGAGATGGGGGAAGGGTGGGGACAGGATCAGGACCAGATTGAAAGGGCAGGGAGGTGCTGCAATTGACCATGGTTTTGTCCCTGACTAGGCTTCTGGGTCTTGCGCCTGCAGTTCTTTTGGGTATGCCCGAGACACCCACAATTGTAGCAGGCTAAATTACTTTTTGCTGTTACCACAGAAACGCGAGTAGCCTTGCTCCTTATTTCTTTAGCTTGTTTGGCTTTGCATTTAGAGGCCCACATACAGATGGATTAATAATCAGAGCCTGGGTTCACTTTTAAATTAAGGGCTGTTTGCAAGTGAGAGTTAAAACCTTTCTTTAAGGTTTTTAGAAAGGCCTGATTCGTTTTCTTTGGGTCTGCAATGCCTGCATTGCTGGGATACATTTCCCTTTTATATTTTTAAAATATTGAGCTGCAGCCTCATTCTTGTCTTGCATGCAGCCCATGATCAGTCCCCAATTACTGGCTTGTTCCCCAAGGCTTCCTGAACGGCTTCCTTAAACTCAGTGCAGGCACGGGTCATATCATTTTAAGATTTCAATGTAACAGAGGCCCAAATGCCGTTTCGGTGTTCTTTTGTAAGGATTTAGGCGCATGCTAGATCAGGGCATTTAGCTTTTGTTAAGATATAAAGATTCCTGGGATTTAACGTATAGGTGGCTTACTTTTTTCCAGAATATTAAATTTGGGGGTTTGGGTTTTAGATTAGGGAGATTTTTTAGTAAGCCCCTCGTTTCCTTTGTGCTGAGAGGAGTGTACTTATCAGTATTATGAGCCAGTCTGTTTTCACCTGTCCCGGACCACCCATTATCTTGATTTTCCCTCTTGTGTGCCAAGTTCCAATTTTGAATTTGTTTTTAAGGTGTTTCCAATTAATTTTATTTTGGTTTTTATTAGTATCGCTCCTTGAGTCAGGGTCAGTAAAAATACCCTTCTGTTTACTGCAGCACACATTCTGGTGCTCAGTACCTGGCAATGCAGCCGTCGCCTCCAGTGATCCCTGCACCCAGAAAACTTGGTCACAAACACACACACATTCAGTCCTCTTGTCTGTGCGTCCTATATGTGGTTCCTATTAAAAAAAAAGGGGTGTGAAGGGGTGTCCCAAACCAAGTCGTGCACTAGAGGTCATAAGTAAAAGGATACTTATCTCTATTCCTGGATGTGAGAAACTCTCTGCGGATTCTCGATCACACCCTGCTCGCTGAGCCAAAACTGTTAAGCAAAAAGATTCTTTTCCCCAAGAATCAGGCAAGCACAGACAATACTGAAGGGGGTTTATTCACGGTACCGGGACGACTGACAAGCAGCTTTGAAAATATGGTGCCATTGTGGCCAGTTCTACACATTTTCTTGTTAATGTATTTACATGTATTTAAACATATGAAAACAAACATTATTACAAATCAAACTAAAACCCTAAACAAAAATAAAAATGAAAACAATACCTACATATAAAGGTTATCCTATCTGCATCAAACATTTATAACTACCTTGCGGGGGAAGGAGGCGGTGGGTGGGGGGGTAAAAATAAGTGCTTACAAATATACGGTGGGCTGTAAAGGGAGGGTTTGTTCTGTTCTGAAAGCTACATTAGTGGGCAATCATTAACCATATAACTTATCAATTGTTCACAATTGTCAGTGTCCTTGCTACTGAATGCTACTATAGCATTCCTGCTTGTTCTGCTGTTTCTATCTTAGCTGTTCGCTAAATTTTAACTGTTGCAAGTCTCTAGACTTGCACTGAGATCAGAACCATGTCTCATTAAATATCATCTACTCTCATGGGTTTTTTTTTCTTTCAGGAAGGGCATTTCAAAACCCCTTGGACCTCTCCAGTATATTATGTCAGCTGTCAATGACACCGAATTCAGCTGTGCTCTGCTCCTTCTCACTGGGATACCTGGACAGGAAGACTTCCATCTCTGGATCTCTATCCCCTTCTGCTTAGTGTATGTTATTTCAATTGTAGGAAATTCAGTCATTCTGTTTATTATAAAAACAGATCAAAGCCTCCATGAGCCCATGTACATTTTCCTTTCCATGTTGGCCGTCACAGACCTTGCCTTATCCATATCCACCATGCCTACAACCCTGGGTATATTCTTGTTTAACTCTAGGGAGATCAGCCTGGATGCTTGTTTTGCCCAGCTGTTCTTCATTCACTCACTTTCATTCATTGAATCATCGGTACTCCTGTTGATGGCCTTTGATCGATTCGTTGCTATCTGTAACCCACTGAGATATGCTTCTATCTTAACCCTGCCAAGAATTGGAAAGATGGGACTGGTGTTTGTGCTAAGAGGAGTGACCTTAATCTTCCCACTCCCCTTTCTCCTTAAACGGTTCCGATATTGTCGAGCCAATGTCCTCTCCCATTGCTACTGCCTGCACCAAGAGGTCATGAAGCTGGCTTGTTCGGACATCACAGTCAACTACATCTATGGCTTCTTTCTTAACATCTCCGTGGTGGGGTTAGATTCACTGTTCATCTTCCTCTCATATGTGATGATCCTCAAAACAGTGCTGAAAGTCGCATCCCGTGCGGAGTGCCTTAGGGCCCTGAACACATGTGTCTCCCACCTCTGTGCTGTCCTGCTCTTCTACACACCACAGATTGGCTTGTCTGTGATACACAGATTTGAGAAGGGTTCTCCTCCATTGCTCAAGGTTCTCCTGGGCTACATCTCTCTGTTTGTCTCACCACTTACGAACCCAATTGTGTACAGTGTGAAAAGCAAACAGCTTCGTGCTAGGATAATCAGGGTGTTTGTCGAGTGAAGGGTCAGTTCATCACTTGGCTCCAGGGCCAGTGACATGGGAGATTAAATACATGGGCCACGACCACCTATTCTATTCAGGACCTTGCATGCGAGATGACATGATCTACTGAACTCCACTCTGTAAAGGGAGCTTCAGATTGGGTATAAGGCCTGGAAAAATGGAAGAGGGGCTGGTGAGGGAGGCTAGCAGACTGGGGGAAGGAGACCAAGGCAGGTAGCAGCTTTTACAATTTGTCTGTGTTCATGGAGAGCCAGTGGACCAGTGTGATGTTTGCTCATAAAGAGCCGTATCGGTGCCTGCTCCAACCTCAGAATTCCTCTTGAAAGAGTCAGTAAAGAGAAGGGATGTGGATGTTGTTCCCCACTGTACCTGACCTGTCACTTATCTGTCTCTGGTTAAACATCCATGAGCCAGGGAAAAAGGCGATTAAAATTTTAAAAAATCATTAATCATAGTAATGGGGGATTTCAACTGTCCCCATACTGACTGGGACCATGTCACTTCAGGACGGGATGCCGAGATAAAGTTTCTTGACACCTTACCTGACTGCTTCTTGGAGCAGCTAGTCCTGGAACCAACAAGATGTTTTGAAGGCGAAGCCTATAACAGGGTTCCAAAAAGAATTAGATAAATTTACGGAGGACAGGCCCCTCAAAGGCTATTAGCCAGGATAGGCCGGGATGGTGTTCATAGCCTTTCTTTGCCAGAAGCTTGGGATGGGTAAAAAGGGGTGGAACACTTGACGTTTGTCTGTCCTGTTCATTCCTTCTGGGGCACCTGGCACTGGCCCACTCACTGTTCCTCAGACATTCTTGTTAACTGCTGGAAATGGCCCACCTTGATTATCACTACAAAAGGTTTTCTTCCCCCCCACCACCCACTCTCCGCTGGTAATAGCTCATCTAAAGTGATCACTCTCCTTACAGTGTGCATGATAAACACACATTTTTTCATGTTCTGTGTGTATATAAATCTCCTCACTGTGTTTTCCACTTCATGCATCCAATGAAGTGAGCAGTAGCTCACGAAAGCTTATGCTCAAATAAATTGGTTAGTCTCTAAGGTGCCACAAGTCCTTCTTTTCTTTTTGCGAATACAGACTAACACGGCTGCTACTCTGAAACCTGTCTGAAGACAGGATACTGGGTTCCATGGACCTTTGGTCTGACCCAGTGTGGCCTCCGTAGAGGTGGATAATAGCCCTGCCCTGCCTCACAGAGGTGGCGAGAGGATAAATACGTTCAAAAAGTTATGTGTGAATGAGGGTCTGACACACAAGAGACCTTGCAAGAGACTCAGGACAAGATTCCCTCCCTGGCCCCTCTGTTTGTGCTGCCCTAGCAATGCAAAGGGGTGGAAATGGTACTCAGCTCCCGCACAGAAGCATGGCTGGCTCCTATCCCAGCCCAGCCCATTCACTGTAGTGTGATCACAGTGAAAAAGCAGCACACATGCAGAAGCCCCACCCCCTCTGTGACCCCCAACTATGCCCCCTTCTTCCCATTTGAGGCCCCTCTCTTTGCCCTGTCCCTTCCCCCAACACCCCACTCCTGCCACTCCTCTTTACCTGAGACTCCACCTTCTCTTCAGGAGAGAAGCCAGAGCTGGGCCATGGAAAGGGCTGCTCAGGGATCCAGAGCCACTGTGAGGAGCCCCAGACCCTCCTCCTGTCCTTGGCATTAGGCTGAAGGGTCCAAAAGATCCCCCAACCTGCATCCACAGCTGCCAGTATGCACCGCCTAGGGAAGGTGGAGAGTCCGGGCTCCCTATAGTAGTCTGTGCTCTTAGGGCACCTCTTACCATGCCCTAGCTCCTGCCTAGCCAAGGGGAGGAGGCTTGGTGGAAGTGGAGGAGTAGGAGGAAGGGCCTGGTGCAAAAAGACGAGGCAGGAGGTGGGGCCTTACAGCAGTAGTGAGAGGATAAATACATTCGAAGATGCTCAAATACTCTGAGAGCGTAAGATCAGGGCGGTGTCAGGGTTCCACAGACCAACACCTCTGACCTTTGTCTATAAAAGGCTTCTTACCACAGCCTCCTGTGACAGCTGGCCTCTGGGAAGCTCCATGAATCCACCCCTAGGTGTCTGTGGCAGAGGTGGGGGTGCTCAGGGGTAACAGTGTGGGATAGGCTGTGGATTTATGAGCGAGGGTTGGAGCATCATGGGATGGCTGGGAGGTTCAGCAAAGTTACCGGACTTGTGTCTGAGGTGAGATTTGGAGTGTCATGAGGTCTAACTGTCAAACAATGGGTCAACAGACATGGGGGGCCCTCATCTTAGACATCTAGCTGGGAGAAAGCTGTCTGAGCACAAAGATCAGCTTCACCATTTGGCCCTGGAACATGGCTATGGCTCCGAGCTATGGTGACTGGACCCAGGCTCACAGAGGTTTCAGCAAAGGCTGCTTCCGCAAGAAAGGGGCAAACAGAGGGGAAGATGCTCTCAGGGACACTGGGAAACTAGACTGGGTACCAGGAGCTCCTTGGAATCCCAAAACAACATAAGTTGGGCCAGTTCTGTTCCTGTATCTCCAGAGCAAACCTGTCTAACTTAGCTTGCAGTGATACATGAGACTATGAGTGTAGACATATGAGAGCTGCCTGATATTTTTAAACCACTTTTCCTAATGCTTTTTTCTACTTCTTAATAAACCTATTTCTTTTAGGGTGGCTGGGGTGACTGTATCTCGCTGGTCACAAGCACCCGAAGGGAGGAAACTGAGGAGTGCAGTCAGACCTCCATGGTGAGAAGCATTTAGCATGGAAGGGGAATTGTTCCCAGTTCAAAGAGTGGAACAGCATGAGATTCCCCTAAAGAAGGGAGGGGAAAGGGACGATATATCTTTGTTTTACTGTGACCATACCAGCTCAATAAGAAGTGACGCAATATTCAAATACAATCTAAAGCATAAGAATAAGGAAAAATATAAAGCCAGTAAACTAATTAAGGTTTTGGATAATGTCAAAGTTATTCATACATATTTTAAAGTAGAGGTAAAGGCAATGACAGCGGGGAAGGGGGGGAACCACGATTCATAGAACTCCGTGGAATGTCCATCATTACAGAAAGGCCCTCCTAGTCATCTCACTGCCACACCTATGCCAGGGGTATTAATCCACCAAGTACAATTCATGCATAAACTTGTTTTATGCCTTTTATTTACCAGCGTGTTTTGAGTAACGTGTCAGGGGAAAATCTCAGCTCTGTGTTCAAAGGCTGTTGTATATCTTTCCCGGTGTATAGACACCTGTGCAGTGCAAGAGAGTATAATTCTGAGTTAATACGCCAGCAAGGGCGCAAGGCAGGGGAGCTGGGAAATTGGCTGTTGTCTTCTGCCTGTGTACAATCGGCTTCGGTAAAGCACTCAGGCATCTTAGTTGGGTGTGTGACACCACCTACTGTCGTGTTGGGTGATAACAGGGCCTGGAGAGGCTGGCTGTGTCACCAGCAAAGCAGAGTCGGATTGGCCAACTCAGCTTCCTGAGTTCATCGGTAATCTCCATTGAGTCCACGGAGATTACAAATGAACCCAGGAAACTGAGTAGCACATTCTGCCTCCTCAGCCACACTGGAACCTACATGGCACATAAAAATAAGCAAAAATTTCCCTGTGCACACCCCACAACTGGTGTCCGGAGGTCACAGCTGCACCAGGGGAGGCTAAGCCTGTCCTGGTATTTTATATCCACCACCTCTGGTTCCCAAAATTCAGCTAGCTTTTCTTTTGACTGCCCCTGCACATTGAGCAGATGTTGTCAGAGAAGTTTGTTGTAAAAACTCTGTGATGGGATGTCCCCCCTGGGGTGCAATCTGGGAGCTGATGGAACTGTTGAGCCCCCTTATCCAGTCAGCTGGGCTGGCCTCTCTCACACTGGTCTGCTGGCTTCTCCAGGCAACGCTGTTACCCAACGCGAGAGCAGGTGATGCCACACACCCAACTAGGCTACCTGAGTGTTTTATTCCTAAACCACTCAAGGACAAACAGGAGACAACAGCCAATTTCCCAGCTCCCCAGCCTAGCACCCTTGGTGGAGCGTCCACCCAGATTCATACCATCTTGCACCGCACAAAGATTTGCACAATGCAAGCTCATTAATATAGGTCACTTTCCACAAAGTGTGGAATACATAGGATGTGACCTTTGTTTACAGAACTGAGCTTATGGATCCCCAAGAGAAATTGGAGACTTTCCATCTGCCTCTCCCTCACAACATAATGAAGGTTGCACTGATGGAGTCTATGGCTGCACTCTGGGTATAGAAAGTTCAAAACCTCCTGACCAGTCTAGGGCTGGGGTATTGTGTCCATCCGCTACTCTAAGCAGCTTTCCCATCACTGTACAGCCCCTTCCACACTGTACAGCGCTCCTTCAGCAGATCCTGGGGGCAGTGGCTACTGTGATAGGCCCAGGTCACACATCTCTGATAAACCTGTGCTATCCGGGAGCTGGAGAGCGTCCTAGAGCAGTTGTGGAGGCCCAGAGATTTTGGGGAGGTGGCCTAGCTACCAGTGGTCAGTGAAATGTGTGTATAACTTTGGGTCCCCCTGGATCCTGGGGCCTCCTGTTATGCCTGAGGGAGAATTGCAGGACTGGAAGGGACCTCAAGAGGTCATCAAGTCCAGACTCCGGTGCTCATAGAAGATCTAAGTATTATCGAGACCATTCCTGACAGGTGTTTGTCTAACCTGCTCTTAAAAATTACACTGATGGAGATTCCACAACCTCCCTGGGCAATTTATTCCAGCACTTAACCACCCTAACGGAGACGAAGTTTATATCCTACTGGAAGGATCCAAGGAAATTCCAAGTATGCAGCCTTGTAGACTCTCCCTTTCCGAGCTTGCACCCTGGTTGTGTAATGCAGGAAACGCGGCTGCCGGGGAGAAATCTGACCCTCTATTAAGTATCAGTATTATTACTATTATTTATTTCAGCAAGATCACAGCTGTGACAGCATCATCATTACCGCTCAGCTGCCCCCGAGGGACTAATCTGAACACTAGGAACAGTGATGAGAAGCCCAGTTTCCAGGAGCAGAGCCTGCAGCTGGGGTGGCCTGCAGTCCAGTTGGGTAGGATCACCGCAAATCCCCTGTGATTTGGCCTCCTGCACTTTGCCGTTGGCCGTGATGGGGGTTACAGCTGGTGCACACTGAACCAAGCAGCTGAGGTTCCCTGATGGCCAAGTGACCCCCCAAGGGAATATGCAAGCACGCTTCATAAAGACAGCTGCCTCCCTATCTGAACAGAGACTGCTTGCTGCCCGTGCTACCTCCCTGATGACTCCTTGTCCTTTAGGGTGAAGACCTCTGGTGTCAGCGGCTCCCCTTCTAGTAGGAATTGGGTACGTTGGCAGGTTTTGCTACCTTACAAATGCAAAGTGGAGGGGAAAGGCTGCAAGCTGTTTACATGTGTCGATGTTCTGTGGGGTGTCAGAGGACTCAGCTGGGCTGTTGGGTTGACTCAGTGAAAGGCTGGTAGAACTGGGGAACTTGGGAACCCCTCCACTACACCTGCCCAAGCTCCTCAAGGGGCTATTGAAGCTACACACAAATCTGAGATTCAAAGAGAACTTGAAGTGTTAAAGAACCGCAATATCCCCAATGAGATTTTATCAGTGGGTCCCATTTCTGGAGGTACGGTGTGCTCTGGGCCCGATCCTGCCAGGGGCTGAGTGACTGGAGAACCCATGAAATATCAGTCAATAGTTCAAAAAATTGCCACAGGTTTATTTGCTCCTGGAAATTGAATCAGCAAATACATTTTCAAAGGTTTTATTATTTGGATTGATTATGAACGCAGGTATTCAGAGCTGTGTTGCTCTGTGGTAACAGGTGAGATAAGGCATATTTCTGTTATCTGAATGGCTGAGGGCTGTAGCATCTCTGCTCTGTAGATATCACTAAAAGTTACAGGGCTACCTGCATCTCACCCCCATCTCTGGTCTCCGAGTGCCAGATGTCAGGGCAAGTAGCCTTCCCTCTCATGGGGTAGGATCTCGCCATTCTCCCACCGTCAGACTGCATCCCATAGTTCTTCCCTTGGGAGTCTGTGACCCGTGGTGAGATGAGGGACCAACCAGCCTTCTTAACCCAAACTACTCTTTAATCTGAACAGCAGGAAAAAGCGTAACATGGGAGAATCAGAGGGTTTTCAAACAGCAGTTTGTGCAGGTCACTGACCTCCAAACCCTCCTACTCTGATGGGGACCCAGGCAGGCCGAGGCCTTCAGATCTCCCCAGAGGTGTCTGTGTCTGTCGGTCTGCAGCGCTTATCACAGCAGCTGTCCCACCTCTGGCCAGACTCACAGCACTGGCCAAAACAAGCTGTGTGATGTGGCTGGAACCCAGAAATAGGCTCTTCCCAGCTTGTAGCTCCAGTTCTATCTCTCGACCTCCCTGAAGTGCTGACTGAGAAATGCCTGTTCTTGAACAGTTGCTTCCCTTCCTGCTTGTTTTCCAGCAACCTGCTATGAAACTAGGAAGAGCCACAATGGTTTCAGCCAATAGAGCCATAACATAAACATCCCAATCGTTAACCCAATATAGCTCTACCGCAAACATCCCAAGAACTGGGTTAAACATGTTCATACATTATGGCAGCTCAGCTCCATGTCTGACAGCATGCCATTCCTGGGTGCTACGTAGTTTATGAAAACAGGGGGGTTATATGTTCTTACCATGACCTGATTTCCCTCCTGTACATCCGCCCAAGAGGGGGTTTCTGGAGGGTCCTGGGATTAAGAAGGTGCACTTCCACAAGGAACCAGTATGCCTTGCTGAAGTATAGCAGAATAGCAGCTTGTTCAGGTTGCAGCCTTAGGTGTGAGGGGGTATTGCCTGGTAGGTGGAGGGAGTGGGAATAGAATATCATAGAATATCAGGGTTGGAAGGGACCTCAGGAGGTCATCTCGTCCAAACCCCTGCTCAAAGCAGGACCAATCCCCAACTAAATCATCCCAGCCAGGGCTTTGTCAAGCCTGACCTTAAAAAAAGGGAGTTGACTGGTAACTTGGATGGGTGGGCAAAGATGAGCAGGCATTGAACAGCAAAACAGCTTATTTTTTGCCCAAACCCAGGGGAATCTGGGACATAACACCTGGGAAAAGGGTTCGAGGTATCCCAAGGGAAAGCCTCAGATTTGGCAGTGCAAGAGAAGAAAGAAATGTATTATCACGGAGAGGAATGGTATGAGTACACATACGTTTATTTGGAACTGTACTTTGAGTGAGGTTAAGAATTGCTGCAAGGTCGCAGAGGACATCCATGCCCAAAATAGTCCCCTGTGCATTTGGAGCTATGTAAAGAAAAGACTGAGTCCAGAAGAATAGATTAGATTTTATATGAAGAGGATAGCTTTAATAAGCTGTGAGTTGCGCACCTCCTCCCCAGAATAGTAATATCCTGTTGAGTAGTAGGGAGGGGAGGGGGAGGTCAGTAATGGAAACAGAGGCATGTGCATGGCTGGCCCCTTATCCATGCCTGTAAGTGTGGCCTTGAGGGATTTATATTTGCATTAGAAGTACTTACAGGCAAAAGTGTGTGTGTGTGTGTGGGGGGGGTGATGGATCCGACCGTGTCATGGATTTTAAAAGCCTGACCAGTTTTTTTTTTTGCTTAGGTGTGAGGAAGGCTTGGCAGCTGGTTGACATACCGCTTGGGGCCGGTTGCCCAGGGGTACTTGGCTTGAGCATTTAGTCAATGTCCTGTGTCCCCACATACAAAACACATGTGAGATGGGGGAAGGGTGGGGACAGGATCAGGACCAGATTGAAAGGGCAGGGGGGTGCTGCACGGCTTCAATTGACCATGGTTTTGTCCCTGACTAGGCTTCTGGGTCTTGCGCCTGCAGTTCTTTTGGGTATGCCCGAGACACCCACAATTATAGCAGGCTAAATTACTTTTTGCTGTTACCACAGAAACACGAGTAGCCTTGCTCCTTATTTCTTTAGCTTGTTTGGCTTTGCATTTGGATTTGGATGGATTAATAATCAGAGCCTGGGTTCACTTTTAAATTAAGGGCTGTTTGCAAGTGAGAGTTAAAACCTTTCTTTAAGGTTTTTAGAAAGGCCTGATTCGTTTTCTTTGGGTCTGCAATGCCTGCATTGCTGGGATACATTTCCCTTTTATATTTTTAAAATATTGAGCCGCAACCTCATTCTTGCCTTGCATGCAGCCCATGATCGGTCCCCAATTACTGGCTTGTTCCCCAAGGCTTCCTGAACAGCTTCCTTAAACTCAGTGCAGGCACGGGTCATATCATTTTAAGATTTCAATGTAACAGAGGCCCAAATGCCGTTTCGGTGTTCTTTTGTAAGGATTTAGGCCCATGATAGATCAGGGCATTTAGCTTTTGTTAAGATATAAAGATTCCTGGGATTTAACGTATAGGTGGCTTACTTTTTTCCAGAATATTAAATTTGGAGGTTTGGGTTTTAGATTAGGGAGATTTTTTAGTAAGCCCCTCATTTCCCTTGTGCTGAGAGGAGTGTACTTATCAGTATTATGAGCCAGTCTGTTTTCACCTGTCCCGGACCACCCATTATCTTGATTTTCCCTCTTGTGTGCCAGGTTCCAATTTTGAATTTGTTTTTAAGGTGTTTCCAATTAATTTTATTTTGGTTTTTATTAGTATCGCTCCTTGAGTCAGGGTCAGTAAAAATACCCTTCTGTTTACTGCAGCACACATTCTGGTGCTCAGTACCTGGCAATGCAGCCGTCGCCTCCAGCGATCCCCACACCCCAAAAACCCTGGCAGTGCAGCCTTTGCCTCCAGTGATCCCTGCACCCAGAAAACTTGGCCACAAACACACGCACATTCAGTCCTCTTGTCTGTGTGTCCTATACGTGGTTCCTATTAAACAAAAGGGGTGTGAAGGGGTGTCCCAAACCAAAGCGTGCACTAGAGATCGTAAGTAAAAGGATACTCATCTCTATTCCTGGATGTGACAAACTCTCTGCGGATTCCCGATCACACCCTGCTCGCTGAGCCAAAACTGTTAAGCAAAAAGATTCTTTTCCCCAAGAATCAGGCAAGCACAGACAATACTGAAGGGGGTTTATTCACGGTACCGGGAAAACAGACAAGCAGCTTTGAAAATATGGTGCCATTGTGGCCAGTTGTACACATTTTCTTGTTAATGTATTTACATGTATTTATACATATGAAAACAAACATTATTACAAATCAAAATAAAACCCTGAACAAAAATAAAAATGAAAACAATACCTACATATAAAGGTTATCCTATCTACATCAAACATTTATAACTACCTTGCGGGGAAGGAGGCAGGGTGGGGGTAAAAATAAGTGCTTACAAATATCCGGTGGGCTGTAAAGGGAGGGTTTGTTCTCTTCTAAAAGCTACATTAGTGGGCAAGCATGAACCATATAAGCTTATCAATTGTTCACAATTGTCAGTGTCCTTGCTACTGAATGCTACTATAGCATTCCTGCTTGTTCTGCTGTTTCTATCTTAGCTGTTCGCTAAATTTTAACTGTTGCCTAACAATATCAGTGGGCTCGAGAGCTTAACAGGTGTCAAACAGGGACTGGATGTTTATATGGGTAAACAGAAAATCCAATTACAGTAGTGAGGACTTAGCAACAAAGCTCTTAGAAGGGCTCTAAACCTGCCTAATTTATACTACAATAGATGTCTAATTAGTGGGTCTTGGGGACAAACTCTCCCTGGGAGCAGGTTATCTCACAGCTGCCTATTTCAGGGCTTCTTTCACCTTCTTCTGAACCATGTGATACTGGGCACTGCATATGAGCCTAGATGGACTACAGGTCTAATCTAGTCTGGCAATGCCTATGTTCCTATCGATGGTGTAAATCCAAGACCATGCTTTAGGTAATCTTCCTTGAGCTCCTGGGAGTCTCTAGACTTGCACTGAGATCAGAACCATGTCTCATTAAATATCATCTACTCTCATGGGTTTTTTTTTTCTTTCAGGAAGGGTATTTCAAAACACCTTGGACCTCTCCAGTATATTATGTCAGCAGTCAATGACACCGAATTCAGCTCTGCTCTGCTCCTTCTCAGCGGGATACCTGGGCAGGAAGACTTCCATCTCTGGATCTCTATCCCCTTCTGCTTAGTGTACGTTATTTCAATTGTAGGAAATTCAGTCATTTTGTTTATTATAAAAACAGATCAAAGCCTCCATGAGCCCATGTACATTTTCCTTTCCATGTTGGCCGTCACAGACCTTGCCTTATCCATATCCACCATGCCTACAACCCTGGGTATATTCTTGTTTAACTCTAGGGAGATCAGCCTGGATGCTTGTTTTGCCCAGCTGTTCTTCATTCACTCACTTTCATTCATTGAATCATCGGTACTCCTGTTGATGGCCTTTGATCGATTTGTTGCTATCTGTAACCCACTGAGATATGCTTCTATCTTAACCCTGCCAAGAATTGGAAAGATGGGACTGCTGTTTGTGCTAAGAGGAGTGACCTTAATCTTCCCACTCCCCTTTCTCCTTAAACGGTTCCGATATTGTCGAGCCAATGTCCTCTCCCATTGCTACTGCCTGCACCAAGAGGTCATGAAGATGGCTTGTTCAGACATCACAGTCAACTACATCTATGGCTTCTTTCTTAACATCTCCGTGGTGGGGTTAGATTCACTGTTCATCTTCCTCTCATATGTGATGATCCTCAAAACAGTGCTGAAAGTCGCATCCCGTGCGGAGTGCCTTAGGGCCCTGAACACATGTGTCTCCCACCTCTGTGCTGTCCTGCTCTTCTACACACCACGGATTGGCTTGGCTGTGATACACAGATTTGAGGAGGGCTCTCCTCCATTGCTCAAGGTTCTCCTGGGCTACATCTCTCTGTTTGTCCCACCACTTATGAACCCAATTGTGTACAGCGTGAAAAGCAAACAGCTTCGTGCTAGGATAATCAGGGTGTTTGTCAAGTGAAGGGTAAGTTCATCACTTGGCCCTAGGGCCAGTGACATGGGAGATGAAAAACATAGGCCATGGCCACCTATTCTATTCAGGACCTTACATCCGAGATGACATGATCTACTGAACTCCACTCTGTAAAGAGAGGTTCAGATTGGGTATAAGGCCTGGAAAAATGGGAGAGGATCTGGTGAGGGAGGCTAGCACACTGGGAGAAGGAGACCAAGGAAGGTAGCAACTTTTACAATCTGTCTGGAGAGCCAGTGGACCAGTGTGATGTTTGCTCACAAAGAGCCGTATCGGTGCCTGCTCAAACCTCAGATTACCTCTTGATAGAGTCAATAAAGAGAAGGGATGTGGATGTTGTTTCCCATTGTACCTGACCTGTCACTGTTCCGTCTCTGGTTAAACATCCATGCGTCAGGGAAAAAGGCTGTTAAAATTTTAAAAAAATCATTAATCATAGTAATGGGGGATTTCAACTGTCCCCATACTGACTGGGACCATGTCACTTCAGGACGGGATGCCAAGATAAAGTTTCTTGACACCTTACCTGACTGCTTCTTGGAGCAGCTACTCCTGGAACCCACAAGAAGTTGTGAAGGCCAAGCCTATAACAGGGTTCCAAAAAGAACGAGATAAATTCACAGAGTCTGAAGACAGGATAATGGGTTAGATGGACCTTTGGTCTGACCCAGTGTGGCCTCCGTAGAGGTGGATAATAGCCCTGCCCTGCCTCACAGAGGTGGCGAGAGGATAAATACATTCAAAAAGTTATGTGTGAATGAGGGTCTGACACACAAGAGACCTTGCAAGAGACTCAGGCCCAGATTTCCTCCCTGGCCCCTCTGTTTGTGCTGCCCTAGCAATGCAAAGGGGTGGAAATGGTACTCAGCTCCCACACAGAAGCACGGCTGGCTCCTATCCCAGCCCAGCCCATTCACTGTAGGGTGATCACAGTGAAAAAGCAGCACACATGCAGAAGCCCCACCCCCTCTGTGACCCCCAACTATGCCCCTCTTCTTCCCATTTCAGTCCCCTCTCTCTGCCCTGTCCCTTCCCCAACACCCCACTCCTGCCACTCCTCTTTACCTGAGACTCCACCTTCTCTCCAGGAGAGAAGCCAGATCTGGGCCATGGAAAGGGCTGCTCAGGGATCCAGAGCCACTGTGAGGAGCCCCAGACCCTCCTCCTGTCCTTGGCATTAACCTGAAGGGTCCAAAAGATCCCCCAACCTGCATCCACAGCCGCCAGTATGCACCGCCTAGGGAAGGTGGAGAGTCTGGCCTCCCTATAGTAGTCTGTGCTCTTAGGGCACCTCTTACCATGCCCTAGCTCCTGCCTAGCCAAGGGGAGGAGTCTTGGTGGAAGTGGAGGAGTAGGAGGAAGCGCCTGGTGCAAAAAGACGAGGCAGGAGGTGGGGCCTCACAGCAGTAGTGAGAGGATAAATACATGGAAGGATGCACAAATACTCTGAGAGCGTAAGATCAAGGCGGTGTCAGGGTTCCACAGACCAACACCTCTGACCTTTGTCTATAAAAGGCTTCTTACCACAGCCTCGTGTGACAGCTGGCCTCTGGGAAGCTCCATGAATCCACCCCTTGGTGTCTGTGCAGAGGTGGGGGTGCTTAGGGGTAACAGTGCAGGATAGGCTGTGGATTTATGAGGGAGAGTTGGAGCATCATGGGATGGCTGGGAGGTTCAGCAAAGTTACCGGACTTGTGTCTGAGGTGAGATTTGGCGTGTCATGAGGTCTAACTGTCAAGCAACGGATCAACAGACACGGGGCGGGGTGGGGGGAGTGTCTCATCTTAGACATCTAGATGGGAGAAAGCTGTCTGAGCACAAAGATCAGCTTCACCATTTGGCCCTGTAACATGGCCATGACTCCGAGCTATGGTGACTGGGCCCAGGCTCACAGAGGATTCAGCAAAGGCTGCTTCCGCAAGAAAGGGGCAAACAGAGGGGAAGATGCTCTCAGGGACACTGGGAAACTAGGCTGGGTACCAGGAGCTCTTTGGCATCCCAAAAGAACGTAAGTTGGGCCAGTTCTATTCCTGTATCTCCACAGCAAACCTGTCTAACTTAGCTTGCAGTGATACATGAGACAGATGAGTGTAGACATATGAGAGCTGCCTGATATTTTTAAACCACATTTCTTAATGCTTTTTTCTGCTTCTTAATAAACCTATTTGTTGTAGGGAGGCTGGGGTGACTGAATCACGCTGGTCACAAGCACCTGAAGGGAAGAAACTGAGGAGTGTAGCCAGACCTCCATGGTGAGAAGTATTTAGCATGGAAGGGGCATTGTTCCCAATTCAAAGAGTGGAACAACATGAGATTCCCCTAAAGAAGGGAGGGGAAAGGGACCATATATCTTTGTTTTACTGTGACAATACCAGTTCTTCTTGGGGAGCATCTATCCTTGAATGCCTTTGAATATTCAGAATAGCAGCTTGTTCAGCTTGCAGCCAAGATAAAGATCCACTCAAGACAATGATTTATAGAGTCAAATAACTAAAGGCCAGAAGGAGCGAATAAATTATCTCGTCCAGAGCTTCTCAAATGGGAAGGGGCAGGACCCCCTTGGGTGGTGCAGAATGTCTTCATAGAAAGGGATGTAACAAGCTTTAGAGGAAAAGTCTTTTCTGTGTACATCAGGTGAGATGCTGATTTTTAAAATAGGCTCCAGAGCTGACACTGGCAACGCAGGCCAACTTCAGTACCAAGCAAATTGGCTGAAACTCATAAAGAACAGAATTATCAGACACATAGATGAACATGATTTGTTGGGTAGACTCAACACAGCTTTTCAAAGGGAAATCCTGCCTCACCAATTAATTATAATTCTTTGAGGGGGGAACAAACATGTGGTCAAAGGTGATCCAGAAAGCCTTTGACAAGTTCCCTCCCCAAAGGCGCTTAAGAAAACAGCACTCTTGGGATAAGAAGGAAGGTTGTCTCCTGGATCAGGAACTGGTTAAAAGATAGGAAACAAAGGGTAGGAATAAAGGGTCAGTTTTCAGAATGGAGAGAGGTAAATAGTGGTGTCGCCCAGGGATCTGTACTGGGCCCAGTCCTATTTAAAATATTCATAAATGATCTGGAAAAAGGGGTAAACAGTGAGGTGGCAAAATTGGCAGATGATACAAAACTACTCAAGATAGTTAACTCTCAGGCAGACTGTGAAGAGCTACTAAAGGATCGCACAAAACTGGGTGACTGGGCAACAAAATGGCAGATGCATTTTAATGTTGCTAAATGCAAAGTAATACACATTGGAAAACATAATCTCAACTACACATCTACAACGATGGGGTCGAAATTAGCTGTTACCACTCAAGAAAGAGATCTTGGAGTCATTGTGGATAGTTCTCTGAAATCATCCAGTCAACAAGCAGCGGCAGTCAAAAAAGCAAACAGAATGTTGGGAATCATCAAGAAAGCGATAGATAATAAGACAGAAAATATCACGTTGCCTCTATATAAATCCATGATATGCTCACACCTTGAATACTGCGTGCAGATGTGGTCGTCCCATATCAAAAAAGATGGACTGGAATTGGAAAAGGTTCAGAAAAGGGCAACAAAAATGATTAGGGGGATAGAACGGCTTCCATATTTGGAGAGATTAATAAGAGTGGGACTTTTCAGCTTGAGGCAACAAAGGGGCGGATATGATGGAGGTCTATAAAATCATGAGTGGTGTGGAGAAAGTAAATAAGGAAAAGTTATTTACTTGTTCCCATGATATAAGAGCTAGGGGCCACCAAATGAAATTAATAGGTAGCAGGTTAAAATCAAACACAAGAAAGTATTTTTTCATTGAATGTATTGTCAACCTCTGGACCTCCTTGCAAGAGGGTGTTGTGAAGGCCAATACTATAATAGGGTTCAAAAGGAAGGTAGATAGATTCATGAAAGTTAGGTCCATCAATGGTTATTAACCGGGATGGGCAGGGATGATGTCCCGAGCCTTAGTTTGCCAGAAGCTGGGATTGGGTGACAGGGCATGGATCACTTGATGATGACCTGCCTTTTCATTCCCTTTGGGGAACCTGCCATTGGCCACTGTCAGAGGACAGGATACTGGGCTTGAGGGACATTTGGTCTGACTCACTATGGCCATTCTTATGTTCTTCAACTCATGCTGCGAAAACTGGTAGATGCCAGTCATGTGAATTGAAAAAAAATCTCCCCTTTACTGGAGGAATCCATGGGGGAAGGATGTAAAACATATATTCCAGGCAAAGTTCCAGGTGGCAGTGGAAGTCCAAGGGCAAAGGGTAAAATAGTTTGTACCTTGGGGAAGTTTAAACCTAAGCTGGTAAAAGTAAGCTTTGGAGGTTTTCATGCAACTCCCCACATCTGTACCCTGGAGTTCAGAGTGGGGAAGGAACCTTGACAGACTCCAAGATCTCATTCTTGAGTGGCAACAACTAATTTGGAACCATCATTTTGAATGCATGACTTTGTATTTGTCAAGCAAAAAAAATTTGTTCCCCAGTCACCAAATTTTCTGAGATCCCTTTGTAACTTATCATAGACTACTTTGGAGTTAAGTATATTGAATAATTGTGTCTTGTCTGCAAATTTTGCCTCCTCATTTTTTACCCCTTTTCCCAGATCATTTATGAATATGTGGAACCGCACTGGTCCCAGTACAGATCCCTGTGGGAACAAGAACAAACCATGTTCGTCCATGTGTCTGATAATTCTGTTCTTTACCATAGTTTCAACCAGTTTGCTTTGTACTGAAGCAAGAATTACAGGCCTTGTAAGTGACAGGATCACCACCGCAGTCTTTTTTTAAAAATCAGCATCACATTAGCTATATGCCAGTCCTCTGGTCCAGAGGTTGCCTTAAGTGATAGGTTACACGCCACAGTTAATTGTTCTGCAATTTGATATTTGAGTTCCTGCAGAACTCTTGGGTGAGTATCATCTGGTCCTAGTGACTTTTATGTTTAATTTATCAGTTAGTTGTAAAAACTCTGTGATGCGTTGTCCCCCTTGGGGTGCAATCTGGGAGCTGATGGAACTATTGAGCCCCCTTATCCAGTCAGCTGGGCTGGCCTCTCTCACACTGCTCTGCTAGCTTCCCCAGACAATGCTGTTACCCAACGCGAGAGCAGGTGATGCCACACACCCAACTAAGCTACCTGAGTGTTTTATTCCTAAACCACTCAAGGACAAACAGGAGACAACAGCCAATTTCCCAGCTCCCCAACCTTGCACCCTTGATGAAGTATAAACCCGGATTCATACCGTCTTGCACCGCACATAGATCTGCACAATACAAGCTCATTAATATAGGTCACCTTCCACTCAATGTGGAATAGATAGGTGATGACCTTTGAATGACCAATGAGCTTATGGATCCCCAAGAGAAATTGGAGACTTTCCATCTGCCTCTCCCTCACAACATAATGAAGGTTGCACTGATGGAGTCTATGGCTGCACTCTGGGTATAGAAAGTTCAAAACCCCCTGACCAGTCTAGGGCTGGGGTATTGTGTCCATCCGCTACTCTAAGCAGCCTTCCCATCACTGTACAGCCCCTTCCACACTGTACAGCGCTCCTTCAGCAGATCCTGGGGGCAGTGGCTACTGTGATAGGCCCAGGTCACACATCTCTGATGAACCTGTGCTATCCGGGAGCTGGAGAGGGTCCTAGAGCACTTGTGGAGGCCCAGAGATTGTGGGGAGGTGGCCTAGCTACCAGTGGTCACTGAAATGTGTGTATAACTTTGGGTCCCCCTGGATCCTGGGGCCTCCTATTATGCCTCAGGGAGAATTGCAGGACTGGAAGGGACCTCAAGAGGTCATCAAGTCCAGACTCCGGTGCTCATAGAAGATCTAAGTATTATCGAGACCATTCCTGACAGGTGTTTGTCTAACCTGCTCTTAAAAATTACACTGATGGAGATTCCACAACCTCCCTGGGCAATTTATTCCAGCACTTAACCACCCTAACGGAGACGAAGTTTATATCCTACTGGAAGGATCCAAGGAAATTTCCAAGTATGCAGCCTTGTAGACTCTCCCTTTCCGAGCTTGCACCCTGGGTGTGTAATGCAGGAAAGGGGGCTGCCGGGGAGAAATCTGATCCTCTATTAAGTATCAGTATTATTACTATTATTTATTTCAGCAAGATCACAGGTGTGACAGCATCATCATTACCGCTCAGCTGCCCCCGAGGGACTAATCCGAACAATAGGAACAGTGATGAGAAGCCCAGTTTCCAGGAATAGAGCCTGCAGCAGGGCTGGCCTGCAGTCCAGTTGGGTAGGATCACCACAAATCCCCTGTGATTTGGCTTCCTGCACTTTGCCATTGCCCGTGATGGGGGTTACAGCTGGTGCACACTGAGCCAAGCAGCTGAGGCTCCCTGATGGCCAAGTGACCCCCCAAGGGAATATGCAAGCACGCTTCATAAAGACAGCTGCCTCCCTATGTGAACAGAGACTGCCTGCTGCCCGTGCTACCTCCCTGATGACTCCTTGTCCTTTAGGGTGAAGACCTCTGGTGTCAGCGGCTCCCCTTCTAGTAGGAATTGGGTACGTTGGCAGGTTTTGCTACCTTACAAATGCAAAGTGGAGGGGAAAGGCTGCAAGCTGTTTACATGTGTCGATGTTCTGTGCAGTGTCAGAGAACTCAGCTGGGCTGTTGGGTTGACTCAATGAAAGGCTGGTAGAACTGGGGAACTTGGGAACCCCTCCACTACACCTGCCCAAACTCCTCAAGGGGCTATTGAACCTACACATCAATCTGACAATCAAAGAGAACTTGAAGTGTTAAAGAACCGCAATATCCCCAATGAGATTTTATCAGTGGGTCCCATTTCTGGAGGTACGGTGTGCTCTGGGCCCAATCCTGCCAAGGGCTGAGTGACTGGAGAACCCATGAAATATCAGTCAATAGTTCAAAAAATTGCCACAGGTTTATTTGCTCCTGGAAATTGAATCAGCAAATAAATTTTCAAAGGTTTTATTATTTGGATTGATTATGAACGCAGGTATTCAGAGCTGTGTTGCTCTGTGGTAACAGGTGAGATAAGGCATATTTCTGTTTTCTGAATGGCTGAGGGCTCTAGCATCTCTGCTCTGTAGATATCACTAAAAGTTACAGGGCTACCTGCATCTCACCCCCCTCTCTGGTCTCCGAGTGCCAGATGTCAGGGCAAGTAGCCTTCCCTTTCATGGGGTAGAATCTCGCCATCCTCCCACCCTCAGACTGCATCCCATAGTTCTTCCCTTGGGAGCCTGTGACCCGTGGTGAGATGAGGGACCAACCAGCCTTCTTAACCCAAACTACTCTTTAATGTGAACAGCAGGAAAAAGCGTAACATGGGAGAATCAGAGGGTTTTCAAACAGCAGTTTGTGCGCGTCACTGACCTCCAAACCCTCCTACTCTGATGGGGACCCAGGCAGGCCGAGGCCTTCAGATCTCCCCAGAGGTGTCTGTGTCTGTCGGTCTGCAGCGCTTCTCACAGCAGCTGTCCCACCTCTGGCCAGACTCACAGCACTGGCCAAAACAAGCTGTGTGTTGTGGCTGGAACCCAGAAATAGGCTCTTCCCAGCTTGTAGCTCCAGTTCTATCTCTCGACCTCCCTGAAGTGCTGTCTGAGAAATGCCTATTTTTGAACAGTTGCTTCCCTTCCTGCTTGTTTTCCAGCAGCCTGCTATGAAACTAGGAAGAGCCACAATGGTTTCAGCCAATAGAGAGATAACATAAACATCCCAATCGTTAACCCAATATAGCTCTACCGCAAACATCCCAAGAACTGGGTTAAACATGTTCATACATTATGGCAGCTCAGCTCCATGTCTGACAGCATGCCATTCCTGGGTGCTACGTATTTTATGAAAACAGGGGGTTATATGTTCTTGCCATGACCTGATTTCCCTCCTGTACATCCGCCCAAGAGGGGGTTTCTGGAGGGTCCTGGGATTAAGAAGGTGCACTTCCACAAGGAACCAGTATGCCTTGCTGAAGTATAGCAGAATAGCAGCTTGTTCAGGTTGCAACCTTAGGTGTGAGAGGGTATTGCTTGGTAGGTGGAGGGAGTGGGACTAGAATATCATAGAATATCAGGGTTGGAAGGGACCTCAGGAGGTCATCTCGTCCAACCCCCTGCTCAAAGCAGGACCAATCCCCAACTAAATCATCCCAGCCAGGGCTTTGTCAAGCCTGACCTTAAAAAAAGGGAGTTGACTGGTAACTTGGATGGGTGGGCAAAGATGAGCAGGCATTGAACTGCAAAACAGCTTATTTTTTGCCCAAACCCAGGGGAATCTGGGACATAACACCTGGGAAAAGGGTTTGAGGTATCCCAAGGGAAAGCCTCAGATTTGGCAGTGCTAGAGAAGAAAGAAATGTATTATCACGGAGAGGAATGGTATGAGTATACATACGTTTATTCGGAACTGTACTTTGAGTGAGGTTAAGAATTGCTGCAAGGTCGCAGAGGACGTCCATGCCCAAAATAGTCCCCTGTGCATTTGGAGCTATGTAAAGAAAAGACTGATTCCAGAAGAATATATTAGATTTTATAGGAAGAGGATAGCTTTAATAATCTGTGAGTTGCGCACCTCCTCCCCAGAATAGTAATATCCTGTTGAGTAGTAGGGAGGGGGAGGTCAGTAATGGAAACAGAGGCATGTGCATGGCTGGCCCCTTATCCATGCCTGTAAGTGTAGCCTCGAGGGATTTATATTTGCATTAGCAGTACTTACAGGCAAAAGTGTGTGTGTGTGTGGCGGGGGCGGTCGCTGGATCCTAGCGGGTCATGAAATTTAAAAGCCTGAGCAGTTTTTTTTTTTTTTTGCTTAGGTGTGAGTAAGGCTTGGCAGCTGGTTGACATACCGTTTGGGACCGGTTGCCCAGGGGTACTTGGCTTGAGCATTCAGCTGCCCAATGTCCTGTGTCCCCACATACAAAACACTGTGAGATAGGGGGAAGGGTGGGGACGGGACCAGGACCAGATTGAAAGGTCAGGGAGGTGCTGCACGGCTTCAATTGGCCATGATTTTGTCCCTGACTAGGCTTTTGGGCCTTGCACCTGCAGTTCTTTTGGGTATGCCCGAGACACCCACAATTGTAGCAGGCTAAATTACTTTTTGCTGTTACCACAGAAACGCGAGTAGCCTCTGTCCTTATTTCTTTAGCTTGTTTGGCTTTGCATTTAGAGGCCCACATACAGATGGATTTATAATCAGAGCCTGGGTTCACTTTTAAATTAAGGGCTGTTTGTAGGTGAGAGTTAAAACCTTTCTTTAAGATTTTTAGAAAGACCTGATTCGTTTTCTTTGGGTCTGCAATGCCTGCATTGCTGGGATACATTTCCCTTTTATATTTTTACAATATTGAGCCGCAGGCTCATTCTTGTCTTGTATGCAGCCCACGATCGGTCCCCAATTACTGGCTTTGTTCCCCAAGGCTTCCTGGATGGCTTCCTTAAACTCAGTGCAGGCACGGGTCATACCATTTTAAGATTTAAATGTAACAGAGGCCCAAATGCCGTTTCGGTGTTCTTTTGTAGGGATTTTGGCCCAAGCTAGATCAGGGCATTTAGCTTTTGTTAAGATATAAAGATTCCTGGGATGTAACGAAAAGGTGACTTACTTTTTTCCAGAATATTAAATTTGGGGGTTTGGGTTTTAGATTAGGGAGATTTTTTTAGTAAGCCCCTCATTTCCTTTGTGCTGAGAGCAGTGTACTTATCAGTATTATGAGCCACTCTGTTTTCTCCTGTCCCAGACCACCGATTATCTTGATTTTCCCCCTGTGTGCCAGGTTCCAATTTTGAATTTGTTTTTAAAGGTGTTTCCAATTAATTTTATTTTGGTTTTTGTCAGTATCGCTCTTTGAGTCAGGGTCAGTAAAAATACCCTTCTGTTGTATGCTTGCAACAATACGACGTGCAGAGGAGTTGTGTCTTTTTTTTTTTAGTTTTGTTTTAGAGCCTTGTTTTTTGCTTTAAACTGACTTAGCTTGCAGTTGCAATCTGCCTTTTGATTTAGCTCTGTTGTAAGAGCCTTTTGGAGTATTTCCAACTTTTGTCATTTTTTTTATATTCACATTCTATAATTACAATCCCCTTCTCTAATTTTTTTTGGTTTGATTAGACCACCACAACGTGCTGTCCATTGTACTCATGCCCTTATTTCATTTATTTTTTGCTATTGTTTTTAGAAGCTTTTTATGTTTTCCTTTTATAAAATCAATGAGTCTCCCTCCCACAGAGGGCATTCGTGAGGTTCCCCAGGACCAGTCAATGTCTCTCCCTCCTAGAGGGTATGATTGGGGCACCCTGGGGCATGCCAGCGAGTCCCCCTCCCAGAGAGGGAAACATCGATGCATTCTGGGGCAATTTATACAACATTTTATCCCAGCTTCCTGAAACCCACTTAAGCAGCACTTCAGGGGAGACCAACTGAGCACACCCTTGTACTCAGTTTTACTGCAGCACACATTCTGGTGCTCAGTATCTGGCAGTGCAGCCGTCGCCTCCAGCGATCCCTGCACCCCAAAAACCCTGGCAGTGCAGCCGTCGCCTCCAGCGATCCCTGCACCCAGAAAACTTGGCCACAAACACATGCACATTCAGTCCTCTTGTCTGTGTGTCCTATGTGTGGTTCCTATTAAAAAAAAGGGGTGTGAAGGGGTGTCCCAAACCAAAGCGTGCACTAGAGGTCGTAAGTAAAAGGATATTCATCTCTATTCCTGGATGTGAGAAACTCTCTGCGGATTCCCGATCACACCCTGCTCGTTGAGCCAAAACTGTTAAGCAAAAAGATTCTTTTCCCCAAGAATCAGGCAAGCACAGACAATACTGAAGGGGGTTTAGTCACGGTACCGGGAAGACTGACAAGCAGCTTTGAAAATATGGTGCCATTGTGGCCAGTTCTACACATTTTCTTGTTAATGTATTTACATGTATTTATACATATGAAAACAAACATTATTACAAATCAAAATAAAACCCTAAACAAAAATAAAAATGAAAACAATACCTACATATAAAGGTTATCCTATCTGCATCAAACATTTATAACTACCTTGCGGGGGAAGAAGGCAGGGTGGGGGTAAAAATAAATGCTTACAAATATCCGGTGGGCTGTAAAGGGAAGGTTTGTTCTCTTCTAAAAGCTACATTAGTGGGCAACCATTAACCATATGAACTTATCAATTGTTCACAGTTGTCAGTGTCCTTGCTACTGAATGCTACTATAGCATTCCTGCTTGTTCTGCTGTTTCTATCTTAGCTGTTCGCTAAATTTTAACTGTTGCCTAACAATATCAGTGGGCTCGAGAGCTCAACAGGTGTCAAACAGGGACTGGATGTTTATATGGGTAAACAGAAAATCCAATTACAGTAGTGAGGACTTAGCAACAAAGCTCTTAGAAGGGCTCTAAACCTGCCTAATTTATACTACAATAGATGTCTAATTAGTGGGTCTTGGGGACAAACTCTCCCTGGGAGCAGGTTATCTCACAGCTGCCTATTTCAGGGCTTCTTTCACCTTCTTCTGAACCATGTGGTACTGGGCACTGCATATGAGCCTAGATGGACTACAGGTCTAATCTAGTCTGGCAATGCCTATGTTCCTATCGATGGTGTAAATCCAAGACCATGCTTTAGGTAATCTTCCTTGAGCTCCTGGGAGTCTCTAGACTTGCACTGAGATCAGAACCATGTCTCATTAAATATCATCGAGTCTCATGGGTTTTTTTTTTCTTTCAGGAAGGGTATTTCAAAACTCCTTGGACTTCTCCAGTATATTATGTCAGCTGTCAATGACACCAAATTCAGCTCTGCTCTGCTCCTTCTCACCGGGATACCTGGACAGGAAGACTTCCATCTCTGGATCTCTATCCCCTTCTGCTTAGTGTATGTTATTTCAATTGTAGGAAATTCAGTCATTCTGTTTATTATAAAAACAGATCAAAGCCTCCACGAGCCCATGTACATTTTCCTTTCCATGTTGGCCGTCACAGACCTTGCCTTATCCATATCCACCATGCCTACAACCCTGGGTATATTCTTGTTTAACTCTAGGGAGATCAGCCTGGATGCTTGTTTTGCCCAGCTGTTCTTCATTCACTCACTTTCAATCATTGAATCATCGGTACTCCTATTGATGGCCTTTGATCGATTTGTTGCTATCTGTAACCCACTGAGATATGCTTCTATCTTAACCCTGCCAAGAATTGGAAAGATGGGACTGGTGTTTGTGCTAAGAGGAGTGACCTTAATCTTCCCACTCCCCTTTCTCCTTAAACGGTTCCGATATTGTCGAGCCAATGTCCTCTCCCATTGCTACTGCCTGCACCAAGAGGTCATGAAGATGGCTTGTTCAGACATCACAGTCAATTACATCTATGGCTTCTTTCTTAACATCTCCGTGGTGGGGTTAGATTCACTGTTCATCTTCCTCTCATATGTGATGATCCTCAAAACAGTGCTGAAAGTCGCATCCCGTGCGGAGTGCCTTAGGGCCCTGAACACATGTGTCTCCCACCTCTGTGCTGTCCTGCTCTTCTACACACCACGGATTGGCTTGTCTGTGATACACAGATTTGAGGAGGGCTCTCCTCCATTGCTCAAGGTTCTCCTGGGCTACATCTCTCTGTTTGTCCCACCACTTATGAACCCAATTGTGTACAGCGTGAAAAGCAAACAGCTTCGTGCAAGGATAATCAGGGCGTTTCTCAAGTGAAGGGTCAGTTCATCACTTGGCTCCAGGGCCAGTGACATGGGAGATGAAAAACACGGGCCACGACCACCTATTCTATTCAGGACCTTACATCCGAGATGACATGATCTACTGAACTCCACTCTGTAAAGAGAGGTTCAGATTGGGTATAAGGCCTGGAAAAATGGGAGAGGGGCTGGTGAGGGAGGCTAGCACACTGGGGGAAGGAGACCAAGGCAGGTAGCAGCTTTTACAATCTGTCTGTGTTCATGGAGAGCCAGTGGACCAGTGTGATGTTTGCTCATAAAGAGCCGTATCGGTGCCTGCTCCAACCTCAGAATTCCTCTTGAAAGAGTCAGTAAAGAGAAGGGATGTGGATGTTGTTCCCCATTATACCTGACCTGTCACTGTTCTGTCTCTGGTTAAACACCCATGAGCCAGGGAAAAAACTGAGAAATGTTCTGCAGTTCCAGTCCTCGCCTTTCCTGAGTGCTCTGGGTACCGCGTGATCCAACAGCTGTGTTCAGGGGCTATTCAAGTGACACAGTCACCCCCCTTTCCCTCTGCCCTCAGCCAGGTGCATGTGTCTGAGTCATGTCAGAGACATGGTTAAAGCAGGAGCCCCAGGAGCAGTCATTTAGGCAGCTCCTCTCCCATTGATGACTGTGCACTGTGCACCTGATGAATCCACACCCATCTGTCTGTAATGCAAAATATATTGAATGAACAGAATAGATAATGCTGGTGAGGGAGTTGCACTATATGTGAAAGAAAGTGGACCATCAAATGAAGGAAAAATCCTCAATGAAGCAAACTGTACCAGAGAATCTCTATGAGTGGAAATTCCATGCTCTAATGTTAAGAATACAGTGGCAGGGATATATTACCGACCACCTACCCAGGATGGTGATAGTGACTGTGAAATGCTCAGGATGATTAGAGAGGCTATTAAAATTTTTAAAAAATCATTAATAATAATAATGGGGGATTTCACCTGTCCCCATACTGACTGGGTACATGTAACTTCAGGATGGGATGCAGAGATAAAGTTTCTCGACATCTTAACTGATTGCTTCTTGGAGCAGCTAGTCCCAGAACCCACAAGATGTTGTGAAGGCCAAGTCTATAACAGAGTTCAAAAAAGAACTAGATAAATTCACGGAGGAAAGGCCCCTCAAAGGCTATTAGCCAGGATGGGCAGGGATGGTGTTCGTAGCCTTTGTTTGCCAGAAGCTTGGAATGGGTAACAGGGGTGGAACACCTGATGTTTGCCTGTTCTGTTCATTCCTTCTGGGGCACCTGGCACTGGCCACTGTCTGAAGACAGGATACTGGGTTCGATGGACCTTTGGTCTGACCCAGTGTGGCCTCCGTAGAGGTGGATAATAGCCCTGCCCTGCCTCACAGAGGTGGTGAGAGGATAAATACATTCAAAAAGTTATGTGTGAATGTGGATCTGACACACAAGAGACCTTGCAAGAGACTCAGACCCAGATTCCCTCCCTGGCCCTTCTGTTTGTGTTGCCCTAGCAATACAAAGGGGTGGAAATGGTACTCAGCTCCCGCACAGAAGCACGGCTGGCTCCTATCCCAGCCCAGCCCATTCACTGTAGGGTGATCACCTTCTCCAAAGGAAAAAGCGGGACACATGCAGAAGCCCCACCCCCTCTGTGACCCCCAGCTATGCCCCTCTTCTTCCCATTTGAGGCCCCTCTCTTTGCCCTGTCCCTTCCCCCAACACCCCACTTCTGACACTCCTCTTTACCTGAGACTCCACCCTCTCTTCAAGAGAGAAGCCAGAGCTGGGCCATGGAAAGGGCTGCTCAGGGATCCAGAGTGACTGTGAGGAGCCCCAGACCCTCCACCTGTCCTTGGCATTAGGCTGAAGGGCCGAAAAGAATCCCCCAGCCTGCATCCACAGCCCCCAGTATGCACCGCCTAAGGAAGGTGGAGAGTCTGGCCTCCCTATAGTAGTCTGTGCTCTTAGGACACCTCTTACCATGGCCTAGCTGCTGCCTAGCCAAGGGGAGGAGACTTAGTGGAAGTGGAGGAGTAGGAGGAAGGGCCTGGTGCAAAAAGACGAGGCAGGAGGTGGGGCCTCACAGCAGTAGCGAGAGGATAAATACATTCAAGGATGCACAAATACTCTGAGAGCGTAAGATCAGGGCGGTTTCAGGGTTCCACAGACCAACACCTCTGACCTTTGTCTATAAAAGGCTTCTTACCACAGCCTCCTGTGACAGCTGGCCTCTGGGAAGCTGCATGAATCCACCCCTTGGTGTCTGTGGCAGAGGTGGGGGTGCTCAGGGGTAACAGTGTGGAGTAGGTTGTGGATTTATGAGGGAGAGCTGGAGCATCATGGGATGGCTGGGAGGTTCAGCAAAGTTACCGGACTTGTGTCTGAGGTGAGATTTGGAGTGTCATGAGGTCTAACTGTCAAGCAACGGGTCAACAGACACGGGGGCGGGCCTCATCTTAGACATCTGGCTGGGAGAAAGCCGTCTGAGCACAAAGATCAGCTTCACCATTTGGCCCTGTAACATGGCCATGGCTCCGAGCTATGGTGACTGGGCCCAGGCTCACAGAGGTTTCAGCAAAGGCTGCTGCCGCAAGAAAGGGGCAAACAGAGGGGAAGATGCTCTCAGGGACACTGGGAAACTAGGCTGGGTACCAGGAGCTCTTTGGCATCCCAAAAGAACGTAAGTTGGGACAGTTTTGCTCCTGTATCTCCACAGCAAACCTGTCTAACTTAGCTTGTAGTGATACATGAGACAGATGAGTTTAGACATATGAGAGCTGCCTGATATTTTTAAACCACTTTTCCTAATGCTTTTTTCTGCTTCTTAATAAACCTATTTGTTGTAGGGTGGCTGGGGTGACTGTATCGTGCTGGTCACAAGCACCTGAAGGGAAGAAACTGAGGAGCGTAGCCAGACCTGCATGATGAGAAGCATTTAGCATGGAAGGGGCATTGTTCCCAATTCAAAGAGTGGAACAACATGAGATTCCCCCAAAGAAGGGAGGGTAAAGGGAACATATATCTTTGTTTTACTGTGACAATACCAGTTCTTCGTGGTGAGCGTCTATCCTTGAGTGCCTTTGAATATTCAGAATAGCAGCTTGTTCAGCTTGCAGCCAAAATAAAGATCCACTCAAGACAATGATTCATAGAGTCAAAAAATAGGAAAATTCCCATGTAGCGAGCCATGTAGAATTTCCCCTCCTTGGCTTGCACTCTGGGTTTGTAATGCAGGAAAGGGGGATGATGGGGAAAAATCTGGTCCTATATTATTATTATTCTATTTTATTTCAGCAAGATCACAGTTGTGACTATCTCATTGTTACCACTTGGCCGCCCCCAAGGTAGCCATGTGACTGATCAGAACCATACAAGAAGTGATGATAAGCCCGGATTCCAAAATTAGAGCCTGTGCGAGGGCTTCTGCTTTAGTTCAGTTGGGTAGCATCATCACATCCCCCATGATTTGGCCTCCTGCAGTTTGCCATTGGCCGTGATGGGAGTTAAATCTGGTGCACACGAAGCCAAGCAGCTGAGATTCCCTGATGGCCAAGTGGCCCCCAGGGGACTGTGCCGGCATCTTCATAAAGACACCTGCCTCCCCGTCTGAACAGAGACTGCCTGCCGCCTGTGCCACCTCTCCGATGACTCCTTGTCCTTTTGGGTGAAGACCTCTGGTGTCAGCAGTTCCACGCCGAGCAAGAACTGGGTACATTGGCAGGTTTCACTGTCTTTAAAATGTGAAGTGAAGGGGAAAGGCTGGAAGCTGTTTTCATTGGCAGGTGTTCTATGCAGTGGCAGAGGACTCAGCTGGGCTGTCGGGGTGACTCAGTGAGGGGGCTGGAGGGCAGGCAGGGTTAGGCAGCTTGGGAGCCCCTCCCCCACATCTGCCCATGCTCCATGCTGGGTTATTCAAACTACACAGAAAGCTGATACTAAAAGCGAACTCGGAGTGTTAAACTCCAATGCCCCAAGTCAGGATTTGTCAAAGGGGTCCCGTTTCTAGAGGAGCCATGTGCTCTGGGCCCGATCCTTCCAGGGCCTGTGTGAGAGAAGACCCCACAGAATCTCAGTGACTAGTTCCCAAATTGCCTCAGGTTTATTTGCTCCTGGAAACTTAATCAGCAAATGTATTTTCTAAGTCATGAGACAACAGAACCACTGGTCTGTGTTTCAGCAAATAGTCGACCTGAGGTGCAGGAAAGGGGATTGCAATAGTAGTTCTATGCAGTTCACACCTATCACCTATTACAGGCCCATGGCTGAATTAACATGTACACTCAACTGGACATTAGTGCAATACCAGTGATTGCAGTATTCACCTATGTGTGACACCAACCCCTCCTGCTCCCAGCTTGAAACTTGTCTGTCTGTCTCAGCTTGAAACTTGCCAGATAGCTACAGGCCCTTGCATGGGGAGAGGAGGCAGGTCCTGTGAGGATGAAAAAAAGCCTGTAGGGTGATCATCCTCTCTGGATTCAGTTAACTTTGGCCAGGCAAATCACTTCAGCTTCTCTTGGAGGAATTCTTGGGATCAGAGTGTATCAGCGGGAGCATTTGGTAAGGGAAAGTTAATAGAACCCGGTTCTCATCGAAATTACACATGTAAATCTGGAGTGATGCCTTTGCTGTTACTGGTTTCAGAGTAACAGCCGTGTTAGTCTGTATTCGCAAAAAGAAAAGGAGTACTTGTGGCACCTTAGAGACTAACCAATTTATTTGAGCATGAGCTTTCGTGAGCTACAGCTCACTTCATCAGATACATACCGTGGAAACTGCAGCAGACTTTATATATACACAGAGAATATGAAACAATACCTCCTCCCACCCCACTGTCCTGCTGGTAATAGCTTATCTAAAGTAATCGTCAGGTTAGGCCATTTCCAGCACAAATCCAGGTTTTCTCACCCTCCACCCCCCCACACAAATTCACTCTCCTGCTGGTGATAGCCCATCCAAAGTGACAACTCTTTACACAATGTGCATGATAATGAAGTTAGGCCATTTCCTGCACAAATCCAGGTTCTCTCACTCCCTCACCCCCCTCCAAAAACCCACCCCCATACACACACAGACTCACTCTCCTGCTGGTAATAGCTCGTCCAAACTGACCACTCTCCAAGTTTAAATCCAAGTTAAACCAGAACATCTGGGGGGGGGAGGGAGGAAAAAACAAGAGGAAATAGGCTACCTTGCATAATGACTTAGCCACTCCCAGTCTCTATTTAAGCCTAAATTAATAGTATCCAATTTGCAAATGAATTCCAATTCAGCAGTTTCTCGCTGGAGTCTGGATTTGAAGTTTTTTTGTTTTAAGATAGCGACCTTCATGTCTGTGATTGCGTGACCAGAGAGATTGAAGTGTTCTCCGACTGGTTTATGAATGTTATAATTCTTGACATCTGATTTGTGTCCATTTATTCTTTTACGTAGAGACTGTCCAGTTTGACCAATGTACATGGCAGAGGGGCATTGCTGGCACATGATGGCATAAATCACATTGGTGGATGTGCAGGTGAACGAGCCTCTGATAGTGTGGCTGATGTTATTAGGCCCTGTGATGGTGTCCCCTGAATAGATATGTGGGCACAATTGGCAACGGGCTTTGTTGCAAGGATAAGTTCCTGGGTTAGTGGTTCTGTTGTGTGGTATGTGGTTGTTGGTGAGTATTTGCTTCAGGTTGCGGGGCTGTCTGTAGGCAAGGACTGGCCTGTCTCCCAAGATTTGTGAGAGTGTTGGGTCATCCTTTAGGATAGGTTGTAGATCCTTAATAATGCGTTGGAGGGGTTTTAGTTGGGGGCTGAAGGTGACGGCTAGTGGCGTTCTGTTATTTTCTTTGTTAGGCCTGTCCTGTAGTAGGTAACTTCTGGGAACTCTTCTGGCTCTATCAATCTGTTTCTTTACTTCCGCAGGTGGGTATTGTAGTTGTAAGAAAGCTTGACAGAGATCTTGTAGGTGTTTGTCTCTGTCTGAGGGGTTGGATCAAATGCGGTTGTATCGCAGAGCTTGGCTGTAGACGATGGATCGTGTGGTGTGGTCAGGGTGAAAGCTGGAGGCATGCAGGTAGGAATAGCGGTCAGTAGGTTTCTGGTATAGGGTGGTGTTTATGTGACCATTGTTTATTAGCACTGTAGTGTCCAGGAAGTGGATCTCTTGTGTGGACTGGACCAGGCTGAGGTTGATGGTGGGATGGAAATTGTTGAAATCATGGTGGAATTCCTCAAGGGCTTCTTTTCCATGGGTCCAGATGATGAAGATGTCATCAATATAGCGCAAGTAGAGTAGGGGCTTTAGGGGACGAGAGCTGAGGAAGCGTTGTTCTAAATCAGCCATAAAAATGTTGGCATACTGTGGGGCCATGCGGGTACCCATAGCAGTGCCGCTGATCTGAAGGTATACATTGTCCCCAAATGTGAAATAGTTATGGGTAAGGACAAAGTCACAAAGTTCAGCCACCAGGTTAGCCGTGACATTATCGGGGATAGTGTTCCTGACGGCTTGTAGTCCATCTTTGTGTGGAATGTTGGTGTAGAGGGCTTCTACATCCATAGTGGCCAGGATGGTGTTATCAGGAAGATCACCGATGGATTGAAGTTTCCTCAGGAAGTCAGTGGTGTCTCGAAGGTAGCTGGGAGTGCTGGTAGCATAGGGCCTGAGGAGGGAGTCTACATAGCCAGACAATCCTGCTGTCAGGGTGCCAATGCCTGAAATGATGGGGCGCCCAGGAGTTCCAGGTTTATGGATCTTGGGTAGTAGATAGAATATCCCAGGTCGGGGTTCCAGGGGTGTGTCTGTGCGGATTTGATCTTGTGCTTTTTCAGGAAGTTTCTTGAGCAAATGCTGTAGTTGCTTTTGGTAACTCTCAGTGGGATCATAGGGTAATGGCTTGTAGAAACTCGTGTTGGAGAGCTGCCGAGCAGCCTCTTGTTCATATTCCGACCTATTCATGATGACAACAGCACCTCCTTTGTCAGCCTTTTTGATTATGATGTCAGAGTTGTTTCTGAGGCTGTGGATGGCATTGCGTTCCGCATGGCTGAGGTTATGGGGCAAGTGATGCTGCTTTTCCACAATTTCAGCCCGTGCACGTCGGCGGAAGCACTCTATGTAGAAGTCCAGTCTGCTGTTTCGACCTTCAGGAGGAGTCCACCTAGAATCCTTCTTTCTGTAGTGTTGGTAGGGAGACCTCTGTGGATTAGTATGTTGTTCAGAGGTATTTTGGAAATATTCCTTGAGTCGGAGATGTCGAAAATAGGATTCTAGGTCACAATACCCACCTGCGGAAGTAAAGAAACAGATTGATAGAGCCAGAAGAGTTCCCAGAAGTTACCTACTACAGGACAGGCCTAACAAAGAAAATAACAGAACGCCACTAGCCGTCACCTTCAGCCCCCAACTAAAACCCCTCCAACGCATTATTAAGGATCTACAACCTATCCTAAAGGATGACCCAACACTCTCACAAATCTTGGGAGACAGGCCAGTCCTTGCCTACAGACAGCCCCGCAACCTGAAGCAAATACTCACCAACAACCACATACCACACAACAGAACCACTAACCCAGGAACTTATCCTTGCAACAAAGCCCGTTGCCAATTGTGCCCACATATCTATTCAGGGGACACCATCACAGGGCCTAATAACATCAGCCACACTATCAGAGGCTCGTTCACCTGCACATCCACCAATGTGATTTATGCCATCATGTGCCAGCAATGCCCCTCTGCCATGTACATTGGTCAAACTGGACAGTCTCTACGTAAAAGAATAAATGGACACAAATCAGATGTCAAGAATTATAACATTCATAAACCAGTCGGAGAACACTTCAATCTCTCTGGTCACGCAATCACAGACATGAAGGTCGCTATCTTAAAACAAAAAAACTTCAAATCCAGACTCCAGCGAGAAACTGCTGAATTGGAATTCATTTGCAAATTGGATACTATTAATTTAGGCTTAAATAGAGACTGGGAGTGGCTAAGTCATTATGCAAGGTAGCCTATTTCCTCTTGTTTTTTCCTCCCTCCCCCCCCCAGATGTTCTGGTTTAACTTGGATTTAAACTTGGAGAGTGGTCAGTTTGGACGAGCTATTACCAGCAGGAGAGTGAGTCTGTGTGTGTATGGGGGTGGGTTTTTGGAGGGGGGTGAGGGAGTGAGAGAACCTGGATTTGTGCAGGAAATGGCCTAACTTCATTATCATGCACATTGTGTAAAGAGTTGTCACTTTGGATGGGCTATCACCAGCAGGAGAGTGAATTTGTGTGGGGGGGTGGAGGGTGAGAAAACCTGGATTTGTGCTGGAAATGGCCTAACCTGACGATTACTTTAGATAAGCTATTACCAGCAGGACAGTGGGGTGGGAGGAGGTATTGTTTCATATTCTCTGTGTATATATAAAGTCTGCTGCAGTTTCCACGGTATGTATCTGATGAAGTGAGCTGTAGCTCACGAAAGCTCATGCTCAAATAAATTGGTTAGTCTCTAAGGTGCCACAAGTACTCCTTTTCTTTTTGCTGTTACTGTTATTGAATGCAGAAACTTGTTCCTAAAAATGCTGCAGACAGACAGTGGCATAATTTGGACTCTCAGGAGCGGAGAAAAGATACATTGAGTCTATGAAACGTGTTTATAAATAGCAAAGGAGGACTTGTGGCACCTTAGAGACTAACCAATTTATTAGAGCATAAGATCTCCCCACTGTATTTTCCACTGAATGCATCTGATGAAGTGAGCTCTAGCTCACGAAAACTTATGCTCAAATAAATTGGTTAGTCTCTAAGGTGCCACAAGTCCTCCTTTTCTTTTTGCGAATACAGACTAACATGGCTGCTACTCTGAAACCTATGTTTATAAATTGTTTCAATTCAGGACAGATAAACACAATGCCCATTTTCACTATGCAATTGCCATCTGTTTCTACACGTCATGATACAATGGGCCACACGCAGAAGTGGAGGGCCAGAAAGTGAGTCTGTATGAAGGTCACAAGTGTAAAATCACACCGTGCTTAAGCAGTCTGTGGAATTCACAGCCAAAAGATATCAATGGGGCCATGAGATTAGCAGGATTCAAAGAGAGACTGGATGTTTATATGGGTAACCAGTGAGAATTCTTTTTAAAAATCTTGGAAGGGCTCTAAACCTTCTTGATTTGCACCACAAAATATGTCTAACTAGTGGGTGTCTGGGGAAACTTTCCCTGGGAGCAGGTTATCTCAGAGTTGCCTATTGCAAGGCTTCTACCACCTTCCACTGAAACCTCTGTACCTGGCCACAGGATACAGGGCTATATGGACTACAGATCTGATCCAGTCTGGCAGTGCATGTCTTCCTATCGGTGTAAATCAAAAACAATTTTTGCTGATCTTCCTTGAGCTCTTGGGAATCTCTAGACTTGCACTGAGAGCAGAAATATCATCTAGTTAAATATCATCTAGTCTCCTGTTCTTTTTCTTTTCAGGAAGGAAATTTCAAAACTTCTTGGACCTGCCCACTATATTGTGTCAGCTGTCAATGACACCAAATTCAGCTCTGCAGCATTCCTTCTCACCGGGATACCTGGGCAGGATGACGTCCATCTCTGGATCATCTCTATCCCCTTTTGTTTAATGTATGTTATTTTGATAGTAGGAAATTCAGTCATTCTGTTCATTATAAAAACAGATCCAAGCCTCCATGAGCCCATGTACATTTTCCTTTCCATGTTGGCCATCACAGACCTTGGCTTATCGATAGTCACCATACCGACAATACTGGGCATATACTTGTTCAACTCTAGGGAGATCAGCCTCAATGCTTGTTTCGCCCAGCTGTTCTTCATCCACTCATTTTCATTAATTGAATCCTCTGTGCTCCTGTTAATGGCCTTGGAGTGCTTTGTTGCGATCTATCACCCACTGAAATATGCTTCTATCCTAACCATGCAGAGAATAGCTAAGATGGGACTGGTGTTTGTGCTAGGAGAGTTGGCTGTAGTATTACCAGTCCCCTTTCTCCTAAAATGGTTCCAATACTGTCGAGCCAATGTCTTCCCCCATTCCTACTGCCTGCACCAGGGTGTCATGAAGATGGCTTGTTCAGACATCACAGTCAACAGCATCTATGGCTTGTTCATAATAGTCTCCACAGTGGGTTTGGACTTCCTGCTCATCCTGCTATCTTATGTGATGATCCTCAAAACAGTGCTGAGCATCACGTCTAATGTGGAGCGTGTCAGGGCCCTGAACACCTGCGTCTCCCACCTCTGCGCTGTTCTGCTCTTCTATACGCCAATGATTGGCCTGTCTGTGATACACAGATTCGGGAATAGCTCTTCTCCCTTGCTTCAGATTCTCCTGGGATATGTCTACCTGCTGGTCCCGCCCCTGATGAACCCAAGTGTGTACAGTGTGAAAAGCAAACATCTTTGTGCAAGGATAATGAGGGCATTCATCAAATGAGCGGTTCGTTCATCACCCGGCTTCAGCACTGATGACATGGGAGACAAACAACACAGGTGACCTAAATCCTTACACCTGAGATGACATGAGTTACTGATCTTCACTCTGTAGAGAGAGGTTCAGACAGGGTCCAAGGCCTGGGCCTAGCTGAGAGGCACTGATGTGGGAGGACAGGGCACTGGGGGAAGGAGGCCAAGCCAGGCAGAAGCATTTACCAAGTGACTGTGTCCATGGAGAGCAAGGGGTCCTGTGGGATTTTGGCCCATTAAGAGCTATATCGGTTGTTGCTGTGGCCTTAGATTTTATGTCAATGCAGTCAATAAAGAGAAGGGATGTGGATGTTCTTTCCCATTACACCTGGCCTGTCACTGTCTCATCTCTGGTTAAATATCCAGGGGCCATGACAAAATCTGCAGAGCTGTTCTGCATTCACAGTCCTTCTCCTTCCCGAGCGCTCTGGGTGTTGCATGATCCATGGGCCTTGCACCAACTGTGGACAGGGCCATTCAAGGCGCACGGACATCCGCCCTTCCCCCACGCCCTCAGCCAGGTGCTTGTGACTAAGTCGTGTCAGAGACATGATTAACGCAGGAGCCCCAGGAGAAGCCATTCAGGCAGCCCCTCCCCAACTGATGCCTCTGCACACCTGCTGAGTTCACCCATATCGGACTCTAATGCTCCGTAGCCAGAGCGGAGCTGCGTGTACTAGTGAGGGTCTGACACACAGCAGAGCTGATAAGAGTCTCAGGCTCAGGTTCCCTCCCGGTTCACTCAGTTTGTGCTGCCCCAGCCAGGCAAAGGGGTGGAAACAGGCCTCCGTCCCCCAACAGAGGCAGGCTGGCTCCTATCCCAGCCCAGCCCATTCAGTGTAGGGTAAACATCTATTCAAAAGACAAAAGTGGGTGAACGGCAGGAGCCCCATCTGCTCTGTGACCCCACCCATGTCTGCTCCTCTTCCCCTCAGGCACTGCTCACTGGTCAGGCTGGAAGCCAGAAACTAGAGAGCCAGAGTTAATGTGAGGAACCTCAGACCCTCCACCTATGTTGGGCAGGGGACCCATGAGCAGCACCCAGCCTGTCTTCCCAACCCCCAGTAAGCCCCTCCCAGGGAAGGTGGAGAGTCTGAGGCTCCCCACAGCGGCATGGCCTCCCTGGGAAGCTCTTACCATGGCCCAGCCCCAGCCTGGCTGGAGGGTGATGCCTCAGGGTAAGAGAAGGGTAGAAGGTGCGGCAAGCCTGATCCAACTCGCAGGGTGGTGGGGGGCTCCTAAGTAAAGGAGGAGGATGGGGCTGGAGGATCGGAGACCTTGTGTTTTGGACAAGACTGAATTAATGTGAACCCATAAAGGGGCTCTTGTTTTAGGTATTCCAGGCTGAGAGTAAGTCATTGCAAGGACCTTAGAATGAAGGACAGGGCAGCTTCAGGGATACCTCAGGCCCTCTTTGGTACTCTGCAGTGGCACGTGTGTGCAGGGACTTGGCCAGAGTGTGCTCTGCTCTTGGATATAATTACCAGCAGGTGGAGTTCCACCCAGCCCCCAGGCTGCTCTAAACTCCACTGAGGCAGGAGAAGAACAGTCTAGAAAATCAAACCCCTCTAACTAGCTCCTTGCTAGCCCCGCTCTCTGCAGCACAGGGAGTAGCTATGCTAGTGGAGCAGAGAATACAGGTGGGCCCATCATTACTCGGAAGGCTGGTCCTGTGGTCTGGGCATCACTGTGTGACTCAAGAGATCTGGATTTGATTCCCTTGCCATATGTGACTCTGGTCAAGCCATTGGATGTCTCTGAGCCTCTGCACTATGGTGACTGGGCCCAGGTTCACACAGGTTTCAGCAAAGGCTGCTTCAGCAAGAAAGGGGCAAATGGAGGTGAAGATGCTCTCAGAGACCAGAGAAACTAGGCTGGGTCCAAAAGATCTTCTTGGCTTCACAAAAGAATGAATGTTCTGAGTAGCAACCTGTTCAAGTTGGAGCCAAGATAATGATCCACTCAAGTTAATGGGCTTGTCTTCATCGATGCATGGTGATCAATCCACTGGGGGTCGATTTAGCAGGGCTAGTGAAGACCTGCTAAATTGACCACCAATCGCTCTCCCATCAACTCCGGTACTCGACCAGAATGAGATGAGTAAGGGGAGTCAATGGGAGAGTTTCTTCTGTCGACCCAGCGTGCTGTGGGCCCCGCGGTAAGTAGATCTAAGCTACGTCAATCTAAGTTACACTGCTAACATAACTCAAATTGTATAGCTTAGATCAACCTGTCCCCATAGTGTACACCTGCGCAATGATTCATAGATTCAGAATTTAAGACCAGACGGAGCCATTAGATAACCTATTCCAGGGATTCTTAACCTGGGGGGCAGCCCCCCTTGAGGTGTGTGGAATATATTCAGAGGGAGGCTTGAGAAGTTTTAGGGGAAAAAAACTGACTGTGGACATTTTACTGACAATAATGTATAACTAGCAAACCTGATTCCTCCAGAGAGATCCAGTCCTCAGACGACGCTGTGTGTTTGACTCCAGGTGGCATTTGGATGGATTTCTCTGATGCTTGCACAGCATTATATAAAGTCGTTAACATCTGTACATAGATCTGTTTCTTTTTCCTTTAGTACAAAGGATCATTGGTTCATTTGTGCCACAACAAAAACTCAAGTGAAAGACAAAGAAGCTGAAACTGATTCAAATGAAGCACCGACATGGCATATATCAATATATGTGTTTAGGGGGCAGTGGGTAGTACATTTTTACAGATACAATGAAGGGCAGCATTGTGACACTGCACGCCCGTATTCTTCACAGCGATATTATTATGATATGAGTATGGCATAATTGTGATAAGTCATTTGAGGTGTCTTTGGAAAAGTTATGATTCACTGAATCTGATTATCCCTATTGGTATCTGTCAAGGTTCCTCCCCCACTCTGAATGCTAGGGTACAGATGTGGGGACCTGCATGAAAACCTCCTAAGCTTATCTTTACCAGCTTAGGTCAAAACTTCCCCAAGGTACAAAATATTCCACCCTTTGTCCTTGGATTGGCCGCTACCGCCACCAAACTAATACTGGTTACTGGGGAAGAGCTGTTTGGAAACATCTTTCCCCCCAAATACTTCCCAAAACCTTGCACCCCACTTCCTGGACAAGGTTTGGTAAAAAGCCTCACCAATTTGCCTAGGTAACTACAGACCCAGACCCTTGGATCTTAAGAACAATGAACAATCCTCCCAAAACTTGCACCCCCCCTTTCCTGGGAAATGTTGGTTAAAAAGCCTCACCAATTTGCATAAGGTGACCACAGACCCAAACCCTTGGATCTGAGAACAATGAAAAAGCATTCAGTTTTCTTACAAGAAGTCTTTTAATAGAAATCGGAGTAAATAGAAGTAAAGAAATCCCCTTTGTAAAATCAGGATGGTACATACCTTACAGGGTAATTAGATTCAAAACATAGAGAATCCCTCTAGGCAAAACCTTAAGTTACAAAAAAGATACACAGACAGAAATAGTTATTCTATTCAGCACAATTCTTTTCTCAGCCATTTAAAGAAATCATAATCTAACACATACCTAGCTAGAGTACTTACTAAAAGTTCTAAGACTCCATTCCTGCTCTATCCCCAGCAAAAACAGCATATAGACAGACAGAGACCCTTTGTTTCTCTCCCTCCTCCCAGCTTTTGAAAGTATCTTGTCTCTTCATTGGTCATTTTGGTCAGGTGCCAGCAAGGTTACCTTTAGCTTCTTAACCCTTTACAGGTGAGAGGAGTTTTCCTCTGGCCAGGAGAGATTTTAAAGGGGTTTACCCTTCCCTTTATATTTATGACAGTATCCGAGCATTATTTTTGTATCTGAAGTTATGAACGTTGACTAAGTAACTATTTTTCAACTGCAGTTACACTTGGGCCATGCCCACTAGACAAGATGTTTTCAGTCCAGATAGTGGGTGTGGAAGGGCCTGTTAAGGGCAATGGGCCATTAGGAAAAAAACAATAGACCTTAGGAGAAGCTTATCTCCCACCTGGTGAGCCTTCCTGTGAATGCTACAGACAACCGGCAAGTAATGGCTGCCATGACTCCATCTTTGAATGTCAGTATTTCAACAGATTGGTCTGGGAACCAAGCTTTAAAAGAAAGTGTTCTCACCATATGAAAAACTATATAAGGCAGGGAGTGACATCATCTGGTGTTCTTGACTCATCACCCAAGAAGACCCCGGGAAAAACACCTGAGACTGAACTTGGGGAAGTGCTGGACCCTGGCTGAAACACCTGGGGATTTCAAGCTGTAACGCAAGTGCAGGTTCCTCCTTCAGAATCTGCAGCCTGCTTGTATAATCTTTTAGGGTGAGAATCTGACATTCATATTTAATCTATTAAATTTAGTTTGTGTTTTTTTATTTATTTTCTAGGTAATCTGCTTGGATCTGTTCGCTTTCACTTATAATCATTTAAAATCTACATTCTGTAGTAAATAAACTTGGTTTTCTCTATCTAAACAGTGAATTGGAGTGAAGTATGTGCAAATCATAACTCTGGGGTAAAGGCTATTGCATATTCCTCTTCAAATTGAGGGAGTTCCCTGTGCAGCACAAGGTGGTATAATTTTTGGTTTATACTCCAGAGGTGGGGTGTGCCTGGGGAAGCTGGGAGTTGCCTTAACTGTGTACCGCAAGTAACCAGCTGGGTGTGTCCCTACCTATGGGTGTTCTGGTGAAAGTGCAGGCTGGAGGGCTTTGCAACTTGTAAAAGCAGTACAGTGTGAGAGGGAACCCAGGCTGGTGGGTCAGGGGGCTTAGTGTTTCCCCAGCTCGCAGACTTCAACTCAAGGGTGATAACTGATCACATGTGTGAACATCAGTTCTCAGAGCAGAGAGAGGTAAATAGTGGTGTCCCCCAGCGGTCTGTACTGGGAATAGTCCTATTCATAATGTTGATAAATGCAAAGTAATGCACATTGGAAAGCATAATCCCAAATATACATATAAAATGATGGGGTGTAAATTAGCTGTTACCACTCAAGAAAGAGATCTTGGTGTAATTGTGAATAGTTCTTTAAAAATCTCCACTCAATGTGCAATGGCAGACAAAAAAGAGAACAGAATGTTGGGAATCATTAAGAAAGGGATAGATAATAAGACAGAAAATATCATATTGCCTCTGTATATTTCCATGGTACTCCAACATCTTGAACACTGTGCGCAGATGTGGTCGCCCCATCTCAAAAAAGATATATTGGAATTGGAAAAAATTCAGAAAAGGAAAACAAAAATTATTAGGGGTATGAAACGGCTTCCATATGAGGACAGATTAATAAGATTTGGACTTTTCAGCTTGGAAAAGAGATGTCTAAGGGGGGATATGATAGCGGTCTCTAAACTCATGACTGGTGTGGGGGAAAGGAAATAAGGAAGTGTTATTTACTCCTTCTCATAAGACACGATGCTGGCCTATATGTACCTTTGGTCTGACCCAGTAGGGCCATTCTTATGTTCTTACTCATATTCAAGAAAGATGAATTCGGACTGGAACAAATGCTGAGAAGAGCTCCTAGAATGGGCAAGTGAATGGAGGTCCTGTCTTACATGGAGATTTTGAAAGAGCTTGGCAGGTTTAGCCTAACACATGGCAGGCTGAGTGGGACTAGGATTGCTCTATAAATACATCAGGGAGATGGGGTAAAGACCTTAGAGGTAGAAGAGCTCTTGAAGCTAAAGGACAGTATTGCCCGCCCCCCCCCAAAATGGGAGAAGCTGGCCAGGAATAAACTGAAGCTGGAAAGAAGAAGGAGGTTTCTGACCATCTGAGGAAGGAGGCTCTGGAACTGCCACCCAACAGAAGCAGTGTGTGTGCGGGAGGGAAACAACCCAGCTCATTTTAAGATTGAGCTTGACAGGTTTAAGCACTGGGCTATATGCCAGGGATACCTGCCAGAGCAGGGGACAGGACTCATTGACCCAGGAGGTCTCTTTCAGGCCTATGTGTCTGTGCATCATATTCACCTATTTTGCGTCACTGTGGGAGCTAATGTGGAGTTGCTCATCCACTAGGACCCCTGCTCTGTGCCTTGGCAAATGTATCTGTCCCTCAACAGATTCAGGAGAAAGCAGAACTCAGCATTATCATCTGGCAAGGGAATTGTTCTTGGGTTATTGTTCAAGGATATCACAGGAGTATAATTCCCTAAATTTCTGGTAATCTCAGCATGCTGAGCTGTCAGTTGCTCTCTCCCCAGCAACTAACCCCAAAGAGGAAGGATGGATCAGCGGATAAAGTGCTGGCCTGTGACTCAGAAGCCCTGGCTTCAGGAAGAGCATCTTCGCAAGCAGGCTGGCTAACGTAGTGAGGAGGGATTTAAACTAGATTCACCGGGGGAAGGAGACCAAAGCCCTGAGGTAAGTGGGGACGTGGGATACCGGGAGGAAGCACGAGCAGGAGCGCGCGAGAGGGCAGGGCTCCTGCCTCATACTGAGAAAGAGGGACGATCAGCAAGTTATCTCAAGTGCCTATACACAAATGCAAGAAGCCTGGAAAACAAGCAGGGAGAACTGGAAGTCCTGGCACAGTCAAGGAGTTATGATGTGATTGAAATAACAGAGACTTGGTGGGATAACTCACATGACTGGAGTACTGTCATGGATGGATATAAACTGTTCAGGAAGGACAGGCAGGGCAGAAAAGGTGGGGGAGTTGCACTGTATGTAAGGGAGCAGTATGACTGCTCAGAGCTCCGGTTTGAAGCTGCAGAAAAACCGGAGAGTCTCTGGATTAAGTTTAGAAGTGTGAGTAACAAGGGTGATGTCGTGGTGGGAGTCTGCTACAGACCACCGGAACAGGGAGATGAGGTGGACGAGGCTTTCTTCCGGCAACTAACGGAAGTTATTAGATCACAGGCCCTGGTTCTCATGGGAGACTTCAATCACCCTGATATCTGCTGGGAGAGCAATACAGCGGTGCACAGACAATCCACGAAGTTTTTGGAAAGTGTAGGGGACAATTTCCTTGTGCAAGTGCTGGAGGAACCAACTAGGGCAGAGCTCTTCTTGACCTGCTGCTCACAAACCAGGAAGAATTAGTAGGGGAAGCAAAAGTGGATGGGAACCTGAGAGGTAATGAGCATGAGAAGGTCGAGTTCAGGATCCTGACACAGGGAAGAAAGGAGAGCAGCAGAATACGGACCCTGGACTTCAGAAAAGCAGAGTTTGACAACCTCAGGGAACTGATGGGTAGGATCCCCTGGGAGAATAACATAAGGGAGAAAGGAGTTCAGGGGAGCTGGCTGTATTTTAAAGAATCCTTACTGAGGTTACAGGGACAAACCATCCCAATGTATAGAAAGAATAGTAAATATGACAGGTGACCAGCTTGGCTTAACAGTGAAATCCTTGCTGATCTTAAACACAAAAAAGAAGCTTACAAGAAGTGGAAGCTTGGACAAATGACCAGGGAGGAGTATAAAAATATTGCTTGGGCATGCAGTAGTGAAATCAGGAAGGCCAAATCACACCTGGAGTTGCAGCTAGCAAGAGATGTTAAGAGTAACAAGAAGGGTTTCTTCAGGTATGTTAGCAACAAGAAGAAAGTCAAGGAAAGTGTGGGCCCCTCACCGAATGAGGGAGGCAATCTCGTGACAGATGATGTGGAAAAGCTAATTTACTCAATGCTTTTTTTGCCTCTGCCTTCACGAACAACGTCAGCTTCCAGACTATTGCACTGGGCAGCACAGCACGGGGAAGAGGTGACCAGCCCTCTGTGAAGAAAGAAGTGGTTCGGGACTATTTAGAAAAGCTGGACGAGCACAAGTCCATGGGGCCGGATGCGCTGCATCCGAGAGTGCTAAACGAGTTGGTGGATGTGAATGCAGAACCATTGGCCATTATCTTTGAAAACTCATGGCGATCGGGGGAGGTCCTGGACGACTGGGAAAAGGCTTATGTAGTGCCTATCTTTAAAAAAGGGAAGAAGGAGGATCCTAGAAACTACAGGCCAGTCAGCCTCCCCTCAGTCCCTGGAAAAATCATGGAGCAGGTCCTCAAGGAATCAATTCTGAAGCACTTTGAGGGGAGGAAAGTGATCAGGAACAGTCAGCATGGATTTACCAAGGGCAAGTCATGCCTGACTAATCTAATTGCCTTCTATGACGAGATAACTGGCTCTGTGGATGAGGGGAAAGCAGTGGACGTGTTATTCCTTGACTTCAGCAAAGCTTTTGACACGGTCTCCCACAGTATGCTTGCCAGTAAGTTAAAGAAGTATGGGCTGGATGAATGGACGATAAGGTGGATAGAAAACTGGCTAGATTGTCAGGCTCAATGGGTAGTGATCAATGGCTCCATGTCTAGTTGGCAGCCGGTATCAAGTGGAGTGCCCCAAGGGTCAGTCCTGGGGTCTGTTTTGTTCAATATCTTCATTAATGATCTGGAGGATGGTGTGGATTGCACCCTCAGCAAGTTTGCAGATGACACTAAACTAGGAGGAGAGGTAGACACTGCAGGGTAGGGATAAATACAGTGGGCCCTAGACAAATTAGAGGCTTGGGCCAAAAGAAATCTGATGAGGTTCAACAAGGACAAGTGCAGAGTCCTGCACTTAGGACCCAAGAATCCCATGCACCATTACAGACTAGGGACCGAACTGCTTGGCATCCGTTCTGCAGAAAAGGACCTAGGGGTTACAGTGGACAAGAAGCTGGATATGAGTCAACAGTGTGCCCTTGTTACCAAGAAGGCCAATGGCATTTTGGGATGTATAAGTAGGGGCACAGCGAGCAGATCGAGGGACGTGATCGTTCCCCTCTATTCGACATTGGTGAGGCCTCATCTGGAGTACTGTATCCAGTTTTGGGCCCCACAATACAAGAAGGAGGTGGAAAAATTGGAAAACGTCCAGCGGAGGGCAACAAAAATGATTAGGGGACTGGAACACATGACTTCTGAGGAAAGGCTGAGGGAACTGGGATTGTTTAGTGTGCGGAAGAAAAGAATGAGGGGGGTTTTGATAGCTGCTTTCAATTATCTGAAAGGGGGTTCCAGAGAGGATGGATCTAGACTGTTCTCAGTGGTAGCAGATGACAGAACGAGGAGTAATGGTCTCAAGTTGCAGTGGGGGAGGTTTAGGTTGGATATTAGGAAAAACGTTTTCACTAGGAGCAAAAAGAAAAGGAGTACTTGTGGCACCTTATAGACTAACCAATTTATTTGAGCATGAGCTTTCGTGAGCTACAGCTCACTTCATCAGATGCATACCGTGGAAACTGCAGCAGACTTTATATATAAACAGAGAATATGAAACAATACCTCCTCCCACCCCACTGTCCTGCTGGTAATAGCTTATCTAAAGTAATCATCAGGTTAGGCCATTTCCAGCACAAATCCAGGTTTTCTCACCCTCCACCCCCCCCCACACAAATTCATTCTCCTGCTGGTGATAGCCCATCCAAAGTGACAACTCTTTACATAATGTGCATGATAATCAAGTTAGGCCATTTCCTGCACAAATCCAGGTTCTCTCACTCCCTCACCCCCCTCCAAAAACCCACCCCCATACACACACAAACTCACTCTCCTGCTGGTAATAGCTCATCCAAACTGACCACTCTCCAAGTTTAAATCCAAGTTAAAGCAGAACATCTGGGGGGGGGGATGTAGGAAAAAACAAGAGGAAATAGGCTACCTTGCATAATGACTTAGCCACTCCCAGTCTCTATTTAAGCCTAAATTAATAGTATCCAATTTGCAAATGAATTCCAATTCAGCAGTTTCTCGCTGGAGTCTGGATTTGAAGTTTTTTTGTTTTAAGATAGCGACCTTCATGTCTGTGATTGCGTGACCAGAGAGATTGAAGTGTTCTCCGACTGGTTTATGAATGTTATAATTCTTGACATCTGATTTGTGTCCATTTATTCTTTTACGTAGAGACTGTCCAGTTTGACCAATGTACATGGCAATGTACACTAGGAGCGTGGTGAAACACTGGAATGCGTTGCCTAGGGAGGTGGTGGAATCTCCTTCCTTAGACGTTTTTAAGGTCAGGCTTGACAAAGCCCTGGCTGGGATGATTTAGTTGGGGATTGGTCCTGCTCTGAGCAGGGGATTGGACTAGATGACCTCCTGAGGTCCCTTCCAACCCTGATATTCTATGATTCTATGATTCCAGGCTCGTCCATTGACTCCCTTGTGACCTTGGGCAACTCACTTTGTGCCTCAGCAATATGTGTTTTATTACGGATCAATGTAGAGGTTTACATCTAGGAACAAGGGATGGAGGCCATCTTTACTGGATGGGGGACCCAATGCTGGAAAACAGTGAGTCTGAAAAAGACTGGGGGCGTGGCAGAAACACCTGAACATTAGCTCCCAGAGTGGTGTTATGGCTGAAAAAGCAGGGGCAATCTGTGATGTAGAACCAGGAGAATCTCAGTAGGAGCAGAGAGGTTATTTTAAATCTGATTTTGGCATTGGTGAGACCAGTGCTGGGATCCTGTGACTAACTCTCGTCTCTAGAGTTTTGAGAAATTGGAGAGAGTTCAGGGATGAGCCCATGGGAATTATTCAAGGATTATAAAACCTGCTTTAGAGTGATAGACTCCAGGATCTCAACCGATTTAGCATAACAATGAAAAGGTTCAGGGGTGACTTGATCACAGTCTGCAATTACCTGAATGAGGAACGAAAGTTTAACAATGGGCTCTTCAATCTAGCAGAGAAAGTTATAAGAGGATCCAATGGCTGGAAGCTGAAGCGAAACACATTCAGACTGGAACTAAAGTGTTTTTTTTTAACAATAACCATAATTAACTATTGGAACAAGTTACCAAGGGCCGTGGTAGATTCTCCATGTTTGACAATTGTTAATCGCGACAGGATTTTGTTCTAACAGCTCTGCCCTACGTCAGGCCAGGTCTCTGCCCTGTGCTATAGAGTGATAGGTGATCACAGTGGTGCCTTCTGGTCTTGGGATCTGCCCCATGTTGTTAATAGCACTGCCCTACTGCTCGGGGTGGTGTACTGATAACTGTTACAGATTGTGCTGTGCTCAAACTATGCAATAGTTGGGGACATGGGAATCCCCTGTTGCCCATTAAGTAGCAGCTAAGTAGTTGCACCGTATGTAGGAAAACAGTTTGATTGCTCAGATCTCCAGTATGAAACGGGAGAAAAGCCTGTTGAGAGTCTTCTTTAGAGGCAAAAGCAACAAGGGTGATGTTGTGCTGTGTGTCTGCTATAAACCACCAGGCCAGGAGGAGGAGGTAGACAAGGGCTTTTTTTTGGACACCTAACAGAAGTTTCCAGATCACAGGCCCTGGTTTTCATGGGGGACTTCAATCACCTGACATCTGCTGGGAGAACAATAAAAGAGTGTACAGACAATCCAGGAAGTTCTTGGAGAGTGTTGAGGAAAACTTCCGAGAGCAAGTGCTGCAGGAACCAACTAGGGGCCATGCTCCTCTTGACCTGCTGCTCACAAACAGGGAAGAAATGGTAGGGGAAGTAGAATTGGATGACAACCTGGGCAGTAGTGACCATGAGATGGTTGCATTCAGGATCCTGACAAAAGGAAGAAAGGAGAGCAGCAGAACATGGACCCTGGATTTCAGAAAAGCAGACTTTGTCTCCCATAGGGAACTGATGGGCAGGATCCCCTGGGAGGCTAATATGAGGGGGGAAAGGAGTCCAGGAGACCTGACTGTATTTTAAGGAAGCAGAAACAAACCATCCTGATGTTCAGAAAGAACAGGAAGTATGGCAGGCGACCAGCTTGGCTTAACAGAAAAACCTTTGGTGAGCAAAAACAATAAAAGGAAGTTTACAAGAAGTGGAAATTCGGGCAGATGACTAGGGAGGAGTATAAAAATATTGCTTGAGCATGCAGGGGTGTAATTAGGAAGGACAAAGCACAACTGGATTTGCAGCTAGCAAGGGATGTGAAGGTTAGCAAGAAGGCTTTCTACAGGTATGATAGCAACAAGGTCAGGGAAAGTGTGGTACCCTTACTGAATGGGGGAGGCAACCTAGTGACAGAGGATGTGGAAAAAGCTGAAGTACTCAATGCTTTTTTTGCCTCGATCTTCACAGACAAGGTCAGCTCCCAGACTGCTCCACAGGGCAGCACAGAATGGGGAGGAGGTGAGCAGCCTTCAGTGGTGAAAGAACAAGTTAAGGACTATTTAGAAAAAGCTGGACATGCACAAGTCTATTGGTCCAGATCTCATGTATTTGAGGGTGCTGAGGGAATTGGTTGAGGAGATTCCAGAACATTGGACTTTATCTTTGAAAACTTGTGGTGATCAGGAGAGGTCCCAGATGATTGTAAAAGAAAATGTAGTGACCATATTTAAAAAAGGGGAAAAAGAGAACCCCGGGAATTACAGACCGGTCAGTCTCACCTCAGCCCCTGGTATAATCATGGAGCAGATCCTCAAGGAGTCCATTTTGAAGCACTTGGAGGAGAGGAAGGTAATCAGGAACAGTCAACATGTATTCACCAAGTGCAAGTCATGCATGACCTATCTCATTGCCTTCTATATTGAGATACCTTGCTCTGTGAATATGGCGAAAGCGGTGGACTTGATATATCTTAACTTTAGCAAAGCTATTGATATGGACTCCTACAGTATTCTTGCCAGCAAGTTAAAGAACTATGGATTATACGGTGGATAGAAAGCTGGCTAGAACCAGGGGCGGAGCTCTTGTTTACCTGCTGCTCACAAACCGGGAAGGGTTTAAAACAGATAAAAGAAAGTACTTCTTCACACAACACCCAGCCTGCGGTACTCATTGCCAAGAGATGCTGTGAAGGCCAAAACTGTAACTGATCCAAATAGAATTAGGTAAATTCCTGGAGGATTGGTCCATCAGCAGCTGTTAGCCAAGATGGTCAGGGATGCAGGCAAATACTCTCAATGTCTCTAAACCTCTGATGGTCAGTGGCTCCCTCTGTTAAAGAGCTGGCACGGCCCCACCCAGTCAGAAATCCAGGGGTTGCTCTGTGTGGGAGGCTGATGGGGGGGCTAGTGCTGCCACCTAGGGGTGTGTTCCTGTAACATGAGTGATCGAGGCCCATGCTTGGAGCTAGAGCTGGGCTGGAAAACAGAGAGGGGGTTTTTTGCCCATGATAAATTTTGATCTAAATTGAAATGTTTCCTTTTTCATCCATTTTTTAAATATTTTTTTTCTCTGAGTGCTCAGTTGCCATGATGCCGCCCAGCTGCAGCTCCCTGGATCCCAGACTTCTCATCTCTGTGCAACCCCCTCTACCCTGTACAGTGGATCACTGACATCCATGCATAACTTGGGGATCCCTGGACCCTTGCTCTCCCTTTTCATTGCTCAGGGAGAAGGGAAGGGACCTCCTGTCCTGGAGTGATCGGAGGGAAATTTCCATGTGGGAAGCCTTGTGGAATCTCCCTTCCCCGGCCTGCACCCTGGGTTTGTAATGCAGGAAAGGGGACTGCTGGGAAGAAATCTGGTCCTATGTTGTTTTTATTTCAGCAAGACACAGCTCTGACAGCATCAGCATAACCACTTGGCCTCCCCTGAGGGAGCCATGTGACTAATCAGAAACATACGAACAGTGACGACAAGCGTGGATTCCAAAAATAGAGCCTGTAGGAGGACTGGCGCTGCAGTCCAGGTGGGCAGCATCACCACATCCCCTGTGATTTGGCCTCCTCCAGTTTGCCATTCACCATGACGGGGGTTAAAGCTGATGCATGCTAAGCCAAGCAGCTGAGGTTCCCCGATGGCCACGTGGCCCCCAAGGAAATGTACAAGGAGGCTTCATAAAGACAGTTGCCTCTGTATCTGAACAGATACTGCCTACTGCCCATGCAACCTCTCCGATGGCTCTTTGTCCTTTACCGTGAAGACCTCTGATGTCAGCGACTCCCCTTCTGGCAGGAACTGGGTATGTTGGCAGGTTTCTCTATCTTCACAATGCGAATTGAAGGGGAAAGGCTTCAATCTCTTTCCATTTGCAGCTGTTCTGGCAGTGGCAGAGGACTCAGCGGGGCTATCAGGGTGACTCAGTGACGGGGCTGGAGGCAGGCTGAACTAGATAACTTAGGAACCCCTCCCCGTGTCTCCTCCATGGTGGGTTAATCAAGCTACACAGAAATCTGACATTCAAAGTGTTAAAACCCCAATGCCCTGAGTCAGGTTTTCTCAAGGGGTCCCATTTCTAGAGGTGTCATGTGCTCTGGGGCCGACCCTGCCAGGGGCTGAGTGAGAGGAGACCACACGGAATATCAATGACTAGTTCCCAAATCTCCTTGGGTTTATTTACTCCTGGAAAGTTAATCATCCAATGCATTTTCAATGTCATGAGACAACAGAACTGCTGGTCCGTGTTTCAGCAAAGAGTAGAGCTGAGGTGCAGGAAAGGGAAGTGCAGTAGTGCTTGCATGTAATTTAAACCCAACACCTGTTACATGAGCATGGGTGAAGTAACTTGCACGCTCACCTGGATATAAGTCCAAAACTAGTGTTTGCACTATTCACCCTTTTGTGACACCAACCCTTCCCATGCCTTGCTGAAGTAACTGTCTGTTGGCTTGTAACTTACCAGATATCTACAGACTGTTGCAGGGGGAGAGGATGCAGGTCCTGTGAGGATGATCTATATCTCTAGATTCTGTCAACACTGGACAGGCAAAGCCTGGAGAGATTCTTGGGGGTCAGAGTGTATCACTGGGAGAATTTGGTGAAGGAAAGTTAATGGAGCCCTGTTCGGATAGCATTTACACATGTAAATCTGGAGTGATGTGCTTGGAGCCAATCTTATTGAATTCAGAATGTGGTCCTAAAATGTATCCCATATGCTGCAAAGAGGCAGTGGCATAATTTGTATTCTCAGGAGTGGGGAAAATAAACAACAAGGCAATGAAACGTTTATAAATAGTTTCAATTCAGGACAGATAAATGTAATGACCATTTTCACCATGCAATTGCAATGTGTTTCTACACGTCATGATTCAATGGGCCAAACGCAGAAGTGGAGGTCCAAAAAGTGAGTCTGTGTGAAGGTCACAATTGTAAAATCACATAGTGCTTAAGTAAGCTGCAGAACTCCCAGCCACAAGATATCAATGGGGCCATGACCTTAGAAGCTTTCAAAGAGGGACTGGATGTGTTCATGGGTAACCAGAAAATCCAATTACAGTAGTGAGGATTACTTTAAAAGTATTGGAAGGGCTCTAAACCTTTCTGATTTACACTACAAAATATGGCTAACTAGTGGGTGTCAGGGGAAAACTTTTTCTGGGAGCAGGTTTTTTCAGAGCTGTCTATTGCAGGGCTTCTTCCACTTTCCTCTGAATCATCAATAAGGACAAATGCAAAGTACTCCAATTAGGAAGGAACAATCAGATGCTCGTAGAGAATGGGAAATGACTGCCTAGGAAGGAGTACTGCAGAAAGGGATCTGGGGGTCCTAGTGAACCACAAGGTAAATATGAGTCAACAGTGTAACATTGTTGCAAAAAAAGCAAACATCATTCTGGGATGTATTAGTAGGAGTGTTCTAAGCAAGACATGAAAAGTAATTCTTCCACTCTACTCTGCACTGATTAAGCCTCATCTGGAGTATTGTGTCCAGTTTTGGGCACCACATTTCAGGAAAGATATGGACAAGTTGGAGAGAGTCCAGAGAAAAGCAAAAAGGATGATTAGGGGTCTGGAAAATATGACCTATGAGGGAAGATTGAAAGAAGTAGGTCTGTTTAGTCTGAAAAAGAGAAGACTGAGTGGGGACATAATAACAGTTTTCAACTTCCTAAAAGGTGGTTACAAGGAGGAGGGAGAAAAATGTCTCTCTTTAAACTCTGATGATAGGACAAGAAGGAATGGACTTAAATTGCAGCAAGGGAGGCTTAGGTTGGACATTAGGAAAATATTCCTAACTGTCAGGTTGGTTTGGCACTGGAATAAATTGCCTAGGGAGGTTGTGGAATTTCCATCATTGGAGATTTTTAAGAGTAGGTTAGACAAACACCTGTCAGGGATGGTCTAGATGGTAATGGTCCTGGCATGCATGCAGGGGACTGGACTTGATGACCCCTCGAGGTCCCTTCCAGTTCTATGATTCTAAAATCTGGAACTGGCCACTGGGCTAGATGGATTAAAGGCCTGATCCAGTCTGGCAGCACCTGTTTTCCTGTTTGTGGTGTAAATCCAGACTATGTTTTTGCTGATTCTCCTTGAGCTCCTGGGAGTCTCTAGACTTGCACTGAGAGAAGAAAAATGTCTCATTAAATATCATCTAGTCTCCTGTTCTTTTTCCTTTCAGGAAGGAGAGTTCAAAACTCCTGGGACCTTCCAAGTCCATGATGTCAGCTGTAAATGACACCAAATTCAACTCTGCAGTGTTCCTTCTCACCGCAATACCTGGGCAGGAAGACATCCATCTCTGGATCTCTATCACTTTCTGCTTAATGTATGCTATTTCATTAGTAGGAAATTCAGTCATTCTGTTCATTATAAAAACAGATCCAAGCCTCCATGAGCCTATGTACATTTTCCTTTCCATGCTGGCTGTCACAGACCTTGGCTTATCAATAGCCACCATACCGACAATACTGGGCATATTGTGGTTTAACTCTAGGGAGATCAGTTTCAATGCTTGCTTAGCGCAGCTGTTCTTCATCCACTCGCTTTCATTCATTGAATCCTCTGTGCTCCTGTCTATGGCCTTTGACCGCTTTGTTGCAATTTGTGACCCTCTGAGATATGCTTCTATCTTAACCCCACCTAGAATAGCCAAGATTGGACTGGTGTTTGTGATAAGAGGAGTGGCCTTAATATTCCCACTCCCCTTTCTCCTGAAACAGTTCCAATACTGTCGAGCCAATGTCCTCTCCCATTCCTACTGCCTGCACCAGGATGTCATGAAGATGGCTTGTTCAGACATCACGGTCAACAGCATCTATGGCTTGTTCATAATAATCTCCACAGTGGGTTTGGACTCACTACTTATCCTCCTATCTTATGTGATGATCCTCAAGACAGTGCTAAGCATTGCATCCCAAGTGGAGCGTGTCAGGGCCCTGAACACCTGCGTCTCCCACCTCTGTGCTGTCTTGCTCTTCTATACGCCAATGATTGGCCTGTCTGTGATACACAGATTTGGGAAGGGCTCCTCTCCCTTGCCTCAGATTTTCCTGGGTTACATCTACTTGCTGGCCCCGCCCCTGATGAATCCAATTGTGTACAGTGTGAAAAGCAGACATCTTCGTGCGAGAATAATCAGGGTGTTCATCAAGTGAAGGTTCAGTTGACCACCAGGATCCAGCACTGGAGACACAGGAGACAAAAATCACAGGCTGCCTATTCCATCCTGGAACCTTACACCTGAGATGACATGCGTAACTGATCTTCTCTCTATATACAGAGGTTCAGACAGGGTCTAAGGCCTGTGGCCAGCAGAGAGGCTCTGATGTTGGAGGACAGGGCACTGGGGGAAGGAGGCCAAGCCAGGCAGCAGCATTTACCAAGTGATTCTGTGCATGGAGAACCAGGGGTCCAGTGCGATTTTGGCCCATTGAGAGCTGTATCGGTCGCTGCTGTGACCTTAGATTTTATGTCAATGCAGTCAATAAAGAGAAAGGACGAGGATGTTCTTTCCCATTACACCTGGCCTGTCATTGTCTCGTCTCTGGTTAAACATCCAAGGGCCATGACAATATCTGCAAAGCTGCTTTGCATTCACAATCCTGGCCCTTCCCGAGCACTCTGGGTTCTTCGTGAACTATGGGCCCCGCACCAGGTGTGGACAGAGGCCATTCAAGGAGCACGGACACCCACCCTTCCCCTATGCCCTTATGCTAGGTGCTTGGGACTGAGTCATGTCAGAGACATGATTAATGCTGGAGCCCCAGGAGAAACCATTCAGGCAGCCCCTCGCCCACTGATGGCTCTGCACACCTGCTGAATTCACCCCCATCTGACTGCAATGCTCCCTAGCCAGAGCAGAGCTGCATGTGCTAGTGAGGGTCTGACACGCAGGAGTCTTGGCAAGAGACTAAGGGCCAGGCTCCCAACCTGGCTGCTCCGTTTGTGCTGCCCCAGCAATGCAAAGGGGTGGAAACAGGCCTCAGCTCCCCCACAGAGGCACAGCTCACTCCTATCCCAGCCCAGCCCACTCAGTGTAGGATGGCCCCCTTTTCAAAAGGCGAGAGCAGGTGAAAGGCAGGAGCCCCATCCCCTCTATTACCCCACCCATATCTGCTCCTCTTCCCCTCAGTCTGTGCTCACTGGCCAGGCTGGAAGCCAGAGGTAGACCACAGTCAATCTGTGGAACTTTTTGTCAGAGGATGTTCTGAAGGCAAAGACTACAACTGGGGTCAAAAAAGAACTAGATTAGTTCATGGAGGATAGGTCCATCAATGGCTATTAGCCTGGCTGGGCATGGATGGTGTCTCTAGCCTCTGTTTGCCAGAAGGTGGGAATGTGCAACAGGGGATGGATCACTTGATGACTATCTGCTCTAGGTCATCTGATGGGTCACATTCAACCTTTTTGCATCACATTGGGAGCTCAGGTGGAGTTGCTTGCCTGCTATGAGCCTGCTCTGGGTAATCTCAACATGTTGAGCTGCCAGCTGCCCCTCCCCAGCCACTAGCCCCAGAGAGGAAGGATGATTCAGGGTTAAAGTGCTGGCCTGGCCCTCAGAAGAACTGGCTTCAGTTCCAGGCTCTTCCACAGACTTCTTCCGTGACCTTGGGCAACTCAATTTGTGCCTCAGTAATATGTGTTTTATTATGGATCAATGTAAGGTTTACATCCAGGAAGAAAAAACTGGGGATGTGTCATAAACACCTGAACATAGGGGAATCTCAGTAGGAGCAGAGAGATCATTTTACCTTTGTATTTGGACCTGCTGTGACCAGTGCTGGAATCCTTTGTCTAACTCTGGTGTCTAGAGTATTGATAAATTGAAGAGGGTTCAGAGAAGAGCCCATGGGAATGATTAAAGGATTAGAAAACCTGCCTTAGAGTGAAAGACTCCAGGAGCTCAATCGATTTAGCATAACAAAGAGAAGGTTCAGGGGTGACTTGATCACAATCAGTAAGTACCTGGAGGAGGAACAAAGGATGAACAATCGACCCTTCAATCTAGCAGAAAAAGTTATAACAGGATCCAATGGCTGGAAGCTGAAGCGAAACACATTCAGACTGGAACAAAGGTGTTTTTTTTAACAATAACCATAATTAACTATTGTAACAAGTTACCAAGGGCCGTGGTAGATTCTCCATGACTGACAATTGTTAAATCAAGACAGGATTTTGTTCTAACAGCTCTGCCCTAAGTAAGGGTAGGTCTCTGGCCTGTGCTATAGAGTGATAGGTGATCAGAATGATGCCTTCTGGCCTAGAGATCTGCCCCATGTTGTTAATAGCACTGCCCTACTGCACAAGGTGTTGTATAGATAAATATGTTACAGATTGAGAGGTGCTCAGGCACTGCAATAGTGGAGGACATAGCTACGTAGCTATCCCATGTTGCCCATTAAGTAGCAACTAAGTATTTGCATTATATGTAAGAGAGCAGTTTGATTGCTCAGAGCTCCAGTACGAAACTGGAGAAACCCCTTGCCAAGGTTCCTTCCCCACTCTGAACTCTAGGGTACAGATTTGGGGACCTGCATGAAAGACCCCCTAAGCTTATTCTTACCAGCTTAGGTTAAAAACTTCCCCAAGATACAAACTTTGCCTTGTCCTTGAACCCTATGCTGCCACCACCAAGCGCGTTAAACAAAGAACAGGGAAAGAGCCCACTTGGAGACATCTTCCCCCAAAATATCCCTCCAAGCCCTACACCCCCTTTCCTGGGGAAGGTTTGACAAAAATCCTCACCAATTGGTACAGGTGAACACAGACCCAAACCCTTGGATCTTAAGAACAATGAAAAATCAATCAGGTTCTTAAAAGAAGAATTTTAATTAAAGAAAAGGTAAAAGAATCACCTCTGTAAAATCAGAATGGTAAATACCTTACAGGGTAATCAGATTCAAAACATAGAGAATCCCTCAAGGCAAAACCTTAAGTTACAAAAAGACACAAAAACAGGAGTATACATTCTATCCAGCACAGTTTATTTACCAGCCATTTAACAAAAGGAAATCTAACGCATTTCGAGCCAGATTACTTTCTAACTTAACAGAATTTCTGAGACTGCATTCCTGATCTGTTCCTGGCAAAAGCATCACACAGACAGACAGACCCTTCCCACCCCCCCACCTCCAGCTTTGAAAGTATCTGGTCTCCTCATTGGTCATTTTGGTCAGGTGCCAGCGAGGTTACCTTTAGCTTCTTAACCCTTTACAGGTGAAAGGGTTTTGCCTCTGGTCAGGAGGGATTTTATAGCAATGTATACAGAAACGTGGTTACCCTTCCCTTTATTTTTATGACACCCCTTTTGAGATTTTTCTTTAGAGGCAATAGCAACTAGGGTGATGTTGTGATGGGCATCTGCTGTAGACCACCAGACCAGAAGGATGAGGTAGACAAGGCTTTCTTCAGACAACTAACAGAAGTGATGTGGTGGAGAAAAGGGAGAAGCAGGTAGCAGCAAGTGAAATACTAGCCAGCAGAGGGTGCTCCAGAGCTGGAAGATCTAATTCCTGGTATAACCAGCAGGAGGCACTGTGGCAGTGAGTCAGCACTTTGCTAGAGAAGCCTTATTGAGGGCACAGGAATAAACCATCCCAATGTGCAGAAAGAATAGCAAATATGGCAGGCAACCAGCTTGGCTTAATAGTGAAATTTTCTGTGAGTTTAAAAACAAAAGGAAGCCTACAAGAAGTGTAAACTTGGACTGATGACTAGGGAGGAGTATAAAAATATTGCCGGAGCATGCAGGGGTGTAATCGGGAAGGCCAAAGCACAATTGGAGTTGCAGCTAGCAAGGTACATGAAGGGGAACAAGAAGATTTTCTAAAGGTATGTTAGCAAGAAGAAGAAGAAGGTCAGGGAATGTGTGCAACCCATACTGAATGGGGGAGGCAACCTAGTGACAGATGATGTGGAAAAAGCTGAAGTACTCAATGCTTTCTTTGCCTCAGTCTTCACAGACAAGCTCAGCTCCCAGACTGCTGCACTGGGCAGCACAGTATGGAGAGGAGGTAAGCAGCCCTGAGGGGTAAAAGAACAGACTAAGGACCATTTAGAAAAGCTGGACATGCAGAAGTCCATTACTCTGAATCTAATGCATCCATGGGTGCTGAGGGTGTTGGCTGATGTGATTGCAGAGCCAATGGCCGTTATCTTTGAAAACTCATGCTGATTGTGGGAGGTCCTAGACAATTGGAAAAAGGAAATTATAGTGCCCAACTTTAAAAAAGTGAAGAAGGATAATCCAGAGAACCCCATTCAGCCTCTCTTCAGTCCCAGGCAAAATCATGGAGCAGGTCCTCAAGGAATCAATTTTGAAGCACTTGGAGGAGAGGAAGGTGATCAGAAACAGTCAACATGGATTCACCAAGGGCAAGTCATGCCTGACCAACCTGATTGCCTTCTATGATGAGGTAACTGGCTCTGTGAATATAGAGAAAATGGTGGATGTGGTATTTCTTAACTTTAGCAAAGCTTTTGATATGGTCTCCCACAGTATTCTTGACAGCAAGTTGAAAAAGCATGGACTAGATGAATGGACTATAAGGTGGATAGAAAGCTGGCTAGACTGTCAGGCCGAATGGGTAGTGATCAACAACTTGATGTCTAGTTGTCAGCCAGTATCAAGTGGAGTGCCCCACGGGTTGGTTCTTGGGACTGGTTTTGTTCAACATCTTCATTAATGATCTGGATGATGGGATGGATTGCACCCTCAGCAAGTTTGCACCTGTTGGGCTGCCCCTCGGTCTCATCTTGATCCCCACCTGTTCCATGGGCACTGAGAACCACCCTAGCACTGGATAGACCTCACACCCTGCATCCAAACTTCCAATACCAGCAAGTTTTGGGGTAGCTGGATCTGGGGGAGTGGGTTGATTGGGTCCTATAGTGAACTAGTTGCAGGCATTTGGAACTGGGCTTGGGTCATACCCCTTTCTATTAAGAAAGTGTATGTCCTTGTTTACCCAGCATGTTCAGGTCTCATGCCAGAACAGGTGGAGGAGACCCTATGAGCTGTGCTTGAGGAACCAGTGAATCTGCAGTTCATACAGTCACTGTTATGTCAGGCTATTTGTGGTGTAACCCTGTTCCTTAAAACAGCACTCTTTGATGGACTGTGTGATAAGAAACATCCACTAACTGATCCTCTGTGCTTTCATTTGTGGGTGCTCTGCTTGAGATATGATCAGCAGCAGCACCTCTTGGGATTTTACTGGAAGTCTTGTACCATTTCCTGTCTTTCTTAAATCCCCAACTTCTGGGATCAAGTGACTGTTCGGGAATCTCAGATTTCAGCTATCTTAAGTTTCGTTTTAAAAACTCAGTTGCAGAAAGGCTCAGAAACCAAAGGAAAACAGAAAAGAAACTCACATAAGTATATTTCTAAATATTATTATTTGTAAATCAATCTCATGATTATTTTAGGTGATTGGCCATACTTGTTGAATGGGGCTGGGCGATACTGCCCAGTTACCCAGTTACTTACCCAGATACTTACCGAGTTCCAAAGCATAAATTACAAAAAATTAACAACATTTTTTTCAAAGTACATCAGAAGCAGTAAGTCTACAAAACCATAAGTGGGACCCCTGGATGATTGAGCTGCTAAAGGTGCACTCAAGGAAGATGAGGCTGGAACAGAGAGGCTAAATGAATTCTTTGCCTTGATCTTCACTGCAGAGGATGTGAGGGAGATTCCCACACTTGCGCCATTCTTTTTAGGTGACAGCTGTGAGGAACTGTCCCACACTGAGGTGTCAGTAGAGGAGGTTTTGAAACAAACTGACAAATTAAACAATATTAAATCACCAGGACCAGATAGGATTCACCCAAGAGTTCTGAATGAACTCAAATACCAAACTGCAGAACTACTAACTGTATATCAGCCTCTGTACAAGATGATTGGCAGATAGCTAATGTGATTCTGATTTTTAAACAAGGCTCCAGGGGGTTTCCTAGCAATTACAGGCCAGAAAGCCTAACTTCAGTAACAGGCAAATTTGTTGATACTCTAGTAAAGAACAGAATAATTAGACACATTGATGAACACGATTTGTTGGGGTAGAAGCAACATAGATTTTGAAAGGGAAATCATGCTTCACCCATCTATTAAAATGATTTGAGGGGGTGAACAAACATGTGGTCAAGGGTGATCCAGGGTATATAGTCTACTGGGACTTTCAGAAAGTCTTTGACAAGGTCCCTCACCGAAGGCTCTTAAGCAAAGCGAGGAGATATGGGGTAAGTTATGGGGTAATGTCACACAACAGCGTCTCTCCTGCTTCAGCAACTGGTTAAAAGACGGGAAACAAAGGGTAGGATTTCACCTGCCATTTAGATAAATGGTCAGTTTTCAGAAGGGAGGGAGAGGTAACTAGTGGTGGGGATCTGTACTGGGCCCAGCGCTGTTCAACATAGTCATAAATGACCTGTAAAAAGGGGGATGGAGGGAGGTGGTAAAATTTGCAGATGATACAAAATGTGATGACTGGGCAAGCAAAATGGCAGGTGAAATTCAGTGCTGAGAAGTGCTGAGAAACGCATGTTGGGAAACATCATCCCACCTACACAGACACAATGGTGGGGTCTAAATGAATTGTTCCCACTCAAGAAAGAGATCTTGGAATCACTGTGGATAGTTCTCTGAAAACATCCACTCAATGTGCAGTGGCTGACAAAAAAGCAGACAGAATGTTGGGAATCATTAGGAAAGGGATTGGTAATGAGACAGAACATATCATATAGCCCCTGTATAAATCCATGGTATGTCCACACCTTAAATATTGTTTAAAGTTTTGGTTGCCCTATCTCAAAAAACATATATTTGAATGGGAATATACAGAGAAGGGCATCAACATTTTTAGGGGTATGAAACAGCTTCCATATGAAGATAGATTAAAAAGAATGGTTTCAGGGTAGCAGCTGTGTGAGTCTGTATTCGCAAAAAGAAAAGGAGGACTTGTGGCACCTTAGAGACTAACAAAATTATTTGAGCATAAGCTTTCGTGAGCTACAGCTCACTTTGTCAGATGCATTCAGTGGAAAATACAGTGGGGAGATTTATATACACAGAGAACATGAAACTATGGGTGTTACCATACACACTGTAACCAGAGTGATTGGGTAAGGTGAGCTACTACCAGCAGGAGAGCTTGCTAGTCTCTAAGGTGCCACAAGTACTCCTTCTATTAAAAAGACTGAGACTGTTAAGTTTGGAAAAGAAATGACCGGGGGCTGGGGGGGGGGGATATGATAGAAGTCTAATCATGAGTGGTGGGGAGAAAGTGAATCAGGAAGTGTTATTTACCCCTTCACATTAACTAATGAAGTTAATAGGCAGCAGGTTTAAAACAAACAAAAGAAAGTACTTTTTCACACAACACACAGTCAGCTTGAGGAACACATTGCCAAGGGATGTTGTGAAGGCTAAATGTATAACTGATCGAAAAAGAATTAGGTAAGTTGATGGAGGATAGGTCTATCGATAGCTATTAGCCAAGATGGTCAGGGATACAGCCCCATCCTCTGGGTGTCTCTAAACCTCTGACTGGTGGAAACTGGGAGCAGATGAGAGCGTATGGATTATTCGATAATCATCCTGTTTTGTTTGTTCCCTCTGAAGAATTTTACAGGCTCTCGTCAGAAGACAGGACACTGGGCTAGATGGAACAATGGTCTGAACAAATAAGGCTGTTCTTCTGATCCTAAATTGTTCCACTGATGGAGGGACTACTGCAGACAAGCCTTTTCAAGGGGCTCCCTCTGCTGGCGTAGCCACCCTAGAAGACTCCAGGGGGTGCTGAGTGTGGGATGCTGATGGGGGGGGTGAGTTCTGCCACCTAGGGGTGTGGTCCTGCAGCACGAGGGACAGAGGCTCATGGGTTGAGCTAGAGCTGGGCTGGAAAACTGAGAGTCCCCGCCCCCCATGAAAGATTTGGCCCAAACTAAAATGTTTCCTTTTCATCCATTTTTTGCGGGTAAGTTTTTTTCATACAAAACAGATAATTTTTTCTCTGAAAGCTCAGCTGCCATGATGCTGCCCAGCTGCAGCTGCCTGGGTCCCCAAGAGCAATTGGAGGTTTTTCATCTGCCTCTCCCTTATAACATAAATGAAGGTTGCACTGACGGAGTGTATGGCTGCACTCTGGGTAAGGAAAGGTCTAAACTTCCCAACCAGTCTGCGGCTGGGGCATTGTGCCTATCAGCTACTCTAACCAGCCCTCCCATCTCTGTGCAGCATCTGCCACCCTGTACAATGACACTTCAACAGCTCCTGCAGGCAGAGACTACTGAGACAGGTCCTGGTAGCACATCTGAGATGATTCTGTGCTAGCCGGGAGCTGGAGAGGGTCCTAGAGCAGTTGTGGAGGTGCAGAGATTGGGGGAGGGTACCTACCAGTGGCTCACTGAGATCTGTATCTAACTTTGGGGATCCCTGTATTCTGGGGGTCACTGTTTCTTCCTCAGGGAAAAGGGAAGGAACCTCTCCTATGAGAAAAGTCGGAGGGAATTTTCCCTGTAGGGAGCCTTGTGAAGTCTTCCTTCCCTGGCTGCACCTTGGGTTTGCAATGCAGGACAGGGGGCTGCTGGGGAGAAATCTGAATCTATATTTATTTATTAATATTTATTATTGTTGTTATTTATTATTATTATTATTATTATTTCAGCAAGATCAAGCTGTGACAACATCATTACCATTTGTCCACCCCCAAGGTAGCCCTGTGACTAATCAGAACCATACAAACAGTGATGACAAGCCCGGATTCCAGGAGCAGAGCCTGCAGCCAGGTTTGTGCTGCCATCCAGTTGGGCAGCATCACCACATGTCCCCTGTGATTTGGCCTCCTGAAGCTTGTCCTTGGCCGTGACAGGGGTTAAAGCTGGTGCCCAGTAAGCCAAGCAGCTGAGGTTCCCTAATGGCCAGGTGGCCCCAAGGGACTGTGCCGGCATGCTTCATAAGGAGAGTTGCCTCCCTATCTGAACAGATACTGCCTGCTGCCCATGTAACCTCTCCGATGACTCCTTGTCCTTTAGTGTGAAGACCTCTGGTGTCAGCAGCTCCCCTTCTAGCAGGAACTGGGTACGTTGGCAGGTTTCACCATCTTTGAAATGTGGAGTTTAGGGGAAAGGCTGGAAGCTATTTCTATTTGCAGATGTTCTCTGCAGTGGCAGAGGACACAGCTGGGCTGTCGGGGTGACTCAGTGACAGGGCTGGAGGGCAGAGAGCGCTAGGTAGCTTGGGAACCCCTCCCTTACATGGAGCCAGGATCCTCGGTGGGCTATTCATGCTACACATAAATCTGAGATTCAAAGTGAGCTTGGAATATTAAAAACCCAGGACCCATTTCTAGATGTGCCATTTGCTCTAGGACCGAACCTGCCAGGCTGAGCAAGAGGAGACCCCACAGAATGTCAGTGACTAGTTCCCAAATCGCCTCAGGTTTATTTGCTCCTGGAAATTTAATCAGTAAATGCATTTATAATCTGGCTCGATTGTAAAGGCAGGAATCCAGAGCTGTGTTGCTCTGTGGTAACAGGGCTGATAAGGCATATTTCTGTTTCCTGATTGGCTGAGGTCTCCAGGTTTTTTATCCCGTAGATACCCCTCAGAGTTACAGGGTTACTGGCATCTCTGCCCCCTCTCTGGTCTCCGAGTGCCAGATGTCAAGTATCATAGCCTACCCACTCGTGGGGTGGAATCCCCCTAACCTGCCATCCTCAGACAGGACCCTTTGTAGCCTTCACGCTCACGAGGTGGAAATTCAGGATCCTCCACCTCAGACCGGGCCCTGGGCTACAGCACACCGGAGGTCAACTGTGCTTGCTCAGTAGGTCCGAGTGGGTTCAGCACCTGAGGTTCTTCCCTTTGGGAGTCTGTGACAAGTGGTGAGACAAGTGACCAGTCAGCTTTCTAGAACCAAAATACTGTTTAATCTGAACAGCAGGAAGAAAGCATAACATGGGGAATAAGAAGTTCTCTGACTCCAAGTCCTCCGACTCTGATGGGGACCCAGGCAGGCCAAGGGCCTTCAAATTTCCCCAGCGGTGTCTGTTCCTGTCAGTCTGAAGAGCTTCTCAGCAACAGCTGCTCAGCATCTGGAGAGACTCCCAGCACTGGCAAATCAAGCTGTGTAATGTGTCTGGAGCCCGGAAATAAGCTCTTCCCAGCTTGTATCTCCAGTGTGGTCTCTCACCCTCCCTGGGGTGGTTACTGAGCGATGGCTCTTCTTGAGCTGTTGCTTCCCTTCCTGCTTGTTTTCCAGCAGCCTGCTGTTAAATAAGAAGTGCCATACTGGTTTCAGCCAATAGAGCCATAACATAAACATCCCAATAGTTAATCCTATATAGCTCTACAGCAAACATCCCCAGAACTGGGTTTAACATGTCCATACATTCTGGCAGCTCAGCTCCATGTCTGACAGTATGCCATTCCTGGGTACTACAGATTTTATGAGTACAGGATAGAGACAGCCAGAGAGAGAGAGAGAGAGAGAAAGCAATAGACTACTTCCACATGTGAAATGAAGTTTCATTTCCATGAATACTCATGCATTTGACTTTCAGATCCACTTCCTGCAAACCCTCATTGTGCCTCAATAACAGCTGCTGGGGTTACTATGTACTAGAGAGTGATAGCTCAGGGAATGAATATTTTCTATACTGATCCCAATGCCTGTTACCACTCCGGACGCAGGCTACAGACTGATAGAACAGAACCCAAGGAGAACCAGTCAGCTATTAACCCAGGGACAGAGAATTATAGAATATCAGGGTTGGAAGGGACCTCAGGAGGTCATCTAGTCCAACCCCCTGCTCAAAGCAGGACTAATCCCCAACTAAATCATCCCAGCCAGGAGAAATCCAAATGAGAGATGCTACATTTTAAGTCCCACTCCAACCTGAGAAATCACCTCTGAAAGAAGATCAGAAGAGAAAGAATGGGTTGATGTGTGTGTGCTAAGGTACGGATGTGTAAATGTTATGTCAAAATTTTTCATTGTAATACAAATATTACAAACCAAATATTCATGACATGCCTGTATATCTAAAGCAAGCAGCAGAGTTGTTCGAATCTTTACGGGAAGGAGCAGCAGTAACTTTACTGCTTAATGGCTTTGGCTTTAGAAAGTATTATAGAAGTACTTCACATTAGTAGGGGAAGCAAAAGTGGATGGGAATCTGGGAGGCAGTGACCATGAGTTGGTTGAGTTCAGAATCCTGACACAGGGAAGAAAGGTAAGCAGCAGGATACGGACCCTGTACTTCAGGAAAGCAGACTTCAACTCCCTCAGGGAACAGATGGGTAGGATCCCCTGGGGGACTAACATGAAGGGAAAGGGAGTCCAGGAGAGCTGGCTGTATTTCAAGGAATCCCTGTTGAGGTTACAGGGACAAACCATCCCAATGTGTCGAAAGAATAGTAAATATGGCAGGCGACCAGCTTGGCTTAACAGTGAAATCCTAGCAGATCTTAAGCATAAAAAAGAAGCTTACAAGAAGTGGAAGGTTGGACATATGACCAGGGAAGAGTATAAAAATATTGCTCGGGCATGTAGGAATGAAATCAGGAGGGCCAAATCGCACCTGGAGCTGCAGCTAGCGAGAGATGTTAAGAGTAACAAGAAGGGTTTCTTCAGGTATGTTGGCAACAAGAAGAAAGCCAAGGAAAGTGTGGGCCCCTTAATGAATGAGGGAGGCAACCTAGTGACGGAGGATGTGGAAAAAGCTAATGTACTCAATGCTTTTTTTGCCTCTGTCTTCACGAACAAGGTCAGATCCCAGACTGCTGTGCTGGGCATCACAACATGGGGAATAGATGGCCAGCCCTCTGTGGAGAAAGAGGTGGTTAGGGACTATTTAGAAAAACTGGACGTGCACAAGTCCATGGGGCCAGATGAGTTGCATCCGAGAGTGCTAAAGGAACTGGCGGCTGTGATTGCAGAGCCATTGGCCATTATCTTTGAAAACTCGTGGCGAACGGGGGAAGTCCCGGATGACTGGAAAAAGGCTAATGTAGTGCCAATCTTTAAAAAAGGAAAGAAGGAGGATCCTGGGAACTACAGGCCAGTAAGCCTCATTTCAGTCCCCGGAAAAATCATGGAGCAGGTCCTCAAAGAATCAATCCTGAAGCACTTAAATGAGAGGAAAGTGATCAGGAACAGTCAGCATGGATTCACCAAGGGAAGGTCATGCCTGACTAATCTAATCGCCTTCTATGATGAGATTACTGGTTCTGTGGATGAAGGGAAAGCAGTGGATGAATTGTATCTTGACTTTAGCAAAGCTTTTGACACGGTCTCCCACACTATTCTTGTCAGCAAGTTAAGGAAGTATGGGCTGGATGAATGCACTATAAGGTGGGTAGAAAGTTGGCTAGATTGTCGGGCTCAACGGGTAGTGATCAATGGCTCCATGTCTAGTTGGCAGCCGGTGTCAATTGGAGTGCCCCAGGGGTCGGTCCTGGAGCCGGTTTTGTTCAATATCTTCATAAATGATCTGGAGTATGGTGTGGATTGCACTCTCAGCAAATTTGCGGATGATACTAAACTGGGAGGAGTGGTAGATATGCTGGAGGGCAGGGATAGGATACAGAGGGACCTAGACAAATTGGAGGATTGGGCCAAAAGAAATCTGATGAGGTTCAATAAGGATAAGTGCAGGGTCCTGCACTTAGGACGGAGGAACCCAATGCACAGCTACAGACTAGGGACCGAATGGCTGGGACAAAGCCCTGGCTGGGATGATTTAATTGGGTATGGGTCCTGCTTTTGAGCAGGGGGTTGGACTAGATGACCTCCTGGGGTCCCTTCCAACCCTGATATTCTATGATTCTATGTATGCAATGGGTTTGTGCTATTAACTCTTTGTGCAGAACAGTTGTATGATACTGTCTCCTGGTAACTGACCGGAAGCTGCTTATAACACTTACATTCAGGGTTGTCCATTCAATCACTCTGCAGTACATGTGCAAGAACATAAGACTTTCCAAAAAGTCCTGAGAGACCAGAACCACTGGCCTGTGTTTCAGCAAAGAGTAGAGCTGAGGGGCAAAAAAGGGGAGTGTAATCGTGGATGTAAATAATTTATGTCCCTTACATTTTACATGAGCATGGCTGAAGTAACTTGCACACTCAGCTGGATATTAGAGTAAACACAGTAACACAGTTTTTGCACTATTCACCCATCTTTGCCACCTACTCCTCCCCCGCCCAACTGAAGTAACTGTCTGCGTTAGCTTGTAACTTGCCAGATATCTACAGACCGTTGCATGGGGAGAAGATGAAGTTCCTGAGAGCATGATGAGAGGCCTGTAGGATGATTGAACTCTTTGGATTCAGGCAAAGGCACTTCAGCTTCTCTTGGAGGGATTCTTGGGGGTCTGAGTATATCACCACAAGCACTTGTTAAGGGAAAGATAACAGAGCCCAGTTCACACATGTAAATCTGGAGTGCGACAGTTTAAGTCAATGTTATTGAATTAAAATCCTAGCTCTAAGAATTTGCCCCATGTGCTGCAAAGAGGAAGTGGCTTAATTTGGACTCTCAAGCATGGAGAAAAAAATATATAATGAGGCAACGAAACACATTTATAAATATCTTTAATGCAGAAGAGATATTTACAGTAACCATTTCCCCCATGAATTTCCCATGTGTTTACCCATATATCATGATACAGTAGGCCCCACTCAGAAGTGGAGGGCCAGAAAGGTGTCTGTGGTAAGGTCAATATTGTAAAATCACGCAGTGCTCAAGCAGGCTGTGGAACTCCCAGCCACAAGACAGCAATGGATTAGCCAGATTGAAAGAGAGACTAGATGTTTGTGTGTGTTACCAGAAAATCCAATTCCAGTATTGAGGATTGTTTGAAAAAAGTCTTGGAAGGACTCTAAACCTTCCTGATTTACATCACAAAATATGTCTAGCTAGGGGCATCAGAGAGAAACTTTCCCAAGGAGCAGATTATCTCAGAGCTGCCTATTGCAGGGTTCCTTTAACTTTCTTCTGAAGCTTCTGGAACTGGCCTCTGGATATTGGGCTAGATGGACTGCAGGTCTGACCCAGTCTGGCAGTGCCTATCTCCTATCAGTGATGTAAAACCAAGACAATGTTTTTGCTGATTCTCCTTGAGCTCGTAGTCTCTAGACTTGCACTGAGACCGGAAAGATGCCTCACTAATTATCATCTAGTCTCCTGTTCTTTTTCCTTGCAGGAAGGAAAGTTCAAAACTCCTTGGACCTTCCCAGTCCATTATGTCAACTGTAAATGACACCAAATGCAAATCTGCTGTGTTCCTTCTCACCGGGATACCTGGGCAGGAAGACGTTAATCTGTGGATCTCCATACCCTTTTGTTTCATGTATCTTATTTCGATATTAGGAAATTCAGTCATTCTCTTCATTATTAAAACAGATCCAAGCCTCCATGAGCCCATGTACATTTTCCTTTCCATGTTGGCCGTCACAGACCTTGGCTTATCGTTAGCCACAATACCGACGATACTGGGCATATTCTTGTTTAATTCTAGGGAGATAAGCTTTGATGCCTGTTTTGCCCAGCTATTCTTCATCCACTCTCTTCAATTCATTGAATCCTCCATGCTCTTGCTGATGGCCTTTGACCGCTTTGTCGCAATCTGTAACCCACTGAGATATGTTTCCATCTTAACCCGGAAGAGAATAGCCAAGCTGGGATTTCTGTTTGTGCTAAGAGGGTTGGCCATAGCATTCCCAGTTCCCTTTCTCCTAAAACGGTTCCAATATTGTCGAGCTAATGTCCTCTCCCATTCCTACTGCCTGCACCAGGACGTTATTAAGATGGCTTGTTCGGACATCACATTCAATAGCATCTATGGCTTGGTTGTTACACTCTTAACAGTGGGTTTGGACTCACTTCTCATCTTCCTCTCTTATGTGATGATTCTCAAAGCAGTGCTGAGCATTGCGTCCCACGTGGAGTGCCTCAGGGCCTTGAACACCTGTGTCTCCCACTTCTGTGCTGTCCTGCTCTTCTATACTCCAGAAATTGGTTTGTCTGTGCTACACAGATTTGGGAAGGGCTCTTCTCCCTTATTTCAGATTCTCCTGGGCTACATCTACTTGCTGGTCCCACCTCTGATTAATCCAGTTGTGTACAGCGTGAAAAGCAAACACCTTCGTGAAAGGATAATCAGAGTGTTCATCAAGTGACGGTTCAGTTCATCACCTGGCTTCAGCGCTGGTGACACAGGGGATGAAAAACACGGGCTGCCTAATGCAACCTGGACTCTTGCATCTTAGATGACATGAGCTACTGAGCTCCACTCTGTAGAGAGAAGTTCAGGTGGGGTCTAAGGACAGAGGTGGGTGAAGGAGGACAGCTCACTGGCGGATGGAGAGCAAGGCAGCCAGCAGCATTTACAAAGTGACTGTGTTCATGGAGAGCCAGGGGACTGGTTGGATGTTGGCCCATAAAGAGCCCTATCAGTGGCTGCTCCCCTCTCAGAATTCCTGTCTATATAGTCAATAAAGAGAAAAGTGTTGGATGTTGTTTCCTGTTACACCTGGCCTGTCATTGTCCCGTCTCTGGTTAAACATCCATGAGCTATGAAGAAAGCCGCAGAGGTCTTCTGCAGTCACAGTCTTGGCCCTTCCTGAGCGCTCTGGGTATTGTGTGATCCATGGGTGCTGCACCAGCTGTGGACAGGGGCTATTCAAGAGACAAGGACACTCACCCTTCCCCGATGCCCTCAGCTAGGTGCTTGTGACTGAGTCGTGTCCCAGACTTGATAAATGCAGGAACACCAGGAGAAGCCATTCAGGCAGCCCACCCTGTTGATGGCTTTGCACACATAACACGCCTGCTTATCCCAAACCCAGCTGGCCATAATGCCACCAAGGCAGAGCAGAGCTGTGTGTGTGAGTGGTGATCTGATACACAGGAGTCCTGGCAAGAGACTAATGCAAAGGGGTGGAAACAGGCCTCAGCTCCCCAACAGAGCCACGGTTAGCTCCTATCCCAGCCCAGCCCATTCAGGGTAGGGAGACCACCTTTTCAAAAGGGAAAAGTAGGACACATGTAGAAGCCCCATCTCTTCCCTGATCCTGCCCCTACCCCTCTTCTTCACCTCAAACCTGCACCCCCTGTCCCTTCTCTTTCCCCCAAGCCGTAAGCACTGGCTAGGCCAGAAGCTAGAGCCAGGCCAATGTAAGAGCTGCCCAGGGAGAAGGGGCTACTGGGGCTGGGGGGACCCTGGAACCTCCACCTGCCCTGGGATGGTGGCCGTGCCTTGGGGGGAAAGAGGACCAGGGGCAGGGTCTCATTGTGAGGGGGACCTAAGTATCTACTCAGCCCCCACACACACCAGGTACAGCTGGCACTGTCCGTGAGTGTCAGGTAGGAGCGGAGCAGTACTGCCGAGAATTCAGACTTGGGCAGAGTGAGCTGAACTCTTGGCAGCCATTACCAATGGGCGGAGGTGAGGTCAGCCCAGCCCCCGGGCTGCTCTAAACACCTCTGAGCCAGGGGGAGAACAGGCCAACGAATTAAACCCATGTAACTGGCTCCGTGCCATCCCCGCTCTCTGCAGCGCAGGGGGGAGCTCTGCTGGTGTACCAGAGAATCCAGCCGGGCCTGTCGCTGCTTGGAAGGCTGGTCCGGTGGTCTAGGACTGCTGTGTGACTCAAGAGATTTGAGTTTGATTCCCTTGTCATATGTGACCATGGCCAAGACATTGGCTGTCCCTGAGCCTCTGCACAGGTGGATAATAGTCCTGCCCGGCCTCACAGCAGTGACGGGAAGATAAATACATTCAAGGTGTTCAGATACTGTGAGACCCTAAAATCAGGACTATGTCAGCGTTCCCAGAGCAACAACTTTGACTGTAAAAGGCCTCTTACCGCAGCCCCCTGTGACAGCTGGTTCCGGGAAGCCCCATGACTCTAGCACCTTGGTGTCTGTGACAGATGTCGGGGTGCTCAGGGGTGACAGTGAGGGGTAAGGAATGGATTTCATTTGTCTTTGGGTCTGAGACCTTGGAGTGCACCTGCATCAGGTTTTCTAGCTTTTCAGCAACTCACTTTAAAAAAAAAAACTTTTAAGAAAACTGAAAGCTGAGATTCCTGTCTAGTTTCTTGATTCCAGAAGTTGGGGCTTTAAGAAAAACAGGAACGAGTGCGAGACTCCCAATAAAATCCCAGGAGTTGGTGCTGCTGGCTGCACCTCAAGCAGAGGACCCACAAACAAAGGCACTGACGGTTAGTTAGTGGACATTTCTGGTCACACAGTCTATCAGTGACAGACACCCTTTGCCCTCTGCACTGAGCTACAGGGCCCATGGTTGTAAGGAACAGGGTTATGCCAAGACAGCCAGATATAACAGTGTCAGGCTCGCAGAGTCACTGGTACCTGAGACTACAGCTCAGACGGTCTCTCCTCATGTTGAGTCAAGAGACACGCACACTCTGGTTAAGCAAGGCCATGCGATTTCTTAATAGAAAGGGGGGTGACCCCAGCCCAGCTCCAAATCATAGAATCATAGAATCATAGAATATCAGGGCTGGAAGGGACCCCAGGAGGTCATCTAGTCCAACCCCCTGCTCAAAAGAAGGACCAATCCCCAATTAAATCATCCCAGCCAGGGCTTTGTCAAGCCTGACCTTAAAAACTTCTAAGGAAGGAGATTCCACCACCTCCCTAGGCAACGCGTTCCAGTGTTTCACCACCCTCCTAGTGAAAAAGTTTTTCCTAATATCCAACCTAAACCTCCCCCACTGCAACTTGAGACCATTACTCCTTGTCCTGTCCTCTTCTACCACTGAGAATAGTCTAGAACCATCCTCTCTGGAACCACCTCTCAGGTAATTGAAAGCAGCTATCAAATCCCCCCTCATTCTTCTCTTCTGCAGACTAAACAATCCCAGTTCCCTCAGCCTCTCCTCAGAAGTCATGTGTTCCAGGCCCCTAATCATTTTTGTTGCCCTTCGCGGGACTCTTTCCAATTTATCCACATCCTTCTTGTAGTGCGGGGCCCAAAACTGGACACAGTACTCCACATGAGGCCTCACCAATGTCGAATAGAGGGGGACGATCACGTCCCTCGATCTGCTCGCTATGCCCCTACTTATACATCCCAAAATGCCATTGGCCTTCTTGGCAACAAGGGCACACTGCTGACTCATATCCAGCTTCTCGTCCACTGTCATCCCTCGGTCCTTTTCCGCAAAGCTGCTGCCTAGCCATTCGGTCCCTAGTCTGTAGCTGTGCATTGGGTTCTTCCGTCCTAAGTGCAGGACCCTGCACTTATCCTTATTGAACCTCATCAGATTTCTTTTGGCCCAATCCTCCAATTTGTCTAGGTCCCTCTGTATCCTATCCCTGCCCTCCAGCGTATGTACCACTCCTCCCAGTTTAGTATCATCCGCAAATTTGCTGAGAGTGCAATCCACACCATCCTCCAGATCATTTATGAAGATATTGAACAAAACCGGCACCAGGACCGACCCCTGGGGCACTCCACTTGACACAGGCTGCCAACTAGACATGGAGCCATTGATCACTACCCGTTGAGCCCGACAATCTAGCCAACTTTCTACCCACCTTATAGTGCATTCATCCAGCCCATACTTCCTTAACTTGCTGACAAGAATAGTGTGGGAGACCATGTCAAAAGCTTTGCTAAATGCCTGCTGCTCGCTCTCATTGGGAACCAAACAAACCCCTTCCCCAGATCCAGCTACCCCCAGCTACTTGGTGATGCTGGAAATTTGGATGCAGGGTGGAAGGTCTATTTCCAGCACTAGAGTGGCTCTCGTTGCTCGTGGAGCGAAGCGGGTCAGGATCAGACAGACGTGCATTGCAGCAGGGGGCTGTTCGGGCAGGCTACACTCTACAGATCCTTCACTCTCTCAAAGCACGTCCTGATTCCCCCTCTGACTGCCGAGCTGCAGAGGGGCCCAGAACTCCCTTGTCAAAGGGGGCTGTGCTACTGACAGGCCTCATCAGCAAGGGGTGTTGGGAAGAGTTCAGGTTCTCCACCCAGTGTCCCACATCACCCATATGAGGCAAACAGAGCTGAAATCTCTGTGAGATACTTAGCTGTGGTCTCAATTATTGCAGAGTCCAAGCAGCTTTCAATCTGTAACATATTTACCAGCATAACACCCCTTTGCGGTAGGGCAGAGCTATTAACACCTCTGGGCAGACCTTCCCCTGCTGGTGACACCCATGTTCTGAAAGAGGACACAGCCCCCTGCCCTGCACTACAAGGCCCCAGCCCCAGGCCCTTAAAGAAACAGTAGCCTGGAATTTCCCAAAGCTTTAACTATTACCCAGGACCATCTTCCTGTCTCCCAGTAGCTGTCTCTACTAGAACTCTGTCAGCTCCAAAAGTCACAGGAAGCTTAAAGGGCCACACCCTGGAGCAAAGGTTGACTGACCCTTCTAATCTTTCCTACCCATAAAGGGGAGAGTCTCCAACATACCATCTCTAATGGCAACTGAATTAGGGTGATCACCCATCCCAAATTGGGCAGGAGAGACCTGAAATACAGAGTTTGATTCCTGGTCCCAGGCTAAATGACTCCAGGATAACATTTGTCCCAAATTCCTTGTAGTGATGCTCCACAATGGACAGAGGCTCATAGGAAGCACCGCCCTTTTCCAGGTAGGGATGCTGAGGTGGTCCTTAGCGCCCCCTCACTATGAAGCCCCGCCCCCTGCTCCTCTTTCCCAGAAGGTCCTGCCCCCAACTCGAGGCAGGTGAAGGGTCCCGGGTTCTCCAAAGCAGATCTGGCTTCTGGCCTCTCCAGTGGGTGGAGCTCTCTAAAACACAGGCTCTCCTACACTCTGGCCCCATTCTTCTCCTTTACTCAGGAGCCCCCGCACCGACGTCCCTGCTGGGGTCAGCCTTGTTTCAGGCTTGCTGCAACCCCTGTTCCTCTTTTTCCCTGGAGGCCCCGCCCCTGCCTCATCTCTTCCCACTAAGCCCTGCCCCCTGTGCCTCCACTACCCCAGAGGCTCCTTCCCCCGGCCAGGCCAGAGCCAGACTGTGGTAAGAGCTACCCCAAGAGCCCAAGCCGCTGTGAGGAGCCCCAGACTCTCCACCTTCCCTGGGAGTTCATCCTGGGGGGGGCAGGGACCCAGGCTGGGGGCTCCTCACAATGGCTCTGGCTCCGCGGACAGCTCTTACCATGGCCCGGCGCTAGCTTCTGGTCTGGAGAGGGGGTGGAGCCTTGGGTAATGAGGAGGAGCAGGGGGTGGGGTCCTGGGAGAAGAGATGGGGCAGAGGGTGGGGCAGAGGGTGAAGATGAGGAGCAGAGGGTTGGGCTTCAAGGGGATAGGAGAGGAATGGGGCGAGATCACAAAGGGGACAGGACTCCTGCCTGTGTCCCACTTGTGCCTTTTGAAGAGGTGGTCACCCTATACTGAGTGGGCTGGGCTGGGATAGGAGACAGCCATGCCTCTGTAAGGAAGCTGAGGACCATTTCCACTCCTTTAGAAGCAGCTGGAGCAGCACAAATGGAGGAGGAGGGAATCTAGGCCGGAGCCTCTTGCCAGTACTCCTCTGTGTCAGACCCAGACATGCCGCTCTTCCCTGCCTTGGTGGGGAGTGGGCTTAGCAGGTGTATGGTGTGCAGAGCCATCAAAGGGGCTGCCCACATGGCTTCTCCTGGGACTGCTGCATTAATCATGTCTCTGACAGGATTCAGTCACGTGCACATGGCTGAGCACATAGGGGAGGGGTAGTATCTGAGCCCCTTGAATACGCCTGTCCACAGCTGGAGCAGACCTCCTGGATCACACAGATTCCAGAGCTCTCAGGAAGGGCCAGGACTCTGACTGCAGAACAGCCCCGCAGATTTTTTCATGGCCCGTGGATGTTTAGCCAGAGATGGGACAGTGACAGGCCAGGTGTAACAGGAAATGACATCCCTGTCCCTTCTCTTTATTAACTGTATCAGGAGAAATTCTAATGTCAGAGCAGCCACCAAAACGGCTCTTTATGGGCCAACATCCCAGCGGTCCCCTGGCTCTCCATGAACACAGTCACTTTGTAAATGCTGCTGCCTGCCTTGGTCTCCTTCCCCCAAGTGTGCTGTCCTCCCTCACCAGAAGGTTTGAACGGCGACTATACCATTGCTTCAGGTCTCACACCACATGTGAACCTCTCTCTACAGAGTGTAGATCAGTAGCTTAAGCCACCTCAGATGCAAGGGTCTAGGATGAATTAGATGTGTGACAGTATTGACGCGAACTGTGACCCTATAGACCATTGTTGAAACCAAGGTCCTATAGTTGCACCAAATCTTGTACGAAGGAGGTCAAGTAGGTGTCTATGAAAAGGTTATGATTTGCTTGTTATGAATATGATATCTGTATTCATGTATCATTTTGTATTTAATGTTGTAAGTATTGGCTCTATACCTGTTTCAAATGTTGGCTCCTGGGGTAACGCCCACGAAGTAATCAGCCAGATATGCTGTCAAGATTCCTTCCCTACTCTGAACTCTAGGGTACAGATGTGAGGACCTGCATGAAAACCTCCTAAGCTTACTTTTACCAGCTTAGGTTAAAACGTCCCCAAGGTACAAATTAATTTTACCCTTTGCCCTTGGAATTTCCACTGCCACCACCAAACATTAACTAGGTTTACTGGGAAACGTAGTTTGGACACATCTTTCCCCCCCAAATCCTCCCAACCCTTGCACCCCACTTCCTGGGAAAGGTTTGGTAAAAATCCTCACCAATTTGCATAAGTGAACACAGACCCAAACCCTTGGATCTGAGAACAATGAAAAAGCATTCAGTTTTCTTACAAGAAGACTTTTAATAGAAGTAAAGGAATCACCTCTGTAAAATCAGGATGGTAGATACCTTACAGGATAATTAGATTCAAAACATAGAGAATCCCTCTAGGCAAAACCTTAAGTTACAAAAAAGACACACAGACAGGAATAGTCATTTTATTCAGCACAGCTATTTTCTCAGCCATTTCAAGAAATCATAATCTAACACATACCTAGCTAGATTACTTACTAAGTTCTAAGTTTCCATTCCTGTTCTGTCCCCGGCAAAAGCATCACACAGACAGCCCCAGACCCTTTGTTTTTCTCCCTCCTCCCAGCTTTTGAAAGTATCTTGTCTCCTCATTGGTCATTTTGGTCAGATGCCAGTGAGGTTACCTTTAGCTTCTTAACCCTTTACAGGTGAGAGGATTTTTCCTCTGGCCAGGAGGGATTTTAAAGGCGTTTACCCTTCCCTTTATATTTATGACATATGCCATGTAAGATATCTGCAAAAATACTATAATTTGCCAGATATGATAATTTTGTTCATATGTTTGTATCACCTTTGTATTCTGAGTTATAGACATGTATGTATGTCTGTATTTCAAACTGGTGCTCTGCTTCTGAGTGACAACCCCAGACTATTCGGCATCAGCACTCCTAGCCTGCTTCATAGCCCATTAAGGACCATCAACTATACAACTGACCCATTGAGAGAAGGCAGATCCACCTTGTGGCTCAGCAAGACATGCAGGGACATGCCTATGGACAGAACTCTAAGGTTTCCAAGCCATATGTTGGGCACCTTGTGTTTGAAACAAAGGAAGCACAGGCTGCACGGTAAGGGACTATAAAAGGCAGCTGCATCTTCTCCATTTTGTCTTCAATCCTGCTCCTTACCTCTGGAGGAACTTTGCTATAAACTGAAGCTCTGAACAATGGACTTGAATGACCCATCCAAGCTGTGGATGTACTCCAGAGACTTAACTTAAGCCAGCAGTTTATTCCATCACAGCTACAAGCCTGAAACAAGAACTGTGCACTGCATTTTGCCATTACTTTATGTAGTTGATTCCATTTAACCAATTTTAACGCTCATCTGTATTTCTCACTTTTTATGAATAAACCTTTAGATTTTAGATTCTAAAGCAGAGGTGGGCAAACTACGGCCCGGGACCCACATCCGGCCCAAAGGACCCTCCTGCCCAGCCCCTGAGCTCCTGGCCAGGGAGGCTACCCCTGACCCCTCCCCCACAGCCTCACCTCGCCGCCGGGGCAATGCTCTGTGCGGTGGAGCTGTGAGCTCCTGGGGCAGTGCAGCTGCAAAGCCAGACCTGACCTGGTGCTCTGTGCTGCGAGATGGCAGAGGCAGCATGGCCTGGCTCCAGCCGGGTGGCATGGCTGTAGAGCCGCCAGCCACCAGTGCTCCAGGCAGTGCGGTAAGGGGACACGGAGCAGGGGGAGTTGGATAGAAGGCAGGGGAGTTCGGGGTGATGGTCAAAGGGCGGGGGTGTGGATAGGGATTGGGGTGGGAACTGGAGGTTGAATGGGGGCAGGAGTCCCCGGGGGGGTGGATAGGAGATGGGGGCTGGGCCATGACCCCCTCCCCTAACCGGCCCTCCATACAATTTCCAAAACCCGATGCGGCCCTCAGGCCAAAAAGTTTGCCCAGCCCCTGTTCTAAAGGATTGGCAACAGCGTGATTTGTGGGTAAGATCTGACTTGTATATTGATCTGGGTCTGGGTCTTGGTCCTTTGGAATCAGGAGATCCTTTTTTTTTTTAACTGGGGTACTGGTTTTTATAACCATTCATCCCCAAAACGAGCAGAACTGGTGGTGATACTGGGAAACTGGAGTATCTGAGGGAATTCCTTGTATGACTTCTGGTTAGCCAGTGGGGTGAAACCAAAGTCCACTCTGTTTGGCTGGTTTGGTGTGCCTTAGTAGTAAGGAACCCCCCCAGCTCTGGGCTGTGACTGAATTGATACTCTCAGTTGTGTCCCGCCAGAGACCACTTTGTTACAAGGTGGCCCATGTTTTTCATCTCCCATGTCACCAGCACTGGAGCCAGGTGATGAACTGACCCTTCACTTGGTGAACACCCTGATTATCGTTGCACGAAGGTGTTTGCTTTTCACGCTGTACACAATTGGGTTCATCAGGGGTGGGACCAGCAAGTAGATGTAGCCCAGGAGAATCTGAAGCAAGGGAGAAGGGCCCTTCCCTAATCTGTGTATCACAGACAGTCCGATTATTGGTGTGTAGAAGAGCAGGACAGCACAGAGGTGGGAGACGCAGGTGTTCAGGGCCCTGAGACACTCCATGGGTGATGCGATGCTCAACACTGTTTTGAGGATCATCACATAAGAGAGGAAGATGAGCAGCGAGTCCAACCCCACTGTTAAGAGTGCAACAGACAAGCCATAGATGCTGTTGACTGTAATATCTGAACAAGCCATCTTCATGACCTCCTGGTGCAGGCAGTAGGAATGGGAGAGGACATTGGTTCGACAGTATTGGAACCGTTTCAGGAGAAAGGGGAGTGGGAATATTAAGGCCACCCCTTTCAGCATAAACACCAGTCCCATCCTGGTTATTCTCTGTGGGGTTAAGATGGAAGCATATCTCAGCGGGTCACAGATTGCAACAAAGCGGTCAAAGGCCATCAACAAGAGCATGGAGGATTCAGTGCACTGAAGCAAGTCGATGAAGAACACCTGGGCAAAACAGGCATTGAGACTGATCTCCCTAACATTAAACAAGAATATACCCAGTGTCGTCAACATGGTGGCTATCGATAAACCAAGATCTGTGACAGCCAACATGGAAAGGAAAATGTACATGGGCTCATGGAGGCTTGGATATGTTTTTATAATGAATAGAATGACTGAATTTCCTGCTATTGAAATAACATACATTAAGCAGAAGGGGACAGATATCCAGAGATGGACTTCTTCCTGCCCAGGTATCCCAGTGAGAAGGAACACTGCAGAGTTGAATTTGGTGTTATTGACACCTGACATAATGGACTGGGCAGGTCACAGGAATTTTGAACTTTCCTTCCTGAAAGGAAAAAGAACAGAAGACTAAATTATATTTAACTAGACTTCTTTCTCCTCTCAGTACAAGTCTAGAGACTCCCAGGAGTTCAAGGAAGATCAGCAAAAATATAGTTTTGGATTTACACAACCAATAGGAAGATAGGCACTGCCAGACTGGATCAGATCAGCAGTCCATCTAGCCCAGTGTCCAGTTCCAGATGCTTCAGAGGAAGGTGGAAAAAGCCCTGCAATAGGCAGCTATGAGATAACCTGCTCCCATGGATAGTTTCCCCCTTATACCCATTAGACACATTTTTGATATAAATCAAGAAGGATTAGATCTCTTCCAAGAGTTTTTAAAACCATCCTCACTGCTGTAATTGTATTTTCTTGTTATCCATATAAACATCCAGTCCCTCTTTGAATCCTGCTAAGCTTTTGGCCCCATTGATATCTTGTGGCTGGGAGTTCCGCAGCCTACTTGAGAGCTCTGTGATTTTCAGTTGTGAATTTACCACAGACAACCTTTTTTGCCCTCTACTTCTGCGTATGGCTCATTATATGATGATGTATTTATGAACACATGGCAAGTGCATGGTGAAAACAGTCATTCTATCTATCTATCTATCTATCTATCTATCTATCTATCTATCTATCTATTTCATTTTCTCCACTCCTGAGAGTCCAAATTAAGCTACTCCCTCCTTGCAGTACATGAGATAAATTCTTAGAGCCAAGATTTTAATTCAATAATTTTGACTTCAACTGTGTCATTCCAGATTTACATTTGTAAATTCAGTCAGAACTGGGCTATATTAACTTTCTCTTACCAAATACTCCCCTGTGATACACTCTGACCCCCAAGAATCCCTCCAACAGGTGCTGAAGTGCTTTGCCTGGCCAATGTTGACTGAATCCAGAAGGTCTGATCAGACTACAGGCTTCTCCTCACCCACACAGGACCTGCATCCTCTCCCCATGCAAGGGTCTGTAGATATCTGGAACTTACAAGCTAACACAGAGGGCTACTTCACCTGTGTGGGGGAGAGGTTGGTGTCACAAATGACTGAATTGTGCAAACACTATGGTTGCACTAGTATCCACTTGAATGTGCAAGTTACTTTAGCCAGGCTCGTGTCACTGTAGATAGGCATACATTACATATAACCACTAATACACTCCCCTTTCCTATACCTCAGCTCTGCTCTGCTGAAACAGAGGCCAGTGGTTCTGTTCTGTCATGACCTTTTGGAAATTCTTGCACAGGTATTGCAAAGAAGTTCCGTTTATGACCCTGAACGTAAGTTTTAGATAAAGCTTCTGGTCAGTTACCGGGGCGGTATCATACAGTTGTTCACTGAACAAAGAGTTAATGGCAGAAACCCATTGCAAACAGTATGTTCAAAACTACTTTGTAAAACAAAAGCCATTAAGCAATAAAGCTGTCACTCCTCCTTCCTGTAGAGATTCCAACAACTCTGCTGCTGGCTTTCAATATTCATGCCAAGTCATGAAAGTTTGGTTTGCAATATTTGTATTACAATGAAAAGTTTAGCATAACATTTACACATCTGTACTTTAGTACACTCATGTCAACAAATTCTTTCCCCTCTGATCTTTTTTCAGAAATGATTTCTCAGGTGAGAATAGAACTTTAAATGTAGAGTCTGTCATCTGAATTTCTTCACAAACTGAAAAGATTGCAATGTCTCAGCCCTCATTCAGTCACTTGTTGGCAAACAAAAATCCAGTAGCTGTCCTCTGTCCCTCTGTTGATAGCTGACTGGTTCTGCTCAGGTTCTGTTGTGTCACTCTGTAGCCTTTATCTGCAGCATTAAGATTAATATTGAAAATACTCATTCCCTGAGCTCTCACTGTCTAGTATTTATATGATGGGTTCTCTCATTGGGACCCCCTTGGGACTGTCACTTGATTTGCTGAGATTCCACTGAGCCTTACCCTTCTGCCAACATGGACACTCCTTAACTCTGTCTTCCTGAGCTAGACCCTCCTGGCTTCCTCCAGCACAGATCCAGAGATAGGGCCACACCCCTCTGCAAAATACAGACACTGAGATCAGCTCCATTCTGGGAAGACTCGGTTAAAGGGACTTGCCTCAGCATCCCAGTGCACAGCCTTTCTGGGAGCCTGAACCACAGATAAATTCATTGATGTTATTCACCCTCTTTCTCAAAGTAAAGAGAGATATACACAGACTGGTTGCCCCTAGGAAACAATTACTTACACTGGGTTTATTAATAAACAAAAGTGATTTTATTAAGTATAAAAGGTAGGATTTAAGTGATCATAAGAGATAACAGACAGAACAAAGTAGGTTACTAAGCAAAATAAAACAAACACGCATGGCTAAGCTTAATACGCTAAGAAATTGTTACATGTAAAATCACCCTCAAAGATGTTTCAATAAGCTCCATGGAAAAGAAGCCCTTGAGGAATTCCACCATGATTTCAACAATTTCCATCCCACCACCAACCTCAGCCTGGTCCAGTCCACACAAGAGATCCACTTCCTGGACACTACAGTGCTAAAAACAATAGTCACATAAACACCACCCTATACCGGAAACCTACTGACCGCTATTCCTACCTGCATGCCTCCAGCTTTCACCCTGACCACACCACACGATCCATCGTCTACAGCCAAGCTCTGCGATACAACTGCATTTGCTCCAACCCCTCAGACAGAGACAAACACCTACAAGATCTCTGTCAAGCTTTCTTACAACTACAATACCCACCTGCAGAAGTAAAGAAACAGATTGATAGAGCCAGAAGAGTTCCCAGAAGTTACCTACTACAGGACAGGCCTAACAAAGAAAATAACAGAACGCCACTAGCCGTCACCTTCAGCCCCCAACTAGAACCCCTCCAACGCATTATTAAGGATCTACAACCTATCCTAAAGGATGACCCAACACTCTCACAAATCTTGGGAGACAGGCCAGTCCTTGCCTACAGACAGCCCCGCAACCTGAAGCAAATACTCACCAACAACCACATACCACACAACAGAACCACTAACCCAGGAACTTATCCTTGCAACAAAGCCCGTTGCCAACTGTGCCCACATATCTATTCAGGGGACACCATCACAGGGCCTAATAACATCACTATCAGAGGCTCGTTCACCTGCACATCCACCAATGTGATATATGCCATCATGTGCCAGCAATGCCCCTCTGCCATGTACATTGGTCAAACTGGACAGTCTCTACGTAAAAGAATAAATGGACACAAATCAGATCTCAAGAATTATAACATTCATAAACCAGTCGGAGAACACTTCAATCTCTCTGGTCACGCAATCACAGACATGAAGGTCGCTATCTTAAAACAAAAAAACTTCAAATCCAGACTCCAGCGAGAAACTGCCGAATTGGAATTCATTTGCAAATTGGATACTATTAATTTAGGCTTAAATAGAGACTGGGAGTGGCTAAGTCATTATGCAAGGTAGCCTATTTCCTCTTGTTTTTTCCTACCCCCCCCCCAGATGTTCTGGTTTAACTTGGATTTAAACTTGGAGAGTGGTCAGTTTGGATGAGCAGGAGAGTGAGTTTGTGTGTGTCTGGGGGTGGGTTTTTGGAGGGGGGTGAGGGAGTGAGAGAACCTGGATTTGTGCAGGAAATGGCCCAACTTGATTATCATGCACATTGTGTAAAGAGTTGTCACTTTGGATGGGCTATCACCAGCAGGAGAGTGAATTTGTGTGGGGGGGTGGAGGGTGAGAAAACCTGGATTTGTGCTGGAAATGGCCTAACCTGTTGCTCACTTTAGATAAGCTATTACCAGCAGGACAGTGGGGTGGGAGGAGGTATTGTTTCATATTCTCTGTGTGTATATAAAGTCTGCTGCAGTTTCCACGGTATGCATCCGATGAAGTGAGCTGTAGCTCACGAAAGCTCATGCTCAAATAAATTGGTTAGTCTCTAAGGTGCCACAAATACTCCTTTTCTTTTCACGGACTAGTCCTTCCTAGTCTGAGCACAATCCTAATCCGAGCCCAGCTGAGTCCTCTGCCACTGCACAGAACATCTGCAAATGTTAACAATTCACAGCCTTTATTCTTCACTTCACATTTTAAAGATAGTGAAATTTGCCAACATACCCAGTTCCTGCTAGATGGGGAGCCGCTGACACCAGAGATCTTCACCTGAAATGACAAGGAGTCATCGGAGAGGTGGCACGGGCAGCAGGCAGTCTCTGTTCAGACAGGGGAGGCTTTTATAGAGGCTCATTTTTATGAAGTATGCCTGCACATTCCCTTGGGGGCCACTTGGCCATCAGGGAACCTCAGGAAAGCTCACCAGCTTTAGTCCCCATCATGGCCCATGGCAAACTGCAGGAGGCCAAATCACAGGGGATGGGTGGTGGTGCTACCTAACTAGACTGCAGCAAATGCCCTGTTGCAGGCTCCATTTCTGGAATCCTTGGGGGCAGGTATAATCCTGTTGAAATAATAAATAATAAATAATAATAATAATAATTAATAAACAACCCTATTTGTCCCTGGCACCTCCCTTTCCTGCATTACAAACTCTTGGTTCAGACCAGAGAAGGGAGATTTCACAAGGCTCCCCACATGGAAATTTACCTCAGATCTTTCCAGGGGGGGAGGTCCTGTCCCTTCTCCCTGAGGAATGAAATGGGGGACCCAGGATCCGCAGATCCCCAAAGTTATATACAGATCTCAATGATCCACTGGTAGCTAGGCCCACTCACCCACAATCTCTGGGCCTCTACAACCACTCCAGGACCCTCTCCAGCTCCCTGCTAGCACAGGTTCATCAGAGATGTGCTATCAGGGCCTGTCACAGCAGTCACTGCCCACGGGACTTGCTGAGGGGGTGTTGTACAAGGTGGCGGGGGCTGCACAGAGATGGGAGGGCTGGTTAAAGTAGCTGATGTGCACAATACCCCAGCCCTAGACTGGGCAGGAGGTTTCAATCTTTCCATGCCCAGAGTGCAGCCCGAGACTCCGTCAGTGCAACCTTCATTTATGTTATGAGGGAGAAGCAGATTAAAAGTCTCCAGTTTCTCTTGGGGATCCAGGCAGTGCAGCTGGGCAGCATCATGGCAGCTGAGCTTACAAAGAAAAACTATCTGTTTTCTATGAAAACTCACTTGTGTCTTCTCATGGGGAAAAGAGAAGACTGAGAGGGGACATGATAACAGTTTTCAAGTACATAAAAAGATTGTTACAAGGAGGACGGAGAAAATGTGTTCTCCTTAACCTCTGAGGGTAGGACAAGAATCAATGGGCTTAAATTGCAGCAAGGGAGGTTTAGGTTGGACATTAGGAAAATCTTCTTAACTGTCAAGGTGGTTAGGCACTGGAATAAATTGCCTAGGGAGGTTGTGGAATCTCCATCATTGGAGATTTTTAAGAGCAGGTTAGACACCTGTCAGGGATGGTCTAAATGGTGCCTGGGTCTGCCATGAGTGCAGGGGACTGGACTTGATGACCTCTCGAGGTCCCTTCCTGTCCTATGATTCTGCGATTCCCCAAGAACCTGAGATTTTTATATGTGCCATGCAGGATCCAGGGCAGCTGAGGAGGCAGTTGTTACACTACCCCCATATGGTTATGACTTAGGTATGTTGCATCTTGTACAAAACATGATTTGTGAGGTGTCTGGAAGAATTATGGTTTGCAGAATATGATGATCCTCTTTGTGTGCACATGTCATTTTTGGATCTGAAGTTATGAATATTGACTATGTATCTCTATTTCAAATGTAGTTACACCTGGGTGACACCCACTAGGCAAAATGCTTCCAGTCTAGACAGCTGGTTGTGAAGGGCCTATTCAGGGTAATTGGCAGTTAGGGGAAGCAATAGGCCTGAGGAGAAGCTTATCCCCCACCTGGTGAGCCTTCCTGAGAACACTCCAGACTGCATATGGATAATGGATGCTATGATTGAGGCAGGCAAGGGCATGTGACCAGACCAAATGTCACTAAACTCCATTTTGGTACTTGTATTTTCCCACTATATTAGGTGGGTTGTGACATCACCTCTTGGCCTCACTCCTCACACAAGAGAATTCCTGGAAACACCCGAGGAACAAAGACTGAACTGGGGGAAACGCTGGTCCCAGGCTAAAGGGATTTCTACCCTGTGTATGGAAACTTGGTGGACTGCTTATATCATCAGTCAGAGTGCAAAATTGCTAATTCATACCCAATCGATCTTGTAGCTTAGGCTTAGTTTGTGGTTTTGTTAATTTGTTAGGTAATTGGCTTTGATCTGTTTGATATCACTTATAATCACTTAAAATTATTTTTGTCATTAATAAACTTGTTTTATGCTTTATCTTTACCAGCATGTTTTGAGCAACAATCAGTGGAAAATCTCAGCTCTTCGTACAAAGGCTGTTGCATCTTTCCCACATCAAGAGGAAAGTGACCTAGACTATGGAGCTTATGCTGTACAGACTCCTGTGCAGTGCAAGATGGTATAAGTGGCACTACGCCCCATAATTTTCATCGAAATATTGCTCTAATATAATTTTGGCATAACTAAGAACCGGTTTATGTGAGATGGGTCAAGTAAGATAGCATTGGAAAGGTGACGATTTACTTAATGTGATTATCCTATTTGTATGCATGTAGCATTTCTGCATCTGAAGGTAGGAACGTTGACTATGTATCAGTTACAAAAGTGTTTGCACCTGGGGAACACCCAGAATAAAAAATGCAATCAGTCTCATTGGTTAGTCAATGAGCCATTCCACCTTCCTGGAAAGATTCCTGGGATGCTCCAAACAATCTTTGACACGTGTCTGACATGTACTGGACTCCATCCTGGACTGCTAGTATTTTTGCACTAGGGGGTGGGGATCAAACTGGGAAACAAAGGATTCCCGCTATATGTAAATCCTATTTAAGGCTGGGGAGTGAGATAATCAGGGTTCTTTTTTTTTTCACTTAATCCCTCACCTTCCCCCCCCCCCGATGACTGCTGGAAACATCTAAGAAACAAGGACAAAGGGCAGGCTGGGAGTCTGAGCCCAGGCTGGAAAAGGTGTCTGGCCTCTGAAAGGAATGCCTGGAGTTTTAAGCAGCAAGAAAGACCAGTTTGTCTTCAAGAAACTCTGCAACCTCCTTAAAACAACATTTAGGGTGAGAAATTACTATTTGCAGCCAGTTTATTTCATGTATTAAGCTTAATTTGCATGTTTGTTTTATCTGCTCAGTAATCTGCTTTGATCTGTTTGCTGTCCCTTATAATCACTCAAAAACTGGTTTTGTAGCTAATAAAATTGATTTATTTTGTCTCAACACAGTTTTTGGAATTTATAAATTGCGGGGGGAAGGGCGAGCAAAGGGCTGTGCATATCTTCCTCCACATTGAGAGAGGAGGTGAGTTTTAATTACCTTACACTGAACAGTTCTCTGTGCAGTGCAAGACAATACAAATTTAGGTTTAGGGGGCGTGCACTTGAGTGCTGGGCAATTCTTTAGCTTAAAGCCTTCCCATGCGGAGCGGATTTCAGTATCTGTGTCTGTCTACAGCTGGATATGTCCCTACCTGTGTGTGTGCTCTAGGAAGCTTGAGGGCCATGCGCAGCAGGAAAGGATGAGGGAGCCCAGGCTGGTGGAACAGGCAGGCTCAGTGTAATTCCAGTACATCAGGTAGCACCCCAGAAGGTGGTGGGCAACCCATCACAGTATAATACTGTGTTATAGTCCAGCAAACATGCAAGGGCGGGGAGATGGGAAATTGGCTGTTGTCTCCTACCTGACTTTGAGTGGCTTAGGTAAAGCATTCAGGCACCTTAGTTAGGTGTGTGGCACCACCTGCTATCATGGTGGGTGATAGCAGGGCTTGAAGACACGGTCTGTGTCACCAACAAAGCAGTGTAAGATTGGCTAGTCCAGATGAAGGGTTCAGGGGCACATCTGTTCCCATGGCTCCCAGACTGCACCCTGTCACAGCGGTCTGTGTTTCTCAGCTTCCTGGTTTCATCAGTAATCTCCATGGAGTGCAGCGAGATTACTGAAGAAGCTCAGTAGCACATACTGCCTCCTCAGCTACCCTGGAACCTGCATAGTGAATAATAAGAAGCAAAAACTTCCCTGAGCAAACCCCGCAACCGGTATCCAGTGTCTGGCGGCTGCAGCTGTGCCAGGGGAGGCTTAGCCTGTCCTAGATCATTATATCCACCACTTATGGTTTTCAACATTCTGTTACTTTTTTTTGACTGACTCTGCACACACTGAGGGGATGTTTTCAGAGAACTATCCACAATGGCTCCAACATCTCTTTCTTGAGGAGTGGTAAAGGATAATTTGGAACCATCATTTTGTATGTCTAGTGCGGATTACGTCTATTGCTTTGCATTAATTGACAATGATTGTATCTGCCATTTTGTTGCCCAGTCACTCTTCCAAGATCTTTGCAGTCTGCTTTGGACTTAAGTATATTGAATAATTTTGTATCATATGCAAATTTTACCACCTCACTGTTTATGCCTTTTTCCAGATCATTTATGAATATATGGAACAGCATATCACTAACTACCCCTCTCCATTCTGAAAACTGACCATTTATTCCTACACTTTGTTTTCCATCTTTTAACCAGTTACTGATCCATGAGAGCACCTTCCTTACTATCCTGTGACAGTTTACATGGCTTAAGATCCTTTGGTGAAGGTCATTCTCAAAGACTTTCTGAAAATCTAAGTACACTATATCCTCTGGATCCCCCTCTCAAAGAATTCTAATAGATTGGTGAGGCATGATTTCTCTTTCCAAAAGCCGTATCGACTCTTCCACAACAAATCATGTTCATGTAGGTGTCTCAAAATTCTGTTTTTTATTATAGTTTCAACCAATTTGCCTGGTACTGAAGTTAGAATTACTGGTCTGTAATTGCTGGGATAACCTCTGAAGTCTTTTAAAAAAAATCAGGATCACATTAGCTATTTGCCAGTTCTCTGGTACAGAAGCTGATTTAAGTGATAGGTAACTTACAACAGTTAGTAGTTTTGTCATTTGATATTTGAATTGCTTCAGAACTCTTAGGTGAATATTATCTGGTCCTGGGGACATTTACCATTTAATTTATCAGTTTGTTCTAAAACTTCTGTGATGGGTTGTCACCCCTGGGTTGCAGTCTGGAAGTTGGTGGAACCTCTGAGGCCCCTAATTTATCAGCTCCCCACCCTTGCACACTTGCTTGAGTATAACCCCAGAATCATACGGTCTTGAACTGCACAGCGATCTGTACAATGCAAACTCATTGATATAGGTCGCTTTCCCCTTGATGTGTGAAAGATATGCAACAGCCATTGTTTACAGAGCTGAGATTTTCCCAGACACTTCACTCAAAACACACTGGTTATGATAAAGCATAAAACAAGTTTATTAACTACAGAAAGATAGATTTTACAGGAAGGGTCTTGGGGAAACAGATGGGGCAGAGGGTGAGGTCTCAGGGAAAGAGGCTGAACAGGGCGTGGGGCCTCAAGTGGGAAGAAGAGTGGCAGGGGCATGGTCACAGAGGGGACGGGGATCCTGCCTGCATCATTCCTGCTTTTGCCTTTTGAGAAGGTGGTCACCCTACACTGAATGGGATGGGCTGGGATAGGAGCTAGCTGTGACTCTGTGCGGGAGCTGAGGACCATCTCAACCCCTGTGCAACAGATGGGGCAGCACAAACAGAAGGGCTGCGGAGGGGATGTGGGTATGAGTCTCTTTCCAGGACTCCTCTGAGTCAGACACTCACTCACACATGCAGCTCAGCTCTGACTCTGTGGGGAGTGGGTTCAGCAGGTGTTCTCTCTGCAGAGACATCAACAGAGGTGGCGGGGGGCAATGTGAATGGCTTCTCCTGGGTCTCCTAGCTGAAGGAGTAGGGGAAGGGTGAGTATTTGTGCTCATGGATCACGCAGCACCCTGAGCACTCAGGAAGGACCAGAACTGTGACTACAGAACAGCTCTGCAGCTTTTCTCATGGCCCATGGATGTTTAACCAGAGACGGGACAGGGACAGACCAGGTGTAATGGGAAACAACATCCACGTCCCTTCTCTTTATTGACTTTATCAAGAAGAATTCTGAGGTCGGAACAGCCACTCATATGGATCTTTATGGGCCAAACTCCTACCATTGCCCTGGCTCTCCATGAACACAGTCACTTTGTAAATCCTGCTGCCTGTCTTGTTCGCCATCCTCCAGTGTGTTGTCCTCCATCACCATCCCCTGACCCATTGCTCCAGGCCTCATACCCCATCAGAACTGTGCTCTACAGAATGGAAATCAGTAGCTCATATCATCTCAGATATAAGGGTCCAGGATGGAATATGTTGCCGTTATTTTTATCTCTGGTGTCACCAGCACTGGAGCCAGGTGATGAACTGACCCTTCATTTGACAAACACCCTGATTATCCTTGCACGAAGGTGTCTACTTTTCATGCTATACACAATTGGGTTCCTCAGGGGTGGAACCAACAGGTAGATGTAGCCCAGGAGAATCTGAAGCAAGGGAGAAGGGCCCTTCCCGAATCTGTGTATCACAGACAGTCCGATTATTGGTGTGTAGAAGAGCAGGACAACGCAGAGGTAGGAGACGCAGGTGTTCAGGGCCCTGAGGCACTCTGTATTGGACGTGATGCTCAGCACTGTTTTGAGGATCATCACATAAGAGAGGAAGATGAGCAGCGAATCCAACCAAATTGTAAAGAATGCAACAGATAAGCCATAGATGCTGTTCACTGTGATGTCCAAACAAGCCTTTTTCATGACCTCCTGGTGCAGGCAGTAAGAATGGGAGAGGACATTGAAATGACAGTATTGGAACCGTTTCAGGAGAATGGGGAGTGGGAATATTATGGCCACCACTCTTAGCACACACACCAGTCCCATCTTGGATATCCTCGGCAGGGTTAAGATGGAAACATATCTCAATGGGTTACAGATCGCAATGAATCGGTCAAAGGCCATCAACAAGAGCAGAGAGGATTCAGTTCACTGAAGTGAGTGGATGAAGAACAACTGGGCAAAACAGGCATCCAGGCTGATCTCCCTAACATTAAACAAGAATGTGCTCAGTATCGTCGGTATGGTGGCTATTGATAAGCCAAGGTCTGTGACGGCCAACATGGAAAGGAAAATGTACATGGGCTCATGGAGGCTTGGATCTGTTTTTATAATGAACAGAATGACTGAATTTCCTACTATCGAAATAAGATACATTAAGCAGAAGGGAATAGAGATCCAGAGATAGATGTCTTCCTGGCCAGGTATCCCAGTGAGAAGAAACACTGCAAATTTGAATTTGGTGTCATTGACAGCTGACATAATGTACTGGGCAGGTCCAAGGAGATTTGAACTTTCCTTTCTGAAAGGAAAAAGAACAGGAGACTCGATGATCATTAGTAAGGCATTATTCTGCTCTCAATGCAAGTCTATAGACTCCCAGGAGCTCAAGGAAGATCAGCACAAATATAGTCTTGGATTTACACCACTCATAGGAAGACAGGCATTGCCAGGTTGGATCAGACCTGCAGTTCATCTAGTCCAGTAACCAGTGGCCAGTTCCAAATGCTTCAGAGGAAGGTGGAAACAGCCCTGCAAGAGGCAGCTATGGGAAAACCTGCTCCAAAGGAAAGTTTCCCCCTGACATACACTAGTTTGAGATATTTTGTGGTGTTAATCAGGAAGTTTTATTGCCTCTCCAATTTTTTTTTTAAATAGTCCTCACTACTGTAGCTGGATTTCCTGGTTATGCAGATAAGTATCCAGAGGAAGTATCAAAGAGGAATCCTGCTAAGCTCTTTGCCCCATTGACATCTTTAGTCTGGGAGTGACACAGTCCACTTGAGCACTGTATGATTGTATAATTGTGACCTTACCATAGACACCTTTCTGGCCCTCCACTTCTGAGTGTGGCCTATTGTATCATGACATGTGGGTAAATGCATGGGAAATATGGTCATTGTATTTATCTGTCCTGCATTGAAGCTATATATAAACGTATTTCATTGCCTCATTATATATATATATATTTTAATTTTCTCCACTCCTGAGAGTCCAAGTTATGCCACTGACTCTTTCCAGCACATGGGATAAATTCTTAGTGACAGGTGCTTAATTCAATAACAGTGACTTTAACTATGTCACTCCACATTTACTTGGTAAATTCTATCCAAACCGGGCTCTATTAACTTTCCCTTACAAAATGCTCCAGATGATATTCTGACCTTCAAGCTGAGATGCTTGGCTTGGACATTGTTGAATGATTCCAGAGATTTCAATCATCCTACAGGCTTCTCTTTATTCTCACATGACCTGCATCCTCTCCCCATGCAAGGGTCTCTAGATATTTTGGAAGTTACAAGCTGACATGGACAGTAACTTCAGCTCGGCAGGGCAGGGATTCATCCCACACATTCATTGATTCATAGATTCATAGATACTTAGGTCAGAAAGGACCATTATGATCATCTAGTCCGACCTCCTGCACAACATAGGCCACAGAATCTCACCCACCCACTCCTGCGATAAACCTTTCACCTATGTCTGAGCTATTGAAGTCCTCAAATTGTGGTTTAAAGACTTCAAGGAGCAGAGAATCCTCCAGCAAGTGACCCGTGCCCCATGCTACAGAGAAAGGCAAAAAACCTCCAGGGCCTCTTCCAATCTGCCCTGGTGGAAAATTCCTTCCCAACCCCAAATATGGTGGTCAGCTAAACCCTGAGCATATGGGCAAGATTCACAAGCCAGATACCCAGGAAATAATTTACATAGGTGAATAGTGCAAACAGTGGGTTCCAACTAATATCCAGTTGAGTGGGCAAGTTACCTCAGCCATGTGCATGTGACAGCTGATGGGCATAAATTATTTAAAAGGATTATAACACTCTCCTTTCCTGAACACCAGCTCTCCTCTTTGCTGAAATACAGACCAACAGTTTTGTTCTTTCATGACTTTTTGGAAAGTCTTGCCCAGGTACTGCATTTTTTGTGTGCCTGGCTCTGAATATAAATGTTTGAAACAACTTCTTATGAGTTTACCAGGAGACAGTATCATACAGCTTTTCACTGACAAAAGAGTTAATACCAAAACCAATTGCAAACAGTATTTGGAGTATTTGGCATAACATTTACACATCTGTACTCTAGCACACAGATGTCAACCCATTCTTTCCTCTCTGATCTTCTTTCAGAGGTGTCATAAATATAAAGGGAAGGGTAAACCCCTTTAAAATCCCTCCTGGCCAGAGGAAAAATCCTTTCACCTGTAAAGGGTTAAGAAGCTAAGATAACCTCGCTGGCACCTGACCAAAATGACCAATGAGGAGACAAGATACTTTCAAAAGCTGGAAAGAGGGAGAACATCAAAGGGGTCTGTGTCTGTCTGGGTGAGGTTTTTGCCAGGGACAGAACAGGAATGGAGTCTTAGAAGTTAGTAAGTAATCTAGCTAGATATGCGTTAGATTATGATTTCTTTAAATGGCTGAGAAAATAAGTTGTGCTGAATAGAATGAATATTCCTGTCTGTGTGTCTTTTTGTAACTTAAGGTTTTGCCTAGAGGGATTCTCTATATTTTGAATCTAATCACCCTGTAAGATATTTACCATCCTGATCTTACAGAGATGATCCTTTTCTTTTTACTGTTTCTTCTATTAAAATGTGTCTTTTCAAGAACTGAATGCTTTTTTCATTGTTCTAAGATCCAAGGGCTTGGGTCTGTGGTCACCTATGCAAATTGGTGAGGATTTTTACCAAACCTTTCCCAGGAAGTGGGGTGCAAGGGTTGGGAGGATTTTGGGGGGAAAGACATTTCCAAACCACGTTTTCCCAGTAAGCCCAGATAAACGTTTGGTGGTGGCAGTGGAAGTCCAAGGGCAAAGGGTAAAATAGTTTGTACCTTGGGGAAGTTTTAACCTAAGCTGGTAAAAGTAAGCTTAGGAGGTTTTCATGCAGGTCCCCACATTTGTACCCTAGAGTTCAAAGTGGGGAAGGAACCTTGACAAGAGGTGATTTCTCAGGTTAGAGTGCGACTTAAAATGTAATATCTCTCATCTGGATTTCTTCAGAACCTGAAAATTTTGCAGCGTCTCACTCCTCATTCAGTCACTTGTGAGCAAACAGAAGTCTAGTAGCTCCCCTGTCCCTGGGTTAATCACTGACTGGGTCTCCTCAGGTTCTGTTCTGTCATTCTGTAGCCTGTACCCAGAGTGATAACAGGCATTGGCATCAGTAAGAAAATATTCGTTCCCTGAGCTCCCACACTCTCATACATAGTAATCCCAGCAACTATTATTTAGCCGCAATGCGGGTTTGCAGGAAATGATTTTCAATGTCAAATGTATGAGTGTTCATGGAAATGGAACTTCATTTCCCACAGGAAAGTAGCCTATTGCTCTCTCTTTCTCTGTCTGTCTTTGTCCTGTATTCATAAAATCTGTAGCACCCGGGACAGGCATTGGCACAGACATGGAGCTGAGCTGCCATAATGAATGCAATATGTTAAACGCAGTTGTTGGGATGTTTGCTGAAGAGCTATATAGGGTTAACTTTTGGGATGTTGATGTTATGGCTGTACTGGGTGAAACCAGTGTGGCTCTTCTTAGTTTAATAGCAGGCTGCTGGAAAACATGAAGGAAGGGAAGCAAGAGCTCAAGAAAAGCCACCACTCAGTAACCACCCAAGGGAGGTTGAGAGACCACAACGGAGCTACAAGCTGGGAAGAGCCTATTCTCAGGCTCCAGCCACATTACACAGCTTGTTTTGCCAGTGCTGGGAGTCTGTCCAGAGGTTGGGCAGCTGTTGCTGAGGAGTTCTTCAGGTTGACAGGCACATCTTACTATATGTTCCATTCTATGCATCTGATGAAGTGAGCTGTAGCCCACAAAATCCTAGGCTCTAATAAATTTGTTAGTCTCTAAGGTGCCACAAGTCCTCCTGTTCTTTTTGCGGATAGGCTAACATGGCTGCTACTCTGAAACCTATCTGACCTGTTACCACAGAGCAACACAGCTCTGAATTTCTGTGTTCACAATCGAGCCAGAGAATAAACCCTTTGAAAATGCATTTGTTGATTACATTTCCAGAAGCAAATAAACCTGAGGTGATTTGGGAACTAGTCACTGAGATTCTGGGCGGGGGGGGGGGTGTCTCATGTCACTCAGACCCTGGCAGGATTGGGCCCAGAGCACATGGTACCTCTAGAAAAGGAACACTAGAGAAATCCTGACTTGAGGCATCAGGGTTTTAACACTGCGAGCTTGCTTTGAAACTTAGATTTCTCTGTAGCTTGAAGAGCCCACTATGGAGCATGATCAGATGTGGGGGAGGGGTTGCCAAGCTACCTAGTGCTGCCTGCCCTCCAGCCCCGTCACTGAGTCACCCCGATAGCCCAGCTGAGTCCTCTGCTGCTGTACAGAACATCTGCAAATGGAAACAGCTTGCAGCCTTTCCTCTTCACTTCACATTTTAAAGATAGTGAAACCTGCCAACATACCCAGTTCCTGCTAGGCGTGGAGCTGCTGACACCAGAGGTCTTCACCTGAAAGGACAAGGAGCTATCTGAGAGGTTACATGGTCAGCAGACAGTATCTGTTTAGACAGGGAGGCAGGTGTCTTTATGAAGCATGCATGCAAATTTCTTTGGGATCCACTTGGCCATCAGGGAACATCAGCTGCTTGGCTTCATGTGCATCAGCTTTAACCCCATCATGGCCAATGACAAACTGCAGGAGTCCAGACCACAGGGGGCGCATGGTGATGATACCTAATTGGACTGCAGCGCCAGCCCTGCTGCAGGATCTATTCCTGGAATCAGGGCTTGCCATCACTGTTCGTATGGTTCCAGTTAGTCACAGGGCTACCTCAAGAGTGGCCAAGTGGTAAGCATGATGCCGTCACAGCTGTGATCTTGCTGAAATAAAATATAATAGTAATAATAATAATAATTAATTAATAATAACGTAGGACCAAATTTCTCCCCAGCAGCTCCCTTTCCTGCATTACAAATCCAGGGTGGAGGCAAGAGAAGGGAGATCCCACAAGGCTCCCTTCATGGAAATTTCCCTCTGATTGTTCCATGATGTGAGATCCCTTCCCTTCTCTCTAAGGAATGAAAAGGGGGACCCAGGATCACTGAATCCCCAAAGTTAAGCATAGATCTCAGTGATCCACTGGTAGCTAGGCCTCCCACTCACAATCTCTAGGCCTCCACAACTGCTCTAGGACCCTCTCTAGCTCCCTGCTACCACAGGCTCAACAGAGATGTGCTACCAGGGCCTGTCACAGTAGCCACTGCATGCAGGACCTTCTGAAGGGGTGTTGTAGAGGGTGGAGAAGGCTGCACAGAGATGGGAGGGCTGGTTAGAGTAGCGGATGGGGTCAATATCCCAGCCCTAGACTGGTCAGGAAGTTTTGACCTTTCCATACCCAGACTGCAGCCAGAGACTCCATCAGTGCAAACTTCATTTACTATATGAGGAAGAGACAGATGAAAAGCCTCCAACTTCTCTTGGGGATCCTGGCAGTTGTAGCTGGGCAGCATCCTGGCAGCTGAGCTTACAGAGAAAAAATGATCCATTTTCAGTGAAAACTCACCTCAAAAAATGTGTGAAAAGGAAACATTTTTGTTTGGGTCAAAATTTTTCATGCAGGGAAATATCTCTGTTATCCCAGCTCTAGCTCAAATCATGAGGGTCTGTCCCACGTGCTACAGAACCATGCCCCTAGGTGCCAGCACTCACCCTGCATCAGTCTCCCATACTCAGCAGGCCCTAGACTAGGGTGAACAGGAGACCCCCAGTTGCTTTCCCAATCTCTCCCGACCCCATGCGCGAGGGGCCACTCAGATCTCAGATCAAGTGTAGTATCAAGTTTTGCCTTCCCTGAATATTCTTCCACAACCCACTTCCGCACGTTTTTGACAGAAGTGGTCATTTGTCCTGTTTGCTCTTGCCAACTAATTAAGTCAGCAAGAGCAATTGGGACAAATGCCTCCTTTGGGGGGTGGGGAGTCAGGGCAGCTGGCACAGGGCTTAAAAAATGGACTGTATCAGCCAAAACACGACGTGTGGTCACCCTACCACAGATGTCTACTACAGTGGTTACACCAGCTTTATAACAGAGGGAGCCCCTGGAAAAGGCTTGTCTGCAGCAGCCCATCCATTAGCACAACAATTTAAGAACACAAGAATGATCATACTGATGATTCAGACCAATGGTCCATTTAGGTCCATCTAACCCAGTGTCCCGTCTTCTGACAGTGGCCAGTGCAGATACTTCGAGTGATCCCATCCTCTGCCATCTGCTCCCATATACTGGCAATCAGAGGTTTTCAGACACTCAGAGCATGGTGCTGCATCCATGATCATCTTGAATTACAGCTATTTATGGACCTATCCTCTATGAACTTACCTAGTTCTTTTTTGGACCCAGTTGTACTTTAGACCTTAACAACATCCCCTGGCAATGGGTTCCACAGGCTGACTCTGCATTGTGTGAATAAATACTTTATTTTGTTTGTTTTAAACCTGCTGCTCATTAACTTCATGGGTTACCCCCTGATTGTGTTGTGTTATGTGTGTTTATGTTGTGTTATGTGAAGGGATAAATAACACTTCCTTATTCACTTTCTCCACACCACTCATGATTTTATAGACCTCTGTCATAGCCCCCGTGTCAGAGTGTGACATTATTGACATGAACTGTTACTGTATAGATAATTGTCGCAACCAAGGTCTGAAAGTTGCACCAAATCTTGTACAAAGGAGATCAAGTAAGGTGTCTACGAAAAGGTTGTAATTTGCTGATTATGATTATGCTGTCTGTATGTGTGTATCATTTTTGTATTTTAAGTTATGAATATTGGCTATGTACTTGTATCTCAATGCGTTTGATTCTAAGTAGCATCAGTGAAGCCTTTGGTCAGCTTCTTGAGATAGGAGAAACACTTAACTGACAATGGACCTTGGAAGATTCCAATCTACATCTGACGAGCCTTCTTGGGAACATTCAAGGTAGCATGTGAGCAAAGGCTGCCGCCTACAAACTGATTCATGCATGGACATGTGACTTGCCCATGTGACTCCAAACTCCATCTTGCTGCTGTTATCTTCCACAGTCAGAACAAAGGGGTCCTTCCACATGACAGAGGATATAAAATGCCCTAGAAACCCTCCATTTTGTCCTCAATCCTGCTTCTTACCTCTGGAGGAACTTTGCTACAAACTGAAGCTCTGAACAAAGGACTGAATGATCCATCCCAGCTGTGGATGTACTCCAGAGATTTGATCTGTGCCTGCAGTTTATTCCATCACTGCTACAAGCCTGAACCCAGAACTTTGCCATTACTGCATGTATTTGACTCCATTTAATCAATTTTAGCTCTCATCTATGTTTCTTTATTTTTATGAATAAACCTTTAGATTTTTAGATTCTAAAGGACTGGCAACAGCATGATTTGTGGGTAAGATCAGACTTGTGTATTGACCTGGGTCTGGGGCTTGGTCCTTTGGGATCGGGAGAACCTTTTTCTTTTACTGGGGTATTGGCTTTCATAACTATTCATCCCCATAAGGAGTGGCACTGGTGGTGATACTGGGAAACTGGAGTATCTAAGGGAATTTCTTGTATGACTTCTGGTTAGCCAGTGGGGTAAAACTGAAGTCCTCTCTGTCTGGCAGGTTTGGTGTGCCTTGGAAGTAGAGAAACCCCAGCCTTGGGCTATAACTGCCCTGCTCTAAACAATTTGTCCTGCATTCATACTCTCAGCAGTGTCCCACCAGAGGCAGCTTTGTTACATAGGACACTGTAGGGAAAGTTGAAATCAGCTCCTACCACTCCAGTCCTAATCAGGGGAAATACGTTGGGGCTGGGCAACTAGTGAGGACTGACCTGGAAACTGGCAACACCTGCCAGCCTTGTTAACAGGGTCTAAAAGCTTGGGAGGAAGTGAGTCTGGGGGGGGTAAAGACCAGGAGGGGAGAGTAAGCTCAGAAGGAGCTAGGAATTTATTACTCTGTTTCCACTAAACCCAGACCTAAAAATCGTCTGTAAATAGTGGGAGTTTGGGGGTGGGAACAAGATACATGAATAAAGAGCACAGGTATAGCACCAGCTTGCAGTGGTCCTGAGTCATTGGGAAGCGGGGCAAGGAGGCTGAACCAGTGGGGCATGGTGAGCATCCTGTTATACCCCCTTTAGTCAGTTCTTTGCCAAGCTAAAACGTCTGGGAATTTTCAATCTCTCTTCATATGGAAGCTATTCCATAGCCCTGAACAGTTTTGTCACCCTTCTCTGTACTTTTTCCTGTTTTAATATCTCTTATATGAGATGGGGTGACCAGAACTGCACACACAGTATTCAAGGTGTGTGCATACCATGGATTTATATACAGGTATGCTATTTTCTGCCTTATTATCTATCTCTTTCCTAATGTTTCTAACATTCTGTTAGCTTTTTTTGACTGCTGCAGCACACTGAATGGATGTTTTCAGAGAGCTATCCACAATGCCTTCAAGATCTCATACTTTGCATTGAGTACTTTTGTCTTGTCTGGTTTCAGAGTAACAGACGTGTTAGTCTGTATTCGCAAAAAGAAAAGGAGTACATTCGATGAAATGAGCTGTAGCTCACAAAAGCTTATGCTCCAATAAATTGGTTAGTCTCTAAGGTGCCACAAGTACTCCTTTTCTTTTTGTCTTGTCTGCAAATTTTGCCACCTCACTAATTACCCTTTTTTTTTCCAGATCAGTTATCAATATGATAAACAGTACAGACTCCAGGAAGACACCATTCTTTACCTCTCTCTCTTCTGAAAACTCATCCTTTATTGCTATCTTTTGTTTCCTCTCTTTTAACCAGTTACTGATCCATGAGAGGACCTTCTCCCATGACTGCTTACTTCTCTTAAGAGGCTTTGGTGAGGGACCTTCTTTAAGACTTCCTGAAAGTCCTAGTACACTATGTCCACTGGGTCACTCTTGTCCACATGTTTGTTGACCCACTCAAGATAATTGTAATAGACGGGTGAGGCATGATTTCCCTTTGAAAAACTGTGATGATTCTTCCCCAATAAAATGTGTTCATCTATGTAACTGATCATTCTGTTCTTTACTATATTTTCAACCATTTTGTATGGTACTGAATTTAGCTAATAGGCTTCAAAATCAGCATCACATCTACCAGTCATCTGGTACAGAGGCTGATTTAAGTGATAGGTAACTTACCACAGTTAGTTATTCTGTAATTTGATATTTGAATTGCTTCAGAACACTTGGGTGAATCCCATCTGGGCCTCATGACTTATTACTAGGTCTGTCAAGCAATTAAAAATGAATTGTGATTAATCACACAATTAAAACATTAATTGAGATTAATCTCATGATTAATCATGGTGTTAAAAATAATAAAATACCATTTATTTAAATATTTTTGGATATTTTCTACATTTTCAAATAGTGATTTCTGTTATAACCAATAATAAAAAGTGTACAGTGCTCCCTATATTTTTGATTACAAATATTTGCACTGTAAAAAAAAGAAAAGAAAAGGTATTTTCAATTACTGTAGTGCAATCTATTTATCATAAAAGTTGAACTTACTAATGTAAAATTATGTACAAAATAACTGCATTCAATAATAAAACAATATTAAACTTTAGAGCCAAAAAGTCCACTCAGTCCTACTTCAGCCAATCGTTAAGACAAACAAGTATGCTTACAATTTGCAGGAATTTGCTGCTGGCTTCTTGTTTACATCACCTGAAAATAAGAACAGGTGTTCACATGGCACTGTTGTAGCCGTGTGATATTTACTTGCCAGATACGATAAAATTCACATGTCCCTTCATGCTGCGAGCATCGTTCCAGAGGACATGAGTCCATGCTGATGACGGGTTCTGCTCGATAAAGATCCAAAGAAGAGCAGACTGATGCATGTTCATCATCTGAGTCAGATGCCACCAGCAGAAGGTTGATTTCTTTTTTTTGGTGGCTCGGGTTCTGTAGTTTCCACATTGGAATGTTGCTCTTTTAAGAGTTCTGAAAGCATGCTCCACACCTCATCCCTCTCAGATTTTGTAAGGCACTTCAGATTCTTAAAATGTGGGTTGAGTGCTGTAGCTATCCTTTGAAATCTCACATTGGTATCATCTTTGCGCTTTGTCAAATCTGCTATGAAAGTGTTCTTAAAATGCTGGATCATTACCCAAGACTGCTATAACATGAAATATATGGCAGGATGTGGGTAAAACAGAATAGGAGACATAGAATTCTCCCCCAAGGAGTTCAGTCACAAATTTAATTAATGCTTTTTTTTTTTAATGAGCATCATTGGCATGGAAGTATGTCCTCTGGAATGGTGGCCGAAGCATGAAGGGGCATATTAATGTTTAGCATACCTGCCATGTAAATACCCTGCAATGACGGCTACAACAGTGGCATGGGAACACTTGTTCTCACTTTCAGGTGACATTGTAAATAAGAAGCAGACAGCAGTATCTCCAGTAAATGTAAACAAACTTGTTTGTTTTAGTGATTGGCTGAACAAGAAGTAGAACTGAGCGAAGTTGTAGGATCCAAATTTTTAGAGTACACTACAGTACTTGTGTGAAGTGAATTGAAAAACACTATTTTTATCATTTTTACTGTGCAAATATTTGTAATAAAAAAGAATAATATAAAGTGAGCACTGTACACTTGGTTTTCTGTGTTACAATAGAAATCAATATATCTGAAAATGTAGAAAAAAAATCCAAAATATTTAATACATTTCTATTGGAATTCTATTGTTTAACAGTGTGATTAATCACAATTAATTTTTTAAATTGTGATTAATCTTTTTATTAATCATGTAAGTTAGCTGTGATTGATCAACAGTGCTACTTGTTACTGTTTATTTTGTCTATTTGTTCCAAAAACACCTCTCCTGACACTTCAATTGGGGACAGTTTCTCAGATTTGTCACCTAAAAAAGATTGGTTCAGGTGCAGGAATCTCTCTCACATCCCCTGCAGTGAAGACTGATGCAAAGAGTCCATTTGTCCTCCCTGCAACAGCTTAATCTTCCTTGAGTGCACCTTTAACTCTTCAATCTTCCAAGGGCCCCACTCATTATTTGGCAGGCTGACCACTTCTGCTGTACTTAATAATATTTGCTCTTAGTTTTTGTGTCATTTTCTAATTGTTTTTCAGGTCTTTTGAACTAGTTACACAACCCACATTTAACAAGTATGAGCCACACCTCTAAAAAAATCAGGGGATAGCTTTAAAAATAATGAGATTTAAAAATATACTAATGTGGGGGTCATTTGCATGTGCCTTTGGTGTTTGAGCCTTTGAGGTACACCTGCTTCAGGTTTTCTAGGGTTTTTTTTCTGCAACTCACTTTTTTTTTTCTTTTAAGAAAACCGAAAGCTGAGATTCCTGTGCAATGTCTTGATCCCAGAAGTTGGGGCTTTAAGGAAGACAGGAAATAGTGCGAGACTCCCAGTAAAATCCCAGGAAGTGGCGCTGTTGGCCATATCTCAAGCGGAGCACCCACAAACGAAGACACTAGGGGTGGTTAGGGAACATTTCTGGTCACAGAGTTAATCTGCGGCAGATACGCTGGTTCCCTCTGCACTAGGCTACAGAGACCCCGGCTGTAAGTAACAGGGTTACGCCACAGGCAGCCGGACATAACGGTGACTGTCTCGCAGATTCACTGGTTTCTGAGCAACAGTTCAGAGTGTCTCCTCCTCATGTTCAGGCATGAGACATGCACTCACCCAGGAAGCAAGCAAGCTAGCTCTCTACTGGAACCAAACAACCCTCTCCCCCAGATCTAGCTGTCCCCAAACTTGGTGATGTTGGAAATTTGGATGAAGGGTGTGAGGTCAGTCTCCAGTGCTAAAGCAGATCTCATTGCTCAGGGTGAGGGTGGTGTCAGGATCAGACCAAGGGGCAATGCAGCAGGGCTCTATTCAGCCAGGCTACACTCTCAAAATCCTTCGCTCTCTGATGTCCTGATTCCCCCTCTTACTGCCGAGCTGCAGGAGGAGTCCAGAACTCTCTCATTAAATGTGCTTTCTAATGACAGGCCTCATCAGCAAGGGGTGTTGAGGAATTCAGGTTCTCCGTCCACTGCCCAAAACTATCCTTATGAGCTGTACAGAGCTGAAATCTCTCTAAGGCACTTAGCTGTGGCCCCAATTATTGTAGCATCCGAGAACCTCACAATGTATAACGTATTTTTTTAGTACAATACCCTGTGCAGTAGGGTAGGACTACTAAAACCTCTTGTCAGATCTCAAGGCTAGAAGAGACCATTGTGATCACCTAGTCTGACCAGCTGTATAGCACAGGCCAGAGACCTGCCCTGAAATAGTTCCTACAATGTTACCATATGTCATAAATATAAAGGGAAGGCTAACTACCTCTCTGTATACAGTGCTATAAAATCCCTCCTGGCCAGAGGCAACTTTCTGTTACCTGTGAAGGGTTAAGAAGCTCAGCTAACCTGGCTGGCACCTGACCCAAAGGACCAATAAGGGGACGAGATACTTTCAAATCTTGGGGGAAGGAAGGCTTTTGTTTTGTGCTCTTTGTTTACGTGTTGGGTTTCTCTTGGGACTGAGAGAGGCCAGACAGAAATCCATCTTCTCCAACCCATCCTAATCCAAGTCTCTAATACTGCAAACAGTATAGGTAAGCCAGGTAAGGTGAATTAGTTTATCTTTTGTTTTATGTAAATTTCCCCTGTGTTAAGAGGGAGGTTTATACCTGTTTTTTTTTTTTGTTTGTTTGTTTTTTTGTAACTTTAAGGTTTTGCCCAGGGGGATCATCTGTGTTTTGAATCTGATTACCCTGTAAAGTGTTTTCCATCCTGATTTTACAGAGGTGATTCTTTTACCTTTTTTTTTTTAAATAAAATTCTTCTGTTAAGAACCTGATTGATTTTTCATCATTCTTAAGATCCAAGGGTTTGGGTCTGTGTTCACCTGTACCAATTGGTGAGGATTCTTATCAAGCCTTCCCCAGGAAAGGGGGTGTCAGGCTTGGGGGGAGTATTTGGGGGGGAAGACATCTCCAAGTGGTCTCTTTTCCTGTTCTTTGTTTAAAACACTTGGTGGTGGCAGCATACTGTTCAAGGACAAGGCAAAGTTTGTACCTTGGGGAAGTTTTTAACCTAAGCTGGTAAGAATAAGCTTAGGGGGTCTTTCATGCAGGTCCCCACATCTCTACCCTAGAGTTCTGAGTGGGGAAGGAACCCTGACACCATAGTTTTCAGAACTCCCAACAGGGGCAATTTAACAATTTTACTCCAGGTGGAGTTAGGAATAAATCAATAGGAACTCAGCAGTTCAGTCAGATCAAGGATTAAATGCAAGTAGGTGTGCTCTTGTCTAACACTTCAGTTGACTAGATTTAAGCACACAAACATAAGCAATGTCAAGGTTCTTCCCCCACTCTGAACTCTAGGGTACAGATGTGGGGACCTGCATGAAAAACCTCCTAAGCTTATCTTTACCAGCTTAGGTCAAAACTTCCCCAAGGTACAAAATATTCCACCCGTTGTCCTTGGATCGGCCGCTACCACCACCAAACTAATACTGGTTACTGGGGAAGAGCTGTTTGGACGCGTCTTTCCCCCCAAAATACTTCCCAAAACCTTGCACCCCACTTCCTGGACAAGGTTTGGTAAAAAGCCTCACCAATTTGCCTAGGTGACTACAGACCCAGACCCCTGGATTTTAAGAACAATGAACAATCCTCCCAACACTTGCACCCCCCCTTTCCTGGGAAATGTTGGATAAAAAGCCTCACCAATTTGCATAGGTGACCACAGACCCAAACCCTTGGATCTGAGAACAATGAAAAAGCATTCAGTTTTCTTACAAGAAGACTTTTAATAAAAATAGAAGTAAATAGAAATAAAGAAATCCCCCCTGTAAAATCAGGATGGTGGATACCTTACAGGGTAATTAGATTCAAAACATAGAGAACCCCTCTAGGCAAAACCTTAAGTTACAAAAAAGATACATAAACAGAAATAGTTATTCTATTCAGCACAGTTCTTTTCTCAGCCATTTAAAGAAATCATAATCTAGCACATACCTAGCTAGATTACTTACTAAAAGTTCTAAGACTCCATTCCTGGTCTATCCCCGGCCAAGACAGAATATAGACAGACACACAGACCCTTTGTTTCTCTCCCTCCTCCCAGCTTTTGAAAGTATCTTGTCTCCTCATTGGTCATCTTGGTCAGGTGCCAGCGAGGTTACCTTTAGCTTCTTAACCCTTTACAGGTGAGAGGAGCTTTCCCCTTGCCAGGAGGGATTTCAAAGGGGTTTACCCTTCCCTTTATATTTATGACAGCCATATGTTTAGAACATCCCAAATATTTACCAATATTCTGAGACAGTATTGCGTAATCTATGATGGGGCAGTGCTGGCCAAACACCTCCCGGCCAAGGAGTAAACATGTCAGGAAAAATATCTCCCTCAGGATAGCTCCAGAGGACTGCTCCAAAGTACACTATAGTAGCTGATCTTTTATAACTAACTTCTGCAAATGCATATGTCACAATGACCTCTACTGGAGCATCACTTTTCTAACTTTCAATAAACCTTTAATATCAGAGGCATCTAGATTCAAGGTTTTCTAGCCACCAAGGTTTTCAGTCTCATTTGTTTAATTTCCTGTCCCCTCCTCCCATTCTGATTAGCAGAAACTGCTAGCTAGATATGACCTTGCTTCTGAAAACCTGTCTCAAAATTGATCCTTAGCTATGTAGTGTTCTATTTCATTAATTCATGGTGGCTGAATGCATGTAATGTGGTTGCAATTGGCTTGATCATGTTCTGGGGTATACACACCCCTCAAATCCAAGGCTACATTCCACTCCTTAAAGTCCACATATCTTTAATATTAAGGCCTTTATCTGTATATAACAAGATTAGTGAGTTACTTCTGAAGGTCCTTCATTAGGCTTAAGGCTCTCAGCTAAGACCAAGCAAGAATCTTCTTGCTGCCACTCTACCGTTTCATCCCTGACCTTGCCTCGTTGAAGACCAGGCATCATATACTAATTTTGAGGAGTACCCATAATCTGTAAAACTGCTGGCTTTTCAACCAATCAATCTTCCTTTGAATCCAGTATATCAGTACTAGGAGCACAACAGCCAACACCACGTGAAACATTAGAATCACTATAATTTAATGTCAGGCCAAATTAAATCCCCAGTGATGTGAGGGACCATCTCAACAATGTCTCCCACCAATTTTGTTCTGAATCTCTGATCCTGCTGGAAGAGGAGCTGATGACACTAGAGGTCTTCAGCCAAAAGGAAAAGGAGTCATTGGAGATGTTGCACATGCAGCAGGCTGTATCTGTTCAGATAGGGAGGCAACCGTATTTATGAAGCATGTTTGCACATTCCCGTGGGGTCCACTTGGCCATCAGGGAAGCTCAGCTGCTTGGCTTAGTGTGCACCAGGTTTAACCCCCGTCACAGCCAATGGCAAACTGCAGAAGGCCAAATCACAGGGGACATGTGGTGATGCTGCCCAACTGGACTGCAGCCCAAGCCCTGCTGCAGGCTTTATTCCTGGAATCAGGTCTTGTTGTCACTGTTTGTATCATTCTGATTAGTCACATGGCTACCTTGGAGGCAGGTAAGTGGCAACGATGATTCTGTCACAAATGTGATCTCACTGTAATAAAATAATATAATAACAATAATAATAATGATATAGGACCAGTTTTTTTTTTCCCCAGCAGCCTCCTGTCCTGCATTATAAACCCAGGGTGCAGGCCAGGGTAGGGAGATTCTACCAAGCGCCCTACATGGAAATTTCCCTCGGATTGTTCCAGGAGGGGTGGTCCATTCCCTTCTCCCTGAGGCATAACACAGGGCCCCAGGATCCAGGAGGTCTCCAAAGGTATACACAGATCTCAGTGATCCACCTTGAGCGAGGCCCACACACTCACAATCTCTGTGCCTCCACAAATGCTCCTGAAAGCTCCCCAGCTCCCTGGTAGCATAGGTTCATCAGAGATGATCTACCAGGTTCTGTCACAATAGCCACCACTCACTGAATCTGCTTAAGGGGCATTGCACAGGGTTGAGGTGGTGCACAGAGAGTTGATGGGCACAATACCCAGACATAGACTGGTCGAAAGGTTTCATACCCAGAGTGCAGCCATAGACTCTGTCAGTGCAACCTTCATCTATGTTACGAGGGAGAGTCAAATGAAAAGCCTCCAGTTTTTGTTGGGGATCCAGGCAGCTGCAGCTGGACAGCTCATGCACCTGAGCTTTCAGAGAAAAAATATCCATTTTCTATGACAACTCACCCCTAAAAAGTGAATTAAAAGGAAACATTTCAGGTTGGGTCAAAATTCTGTTTTCCAGCCCATCTCTAGCTCAGCCCAGGAGCCTCTGTCCTCATGCTGCAGGATCACATCCATCAGTGGAACAATTTAAGGAAATAAGAACAGCCATATTGGGTCAGACCCCCCGTCCCGGTCCATCTAACCCAGTGTCCTGTCTTCTGAGAGTGGCCTGAGCAGATACTGAAGAGGGAACTAACAGAACAAAGCAATTATTGAGTGATCAGCCCCTGTGGTCTGGTCCAAGCTTCTAGCACTCAGAGCCTTTGGGACACCCCAGATCATGGGGCTTCTCTTTCTAACTCTTATAGTGAGAAAAAAAGAATATACAAATGGTCATACTGGGTCTGGCTAATGGTCCATTTAGGCCAGTATCTTCCAGGAGTGTCTTCCAAGAGTGGCCAATGCTAGGTAACCCAGAGGGAACGAACAAAACAGGTAATAATCACCTGTCAGCCATTCCCAGATTATGGCAAACAGAGGCTAGGTACACCATCCCTGCCCACCCTGGCTCATAGCCATTGATAAACCTATCTTTCATGAATTTATCTAGTTCTTTTTTTAACCCTGTTAGAGTTTTGGCCTTTACAACATCCCTTGGCAAGGAGTTCCACAGGTTTACACCCCCCCCAATGTATTTATAATGAAATCCAATCCCCACTCAGCCTGCATTGTGTTAGGCTAAATGAGCCTAGTTCTTTCATTCTCCTCCTAAGCCAGACTGTCCATTGCCCTAACAATCTGAGGAGCCCTTCTCCATAGCTGTTCCAATCTGAATTCATCATTCTTGAATGAGTGATGAGAATTTAACAGTTTTTCAGTAAACGTCTCACCAGTACCTGATATAAGGATATTAAAAATTCCCTGTCTCACTGACACATTCTAGGATCTCATCTGCCTTGTTGACAGCCGCATCAGATCGGTGGCTCACAGTCATCCTGGGACTGACTAATATAACCAGGTATTTCTCCTCCTCAGTTGTTTCCAACTTACCCTTGGCTGTATAAACAGGGGTGTAGTGAGTAGAAGTAGGGAAGACTGAAAGGTGGCTTGATGATAGTGTACAAGCACTTTCAGAGGGATGAAATACCAAATACTAATGGGCTCCTTAATCCAGCAGGGTAATTTATAACAAGAAACAATGGCTGGAGACTGAAGACAGACAAATTAAATTTGGAAATGAGGCACACATTTTTAGCAGTGAGGATGACTAACCAGTCAAGCAAACCACTAAGGGAAGTGCTGGATTCTCCTGCTATCTCCAGACCAAGACTTGGTGACCTCCTGGAAGATATGCTTTAGAGGAACACATGTCATGAATTAATAGAGCACACGTCATTGAGCTCAATACAGGGATAAATTGGTGAAATTCTGCAGGTTGTGCTATATGGGACTTCAGAATAGATCAGTTGTTCTCTAATTTATTTGATCATACTCCCTCCCTTCTTTGTGTCTATAAGATTTTATGCCCCCATTCCCCCAGCCACACAAATACATATACTGATTTACGGGGTGACATGGCTTCTTCTGACCTTAAATTCTCTGACTCTATGAATCATTGTTTTCAAGGTTCCTTCCCCACTCTGAACTCTTGGGTACACATGTGGGGACCTCCATGAAAGACCCCCTAAGCTTATTCTTACCAGCTTAGGTTAAAAACTTCCCCAAGGTACAAACTTTGCCTTGTCCTTGAACTTTATGCTGCTGCCACCAAGCATGTTAAACAAAGAACAGGGAAAGAGCCCACTTGGAGACGTCTTCCCACAAAATATCCCCCCAAGCCCTATACCCCCTTTCCTGGGGAAGGCTTGATAATAATATCCTCACCAATTGGTACAGGTGAACACAGACCCAAACCCTTGGATCTTAAGAACAATGAAAAATCAATCAGGTTCTTAACAGAAGAATTTTATTTAAAGAAAAGATAAAAGAATCACCTCTGTAAAATCAGGATGGTAAATACTTTACAGGGTAATCAGGCCTTGAATCATAGAATCATAGAATATCAGGGTTGGAAGGGACCCCTGAAGGTCATCTAGTCCAACCCCCTGCTCGAAGCAGGACCAATTCCCAGTTAAATCATCCCAGCCAGGGCTTTGTCAAGCCTGACCTTAAAAACTTCCAAGGAAGGAGATTCCACCACCTCCCTAGGCAACGCATTCCAGTGTTTCACCACCCTCCTAGTGAAAAAGTTTTTCCTAATATCCAATCTAAACCTCCCCCACTGCAACTTGAGACCATTACTCCTCGTTCTGTCATCTGCTACCATTGAGAACAGTCTAGAGCCATCCTCTTTGGAACCCCCTTTCAGGTAGTTGAAAGCAGCTATCAAATCCCCCCTCATTCTTCTCTTCTGCAGGCTAAACAATCCCAGCTCCCTCAGCCTCTCCTCATAAGTCATGTGTTCTAGACCCCTAATCATTTTTGTTGCCCTTCGCTGGACTCTCTCCAATTTATCCACATCCTTCTTGTAGTGTGGGGCCCAAAACTGGACACAGTACTCCAGATGAGGCCTCACCAATGTCGAATAGAGGGGGACAATCACGTCCCTCGATCTGCTCGCTATGCCCCTACTTATACATCCCAAAATGCCATTGGCCTTCTTGGCAACAAGGGCACACTGCTGACTCAGTGTGGGATGCATCAGGCGAGGTATTTCCAGTAGAGATAAGGAGGTGTTAGTACCATTGTACAAGGCACTGGTGAGACCTCATCTGGAATACTGTGTGCAGTTCTGATTTCCCATGTTTAAGAAGGATGAATTCAAACTGGAACAGGTACAGAGAAGGGCAACTAGGATGATCTGAGGAATGGAAAACCTGTCTTATGAAAGGAGACTGAAGGAGCTTGGCTTATGTAGCCTAACCAAAAGAAGGTTGAGGGAAGATATGATTGCTCTCTATAAATATATCAGATGGATAAATACTGGAGAGGGAGGGGAATTATTTAAGATCAGTACCAATGTGGACACAAGAAAAAATGGATAAAAACTGGCCATCGGGAAAAAATGGATAAAAACTGGCCATTTGAAATTAGATGAAGGTTTCTAACCATCAGAGGAGTGAAGTTCTGGAATAGCCTTCCAAGGGAAGCAGTGGGGCAAAAGACCTATCTGGCTTCAAGATTAAACTCGATAAGTTTATGGAGGAGAAGGTAAGATGGGATAACAATGATTTTGGCAATTAATTGATCTTTAACTATTCATGGTAAATAGGCCCAATGTCCTGTGATGGGATGTTAGATGGGGTGGGATCTGAGTTACTACAGAGAATTCTTTCCTGGGTCTCTGGCTGGTGAATCTTGCCCACATGCTCAGAGTTCAGCTGTTCGCCATATTTGGGGTTGGGAAGGAATTTTCCTCCAGGGCAGATTGGCAGAGGCCCTGGGGGTTTTTCACCTTCCTCTGTAGCATGGGGCATGGGTCACTTGCTGGAGGATTCTCTGCTCCTTGAAGTCTTTAAACCATAATCTGAGGACTTCAATAGCTCAGACATAGGTGAGAGGTTTATTGCAGGAGTGGGTGGGTGAGATTCTGTGGCCTGTATTGTGCAGGAGGTCAGACTAGATGATCATAATGGTCCCTTCTGACCTTAGTATAGTCTATGAGTCTATGATTCAAAACACAGAGAATCCCTTTAAGGAAAACCTTAACTTACAAAAAGACACAAAAACAAGAATTTACATTTCCTCCAACACAGCTTATTTTACAAATCATTAAACAAACAAACAAACAAAAAAACCTAATGCATTTTCTAGCTAGATTACTTACTGACTTTACAGGAGTTGTAAGGCTTGCATTCCTGATCTGTTCCTGGCAAAAGCATCACACAGATAGCCCAACCCCTTTGTCCCCCACCCCCTCCAGATTTGAAAGAATCTTGTCCCCTCATTGGCCATTTTGGGTCCCTACCGGGCCCGCCATAAATATTCAGAACCCCGTTGTGGCCCTCAGGCAAAAAAGTTTGCCCACCCCTGCACTAAGGTCTTTGCAATGACTTACTCTCAGCCTGGAACACTTAAAACAAGAGCCCCCTTTGTGGAGTTTCATTTATTCGGTCTTCTGTAAAGCACAGACTCTCCTACCTTCCGGCCCCATCTCCCTCCTTTACTCATGAGCCCCCGCCCTAGCGACCTCCTTGCACGGGGCTGCATTGGTTTAGGCTTGCTGTATTCCCTGCTTCTCCTTTTCCCCTGAGGCCCTGCCCTCTGCCTAATCTTTTCCCCTAAGCCCCGCCCCCTGCTCTTCCTCTTCCCCTGAAGACCCACCCCTCTGATCAGACCTGAGCTTGATTTTGGTAAGAGCTGCCCAGGGAGCCACTGTGCAGAGCCCTGGACTCACCAGTTTCCCTGGTTTGAACATCCTGGGGGGTGAGGAGACAGGATGGGGGCTTCTTTCAGGCAGCTTTTATTATGGCCTACCTCTGGCTTGTAGCCTGGACAGGGGATGGAGCCTTGGGTAATGAGGAGGAGCAGGGGATGGGATCTCAAGGAGGACAACAAGAGGCAGGTCATAGAGGGGATGAGGCTCTTGCACATGTCCCACTTTTGCCTTTTGAGAGGTGGTCACCCTACGATGAATGTGCTGGATGGGGATAGGAGCTAGCTGCGTCTTTGTTGGGGAATTGAGACCCACTTCCACCCCTTTGCATTGCTGGGGCAGCACAAACTGAGGGGAGGAGGAGGGAATCTGGGCCTGAGTATCTTGCCAGGTCTCCTGTGTCAGGCCCTCACTCACACAGCTAGCTCTGCCCTGCCTTGGTGGGGAGTGGGCTCAGCAGGTGTGTGGTGTGCAGAGCCATCAACGGGTGAGCTGGGGGCACTGGTTGAATGGCTTCTCCTGGGGCTCTGATATTAATCATGTCTCTGACACGACTCAGTCACACGCATCTGGCTGAGGGCGTGGGGGAAGTATGGGTGTCCATGCCCCTTGAATAACCCCTGTCCATCGCTGGTGCAGCACCCATGGGTCATGCAGCAACCAGAGCTCTCAGGAAGGGCCAGGACTGCAACTGCAAGACAGCCCTGCACCTTTTTGCAGGGCCCTTGTTTTTTAACTAGAGACAGAACAGCTACAGACTGGGGGTAATAGGAAACAACATCCAAGTCCCTTCTCTTTATTGACTGTATCAAGAAGAATAGTGAGATTGGAGCAGCCACCGATATGGATCTTTATTAGCCAACATCTCTCCTGTCCCCTGGCTCTCCACGAACTCATTCAATTTTTAAATGCTACTGCCTGCCTTGGTTTCCTTCCACCAGTGCATTGCCTTCCCTCAACAGTGTTTGGGGACAGCCCATCACCCATTGCTCCAGGTCTTAGACACCACCTGAACCACTCTCTACTGAGTGGAGATCAGTAGCTCATGTCCTCTCAGATGTAAGTGTCCAGGATGGAATTGGTGGCCCGTATATTTCATTCTCATATCAGCAGCACAGGATCCAGATAAAGAACTGACTCTTTATTTGACGAATACCCTGATTATCCTCGCACAAAGGTGTTTGCCTTTCACACTGTACACAATTGGGTTCATCAGGGGTGGGACAAGCAGGTAGACATAGCCCAGGAGAATCTGAAGCAAGTGAGAAGAGCTGTTCCCAAATCTGTGTATCACAGACAAGCCAATTTCTGGTGTGAAGAAGAGCAGGACAGTGCAGAGGTGGGATATGCAGGTGTTCAGGGCCCTGAGGCTCTCCATGGGGGACGCGACGCTCAGCACTGTTTTGATAATCATCACATAAGAGAGAAAGATGAGGAACAAATCCAACCCAACTGTTAAGAGCTTAACAGACAATCCATAGATGCTGTTGACTGTGATGTCTGAACAAGCCATCTTCATGACCTCCTGGTGCAGGCAGTAGGAATGGGAGAGGATATTGGCTCGACAATATCGGAACCGTTTAAGGAGAAAGGGGACTGGGAATACTAGGACCACCCCTCTTAGCACAAACACCAGTCCCAGTTTGGCTATCCTTGGTGCAGTTAAGATGGAAGCATATCTCAGTGGGTTACAGATTGCAACAAAACGGTCAAAGGCCATCAGCAACAGCATGGAGGATTCAGTTAATGAAAGTGAGTGGATGAAGAAGACCTGGGCAAAACAGGAATCCAGGCTAATCTCCCTAGAGTTAAACAAGTATATGCCCAGTATCATTGGCATGGTGGATAACGATAAACCAAGGTCTGTGACAGCCAACATGGAAAGGAAAATGTACATGGGCTCATGGAGGCTTGGATCTGTTTTTATAATGAACAGAATGACTGAATTTCCTAATATCAAAATAACATACATGAAACAGAAGGGGATAGAGATCCAGAGATAGATGTCTTCCTGCCCAGGTATCCCTGTGAGAAGGAAGACTGCAGAGTTGAATTTGGTGTCATTGAGAGCTGACATAATGTACTGGGCTAGTCCGAGGCGTTTTGAGCTTTCTTTCCTGAAAAGAAAAAGAACAGGAGACTAGATAATATTTAACTAGACATATTTCTGATCTCAGGGGAAGGCTAGAGAATCCCATGAGCTGAAGGAAGATTAGCAAAAATATTGTCTTGGTTCTTCATCACTGATAGGAAGATAGGCATTGCCAGATTGGATCAGACCTGTAGTCCGTATAGCTCAATATCCAGTGGTCAGTTCCAGATGCTGTAGAGGACAATCCAAGAAGCTCTGCATTAGGCAACTATGAGATAAACTGCTCTCAGGGAATGTTTCCCCCCTCACTAGTTAGAGACATATTTTTGGTATAAATAAAGAAGGTTTAAAGCCCTTACAGATTCTTTTAAAAACCCCCATTATTGTAATTTAATTTTCTGCTTAGCCATATGAACATCCCATTCCTCTTTGAATCTCTCTGAGTTCTTGGCCCCATTGATATCTTGTGGCTGGGAGTTCCACAGCCTACTTGAGCACTATGTGATTTTACAGTTGTGACTTTACCACACACACAGTTTCTTGCCCTCCATGTCTGAGTGTGCCCCATTGTATCATGACATGTGTGTAAACACATGGTGATAATGGTCATTGTATTTATCTGTGCTGCATAGAAGCTATTATGGTAAACCCAGGACAAACAGCTACAAAAGGGGAGTAATAATTAGTCCCAGGGGATTAAAAGGCACCTCCCTATCCACCCCATTTACCTCAACTACTTCTTTACGAATATTATTGCCCACTGTGGAGAGAGAACCACTGGGCAATAAGGTTCAGCTGGAAAACAGGTTGCTAGGGAACCAATTAGGTTCAGCTGACTCCAACTACTTGGGACCTTTTTAAACCCTCCCCTGGGTGGTTGGAGGGGCAGAGTGAGGGAGTGAGAGGAGCAGGGAAGCTGCCAGTAGGCTGTTTGCAGCAAGACACCAGACCTTCCCAGTAGGGAGGCTGCACGCACTCCCCAGAAGGGAAGGAAAACAAGCACAAGGGACTGACTGAGGAGATGAGTAGCAGGACCCTGTGCCACCTATAAGGATTTGCCTTGCCCCAAACCTGAGTCTCCAAGGCTAAAAGGGACTGAGCCTACTGAGGCGAACAAGGTATTTTGCCACACTTGGTGTCAGAAGTGGGATGTGGTGAATGAATAAGGCTCTGTGGCAAGCCATCTCAGGGCAGGGTAAATCACACACACACACACACACACACACACACACACACACACACACACGGAGGATGTAGTGAAGGCATTGGTACAGGCCACTGTGGCCCAACAAGAGGCTACCAGGGTGCAGATGGCTGCCCAGCAAGAGTCAGCACAGGCCCCAGGGGATCCGGCCGCTGTGGGTAAGCAACTATTTACAGAAGATGACTACATATGACAATATAGAGGCCTATCTCCTCGCCTTCGAGAGGATGGCACTGTGGGAGGCCTGGCCCCAAGACCAGTGGGCAGGTATCCTGGCTCCATTTCTGTGTGGGGAGCCCCAGAAGGCCTATTTTGACATGACCACAGAGACAGATATGGATTACCCCAGCTGAAGGCAGACATTCTGGCAAGGTCAGGTGTGAAATCAGCCATACGGGCCCAGCACTTCCATGAGTGGAAATACCAGGACAGCAAACTGCCGAGGTCCCAGCTATTTGATTTAAACCACCTCACCTTGAAGTGGCTCTGCCCCGAGACCCATGGGCCAGAGAAGATAGTGGAAATCCTTGTGTTGGACAGGTACATGAGGGGGTTGCCGCTGGACATACGGGGGTGAGTCTGGCAAAACAATCCCTCCTTCTATAATGAACTAGTTGCCCTCGTAGAGAGACACCTAGCAGCCGAAGACCTTTTGCAGACCACCAGGGAAGGAAGGCACCAGAATCAGAGGCAAGTCTCTGCACAGAGGTCCCAGTTTGCCCTAGCACCAGGGAGGAAGGAGGCTGAAGAGCAGCCAGAGGTCCCAGAGAGACTTGAGGACTGGGGGGAGAAATGCTCAGGGGATAAAGCCCAGTTCCCCGAAAAACCAGGGACTGCCCCGAGCAGGGTACTGATGTTATGCATGTGACAAATTGGGGCATATTGCTGCCCAATGCCTAAATCTAGAAGAGCCCATGCAGTGCGAACTGGGAGATATAGGGGGACCATGTGATCTAATAAGTCTAGTAGGGGATGTAGTGGTCCCTCATAGATACACTAGACCCGTTAAGATGAATGGTATAGAGACCACTGCGTTAGTAGACTTGGGAAGTGCAATCACTCTGGTCTCGGGAAAGCTGGTCAGGCAGGACCAACTATCCCGGGCCAAACACTCAGGAATATCCTGTGTGCATGGGGATGTCGGTTACTACCCGACCATCCCTGTAAAAATAGAAGTTCTCGGAAACCCCACTAAGGTGACGGTGGGAGTAGTTCCGAAACTCCCCAACCCAGTCCTTATTGGACAGGACTTCCCGGGATTTGATAGCCTACTCCCTGGGGAGTAGGTGGAAGAAAATAATCAACCCAGGACCCAGGGGGTGGCCCAGATAAATAACACCCCCCCGGCCTTCCACGAATTTGGCCAGGATTTGTTCTCCCCGCTGGGAAAGCCCCAGAAGCCTCGGAGGGAACGGAGGGCGGATAAAAGGAGGGGAATGAGGATCTTGACCCAGTAACAGAAATCTACACTTGTAGGGGAAAGATGTGTCTCAACGGACAGTGGGGCGGGGCAGGAGATCAATGACCCAATATCCAGACCTTGTTCCCTGGGGGTTTTCCCCGAGGGGGAGACAGAGGTAGATCCCCCTGAGTTTGGACAAATGGGGACCTCACTCAGGAATTTTGGTCAGGATCAGGCCAATGATCCAATATACAGCAATATTCGTAAAGAAGTAGTTGAGGTAAATGGGGTCCCCGTGGAGGGGAGAGTCAAGGGCCCAGGGCCATATTATGTGATTAAGGATGATCTGCTATACAGAGTAGTCCAGGTCCAAGAGCAAGTAGTAGAACAACTCTTGGTCCCACAGAACCATCAGAGGGGCATGATGGATCTGGCCCACAGCCATCTGTTGGGGCCATCTAGGGGTAGATAAGACCCTTGATCGGATTTTTCAGAGGTTTTTTTTGGTCCAGCATTTATGCGGCTGTCCAGCGATATTGTACCTCCTGTCCAGAATGTCAGTTACATGGTCCTCAACCACACCTAAGGGCCCCTTTGGTATCTATACCAATTATTGAAATCCCATTTGAGCGAATAGCTATGGATCTAGTAGAGCCACTGGAGAAGTCAGCCTGGGGTCATCAGTACATTCTGGTAGTACTAGATTATGCCTCCCGATATCCCAAGGGTGTACCCCTACAGAACACCGTGTCCAAGGCCATAGCCAAAGAATTAGTCTGGATTTTTTCCAGAGTAGGGATACCTAAAGAGATCCTGATGGATGAAGGGACCCCCTTTGTGTCTAAGTTAATGAAGGACCTATGTACAATGCTCCATATACGGACCCTCAGGATGTCATTCTATCATCCCCAGACTGATGGTCTTGTTGAACGCTTCAATAGAACATTGAAGAACATGCTACGGAAAGTGGTTAGTCACGACGGGAAAGACTGGGACACCCTGCTGCCTTACTTGCTGTTTGCTGTATGGGAGGTTCCCCAAGCTTCCACTGGATTCTCCCCATTCAAACTGGTATATGATCGCCACCCGAGGGGCATATTGGACATGGCCAAAAAGGGCTGGGAAGAACATCCGAACACCGGGATAAACATCATTGAACATGTATTGTAAGTGAAAGACAGGATAGCCCAAGTCGCCCCCCCTTGTATGCGAACACCTGGAGAAGGCCCAAGGGGCCCAACGGGCATACTACAATCACCAAGCAATGACCCAGAAGTTCCAGGTGGGAGACCGGGTAATGGTGCTCATACCCATGGCAGAGAGCAAGCTCCAGGCCAGGTGGCAGGGGCCACATGAGATAATAGAAGCCATAGGAGAAGTCGACTATAAGGTCCGACAGCCAGAAGCTGGAGCAGATCTACCATATAAACCTGCTGAAAAAACGGCAGGATAGAGAAGCACATGTGGTTGCACTCGGGGCATATCCCTTAAAAGCAACCAGCCAGACCAAGTGGGAATATCCCCGGAGTTGACTCCGGAGCAACCATCTGAAGTGATCAGCCTGATTAAATGCAATCAGGATGTGTTCTCAGAAAAGCCAGGCAGGACTACTGAGGTTCACCATCACATCCTCACAGGGCCGGGAGTGAAAGTGAACGTCAAGCCATACCGGATCCCGGAGGCCAAAAGAGAGGAGATCAGGACAGAGGACAGGAAAATGCTGGCCTTAGGAGTCATTGAAGAATCTCCTAGCCAATGGTCAAGCCCAGTGATTTTAGTGCCTAAGCCGGATGGCAGCATGAGGTTCTGCAACGACTTCCGAAAGCTGACAGAGGTGTCCCAGTTTGATGCTGTCAAGGTTCCTTCCCACTCTGAACTCTCTGGTACAGATGTGGGGACCTGCATGAAAACCTCCTAAGCGTACTTTTACCAGCTTAGGTTAAAACTTCCCCAAGGTACAAATTAATTTTACCCTATGCCCTTAGATTTCCAATGCCACCACCAAATTTTAACTGGGTTTACTGGGAAACGTAGTTTGGACACATCTTTCCCCAAAAAATCCACCCAACTCTTGCACCCCACTTCCTGGGGAAGGTTTGGTAAAAATCCTCACCAATTTGCATAGGTGACCACAGACCCAAACCCTTAGATCTGAGAACAATTAAAAAGCTTTCAGTTTTCTTACAAGAAGACTTTTAATAGAATTAGAAGTAAAGAGAAGTGAAGGAATCACCTCTGTAAAATCAGGATGGTAGATACCTTACAGGGTAATTAGATTCAAAACATAGAGAATCCCTCTAGGCAAAACCTTAAATTACAAAAAAGAAACACAGACAGGAATGGTCATTCTATTCAGCACAGTTCTTTTCTCAGCCATTTAAAGAAATCATAATCTAACACATACCTAGCTAGATTACTTACTAAAAGTTCTAAGACTCCATTCCTGTTCTACACCAACATTCCACACAAAGATGGACTACAAGCCATCAAGAACACTATCCCCGATAATGTCATGGCTAACCTGGTGGCTGAACTTTGTGACTTTGTCCTTACCCATAACTATTTTACATTTGGGGACAATGTATACCTTCAGATCAGCGGCACTGCTATGGGTACCCGCATGGCCCCACAGTATGCCAACATTTTTATGGCTGATTTAGAACAACGCTTCCTCAGCTCTCATCCCCTAACGCCTCTACTCTACTTGTGCTATATTGATGACATCTTCATCATCTGGACCCATGGAAAAGAAGCCCTTGAGGAATTCCACCATGATTTCAACAATTTCCATCCCACCATCAACCTCAGCCTGGTCCAGTTCACAGAAGAGATCCACTTCCTGGACACTACAGTGCTAATAAACGATGGTCACATAAACACCACCCTATACCGGAAACCTACTGACCGCTATTCCTACCTACATGCCTCCAGCTTTCACCCTGACCACACCACACGATCCATCGTCTACAGCCAAGCTCTGCGATACAACCGCATTTGCTCCAACCCCTCAGACAGAGACAAACACCTACAAGATCTCTATCAAGCATTCTTACAACTACAGTACCCACCTGCGGAAGTGAAGAAACAGATTGATAGAGCCAGAAGAGTTCCCAGAAGTCACCTACTACAGGACAGGCCTAACAAAGAAAATAACAGAACGTCACTAGCCGTCACCTTCAGCCCCCAACTAAAACCCCTCCAACGCATTATTAAGGATCTACAACCTATCCTGAAGGATGACCCAACACTCTCTCAAATCTTGGGAGACAGGCCAGTCCTTGCCTACAGACAGCCCCCCAACTTGAAGCAAATACTCACCAACAACCACATACCACACAACAGAACCACTAACCCAGGAACCTATCCTTGCAACAAAGCCCGTTGCCAACTGTGCCCACATATCTATTCAGGGGACACCGTCACAGGGCCTAATCACATCAGCCACACTATCAGAGGTTCGCTCACCTGCACATCCACCAATGTGATATATGCCATCATGTGCCAGCAATGCCCCTCTGCCATGTACATTGGTCAAACTGGACAGTCTCTACGTAAAAGAATAAATGGACACAAATCAGATGTCAAGAATTATAACATTCATAAACCAGTCGGAGAACACTTCAATCTCTCTGGTCATGCAATTACAGACATGAAGGTTGCTATCTTAAAACAAAAAAACTTCAAATCCAGACTCCAGCGAGAAACTGCTGAATTGGAATTCATTTGCAAATTGGATACTATTAATTTAGGCTTAAATAGAGACTGGGAGTGGCTAAGTCATTATGCAAGGTAGCCTATTTCCCCTTGTTTTTTCCTACCCCCCCCCCCAGACATTCTGGTTAAACTTGGATTTATGCTGGAAATGGCCCACCTTGATTATCATACTCATTGTAAGGAGAGTGGTCAGTTTGGATGAGCTATTACCAGCAGGAGAGTGAGTTAGTGTGTGTCTGGGGGTGGGGGGGTGAGAAAACCTGGATTTGTGCTGGAAATGGCCCACCTTGATTATCATGCACATTATAGGGAGAGTGGTCACTTTGGATAAGCTATTACCAGCAGCAGAGTGAGTTTGTGTGTGTGTTTTTTGGAAAAAAGGGGGGGGGGTGAGAAAACCTGGATTTGTTCTGGAAATGGCCCACCTTGATTTTCATACACATTGTAAGGAGAGTGGTCACTTTGGATAAGCTATTACCAGCAGGAGAGTGGGGTGGGAGGGGGTATTGTTTCATGGTTTCTGTGTATATAATGTCTTCCGCAGTTTCCACAGTATGCATCCGATGAAGTGAGCTATAGCTCACGAAAGCTTATGCTCAAATAAATTGGTTAGTTTCTAAGGTGCACAAGTACTCCATTCCTGTTCTGTCCCCGGCAAAAGCAGCATACAGACAGACACAGACCCTTTGTTTTTCTCCCTCCTCCCAGCTTTTGAAAGTATCTTGTCTCCTCATTGGTCATTTTGGTCAGGTGCCAGCGAGGTTCCCTTTAGCTTCTTAACCCTTTACAGGTGAGAGGATTTTTCCTCTGGCCAGGAGGGATTTTAAAGGGGTTTACCCTTCCCTTTTTTTTTTATGACAGATGTGTACCATATACCCTGGATAGATGAGCACTTTGACAGATTGGGAAAAGCATGGTTTATGTCTACCCTTGACCTGACCAAGGGCTATTGGCAGATCCCCCTGGCCAAGGCTGATAAAGAGAAGACGGCCTTTGCAACTCCAGAGGGACTATATCAGTACACTGTCCTCCCCTTTGGGTTGCATGGGGTGCCCGCTACTTTCCAAAGGCTCATGGAAAAACTGTTACGACCTTCCCAGTAGGGAGGCTGCACTCACTCCCCAGAAGGGAAGGAAAACAAACACAAGGGACTGACTGAGGAGAGGAGTTGCAGGACCCTGTGCCACCTGTAAGGATTTGTCTTGCCCCAAATCTGAGTCTCCAAAGCTAAAAAGGACTGAGCCTACTGAGGTGAACAAGGTATTTTGCCACACTATATATAAACATGTTTCATTGCCTCATTTTATATATATATATTATTTTGTCCACTCCGGAGAGTCCAAATTATGTCATTGCCTCTTTCCAGTATATTGGATAAATTCTCACGTCCAGGTTCTGAATTCAGTAACATTGACATTTACAGTGTCACATGTGTAAATTCGATCAGAACAGAGCTGAATTAACTGTCCCTTACCCAATGTTCCCGGTGATACACTCTGACCCCCAAGAATCCCTCCAAGACAACTGAAGTGCTTTGCCTGGTTAGTGTTGACAAAATCTAGAGAGTTTGATCATCCTGAAGTCTTCTCTACCTCCTCACAGGACCTGCATCCTTTCCCCATACAAGGGTCTGTATATACCTGGTAAGTTTCAAGCAAAGCCAGACAGTTACTTCAGCTTTGGGCTGGGGGTTCGCTTCACAGATGGGTGAAGACTGCAAACACTAGGTTTTCACTAATATCTAGCTGAGTGTGGAAGTTCCTTCAGCCATGCTCATGTAAGAGGTTATGGGGGTAGGTTACATACAACCACTATTACACTCCCCTTTCCTGTACCTCAACTCCACTCTTTGCTGAAACACGGACCAGCGGTTCTGTTCTCACAGGACTTTTTGGACAGTGTTGCCCAGGTATTGCAGATGGATTGTGTGTATGACCCTGAATGTAAGTGTTAGAAACAGCTTCTGGTCAGTCAGCAGGAGACAGTATCATGCAACTATTCACTGAAAACTATTTCATACCATAAACAAACAGTATGTGGAGTACTTCTGATATACTTTTGAAAGCAAAAGCCATTAAGCAGTAAAGTTACCACTGCTCCATCCTGTAGAGATTCCAACAACTCTGCTGCTGGCTTTCAATATACAGGCATGTCATGACAGTTTGATTTATAAAATTTGTCTTACAATGAGAAGTTTTGGCATAATATTTACACATCTGTACTTTAGCACACACATGTCAACCCATTCTTTCCCCTCTGATTTTCTTTCAGAGATTATTTGCCAGGTTAGAGTGGGTCTACAGATGTAGTGTCTGTCACCTGGATTTCTTCAGAACCTGAACAGATCATGCATTTCAGCCCCCACTCAGTCACTTGTCAGAAAAAAAAGATGTCTAGTAGCTCCTCTGTCTCTGGGTTAATACCTGACTCGTTCTCCTCAGGTTCTGTTCTGTCAGTCTGTAGCCTGTATCTGGAGTGGGGTCAGTGTAGATAATATTGAGTCCCTGAGCTCTCACTTTGTAGTACATAGAAACCTCAGCACCTGTTATTCAGACACGATAAGGGTTTGCAGGACATGGATTTCAAAGTCAATTGCATGAGAGTTCATTGAAATGCAACTTCATTTCACACACAAAAGTAGTCTACTGCTCTTTCTCACTCTGACTGCCTCTGTCCTGTATTCACAAAATCCATACCACCCGGGAATGGTATTGGAACAGACATGGAGCTGAGCTGCCATAAGGAGTGCATATGTTAAACCCAGTTCTGGGGATATTTGCTCTACAGGTATATTGGGTTACAATCGGGATGTTTATGTCAAGGCTATCTTAGGTTAAACCGGTATGGCTGCTCTTAGTTTAATAAGAGACTTCTGGAAAACAAGGAGGTTGGGAAGTAAGAGATCAAGAAAAGCCGTCTCTCAGTCAGCACTTCAGGGAAGCTGAGAGACAACACCAGAGCTACAAGCTGGTAAGAGCCTATTTCCAGGCTCCAGCCATGTTACACTGTGTGTATTGCCAGGACTGGGAGTCTGTCCAGAGGTGGGGCAGCGGTTGCTGAGAAGCTCTTCGGACTGACACTCACAAACACTGCTCGGGAAATCTGAAGGCCCTCGGCCTGCCTGGATCCCCATCAGAGTTTCAGGGCTTGGTATCAGAGACAAGTACATACAGTTCTTTGAAAACCCTTTTATTCTCCCATGTTACACTTTCTTCCTACTCTTCAGATTAAACCGTATTTTGGTTCAAGAACGCTGGCTGACCACTCATCTCACCACTCCCAGAGGGAAGAACCACAGGTGTCAAACCCACTGGGACCTGCTTGGCAAGCACAGTTGACCCGCAGTGTGTGGTAGCCCAAGGCCCAGTCTGAGGGTGGGAGGAGGTTTCCACCCCATGAGAGGGAAAGCACTTGGAGACCAGAGAGGGGGCAGAGATGCTGGTAGCCCTGTGACTCTATAGGGCAGAGATTCTAGAGCCCTCAGCCAATCAGAAAACAGAAATAATCCCTGTCAGACCTGTTACCACAGAGCAATGCAGATCTGAATTCCTGCGCTCACAGTCAAATCAGAGAATAAAATAATTAAAAATACATTTCCTGATAAAATTTCCAGAGGCAAATAAACATGAGGTGATCTGGGAACTACTCACTGATATTCCTTGGGTCTCCTCTTGCTCAGCCCCTGGCAGAATTGGGCCGAGAGCACATGGCACTGGTAGAAATAGGACCCCTTGAGAAATTCTGACTCGGGGCATCAGGGTTTTAACCCACTGAGGTTGCTTCCAATCTCAGATTTCTGTGTAACCCGAATAACCCACCATGCAGCATGAGCAGATGTGGGGGAGGGGTTCCCAAGCTACCTAGTGCTGCCTGCCCTCCAGCCCCGTCACTGAGTCACCACGACAGCCCTGCTGAGTCCACGGTGGCTGCACTGAACATCTGCCAGTGGAAACAGCTTCCAGCCCTTCCCCTCCACTTCGCATTTTAAAGATAGTGAAACCTGCCAACGTACCCAATTCCTGCTAGACGGGAATCCGCTGACACCAGAGGTCTTCACCCTAAATGACAAGGAGTCATAGAGGAGATTGCATGGGCAGCAGGCTGTATCTGTTCAGATGGGGAGGCAGGTGTCTTTATGAAGCATGCCTGCACTTTTCCTTGGGGGCCACTTGGCCATTAGGGAATGTCAGCTCCTTGACTTAGTGTGTACCATCTTTATCCACCGTCACAGCCAATGGCAAACTGCAGGAGACCAATTCACAGGGGATGCATGCTGATGATACCTAATTGGACTGCAGCACCAGCCCAGCTGCAGGCTCTGTTACTGGAATCCGGGCTTGTCATCACTGTTCATATGGTTCTGATTAATCACAGGGCTACCTCAGGGCGGCCGAGTGGTAACGATGATGCTGTCAAAGCTGTGATCTGCTGAAATAAATAATAAATACTACTAATAAGGGAAAGGATATTCCACAAGATTCCCTATGGATTTCCCTCGGATCATGCCAAGAGGGGAGGTCCCTTCCCTTCTCCCTGAGGAATGAAAAGGGGACCAGAATCCAGGGATCCCCAAAGTTAGGCAGAGATCTGAGTGATCCACTCTGAGCTAGGCCCACCCTCCCACAATCTCTCTGCCTCTACATCTTCTCTACGTCCCTCTCCAGCTCACGGCTAGCACAGGTTCATCAGCGATATGCTACTATGGCCTGTCACAGGATCTGCTGAAGCGGGGTTGTACAGGGTGGAGGTGGCTGCTCAGTGATGGGAGGGCTGGTTAGAGTAGCTGATGGACACAATATCCCAGCCACAGACTGTCCCCATATGTACTCTAGCAACACCATCATAGGACCCAACAACATCAGCCACACCATCAGTGGCTCATTCACCTGCATATCTACCAGTGTGATATATGCCATCATGTGCCTCTCAACCATGGACATTGGCCAAACCAGACAGTCTGTACATAAAAGAATAAATGGACACAAATCAGACATCAGGAATGGTAACATTCAAAAGCCAGTAGGAGAACACGCCAATCTCCCTGGGCACTCCGTTGCAGATTTAAAAGTAGCCATACTTCTTCAACAAAAAAACTTCAAAAACAGACTCTAAAGAAAAACTGCAGAGCTACAATTCATTTGCAAACTTAACACGATTAATTTGGGCTTGACTAGGGACTGGGAGTGGCTGGCTCACTGCAAAAGCAATTTCCCCTCTCTTGGTATTGGCACCTTGTCATCAACTATTGGGAGTGGGCCACATCCACCCTGACTGAATTGAACCTGTCAACACTGGTTCTCCTCTTGTAAGGTAAGGCCCTTCTTTTCATGTGCCAGTATATTTATGCCTGTGTCTGTAATTTTCACTCCATGCATCTGATGAAGGGGGCTTTTTGCCCAAGAAAGCTTATGCCCAAATAAAGCTGTTAGACTTCGGGGTGCCACCAGACTCCTCATTGTTTTTGTGGACACAGACTAACACAGCTACCCCTCTGATACATGAAATATATGGCAGAATGTGGGTAAAACAGAATAGGAGACATACAATTCTCCCCCAAGGAGTTCAGTCACAAATTTAATTAGTGCTTTTTTTTAATGAGCATCATCAGCATGGAAGCATGTCCTGCCATGGGAAATGTCCCCCCATCTTGAATACAATAGTTTCTGGATTCACACCATCAAAGAAGCACAGCCGTAGTTCCAACACCAGCAGACACAGGAATGCCTCACCTCCAAAATGTTTCAGCATCTATGCTCTTCATCTGAAAAATAAAACAAAACTTTTCCCCCTCCCTATGTAGCAGGAGGTTACACAATAACAAAAACTAAACATTAACTTATGCTCAAACCATGCAGCTGAGTTCTCCCTCTCCCTTTCTCGGGGGTGAGCTCTTGATTTATTTTTTCCTCACTGTGCTCCAAACGCCCTCTTGGGGTCGAGCATGTGCAGTAATTTTAATTTGTTTGGAACCTATCAGGGTTTTCTCCTTTCCAACTTTTCAGCTGTGAGGAGTGGAACCATTTCAGTGTGGTTTTCTTCTCTGACTGGATTTCTAGCTGATAAACAGTGGGACTTCTCTTATTGCAAATTCTCACAGGTCCTGCCCAGACTGAATTTAGGGTTGTCAGGGTTCCCTCCCCACTCTGAACTCTAGGCTACAGATGTGGGGACCCGCATGAAAGACCCCCTAAGCTTATTTCTACCAGCTTAGGTTAAAAACTTCCCCAAGGAATAAATCTCTGTTTGTCCTTGGACTGGAGTATGCTGCCACCACCAAGTGATTTAGACCAAGAATCAAGGAAAGGACCACTTGGAGTTCCTATTCCCATTAAGTATCCATCCAGACCTACACCCCCCCTTCCTGGGGAGGCTTGAAAAATAAACAAGGTGAGCAAAACCAGACCCTTGGGTTTGTAGGACACTAAAAAGCCAACCAGATTCTTAAAAAACAGAACTTTATTATAAAGAAAAATAGTAAAAGAAGCACCTCTGTAAAATCAGGATGGAAGGTAATTTTTACAGGACAATCAGATTCAAAACACAGAGGATTTCCCTCTAGGCCAAACTTTAAATTTACAAAAATAAAACCAGGAATACACCTTCCTCTCAGCACAGATAAAATCAGAAGACAAAACAAAAATAAGCTAACACATTCCCTTGCTAATACTTACTGATTCTAATGGAGTTGGATTGCTTGCTTCCTTGATCTGTGCCTGGCAAGCACTCAGAACAGACAAACCAAAACCAAATCCCCCCACCCCCCCCCACCCCAGATTTGAAAGTATCTTGTCCCCTTATTGGTCCTTTTGGTCAGGTGCCAGCCAGGTTACCTGAGCTTCTTAACCCTTTACAGGTAAAAGGATTTTGTGCCTCTGGCCAGGAGGGATTTTATAGTACTGTATACAAGAAGGTTGTTACCCTTCCCTTTATATTTATGACATGCCCCCCAAATCGCAGAACGTGTCAGACAGCTGGTTCCACACTGGCTGTGATTTCTTCCTGGAGCTCTAGGAGAAAACAGAGTTAATTAGACACATGTACCTTTAGATGTACTACTGACTATATAAAAACTAACAATATTTTCCACATCTCAAGGACGATTTTAACCAGTTGATTCTAGGAAACTTTCACGGGAGAGTGCATAAGTCACTTTGTTAGAAGCTCCTGAGATGTGTTGTATTTCAAAATCAAAATCTTGGAGAGCTAAAGTCCACCGAAGAAGTTTTTCGTTATTGTCCTTGACGGTATGAAGCCACTGTAGCACAGCATGGTCGGTTTGCAGGTGGAAATGCCGTCCCCAAATGTATGGGCATAGCTTTTCCAGCGCATACACAATGGTATAACATTCCTTTTCACTGACTGACCAGTGGCTTTCCCTCTCAGACAGTATTTTTGCTGAGAAACACGACAGGATGGAATTCTTGATCCGGTCCTTCCTGCATTAAAACTGCTCCCACTCCACACTCAGATGCATCTGTGGTTACTAGGAATGGTTTGTCAAAGTTTGGGGCCCTTAGCACAGGGTCAGACATGAGTGTCGCTTTAAGCTGGTTAAAGGTCTTCTGACACTCTTCAGTCCACTGAACTGCCTTTGGCTGTTTCTTTTTGGTTAGGTCGGTCAGTGGGGCAGCGATTTGGCTGTAGTGAGGTACAAATTACCTGTAATATCTGGCCAAGCCTGTTTTTGACTTTGGGACAAGCCACTTTTGGATAGCATCCACTTTGGCCTGTAGGGGGTTGATAGTTCCTTGACCTACCTGGAGCATCTACAAAAAGTCTTCGAGAGCGTAAGGGAGGCAAGACTAACTGTTAAGGCTAAAAAGTGTCAAATAGGCCTAAACAGAGTGACTTACCTTGGACACCAGGTGGGTCAAGGAACTATCAACTCCCCACAGGCCAAAGTGGATGCTATCCAAAAGTGGCCTGACCCAAAGTAAAAAAAAACTTAGAAAAGCTCTGGAATCTGTCCTGGCAGTATGACCCCTTCTTGTACTACATTTCACCTAACCACACAAATTTCTGCCCTGTATGTTCCCATCCAAGGTGTTCCCTGCCATTAATGCTGGCAGCCTTTGTGTGCTTCATGCCTTGTGCAAAAGCTAATTTTAGAAACCCAGTGTGACAAGTGACTGATTAATGGGGGGCTTCTGTGCTCAGGGTGGTAGAATTCACATAAGATACCTATTTCCTGCTTCCCCCAGCACAGGGCATTTATTCCTCAGGTGATCAGTGGAATTACAATGATAGCGCATTCTCAGATCTTCTGTTTTTTACAGGAGATTTAGATCAGGGATTTTAAGAATGGCTTTGGGGAGGTGAGTGCCCAGATTTTCAGCCAGCCTCTTTCTTCCCAGGAGTAAAACTTGAACCTTGTGTCCTACCAAGTTTAAAGCCCTCTCACTGTGTTTTTTTTTTCACAATAGATGCCTGTGTTTGCTCAAATCATCAGCTAGAGAAGCCATCTCATCCAGAGTTTTTAACTTCTTGTCCCATAACCATTATTTTACAACATATTTGCATATGTTTAAGGCATGATCCTGAGCAAAAAGGTCAAACATTCCTAAAAAGTTTGTAACACCTTTACCCCTTACTCACTTTCCCATCAAATCTTTCATTTGTTTATATATTCCATATTACTCATACCTGCACCCCTCTTAAGATTCATAAATTTAGCTCAATATGCTTATGAGGTAATCTGAAATTGTTTTAAAACCATTTCTTTGAATTTACTAAAGTAAAGCATCCTCAATTGGCAATTTATTGAATATATCCAGAGCTTTACCAGTCAACTTTGCAACTGAACGGGGCATATTTTGGTAGTCAGGAATCTTATGAATCACACAAAACTTCTCACAGGTAGTAAAGTATTCAGCAATATCACCTGCCTCATTGTATGTCGGACACAATGGTTCCCATTTGTCAATTTTCAGAGAGGTAGGAATCAGTGGAGGGTAGGAGGGTTCTGGTTCTGCTTTTCCATCAAGTTCAACTGGTGTTTCTGCTCAGTTTCTTGTTGTTTTAGTGCCATAGCCCTATTGTGTTCAGCCTCCTCTCTGGCAGTCTCTCTCTGCTTTATCTCCAGAATTCTCCTTTTGTTTATTTCTACTGCCTGCAATCCAAAGTGCTCCAATTTCACAATTGTTTCACTGTTTTCACTCATCTTCCTCCTTTTCTGCCCCCACTTCCCATTCCTTAAATAAGCAAAGAGAAAATAACAAACTGGTAACCTCTTAAACTGATCTCCTGACACCACACATAAAGTCTCACTTAAAATCTCCACACCAGTGTATATGAAGAACAAGTCTCACACAGAACAAGTTGTGTCTTTCACCATTTGCCGTGCCATTATGACAGACTTCTGCTGGTTGCAACCTGGAACTGGGGTACCACTGAGCCCTCTGGCATACCAGTCTGGGCCCCCTCTTGTGATAATGTCAAAAGCTAAAAACCCCTCCAGATCCTGCACTCACATAAATATTCACAGACAGGGTCACACCCAGGTGAGTTATGTGAATGCTTTTGCCAGCCACTCATGAAATAACAATAGAGAGGTTTCACCCAGTTCCCCCAAGCTCCCCAGCCTAGGATCCCAGAGCGCTACCATCTTGTCCTTTTCAGATGCCTGACCAGTGTAAGTTAATTACCCAGTCCATCCCTCCCTCAATCTGGAGAGGACAAAGCAGAAGCAGATTTCCTGAGCAGATTTGCCTTTACACTTCAAACAAGACACTGTTTTATGTAAAAAATTGACATCAGATGTATAAATTAAAGAAAGATAGATATTGAGTGATTATAAGTAACAAGTGTACAGATCAAAGTAGATTACCATAAAGCAAAATTGCAATCTGTGTTCTATAAAAGAGACAGGTTTTGAATCATGCACTCTCTTACCCTGATGGTGCAAACAGTTCTCCATTCTTCCATACATGTGCTGGGTTTTCTGCAATCACCTCCCCAGTCAAAGTCTTTTTCAACTTCACTGTCCCAAACAAAGCCCCCAACATGGTTAGTGGAACAGTACATGCAAAAGATGGAGTCCAGCATCACATAAGCTGGGCACATGCCCTTGCAAGAATCATAGCAGGGACCATTACCCATGTTCTGGCTATAATGTCCACAGGAACATTAAAATCCATCAGGTGGGAATAAGCTTCCTCCATGGCCCATTGTGTTCATTGATGTGCCATCAACTTGAATAGTCCATTCACAATGTGCTGGGTAGACTGGATTTAAGCTACCTTATGTGAGCTACCACATGAACAAACACATTTGAAATACAGGCACATTGTCAGATCTGATAACTTCAGATACAAAAGTGATACATGCATACAAATAGGATAATCATATTCAGCAAACCACAACTTTCTCCTAGAAACCTTGCATGACATATTTTGTAGAAGGTTTGTTGCAATTACATAACAGTATTGAATATGGGGGTGCCAGGGTGTTGCTTTGGGGTACAGAGGATTACAGCAATATATTTACAGAACTAGAGCTCTCTGAGATCTAATTTTCTATTGTATATGATACATACATCCATATCCTGAAAAGACTGCATTTTGGTCTCTACCACAGGAGAAAAGCAAACCGAGGTACAGAGCAAAGGAAAATGAAAGAAAGTTTTCCCTACTACCCATCACGTGCACAATACATGACCCTCTGAAAATGTCCCTCTCACTTTCCTTGTTCAGCAAGTGTCACCCTTCTTTGTCAGACCTCAGCCTCACACACATTACTGGATCAACAATCCTTTTGCCACCGTATCTTGAGAGTCATTCATCCTATCAGTCATCTTCAAAATTGTCACTGCATATCCCAGAGTAATGCAGCCTCCTTGCAAACCAAGCATTTCCCGAATTGATCTCTGGGAAGGGGCTTAAGGCATCCAGTTATATATTTCTGCGTTGGTAGTCTTGTGTTACTGAAGCTCCTGGTGTCCACAGAATAAGTGGTTGTGTAGAGGCATTCCTCAATATATCCAATTTAGAATTTGCTGGTCTTTCACTCTTGTAATGTGTCCCCAGCAAGAAAGCTACCAGAATGGACACAGCTGATGGGGGTGGTTACTGGGTTCAATATATCCTCTCTCCTGATCTTGTACAGCCCCTTGATGTGAAGCAGCTGCTGGAAACCACAGGCATGGAAAGCATAAGCCCAGAGTTCCTCAGTTTTCCTCAGCCCCCTCCATATCACTGCCATCCCTGGGAGGTGGGGTGCCCAGTGTTCTATAGATCTGCAGCTTTGTAGGAAGCCTGCTGCCATGACATCCCCACAAATGCTATGGAAGGGAACAGGGCAGCAGTTGCTCTTGTTCAAACATCCATAGATTTCAAGCAGCATCCAGACCTGTGTATGAAGCTGCCACCTGCCCAGCAATCCTTCCAGACAGGTTCATATTGAGCTGGTTGCAGTTTGCAGCTGCAGGTTGCTTAGTGTTGCCAACTTGGCCGGATCAGATGGACAGGACACCATTGCTGCAAATGATGTCCGATCTGACTGAGTTGGCAACCCTAAGGTTGCTTGATGGTCATGGCCAGGGATTTTGTTTTACTGTGATTAATAACCAGACTAATGCACCCATCTTCTTGCCCAGCCAGATCAGCTCTCAGCTGCAACAATTCACAGTGCTACACCTGCAATTGTCACTGAAGTCAATTTAAAAATAGCCCCTTGTCCATTTGTAATTGGTTCTTTGGTTGGGTTGCACATTAGAAGTGGCAGAGAGAGGGAGGGGTGTGTGTTGGGTGATGTCTTAGACATTTTGCTAAGGGTATCATAAAATCCCTCCTTACCTGTAAAGGGTTAAGAAGCTCAGGTAACCTGGTTGGCACGTGACCAAAAGGACCAATAAGAGGAGAAGATACTTTCAAATCTGTGGGGGAAGGTTTTTGCTTTGTTCTCTTTGTTGTTTCTTTCCGGATCAGCGAGGAATCAGGACAGGGGAAAAACATCTCCCAAAGCCCTACTTGAACTAACCATCTAGATTACAAAAATTGTAAGTAAAGCAAGGAAATGTGTTAGTTTATCTTTTGTTTTAGCTTGTGAATTTTCCCTGTGCTAGAGGGAGGTTTATCCCTGGTTTTTGTAACTTTAAGTTTTGACTAGAGGGAAATCCTCTGTGTTTTTGAATCTGATTGTCCTGTAAAATTACCTTCCATCCTGATTTTACAGAGGTGTTTCATTTACCCTTTTTTTCTTCATAATAAAGTTCTGTTTTTTAAGAATCTGGTTGGGTTTTTAGTGTCCCACAAACCCAAGGATCTGGTTTGTGCTCACCTTGTTTATATTTCAAGCCTCCCCAGGAAAGGGGGTGTAGACTTAGGGGTATATTTTATGGGAATAGGAACTCCAAGTGGTCCTTTCCCTGATTCTTGGTCTAAATCACTTGGTGGTGGCAGCATACCCCAGTCCAAGGACAAAGAGCAATTTATTCCTTTTGGAAGATTTTAACCTAAGCTGGTAGAAATAAGCTTAGGGGGTCTTTCATGCGGGTCCCCACATTTGTACCATAGAGTTCAGAGTGGGGAGAGAACCCTGACAGGTGAGTTACAAAGGAAAGGGAGAAGTGGATGCAAATGCACAGAGAGAGAGAGGGAGAGGGGGAGAGAGAAAGAGAGATGGGAAATAACTGAACTAAACAGGGATCAGTCTGGGAACCAGAGCACTCAGGCAAACACTGTGGGCAGAGGAACCACATTTGGGTGAGGAGAATATCTTTTGGACATGTATCCAACCAGACCCACTCCCCTTCCACTCACAGAGACCTGCTCACCAAGTGCCAGGGCCAGGAGACTCCTTTTGGCTCGGTTCCCTAGATTCTCCAGTTGCTTCAGCACACCCTTTCCTGACCTCCCTGTTGGGAACACTTTTTTTCCAGTTTCTCTCTTTTGGGTCACAGGGTCGTTAAACCAAAAAGACCCAGACCTTGCAAAAGGGGTTGCTAAAACAATTCCTCAACTTTAGACAGAACAAGAAATATCCACATCTAGGTAAACTCAATAGAACACCTGGACGACATTCCATGCCTCAATATTCTCACCACCCTGGAGCATTATGTGGGATTTGGTAAGAGCCATCTAGAGTGTCCAGGGGCTACGTCCTTCAAATCCTGGCTTCTCCACCTGGAGTCTGTCTCTCTGCTTCAGCCATAGCCCTGCAACCAAAGAGTACCCCCTGCCACCCTTGTTCCACTCTTATGCCCCAGCTTCTTCTGGCTCTCTGACTCATCCACTCTCTGTGTTTATAAAGGGCTGGATCTACACCTCTTCTCTTTTTCCACTCTTCTGGGGTGGTTCCACTCCTTCCATGCCCACCCCACTGCTGAGTCACAGGAGAAAACTGGCTTTATCTAGAATGCTGTTACTTCTTTCTTCTGTCTGGGCAAGATCTTGTTAGGTCTGATAGTCTTTAATGACAAACCTATTTATAGACACATGCTCCCAGCTTCTGCCTTTGGCGAGGCAGTTTTTTTTATGAAGAGAGGCAGGGTGTGATGGGTTCGGTCACAGAGACCCCCTTGGGACTGCCACCTGATGTGCTGGAACTACCTCTGAGCCTCTTTTCTCTGGCAGCTTGGGAATTCAGTACCCTGTCTTGTTGAGCCAGACATGGTAGCCTGCTACAAACACAGCCCTAAGTCTGAACCATGTCCCCCAAAAGCTGCAGGCTTAACTGAAAACAGCTTAAGAAGTGCTCCTGTCTCCAACACCAAGACACCCAGTTCACAATGGGGTCCAAATCCCACATAAATCTGTCTTACGCTGTATCAAGCTTATACAGGGTAAACTCATAAATTGTTTGCCTTCTATAACACTGATAGAGAGATATGAAAAGCTGTTTGCTCCCCCAGGAATTAATTACTTGCCCTGGGTTAATTAATAAATAAAAAGTTATTTTATTAAATATAAAAAGTAGGATTTAAGTGGTTCCAAGTAATAACAAACAGAACAAAGTAAGTTACCAAGCAAAATAAAATGAAACATGCAAGTCTAAGCCTAATACAGTAGGAAACTAAGTGCAGGTAAATCTCACCCTCAGAGATGTTCCTATAAGCTTCTTTAACAGACTAGACTCCTTCCTAATCTGGGTCCAGCAATCACTCACACCCCTGTAGTTACTGTCCTTTGTTCCAGTTTCTTTCAGGCATCTCTTTGGGGTGTAGAGTCTATCTTCTGAGGAAGCTGAAGACAAAATGGAGGGCTTTCCAGGGCCTCTTATATTCTCTCTCGCGCAACATCACAGCCACAAGGTGAGGTCTCTTGCCACCTGGGCAAGTCATGTCTATGATTGATTAGCTTTTTGCAGGCCGACGCCATTGTTTACATGTTAGTTTGAAAGTTCCCAGGAAAGCTCAGATGTGGATTGCCATCTCCGAAAGACCATTATTAACTAAGTACTCCCAATTACTTGAATGACCCCTTCACACTATGTTGACCAAATCTATCTTATGTGCTTCCTACAGCAAACACTTTAAATACAAGTATAGAGCCAATGCTCATAACTTCAGATATAAAAATGATACATTCATACAAATAGGATGAATATATTCAATAGATCATAGTCTTTTCAAAGTTATGTTACATGGCATATCGAGCATAAAATATATTTCAGTTATATCATATTTACTCTCATAAGCATATTTCTATTAAGCATTATGGGGTGCAACATCACACACAGTTATTAAAATAACAAAGGGCTAGTCGTTAAATTAAATTAAGGCTTTTTAGATGATCCTGAAAGCAATGCCGGGCACCCCTATTAAAAGATAGGAAAGAAGGGTAAGAACATCTGGTGAGAATGGAAAGAGGTAAATAGTGCTGTCCCCCAGGGGTCTATACTGGAACCAGTGCTGTTCAACATACTGATCTTGAAAAAGGGATACACAGTGAGGTGGCAAAACTAGCAGACAATATAAAATTAATTAAGATTGTTAAATCCAAAGCAGATTGCAAAGAGCTACAAAGGGATCTCACAAAACTGGGTTATGGGACAATACAATGGCAGATGAAATTCAGTGTTGATAAATGCAAAATAATGTACATGGCAAAATATAATCCCAACTACACAGAGAAAAAGATAGGGTCAAAATTAGAAAGAAAAGAAATGATCATTGTGAATAGTTCTCTGAAAACAACAGTGGCAATCAGAAAAGCAAACCAAATGTTGGGAATTATTAGGAAGGGGACAGATAATAAGACAGAAAATATCATATTGCCTCTATAAATCTATTGTACATCTGCATTGATTAGGCCTCAACTGGAGTATTGTGTTCGGTTCTGGGCACCACATTTCAGGAAAGATATGGACAAATTGAAGAGACCCCAGAGAAAAGCAACAAGGATGATTAGGGGTGTGGAAAACTTGACCTATGAGGGAAGATTGAAAGAACTGGGTTTATTTAGTCTGGAAAAGAGAAGCCTGAGAGGGGACATGATAACAGTTTTCAAATATCTACACGGTTGTTACAAGAAGGAGGGAGAAAAATTGTTCTCCTTAATCTCTGATGATAGGACAAGAAGCAATGGACTTAAATGGCTGCAAGGGAAGTTAAGGTTGGACATTAGGAAAAACTTCCTAACTGTCAGGTTGGTTAGGCATTAGGATAAATTGCCTGGGGAGGTTGTGGAACATCCATCATTGGAAATTTTTAAGAGCAGGTTAGACAAACACCTGCCAGGGATGTTATACATAGTACTGGTCCTGCTATGAGTGCAGGGGACTGGACTTGATAAGTCTCGAAGTCCCTTCCACTTCTATGATTCTATGATCTATATCTTGAATACTGCATACAGATCTGGTCACCCCATCTCAAAAAAGATAAATTGGAAGTGGCAAAGGTACAGATAAGCAAATAGAAATGATTAGGGGTATAGAATTCCTTCTTTATGAGGAGAGATTAAAAAGATTGGGACTTTTCAGCTTGGAAAAGGGATGAATAAGGAGGGATATGATAGATGTTCTATAAAATCATGACAGGTGTGGAGAAATTGAATAAGGAAGCGTTATTTACTCCTTCTCATAACACAAAAACTAGGGATCACCCAATGAAATTAATAGGCAGCAGATTTAAAACAAACAAAAGAAATAATTTCTTCATAGATTCCAATAAGAATTAGATAAGTTCATGGACAGTAGATCCATCAATTTTTATTAGCCAGGATGGGCAGAGATCCAGCACCATGTTCTGCATGTCCATAGCATCTGTTTTCCACAGCCTGGGAGTGGGGGACAGGGGTGAATCACTTGATGATTACTTGTTCTGTTCATTCCCTCTGAAGCATATGGTATTGGCCACTGTCAGAAAACAGGATACTGGACTAAATGGACCATTGGTTTTACCCAGTATGGTCATTCTTATGCTCTTATATAAACCCCAGGTATATCTGCCCTCCACTGTAATGCACCATAACCCTCTCCCATCTCAGAGTTCAGATAGAACCCAGGAGTCCTGGCAGGGTCTCCTTCTCCACAGAGTTACTAATAAAGTAAGACTATTCATTAGAATTTTAAACCTAAGCAGTGTCCCTTAAGTGACTTGCCAGAAGATGCCAGAATATGTTAGTACTAGAGCTGAGTGGGTCTAATATTTATTTTTTTTCTTTCTTTTATATAGGAATTAGATACAGTACTCCTGTCAGCTATTTGCTAAGTTATCTGCCAAAAAAATTAGAGTTTTGAGTGCCTGTGTAGCCCTTGAATAACAGTTAAAGTTGTCATCCCTAACAAAATCTGAAATGGCACTCTTGCAGCTAGCAGGGGAGGGACATGGAGATGATCCAGCGAGTGATAAGGAGACGAGAGGAGTAAGTGACAGGGGCATGTCCTTTTGGGGGAAAGAGGCAGAGCAGGGGCATAACCTTTGTGGAAGAGGTGGGGCAAGTGGTGGGACCTTGGGGGTCAAGTTACCAGAATTTGAAAGGTGTCAACTTTGCCAGTTTGCCAGTTTGTCAAGTTTGTAAGGTTAAGAAAGGGTTTAAAGTTTCTCTGACTGTCCATTATGTAATCCAGCGAAGAGGGCCCACCACCATGTCACAAGCCAGCTCTGTGCAGAGCTTGGTCTGAGAGCAAAAGCACTAGGAGTAAATATTAGGTCCATTTAGGAGTAAAGAGCTGGAGCAGCCTGTCCCGGATCTGTTTGGTCCTGAAACCGAAAATGATGGGATTTAGCATGGGGGGTACCAGCAGGCACACATTAGCAAAGAGAATGTGGAAATGCAGGGCCACATGGTGGCCAAACCGATACGTGAGGAGAGTGAAGAGACCTGGGATGTAAAAGGCTAAAATGGCAAAGAGGTGGGAGCCACAGGTCCCAAAAGTCTTGAGCCAGGCGTCCTTTGTGGGGAGGCTGAAGATGGCCCTGAGGATCTGGATATAGGACACAGCTATAAAAAACATATCTAGACAAATGACCAAGTTTGCCACAGTGAGGCCATAGTAACTACTGATGCGGATGTCAGCACAGGCCAGATTCACCACGGCCATGTGCTCACAGCATGTGTGGGGGATGATATTGGTTCTGCAATATGGCCACTGCCTTGCAAGCAAGGGACAGGGCAGTGCAAGCATACTGCCACGCAAAACCACAGCCAGGCCAATCTTGGCCACAATTGGGTTTCTCAGGGTGGAGGAGTGTCTCAGTGGATTGCAGATGGCCACGTAGCGATCAAAAGCCATGGCCATGAAGATCCCAGACTCTATTGCAAAGAAGCAATGAATGAAGAACATCTGGGTGAGACAGGCACTGAAATCGATCTTCCTGGAATTGAACCAGAAGATGCTCATCATTTTGGGAATGGTGCTTGTGCACAGGACCAGGTCGGTGATGGCCAGCATGCAGAGGAAATAGTACATCGGCCCATGGAGGCTCGGCTCCGTCTTCACGATGAACAGGATGGTGAAGTTCCCCAAGATGGCTATGATGTACATGGTGCAGAAGGGGATGGAGATCCAGACATGGGCAGCCTCCAGGCCAGGAATGCCCAGCAAGATGAAGGTGGAGGGGTTGGTGAAGTCGGTTGTGTTGGAATCTGACATGGAGTAGGGGGAGAAAGTGTCCAACTCTGAGGCAGAACAGTGTCTCCTGCATGTACCGTATATTCCCCTGTCTTCCTGTAGGTGCCCAGGGTCTAGCGTGAAGGTCGCAGGACAAATGCCTGGATGGAGAGACAATGTTAATATGAGACACAACATGCACAGCTGGAGGCTATTCTCATGGGTGAAATAGATTGCTCAATCTTCACAAACAGAGAAATGCCATTTTCATTATTGAGATAAATGAATTATGAAAAACTTTAACCCTACTAATGCCAATTCCATTTTTGTTGTGCTCCATGCATCAATCATTCCTACACGTTGTGTTGAGGGAAACCTGAAAAGGCACCAGCAGGAAACACAGGCATTGGGTCTTGCTCTGCTCCTCTCTGCTAGATTTCAGAGCCCATTAGTACCCAGGGTTTTCTCCCCATGAAAGTCTTCGTTTGATCCTCTTTTTGATAAGATAAATAGATGAAGCTTGTTAAGACTCAATGTCAGAGGCATTTTCTCCAGTCACCAATCATTTTTGTTATTTTTTATGCACCCTCTCCCATTTCTCAAGATCCTTTTGAAAAAGTGGAACCCAGGACTGCATGCAGTCAGTTTCACCAATGCCATATGGAGAGGTAAAATCCTTTCGCTGCTCCAACTCACCACTCCCTTGTTTATGCATCCAAGGATCTCATCAGCCCTTTCCACCACGGCATCACACTGGGAGCTCATGGTGAATTGGTTCTCCACAGTCACCCCTAAATCCTTTTCAGGGTCCCTGAATTTCATACACCAAACCCTCCACAGCAATAAATATGCCTGCCCTGTTCTCCTTATTGTAACCAATGTACCAATCTTTGTATCCTGCACAAATTTTATCTGCACTGATTTTCTATTTGCTTCCAAATCATTGACGAAAACACTGAATAGCATCGGGCCTAAAACTGATTTTTACAGAATACCACTAGAAACACCCTCATTTGTTGACAATCAAACAGACTTCAACGAGAGACTGCTGAATTGGAATTAATTTGCAAACTGGATACAATTAACTTAGGCTTGAATAGAGACTTGGAATGGATGGGTTATAACACAAAGTAAAACTATTTCCCCATGATTATTCCCCCGCCCCCAACTGTTCCTCAGTTGTTCTTGTTAACTGCTGGAAATGGCTCACCTTGATTATCGCTACAAGAAGTTTCCCCCCTCCCCCCACCCTGTTCTTCTGCTGGTAATAGCTCATCTTAATTGATCACTCTCCTTGCAGGTTTGGTTTTTCGGTTTTGTTTTTTTCTCATGTTCTGTGTCTATATATATATGTCCTCACTGTGTTTTCCACTAAATGCATCCGATGAAGTGAGCTGTAGCTCATGAAAGCTTATGCTCAAAGAAATTGGTTAGTCTCTAAGGTGCCACAAGTCCTCCTTTTCTTTTTGCGAATACAGACTGACACGGCTGCTACTCTGAAACCTAATAACTGCTTTCTGAGATCTGTCAGTTATCCAGTTTTTAGTCCATTTAACATGTACTCCACTGCTATTGCATTGTGTTCCTTTTTTTATCTGAATGTTTCCCCTACGAAATCAAATGCCTCAGAAAAATCAGTCTATTGCATCTGCATCATTCCCCTGATCAACCAAATATACTCTCATTAAAGGATGAAAATGGATTTATTTGACAAAACCTGTTTTCCATAAACCTTGGTGTTGTCTGGTACTAATTATATTCGTCAACTTTTTTTTTTAATTGATCCCATACCAGGATTTTTTCCTCACCTTATCAAATATTTTAAATTAACTTTCCCTTTATTTTGTTATAGTTTACATTTAACACAGAACTGTCCTCTACTTGCCATTTTTCTTTGTCTCTGCTGCTGCCTGATTGCATACCTCTGGTTCCGAATGAGGTGTGTGGTTGATCTGGGAGTTTGTAACTCATGTTCGTAATTCTAACGTACTACTGTAGATGCTGTTTAAAATCCTCATTGAATGCTAATACACTGGAAAATATTTCATCACCGCATGTGATAGAGCACTTGATACTGCTTCAGAAAAAATATTTTTTGAACACATCAAATTTTTCTTCAACATTAACAAGTTTCCTTTCCCTTTGTTATGTGTTGCTTTCCCCCCTTTTAATTGATGTCTGTATTTTGCCATTGAACCTGGTTTTTGTCCAAAGCTTTTTGCTTTCTTGACTGTGGAATCTTGGCTTTCTAGCTGGGTAATAATCTCTTCTTAAAGAAGTCCCAATTTTCATTCACATTTTTTGGTCTAAATTTTTCCTCCCAATCTGTTGATAATTTGCCTCAGCTTTGGAGAACTTGTCCTTTTGAAGGACTAATTGTCTTTAGATGTTACTGGTTGGGAACTCTTCTCTGTTTGTCTATTTGAATGTAATCAGTTCCATTCTTTATTTTGTTCTCCTCTATCAAATGTCCCTTTCCTTGTTTCTTCTCTAAACTAAACAGTCCCAGACTTTTCAGTCTGTCCACATAGGGCAGCCTCCCACATTCAGAGAGCCTGTCTTGGAACTCCCCTTTCTATCTGCTATGTACTTGGGTGACCAAAACTGAGCGCTTATCCAGAGTAGGTTATTCTCTGTCCCATTCCTTGGGCATCTGAACATTATCTGTTTTGCCCACTACTGTGAATGAGCAGGTGTTTTCATGGAGCTGTTAACAGTGAGGCCCAGGTATTTCCCCTGGGATGTGTTCTATTTGGGATATTTGCCCCTGGCACCTGTCTTGGCAAAGGTTTGGGTTTTTTCCACCATGTTTTGAGCAACCGTGTTCACAGGAAAGTCACAACATCATGGACTCTCTAGCCTGGCTTTCATTGCATTAAGGAACAATGATGGATAACCAGTCGGAAATAAGGGCCAAAGGTTTAGGACTGAAGGTGATTAACTGTTGCAATACACTGCAAATGGAAGTGGTGGGTTCTCCAACTCCCCATCATCTGCTGATGCAGGCTGGATGCTTTTCTGGAAGATATGCTTCAGGGCTTCTCCGCACTGAAAGCACTACAGCGGTGTGGCCGTACCGATTCATTGTAGACATCACTTACACTGATGGCAGGGGTTCTCCCATCAGCGTAGGTAATCCACCTCCTTGAGAGGTGGTAGCTAGGTAGATGGAAGAATTCTTCTTTTGACCTCATGCTGGCTACACTGGGGTTAGTTTGATATAGCTACATCTCTCAGGGGTGTGGATTATTTTTACTCTTTCAAAAGAATGAAAATGCAATGTTAAATTGCATTATCAGAGGCATAGCATGCAAGTCACAAGAGGTGATATTACCACTCAGCTCGTTGCTTGTTAGTCCTCCTCTAAGTTCTGTGCCCACTTTTGGTTACTGCTATATGCAAAGGATGTAGAGTAACTGTAGAGGATCCAGAGGCGAGTGGCAAAGATGATCAAAGGGAGGGAGCACAAGACATATGAGCAAGCTGAAGGAACCGGGTATATTTAGTTTCTAAAAGAGTTGATTAAGAGAAGACACAATAGCAGTGTTCAAATTCTTGAAACACTTCCATAAAAACGTGGAGGAAAGTTGTTAGCTCTTGTTGCAAAGCACAGGACAAGAGGCAATGGGTTCAAACTACAGCATAGGAGATTTAGGTGTCATCTCAGGAAGAACTTCCTAAAGTAAGAACAGTAGGACAGGGAAAAGATGCCAGGGAAGGTTATTTGACCTCCTTCACTGGATGTTTTCCAAAGGAAGTGGCTAACTATCCGTCTGGCATGACTAAGATAGAACAAATCCTGCATCTTGGCAAGGGTCAGATTCGATGACCCTTGCGTTCCCTTCTAACCCTATAGCTCTGTGAGTCCATAATGTAAAATCCTAGTGTAGACCAAGTCTTAATCAAACAGAAGCCATGGAGCTCAATACAGGAGGAACTGGGTGAAATTTAGTGGCCCGTGTTATACAGGAGTTCAGACTGGGTGATCTTATGGTCCCTTCTGACCTTGAACCTTATTAAACTATTGATAAAGAAAGTAGATCAGACATTCATATTTACTGTGTATCATAACTCAAACAAGGGAACATGGAATTACACTGAAAGTCTGAACATATCACATTCAGAAAAGAAAGTTTTTTACATAATCCATATTTAGCCTGTGGAACTCCCTGCCACTGTTGTTATTGGAAAGAAGAGTTTAGCTTGATGTCATTCACAAATGTATTGGCTGTTGTGGGTTGTGCTGGTGTCACCAACTTCAGTTAAGGCTGTCTGACACCTTCAAGTAGGAGACCTCATTTTCTGTTCCTTATAAATTTGCCAGCTTTAATCAATTTGACTGAAATTTCCCATGCTTGGTGTCTGCATCTGGCTGATTTTTTTTTTTTAATTTTTCAAGCATAACAGTACAGGCAACTTCTTGAATTAAGTTAGGAGAGAAGATGTCTTGCCTTTGTTGAAAAATTCTTATAATTGTTCCCGTGAAGAGCCCTAGCACCTCCATGTTTTCCAGCAGATAAAAAGTCAGGTAAGGGAACCCCCACCCCTCTGCACCAGTTAACTACCAGAGCCCTGAAATTTAAGAGGAGGAGGACAGGGTCTGTGTATTAACACACCGCTGACTCCCAAGGTCTTTATTCAGTTCTTCCTTCAAGGGGAGTTTTGATTCAGTGGAGAAAATTATAAGCTACAGCCTCAGAATTTGGCCTTGTATCACACATCCTCTAACACCTTTCATCCTGAAGCATCCTCTGTGCCACTGAAATGCAGCCATGTTTGGGCAGGAGGACATCAGCCATGGGCACACAGCAAAGAGGGATGTTCTGTCCCATGATATTGGAGCAAGCTCATGTCCTAAGGGAAGGGCCCAGGTATGTTTCATGGCTGCGCTCAGTGGAAAAGACCACAGACTTACTCTCTCTCTCATCATGCCCATGTTGCACTGGGTTTCTTGAGCAGGTGAGCTCCTCAGCAAGAGATGAGTAGCTGTGAATTCCAAGATAGAAGCGTCTTCCCTGGGAATCCCCCTCAGATAGTCGTGTCCCACATATGTCTCACTCCAGCATCTATAGCAACATTCCCCAATGATAACTGACACCAGGATGTGCACCGTTTATAATATAGTTCTGTGGAATCCCAGTGGGGTTCACTCAGCCTCCAGTGGAGAAGAGGCATCTGGATGTAAACAGGCTGGAGACAAGCCTGTCTGCTCTTCTGTGCTGTTTATACAGCTTTAGGAGTAAACAGTAATTAAGGGGTCTTCCCCAGGGAGATGAGAACTCTTGGAGTCTGTGCTGAGTCAGAGACTGTCCTGGCTGCCCTGTCACAGACACAGCATTCTCTTTAAAGTATCAGAGATCGCTAATACTCCTCAGTAATGTTTCATTGAAGGATCTTGAAAACACTAAGCATAATGTTTTGTGTATTTGTGTATATTGAAAAATTATAGTTGATTAGTAAGAAAACTAGGGTTAATGTTAGTTCTCTATTGTGTCTGATACCCAGTACATGCCAGGGTGGCTGGGTAGATAGTAGACAGAATGATCTGTAAAAAGATGACTAAGGGGAAATATGAGCAGTTTCTGCACACACACAGAGTTGTCTCTAAAGGATCAAAGATCACTAATACTCCTCAGTAACATTTCGTTGAAGGATCATGAAAACACTGAGCATAGGAAAGTGACTAGGAACATATTCCCATTATACTGATAGGTAAACTGCAGGATGGGGAGACCTGACTTTGCCAAGGTCACAAAGCAAATCACGACAGAACCCAGGAGTCCGGAGTTCCTTGCCGGTAACCACGAACTCTCTGTCAGTAACTGAGGGCATGACAAGAGGGAAATGGACTCATGGTCTAGCAGGACCTCTGTCTAGCAGAACTCTGCATGGATTGATGGACTTCTCTTCTGTGCAACCGGGAAGTGAAGCACCACTGAGCCCTCTGGCATACCAATCTCATCCCCCTATCAAATGGTGAGGCTATGACAATGTGTAAGCCTCTCCAGGTCTTCCACTCACACAGCCAAACACAGATAGGGATTCACCCAGCTGCCTTTCCATGAATTCTTTCACTAGTCACTCATGAACGAGCAATAGTGGGGCTCCAGACAGTTCCCCCCAGCTCCGTAGCATAGGATCCAGAGCTGTATCATCTTGTCCTGGTCAGAAACTTGACCAGTGTTGTCAAGGTTCCTCCCACACTCTGAACTCTAGGGTACAGATGTGGGTAACTGCATGAAAACTTCTTAAGCTTACTTTTACCAGCTTAGGTTAAAACTTCTCCAAGGTACAAATTAATTTTATCCTTTGTCCTTGGAATATCCATTGCCAGCACCAAACTCTAACTGGGTTTACTAGGAAACGTAGTTTGGACACGTCTTTCCCCCCAAAATCCTCCCAACCCTTGCACCCGACTTCCTAGGAAAGGTTTGGTAAAAATCCTCACCAATTTGCATAGGTGACCACAGACCCAAACCCTTGGATCTGAGAACAATGAAAAAGCATTCAGTTTTCTTACAAGAAGACTTTTAATAGAAATAGAAGTAAATAGAAGGAAAGGAATCACCTCTGTGAAATCAGGATGGTAGATACCTCACAGGGTAATTAGATTCAAAACATAGAGAATCCCTCTAGGCAAAACCTTAAGTTACAAAAAAGACACACAGACAGGAATAGTCACTCTATTCAGCACAGTTCTTTTCTCAGCCATTTAAAGAAACCATAATCTAACACATACCTAGCTAGATTACTTACTAAAAGTTCTAAGACTGCATTCCTGTTCTGTCCCCGGCAAAAAAAAAAACGGTATAGACAGACACAGACACTTTGTTTCTCTCCCTCCTCCCAGCTTTTGAAAGTATCTTGTCTCTTCATTGGTCATTTTGGTTAGGTGCCAGTGAGGTTATCTTTAGTTTCTTAGCCCTTTACAGGTGAGAGGATTTTTCCTCTGGCCAGGAGGGATTTTAAAGGGGTTTACCCTTCCCTTTATATTTATGACACGCCCCCCCAAATCTCAGCTAGGGTGAAACGCTGGTTGGGATTTCTTCCTGGAGCTCTAGGAAAAACAGAGTTAATAAGACACATGCATCTCTAAATATACTACCAAGTGCATAAAGACAAAAAATATTTTTCCACATCTCAAGGACGATTTTAACCAGTTGATTCTGGGAAACTTTCACAGGAGAGTGTATCAGCCACTTTGTTAGAAGCTCCTGAGATGTGTTGGATGTCGAAATCAAAATCATGGAGAGCTAAACTCCACCAAATAAGTTTTTGTTATTTCCCATGGTGGTAGGAGCCACTGTAGTGCAGCATGGTCAGTTTTCAGGTGGAAACGCCGTCCCCAAACATATGGGTGTAGCTTTTCCAGGGCATAGACAATGGCATAACATTCTTTTTCACTGACTGACCAGTTGCTTTCCCTCTCAGACAGTTTTTTGCTGAGAAACGCTACAGGGTAGAATTCTTGATTAGGTCCTTTCTGCATTAAAATTGCTCCCACACCTCGCTCGGACGCATCTGTGGTTACTAGGAACGGTTTGTCAAAGTCTGGGGCCCTTAGTACAAGGTCAGACATGAGTGTCGCTTTAAGCTTGTTAAAGGCCTTCTGACACTTTTCGGTCCACTGAACGGCATTTGGCTGTTTCTTTTTGGTTAGGTCTGTCAGTGGGGCGGCGATTTGTCTGTATTGCGGTACAAATGGTCTGTAATAACCAGCCAAGCCTAAGAAGGATTGAACCTGTTTCTTTGACTTTGGGACAGGCCACTTTTGGATAGCATCCACTTTGGCCTGTAGGGGGCCGATAGTTCCTTGACCCACCTGGTGTCCAAGGTAAGTCACTCTGTTTAGGCCTATTTGACGCTTCTTAACCTTACCAGTTAGTCCTTCCTCCCTTATGCGCTCAAGGACTTCTTGTAGATGTTCCAGGTGTTCTGCCCAGGAATCCAAAAAGATGGCCACATCATCAAGGGTAGGTGACTGCATATTCTCCTAATCCCGCTTGGAGACCATCTACAAGTCTTTGGAAGATGGCGGGTGCATTTTGCAGACTGAAAGGGAGTACAATAAATTCATACAGCCCGAGATGTATGGTGAAGGCTGACCTTTCCTTGGCGGACTCATCTAGCGGTACCTGCCAGTACCCCTTGGTTAAGTCCAAGGTAGAGATGAACTGGGCCCGTCCCAGTTTCTCTAATAGTTCATCTGTGCGTGGCATTGGATAGTTGTCTGGGCGAGTTACAGCATTTAGCTTACAGTATTCCACGCAAAAACGTATTTCCCCATCTGGTTTGGGAACGAGAACCACTGGAGATGCCCATGCACTTCCAGAGGGCCAGATTATACCCATCTGTAACATATCCTGGATCTCCCATTCTATAGCAGTTTTAGCTTGAGGAGACACCTGGTAAGGTTGGACTTTAATTGGGCGAGCATTACCTGTGTCAATGGAGTGGTATGCCCATTCAGTCAGTCCTGGGGTGGCTGAGAACGTTGGCGCGTAGCTAGAGCACAGCTCCTTGATCTGCTGTTGCTGCATACGCCCAAGGGTCACGGAGAGGTTCACCTCTTCCACACCACCAGCACTTTCCCCTTCGTAGTAGACACCTTCAGGCCACTCAGCGTCGTCTCCTCCCTGGGCTGTAAACTGACAAACCTTTAATTCTCGGGAATAAAAGGGCTTTAGAGAATTAATATGGTCCACCTTAGGCTTTCGGTTGGAGGTGGGGAATGCTATGAGATAATTAACAGCTCCCAGGAGCTCCTGGACCGGGAATGGCCCTTCCCACGATGCTTCCATTTTATGGGCCTGCAGAGCCTTTAAGACCATGACCTGGTCCCCTACTTTGAAGGAATGCTCTTTGTCATGTTTATCATACCAGGCTTTTTTCTCTTTTTGAGCATCCTATAAGTTTTCTTTAGCAAGGGCTAAAGAGGTTCGGAGGGTGTTTTGTAGGTTGGTTACAAAGTCCAGAATGTTAATTCCTGGAGAAGGTGTAAATCCCTCCCATTGCTGCTTCACCAACTGTAATGGCCCCTTAACCTCACGGCCATATACAAATTCAAATGGGGAAAACCCTAAACTGGGGTGTGGTACAGCTCTGTAGGCAAAGAGCAACTACTGCAACACTAGGTCCCAATCATTGGAGTGCTCATTTACGAATTTACATATCATGGCCTCTAAAGTTCCATTAAACTTCTCCACCATGCCATTTGTTTGATGGTGGTAAGGAGTGGCAACCAAGTGATTTACTCCATGAGGTACTTCCCAAAGGTTTTCCATAGTTCCTGCCAGGAAATTAGTCCCTGCATCTGTGAGGATGTCAGAGGGCCAACCTGGCAAAAATTTCTGCAAGTGCCTGGCACACACCTTTAGCCCTGGTGTTGCTTAGAGCTACTGCTTCCGGCCATCGGGTGGCAAAATCCATGAAAGTCAGTATGGACTGCTTTCCTCTGGGTGTCTTTTTCGGAAAAGGACCCAGAATATCCACAGCTACTCACTGAAATGGAACTTTAATGATGGGGAGTGGCTGGAGAGGGGCTTTGACCTGGTCTTGGGGTTTTCCCACTCTTTGGCATACTTCATAAGACCGGACACAGGTAGAAACATCCTTGCCCATTCCCTCCCAGTGGAATGACACCCCCAAACGGTCTTTGGTCCTGTTCACCCCAGCATGGCCACTAGGGTGATCGTGGACTAAACTCAAGAGCTTAGCCCGGTATTTAGTTGGAACTACCAACTGTCTCTGAGGATGCCAGTCTTCCTGGTGTCCACCAGAAAGAGTTTCCTTGTATAAAAGTCCTCTTTCTACAACAAACCTGGATCGATTAGAAGAGCTGAGAGGCGGTGGGTTGCTCCGTGCCGCCGTCCAAGCTCTGTGGAGGCTTTCATCTGCTTCCTGTTCGGTCTGGAACTGTTCCCTTGATGTTGGAGACATCAGTTCCTCATGGGATTGTGGACCTAGGCTTGGTCCCTCTGGAAGCGATATAGGGGATGGAGCTGTTTCTGTTGACTGTGAACCACTTTCCGCTGGGACCCTATGTTGGGGTTCAGGCTCTGGCTGAGCCTCTCGTGTAGGGTTATGGGCTGCTGCTAGTTCAGGTTCGGTGGGGCCCTCTGGTGTTGAGGTTGCAAATACTGGATTCAGTGCTGACAATGGGTCTGGTGTTGGTTGTTCCGCTGGTTCTTGTTCTGGGACTGGTTCTGACTGGGTCTCTGGGACTGGATCCACTACTGCTGTTGAAGACATTGGCCTGGGGTCCGGGTCCATCACCTCTGACCGGGTCCTGATAGAAGTTTCCAGAACAGAACTAGGCCTCACAGCTTGTTTAGCCTGGCTGGGGATGACCCTTCCCACCCTCTTGGCCCACTTCACATGATTGGCCAAGTCTTCCCCCAACAGCATGGGGATGGGATAATCATCATAGACTGCAAAAGTCCACGTTCCTGACCAGCCCTTGTACTGGACAGGCAACTTGGCTGTAGGCAAATTGAAAGAGTTGGATTTGAAGTGTTGAATCGTCACTTGGATCTCTGGGTTGATTAAATTGGGGTCCACTAAGGAAGCATGGATAGCTGACACTTGTGCTCCGGTGTCCCTTCACACGGTGACCTTCTTCCTGCCCACACTCACAGTTTTTCTCCGCTCCAAGGGTATCTGGGAGGTATCTGGGCCTGCAGACCTCTGGTGTGATTCCGGTGCAATGAACTGTAATCTGTTGGGGTCCTTGGGGCAGTTGGCCTTTACATGCCCCAGCTCATTACATTTAAAACATCGTCCAGCTGACGGGTCACTGGGGTGAGGTGGTTTGCTAGAGAACGGGGTGGTGGGAAGATAAGGTGTCTGGAGGGTTCTTTGGGAGGTAGAAGGAGCCTTGGGCAGCCTCTGGGAATAAGGTGTGGTCTGGGGTTGTCCCTTCTGGACTCCGCTCCAACTGCGACCAATTTTCTTCTTCTCTGCCACCTCTACCCATCTGGCTCCAATCTCTCCTGCCTCGATTACAGCTTTGGGCTTCCCATCTAGGATGTATCTTTCTATTTCCTCAGGAACACCCTCTAAGAATTGTTCCATTTGCATTAGGAAGGGCAAATTTACTGGAGATTCAACACTTGCTCCTGATATCCAGGCATCCCAATGTTTCCCAATGTGGTAGGCATGTCGGGTAAATGACATGTCTGGTTTCCACCTTAGGGCTCTGAACCTCCGATGAGAATGCTAGGGTGTTATCCCCATTCTGACTCTTGCCTTGGATTTAAACTTTTCATGCTTGTTCATGTGTTCTTTAGGCATTTCAGCTGCCACCTCAGCTAAGGGTCCACTGTGCTGTGGCCTCAGCTCTACCACGTATTGGTCTGTAGAGAGGCTGTACCCAAGGCAGGCCCTTTCGAAGTTTTCTAAGAAGGCCTCAGTATCATCACCTACCTTGTAGGTGGGGAACTTTCTGGGATGGAAAGTGGTACCTGGAGAAGGATTGCTAGGGTTTGTTGGGATATTCTGCTGAGCCTTTACCTTCTCCATCTCCAGTGCATGCTTCCTCTCTTTTTCCTTCTCCTCCTTCTCCAGCCACATGAGTTCTATCTTTCTTTCATGTTCCTTTTGTTTTTCCTCAGCCTGAAATCTGGCTAATTCCAGCTTTCGTTGAGCCGTGGATTTTGTCACCCTAACCTGTCTGTTTTTAACTAACTTTACACCCGAGGTTTAGAAATAAACAAACAAACTTGGTTGTAAAATTTTGCTGTGCTGGAATAGAATACCTATTCTCTGATAGTGATTGTCAGCCTACAGAAAAAGACAATTCCCTTTGTCTCTGCTCTGGCCCTAAATCAAAGCAAAAAACCTCCAACTACTTGGAAACCTGCTTACCAGCAGCCCAAAGGAAAAAAAAAATCCTTTTCAAACTTGTGCTCCTTGTAAAAAAATCAAAATCATAAAAAACAAAACAAAACAAAACAAAAAAACAACCTCTGCCACTTTTGTCTCCAGGCAAATGGGCAGAAAACCCCCCTATTTACTTTTAGGGAGAAAAAAACTTCTGGTTTACCCAGACTGTGAATTTCCCTGCAGGAGGTTAAGTACCCTGCGTCCAGGCAAAGAAAACCTGCAATTCACAAAGATAATCCCCTTTTGTCTCTCCTCTGGCCCCAAAGCAGAGAAAAAACAAGCTGCTTTCCAGCAGCTCCAAAGGAAAAAAAATCCTTTTTAAAATCTGTATTTCTAGTTCAAAAAATCTCAAATTGATCTCAAAATGATTTCAAGTTAATCCCACCACTCTGCCACCATGTCAAGGTTCCTCCCCCACTCTGAACTCTAGGGTACAGATGTGGGGACCTGCATGAAAGCTTACTTTTACCAGGTTAGGTTAAAACTTCCACAAGGTACAAATTAATTTTATCCTTTGTCCTTGGAATATCCACTGCCAACACCAAACTCTAACTGGGTTTACTCGGATATGTAGTTTGGACACATCTTTCCCCCCCAAATCCTCCCAGCCCTTGCACCCCACTTCCTGGGAAAGGTTTGGTAAAAATCCTCACCAATTTGCGTAGGTGACCACAGATCCAAACCCTTGGATCTGAGAACAATGAAAAAGCATTCAGTTTTCTTACAAGAAGACTTTTAATAGAAATAGAAGTAAATAGAAGGAAAGGAATCACCTCTGTAAAATCAGGATGGTAGATACCTTACTGGGTAATTAGATTCGAAACATAGAGAATCCCTCTAGGCAAAATCTTAAGTTACAAAAAAGACACACAGGCAGAATAGTCATTCTATTCAGCACAGTTCTTTTCTCAGCCATTTAAAGAAACCATAATCTAACACATACCTAGCTAGATTACTTACTAAAAGTTATAAGACTCCATTCCTGGTCTATCCCCGGCAAAAAAAAAAAAAAAAAGCATATAGACAGACACAGACCCTTTGTTTTTCTCCCTCCTCCCAGCTTTTGAAAGTATCTTGTCATTTTGGTCAGGTGCCAGTGAGGTTACCTTTAGCTTCTTAACCCTTTACAGGTGAGAGGATTTTTCTTCTGGCCAGGAGGAATTTTAAAGGGGTTTACCCTTCCCTTTTTATTTATGACAAGTGTAAATTTATAACCCAGTATGCCCCACCCTCATTGTGGAGAGGACAATACACCAGCCCCTCTTCCTGAGACCCTGAGGGCTTTGGTTCCCTGACCATGGGATGCTGTTCAAGGAAGAAGGGCTGTTAAGCAGAGATGGGGTCCACGTATCCAGGAAAGAAAAGAGCATATTTGTAAACAGACTGCCTAATCTAGTGAGGAGGGCTTTAAACTAGGTTAGAAGGAGGCAGGTGACCAAAGCCCACAGGTAAGTCAAAAACCTGGAGGCTTGGGAGAAGGGTCAGAAATTAGGGGAAGCATGGGCTGTAATAGCAGGGATCAAAGAGGGCTAAGACAGAACTGGGGGGGGGATTAAAATAGTATCTTAAATGTCTCTATACTAATGCAAGAAGTTTGGGGAATAAGCAGGAAGAATTTACAATGCTAGTAAATGAACACAACTATAAATAGTTGGCATCACAGAGACTTGGTAGGATAATACACATGATTGAAATATTGGTATAGAAGGGTATAGCTGGTTGAGGAAGGAGAGGCTGGGAAAAAAGGGAGGAGGTGTTCCCTTATATATAAAAATGTGTACACTTGGTCTGAAGTTGAGATGGAAATAGGAGACATACTTAACAAAAGTCTCTGGGTAAGAATAAAAGAGGTAAAAAACAAGGATGATGTCATCGTAGGGGTCTACTACAGACCACTTAACCAGGAAGAAGAGGTGGATGAGGCTTTTTTTAAATAACAAACAAAGACATCCAAAGCACAGGACTTGGTGCTGATGCGGGACTTTAACTTCCCAGACATCTGCTGGGAAAATAACACAGCAGGGCACAGGTTATCCAACAAGTTCTTGGAATGTAGTGGAGACATTTTTTTTTATTCCAGAAGATGGAGAAAGCTACTGGGAAAGAGGCTATTCTAGATTTGATTTTGACAAATAGGGAGCAACTGGTTGAGAATTTGAAAGTAGAAGGCAGCTTGGGTGAAAGTGATCATGAAATGATAGAGTTCATGATTCTAAAGAATGGTAGGATGGAAAACAGCAAAATAAAGTCAATGTCTTCAATTGTTTTTCCTCTTAGACTTGCTTCTCATGGGATCTTACCTACCAGTTCCCTGAGTTTGCTAACGTCTGCTGTCTTGAAATCCATGGCACAAGAGCAAACTATTCCATTGAGTAGGAAAGATAGGAAGTATGACTAGAGACCACCCTGGCTTAGCTTGAATCACCTTGAATATCTAAAAATAAAAAAAGAGTCCTACTAAAAGTGGAAACTAGATCAAATTACAAAGGATGAATATAAACAAATAACACAAGTAGGTAGGGGCAAAATTAGAAAGGCCAAGGTACAAAACGAGATCAAATTAGCTAGAGACATAAAGGGTAACAAGAAAACACTCTACCAATACATTAGAAGCAAGTGGAAGACAAAGGACAAGTTAGGCCCATTACTCAACGAAGAGGGAAAAGCAATAACAGAAAATGCGGAAATGGTAGAAATGCTTTATGACTTTTGTGTTTTGGTTTTCACCAAGAAGGCTGGTGGCAATTGTTGCCTAACATAGTGAATGCCAGTGAAAATGAGATAGGATCAGAGGCTAAAATTGGGAAAAAACAAGTTAAAATTACTTAGAAAGTTAGATGTCTTCAAGTCATCAGGGCCTGATGGAATGCATACTTAAGGAGCTGACTGAGGAGATATCTGAACCATTAAGTATTTATCTTTGAAAAGTCATGGAAGAAGGGAGAGATTCCAGAAGACTGGAAAAGAGCACATATAGCGCCTATCTATAAAAAGGGAAATAAGGGCAACCCAGGGAATTACAGACTAGTAAGCTTAACTTCTGTACCCGGAAACATAATGGAGCAAATAATTAAGGATCATAATTAAGAAGATAATAAGGTGATAAGTAATAGTGAGCATGGATTTGTCAAGAACAAATATGTCAATCCAACCTGATAGCTTACTTTGACAGGGTATCATCTTGTGGATAGGGTGGAAGTGGTAGATGTGGTATATCTTGACTTTAGTGAGGCTTTTGATACAGTCTTGCATGACCTTCTCATTAACAAACTAGGAAAATACTACCAAGATCGATCTGTTATAAGGTGGGTGCATAACTGGTTGAATAAACGTTCCCAGAGAGTAGTTATAAATTGTTCACAGTCATGCTGGAAGGGCATAATGAGTGGGGTTCTGGAAGGATCAATTCTTGGTCTGGTTCTGTTCCAGATCTTCATCAGTGATTTAGCTAATGGCATAGAGAGTACACTTACAAAGTTTATGGATGATACCAAGATGAGAGGAGTTGCATGTGCTTTGGAGGATAGGATGAAAATTCAAAACGTTCTGGACAAACTGGTGAAATGGTCTGAGGTAAATAAGATGAAATTCAATAAGGACAAATGCAAAGTACTCCATATAGGAAGGAACAATCAGTTGCACACATTCAAAATGGGAAATGATGTATTAGCAGGAGTGTTGTAAACAAGACACGAGAAGTAATTCTTCCACTCTACTTCGCATTGGTTAGGCCTCAACTTAAATATCCAGTTCTGGCCACCACATTTCAGGACAGATTTGGACAAATCGTAGAAAGTCCAGAGAAGAGCAACAAAAATGATTGGAGGTCTAGAAAACATAACCTGTGAGGGAAAATTGAAAGAACTGGGTTTGTTTGGTCTGGAGAAGAGAAGACTGAGAGGGGACATGATAGCAGTTTTCAAGTACCTAAAATGTTGTTACAAGGAGGAGGGAGAAAATTTATTCTCCTTATCCACTGATGATAGGACAAGAAGCAATGGGCCTAAATTGCTGCAAGAGAGGTTGAGATTGGACATTAGGAAAAACCTTCCTAACTGACAGGGTGGTCAACCACTGGAATAAATTGCCTAGGGAGGTTGTGGAATCTCCATCATTGGAGATGTTTAAGAGCGAGTTGGACAGACACCTGTCAGGGAAGGTCTAGATGGTGCTTGGTCCTGCCATGAGTGCAGAGGACTTGACTTGATGACCTCTTGAGGTCCCTTCCAGTCCTATGATTCTATGGTTTTAATTCATAGAATCACAGACTATCAGGGTTGGAAGGGACCTCAGGAGGTCATCTGGTCCAACCCCCTGCTCAAAGCAGGACCAATCAACAACTAAATCATCCCAGCCAGGGCTTTGTCAAGCCTGACCTTAAAAACATCTAAGGAAGGAGATTCCACCACCTCCCTAGGTAACCCATTCCAGTGTTTCACCACTCTCCTCGTGAAAAAGTCTTTTTCTAATATCCAACCTAAACCTCCCCCACTGCAACTTGAGACCATTACTCCTTGTTCTGTCATCCACTACCACTGAGAACAGTCTAGATCCATCCTCTTTGGAACCCCCCTTCAGGTAGTTGAAAGTAGCTATCAAATCTCCCCTCATTCTTCTCTTCTGCAGACTAAACAATCCCAGTTCTCTCAGCCTCTCCTCATAACTCATGTGTTCCAGTCCCCTAATCATTTTTGTTGCCCTCCGCTGGACGCTTTCCAATTTTCCCACATCCGTCTTTTAGTGTGGGGCCCAAAACTGGACACAGTACTCCAGATGAGGCCTCATCAATGTCAAATAGAGGGGAACCATCAGGTTCCTCAATCTGCTGGCAATGCCCCTACTTATACATCCCAAAATGCCATTGGCCTTCTTGGCAACAAGGGCACACTGTTGACTCGTATCCATCTTCTTGTCCACTGTAACCCCTCAGTCCTTTTCTGCAGAACTGCTGCCTAGTTATTCGGTCCCTAGTCTGTAGCGGTGCATGGGATTCTTCTGTCCTAAGTGCAGCACTCTGCACTTGTCCTTGCTGAACCTCATCAGCTTTCTTTTGGCTCAAGCCTCTAATTTCTCTAGGGCCCTCTGTATCCTATCCCTACCCTCCAGCATATCTACCTCTCCTCCCAGTTTAGTGTCAAAACATTATTCCAATTTCCCCACCCCCATTCATAGAATCATAGAATATCAGGGTTGGAAGGGACCTCAGGAGGTCATCTACTCCAACCCCCTGCTCAAAGCAGGACCAATCCCCAATTTTTGCCCCACATCCCTAAATGACCCTCTCAAGGATTGGGCTCACAATCCTTGGTTTAGCAGGCCAATGCTCAAACCACTGAGCTATCCCATTCCCTTTGCATTTCAAACAACTCACTGTTTTAGGTAAAAACAAAATATAAAACCGATTTATTAAGTGATTGGAAGGAATAACTTACAGAACAAAGTTGGTTATCTGAGAAGTAAACAAAATCACAATCTAAGTTCCATACACTAGAGAGGATTTGAATCAAGCTGTGTCTCACCCTGATGATACAAACAGTCCAGCAATCTTCCATACAAAGCCTACACATCCCATCAGCCTGGGACCACATCCACAGTTCGATCCATGCTGGTCATATCCCCTTGCATGCTTTCATAACTTTAGGTACAAAAATGATGCATGCACACAAATAGAGTAATGTTTTTCAGCAAACCATAATTTTTCCAGCGATATGTTACATGACAGACTTTGTATAAAATATATCATAAACATATCACCATGGTAAATATGGTGATGCCAGGGTGTTGCTTTGGGGCACAGAGTGTCATACCTCCCCACTTAGTTCACTCCAGGAGTGTTGTACAAAAATGACACATGCATACAAATAAGGAGTCATATTCAGGAAACCATAACTTTTCCATTGACAACTCACATGACATATTTTGTACAAGATGTGTTACAACTATATAGCAGTGGTGAATAAGGGGGTGCTAGGGTGTTGCTTTGGCGTACAGAGTGTCACAGCAATATATCTATAGAACTAGAGCTCTCTGAGATCTAATTTTGTATTTTTATAGAAGACTTGGATCCATTAGCTGAAAAAGACTACATTCTGATCTGTACCGAAAGAGAAAAGCAAGCTGAGGCACAGAGCAAAGGAAAATGGAAGAGTGTTTCCCTTACCATGCAACACATGCACAATATGTGACCCCCTGAAAATGTTCCTCTCACTTTCCTTGTTCAGCAAATGTCACCTGCACTTTCTGTTTGCCAGACCTCAGTCTCACACACATTACTGGATCAACAGACCTTTTTACAAAGTATTGTTGCCGGCAAGTTAAAGAAGTATGGATTGGACGAATGGACTATAAGGTGGATAGAAAGCTGGCTAGATCATCATGCTCAACGGGTAGTGGTCAATGGCTTCATGTCTTTGTGAAGGGTTCGGTCTCAGGGACCCCCTGGGGACTGTTATCTGATATGCTAAGACTACTTCTGAGCCCGTTTTCCCTCCCAGCTTGGGACTTCAGAACCCTGTCGTGCTGAGCCAGACATGCTAGCCTGCTGCAACACAAGCCCAGGATCTGAACCACGTCCCCAAAGCTGCAGACTTAACTGAAAACAGCTTAGCAAGTGCTCCTGTCTCCAGCACCCAGACACACCCAGTTCCCAATGGGATCCAAACCCCAAATAGATCTGTTTTACTCTATATAAAGCTTATACAGGGTAAACTCATAAATTGTCTGCCATCTATAACACTGATACAGAGATATGCACAGCTGTTTGCTCCCCCATGTATTAATGACTTACTCTGGGTTAATTAATAAAACAAAGTGATTTTATTAAGTATAACGAGACAGATTGAAGTGGTTTCAAGTGATAACAGACAGAACAAAGTATGTTACCAAACAAAATAAAACAAAACACACAAGTCTCAGACTAATTCATTAAGAAACTGATGACGGGTAACATCTCACCCTCCAAGATGTTCCTATCAGCTTCTTTCACAGACTGGACTCCTTCCTCGTTCAGGTCCAATCCTTTTCAGACCAACTTTGTTGGTTATAGCCTGGGTCCAGCAATCACTCACACCCCCTTTAGTTACTATCCTTAGTTCCAGTTTCTTTCAGCATCTCTTTGGGTTGGAGAGACCATCTCTTGAGGCAGCTGAAGACAAAATGGAGAGGCTTCCAAGGGCTTTTACATTCTCTCTCGTGGGCAGAAACCCCTTTGTTCTCCTGTGCAAAATCACAGCAACAAAATGGAGTTTTTAGCCACCTGGGCAAGTCACATGTCCATGAATGATTCAGCTTTATGCAGGACAATGCCATTGTTTACGTTAGTATGAACGTTGCCAGGAAAGCTCATATGTGGATTGGTGTTTTCCAAATTCCATTGCCAGTTTAGAGTTTCTTGACTGGGTCCTTTCTCAAGAGGCTGACCAAATGCTTCACTGGTGCTACTTAGAATCAAACACATTGAGATACAAGTACATAGCTAATATTCATAACTTCCAATACAAAAATGATACACACATACAGACAGCATAATATTAACTACCAAATTACAACCTATCCACAGACAACTTACTTGACCTCCTTTGTACAAGATTTGGTGCAACTATAGCACCTTGGTTGCAACAATGACATATACAGTCACAGTTCCTGTCAATAACATCACAGTCTTGTTGGCAGCCGGTATCAAATGGAGTGCCCAAGGGGTCGGTCCTGGGGCCGGTTTTGTTTAACATCTTCATTAATGATCTGGAAGATGGGATGGATTGCACTCTCAGCACGTTCGCAGACGATACTAAGCTGCGGGGAGAAGTAGATATGCTGGAGGGTAGGGATAGGGTCCAGAGTGACATAGACAAATTGGAGGAGTGGGCCAAAAGAAATCTGACGAGGTTCAATAAGGACAAGCGCAGAGTCCTGCATTTAGGATGAAAGAATCTCGTGAACCACCACAGGCTGGGGACCAACTGGTTAAGTGGCAGTCCTGCAGAAAAGGATCTGGAGATTAGTGGATTAGAACCTGGATATGAGTCAACAGTGTGACCGTGTTGCCAAGAAGCTAAAGGCATATTGGGCTGCATTGGTAGGAGCATTGCCAGCAAATCGAAGGAAGTGCTTTCCCCCGATAGTCGGCACTGATGAGGTCACATCTGGATTATTGTATCCAGTTTTGGGCCGCCCACTACAAAAAAGAATGTGGACAAATAGGAGAGAATCCAGCGAAGGACAACAAAATTGATTAGGCACATGACTCCTGAGGAGTGGCTGAGTGAACTGGGCTTGTTTAGTCTGCAGAAGAGAAGAGTGAGGGGGGATTTGTTAGCAGCCTTCAACTATCTGAAGGGGGGTTCCAAAGACGAAGGATCTAAGGTGTTCTCAGTGGTGGCAGAAAAAGGAGTAATGGTCTCAAGTTGCAGTGGGGGAGGTCTACATTGGATATTAGGAAACACGAGTTCACTAGAAGGGTGCTGAAGCAGTGGAATGTGTTACCTAGGGTGGTGGTGGAATCTCCATCCTTTGAGGTTTTTAAGGCCTGGCTTGACAAAGCCCTGGCTGGGATGATTTAGTTGAGGTTGGTCTTGCTTTGTGCAGGGGGTGGGACTAGATGTCCTCCTGAGGTCTCTTCCAACCCTGATCTTCTATGATTCTTATTTGATTCTATGTGGGGAGCCATTTGTCCCATCAGTCATCATCAGCATCTTCATGGCAAATCTCAAAGGAACGTAGCCTTCTTGCAAACTGAGTGCTGTCCGGATTGATCTCTGAGAATGTGCTTAAGGGGGTCTGGTTCTATATTCACACTTTGCGGGGGGGGAGAGATGGGACAAAACCCAGTAGAACAGGGTCTCCTTGCCTCTGCCATTCTGGGGAGCACTTACTAAGGGAGAAACAAATCTCCTCCCTGACCCTAAACTAACACTGCCTGGTTCAGGGCAACCCAGCTGGGTCAGTCCAGGAACTTGAGCACTCAGGGAAACATCGAGGGCAGGGATGAATGAGTCACATTTGGGTGAAGAGAACATCTTGTGCACACCTCCTTGCCCCATTCCCCTTCCCCTCACAGTCTCCTAACATCTGGGTAGCAGCTCGAAGTTTGCTATCACAGTACCACTGCTACTCCTGTTCACATTGAGACAGAGACACGCCTCGGGATCTGGGTTTCTAGGCCTGCTCTCGGGGTGCAGCTTTTAATCTAACCCCTCCCTCTGGGAGTGGAGAGCAGCATGCCGAGGCCCTAAGGCTAGTTTCAGGCCCAGCTCCCCCAGGCGCTCCGATTACTTCAGCATACATTTCCCAGAGCTCCGCCTTGGGTGCACTCTGTTTCCAGTTTCTTTCTTTCAAGGCTCGTGATTCTTAAAGCAAACAAATGCAGGCCTTGCAAAAGGGGTTGCGAAAACAATTCCTTTATTTTAGACACCACAAGATATACCCGTATTGAGGTAAACACAGTATAATCCCTGCACACCATTCCCTGCATCTGTGTTCTCACTGCCCTAGAGCATTATTTTTTGAAAGCATAACTCTTCAGCTGACTTCTCAAATGAAGCTAGGGGAAAATATGTCTTGCCCATGATGGACAATTCTTGTAATGGTTCCAGTCAAGATTCCTATCACCTCCATGCTTTCCAGGAGATAAGTGCCAGATAACAGCCCTCCCACTCTGAGCCACAGGTTTTGGGTGCCTCGGGGCACAGCAGCTGAATCATCCATTCTGTCCTGGGCATCCTGCCCCATGTGATCAGTGAGGAGTCATTTTTGTACTCCCACTATTCCTCCCCGAGTTTCCTATTCTGGCCCTTGCCCCCTGGACCTATAACTCTAAGTGCTCTAAAGTGTAATCTGTCCCCTGATGAAAGCGAACTGCCTGGACAGTTATCTCATTGGCAGGTGCTACACCCCTGACCTTCCTGTTGAGGTCTTGCCTCCCACTGCAGTGTTAGGGGAACTCTCACCCTAACCCCCACGCCCCACCCCTGGAAGGATGCCATTTTGCTCTGCTGCATAGCAATGGAGAAGACTTTCTCCCATTCCTTCAGCAGTTGCTGGGATTTACCCTTTCCCTCTGGGGTCCCCTTAACATCCTGAGCAATGCGAAAAAAATCATTGCCTATTAGCACAGAAATAGCATAATTGTTTACTTCCTCCAGCATACAGCTTCCAAACTCTCCGTTTCTATGTGCACTTTAGCCAGACACAAGGATTTTCTATCCATCTACTTAGAAAAGGAATTGAATCTGTCCTGGCATTATGTCCCATTCTTGCACTACATTTCACCTGACTATCCAACTTTTGGCCCTGTATCTTCCCACCCAAGGTGTTCCCTGCCATTAATGCTGACAGCCTTCATGTGCTTCATGCCTTGTGCACAGGCTAATTTTTAAATCCAATGTGACAAGTGACAGACGCCTGAGAAGCTTCTGTCCTCAGGGTAGCAGCATTCAGATAAGATACCTGTTGCTTGCTTCCCCCCAGTACAGGGAATTTATTGCTCATCTGATCAGTGGGAGTACACTGATAGCACATTCCCAGCTCCTCTGTTTTTACAGGAGATTTAGGTCAGGGATTAGAGGAATGGTTTTGGGGAGGTGAGCGCCCAGACTCCCAGCCAGGCTCTTTCTTCCCAGGAGTAAAACTTGAACCTTGCTTCCGACCAAGTTTTGTAGCCTCATTGAGGGTGTGTTAATATAATTGGTTTGATGTATCAGATCAATATAATTTAATATTTTAATTAATCAATCATATTATTAATGATTAATTAAGAATATTAATTTGTATGGGTTTAGGCTCGCCAATCTGTGTGATCAGAAGATAAAGTTCTTGTCCCAAATCAGGCTGCACAGAATTTAAAAAGGACCCTCAGGGGTATGACAGGAAGCTCACACTGAGACAGGTATCATCACAAAGACCTTTTTATTAAAGTCGATGAAATAGTAAGTAAATGGTAAAATAGAGTTTCAGAGTTTTTACTGTATTACTGTTATGCAAGATATAGATATGGTAATACAATATTATGTCCTTCAAAACTTTCGTTACTATACTCACACCCTGTTTTGATAACCTGGTTTTGAAAGACACAGGACTTCGCCTCTGGCGGTTCCAGTTTCTCACCTCTTGCAGAGGAAACTAAGGCAACAAGCTGTCAAAGCTGCCTTAGAGTTTACTTATTTAACTTACTTAAAATTAAAACCTAATAAACAAAACTGAGAATAAAAGTTTAGGGAAACCAATCTTAGCCTAGTCCCCTGGGAACTTAAAGTTTGAAAAGAAAAGAAGTACAGACTATCAATAATTAATAGCCATCATAGATGGAGAGCATCGATAGTTAGTTGAAGATGAAGAGAATAAGCTTAAGATAGCAAGGTGAGTCACCTCTTTTATAGGGCACCAGAGCCGGAAATCCTTCCTCTTATGCCCAAATTTCATTACTCCCCCATAGAAATGTTAGGGTACGCTTACCCCATAGGCTAGTATGTATGTGCATATAGATGACAGGTATGTATGCACTTGTGGTGTACTTGTTACGTCTGTGGGTAAAACTTTGAAAAAAACCCTATGCTATTCTTCCTTGTCTATTGGTCTCGGCAAAGGTCTTAGACATAGGCATGGGTACTTTATCTATTTGGGTAACAAGATGAAGGTCAACTTTACTGTCTGGGTAAAAGGTCTTAAAATAGATAGGCTAACTTTGGATTAGCTTAACATACAGGTTTTGGGCCTGTAGGTCTCTTGCATTAAAGCCAAACTTATTTTTAATATAAATCTATAAACCGATTACAATACATCACATACTTAAACTTATAAGAAAAGATATATCTATGCAACCAAGCAGATTAACCCTTAGGGCTACAGTTTCAACCCCTCTCTGTAGTTTTTTTTTTCCACTATAAATGCCTGTGTTTGCTCAAATCATCAGCTAGCGAAGCCATCTCATCCAGAGTTTTTATCTTCTTGTCCCATAACCATTGTTTTACAACATCTTTACATATGTTTCAGGCATGATCCTGAGCAACAAAGTCAAACATTCCTTCAAAGCTTGTAACACCTTTACCCCTTCCCACTTTCCCATCAGATCTTTCATTTGTTTACATATTCCTCATTACTCATACCAGCATCCCTCTTAAGATTCCTAAATTTCACTCAATATGCTTAAGGGGTAATCTGGAATTGTTTCAAAACCATTTCTTTGAATTTATAATAATCTAAAGCATCCTCAATTGGCAATTTATTGAATCTTAAGAATCATACAAAGCCTCTCAAAGGTAGTAAAGGTGTTTCTGTTCTCTCTCTTTCTCCTCAGTTTCTTGTAGTTTTAGTGCCATAGCCCTTCTGTGTCCAGGCTCTCCTTGCCAGCCTCTCTCTGCCTTATCTCCAGAATTCTCCTTTTCTTCTTTTTCTACTGTCTGCAATGTGAAGGGCTCCAATTTCACAATTGTTTCAGTGTTTTCACTCATCTTCCTCTACCTCCCTTCCTTGAAATAAGCAACAGAAAATAACAAACTGGTAACCTCTGAAACTGATCTTGAGCCACCACACATCAAGTCTCACTTAAAATCTCCACACAAGTGTATGAAGAGCAAATCTCACTCAGAACAAGTTGTGCGTTTCACCTTGTTTGCTGCACCACTGTGACAGACTTCCTCAGGGTGCAACCTGGAACTGGGGTATTACTGAGCCCTCTAGCATACCAGTCTTGGCCCCCTCTCAAGTGTGATAATGTGAAAAGCTCCTCCAGGTGCTGCACTCACACAAATATTCACAGGCAGGGTCACACCCAGCTGAGGTATGCAAATACTTTTGCCAGCTACTGATGAAATAATAATAGAGAGGTTTCAGACAGTCCCCCCAGCTCCCCAGTGCTGTACTGTCTTGTCCTTGTCAGATGCCTGACCAGTTCAAGTTAATTACCTAGTCCATCCCTCCCTCAATCTGGAGAGGACAAAGCAGCAGCAGATTTCCTGAGCAGATTTGCCTTTACACTTCAAACAAGACATTGTTACATATATAAAAAATTGACATCAGATGTATAAATTACAGAAAGATAGATATTAAGTGATTCTAAGTAACAAGTGTACAGATCAAAGTAGATTACCATAAAGCAACATTGCAATCTGTGTGCTATAAAAGAGACAGGTTTTGAATTATGCACTGTCTCATCCTGATGGTGCAAACAGTTCTCCATTCTTCCATACATGGGCTGGGTTTTCTGCAACCACCTCCCCAGTCAAAGTCTTTTTCAAGTTCATTGTCCCAAACAAAGCCCTCAGTATGGTTAATGGAAAAGTACAGGCAAAAGATGTGTTGCTTTGGGGTATGGAGGATTACAGCAATACATTTATAGAACTAGAGCTCTCTGAGCTCTAATTTTCTATTTTAAATAAGACATACATCCATGTCCTGAAAAGACTGCATTCTGGTCTGTACCACAGGAGAAAAACAAACCGAGGTACAAAGCAAAGGAAACTGAAAGAGTGTTTTCCCTGCTACCCAGCACATGTGCAATACTCGTGGCTTCTTCTCGAGCTGCAGTCTGTATCTCTGCTGCAGCCATAGCCCTGCAAACAAAGAGCCCCCTCTGCAGCCCTTGTGCCTCTCTCCTGCCCCAGTTTCTTCTGGCTCATTCTCTCTCTGTGTTTTGAAAGGGCTGGACTTACACCACCTCTCTTTTTCCACTCTTCTGTGGAGGTTCCATTCCTTCCATGCCCACCCCACTGCTGAGACACTGGAGAAAACTGGCTTTATCTAGAATGCAGTTACTCCTTTCTTCTGTCTGGGCAAGATCTTGTTAGGGCTGATAGTCTTTAATGACCAACCTATTTATACAGAGATCCTCCCAGCTTCTGCCTTTAGGACAGGAAGTTTGTTTATGAACAGAGGCAGGATGATTAGGATAACAAAGGGCTGGTCATTAAATTAAATTAAGGCTTGTTAGATGATCCTAAAAGCAATATCAGGCCTCCCCATTAAAAGATAGGAATGAAAGGTAAGAACACCTGGTGAGAATGGAAAGAGGTAAATAGTGCTGTCCTCCAGGGGTCTATACGAGAACCAGTGCTGTTCAATATACTCATCAATGATCTTGAAAAAGGGATAAAGAGTGAGGTGGCAAAATTAGCAGATAACATAAAATTAATCAAGATTGTTAAATCCATAGCAGATAGCAAAGAGCTACAAAGAGATCTCACAAAACTGGGTGATGGGGCAACATAATGGCAGATGAAATTAAGTGTTGATAAATGCAAAATAATGTACCTGGCAAAATACAATGCCAACTATACAGACAAAATTATAGGGTCTAAGTTAGAAAGTAAAAAAATCTTGGAGTGATTGTGGATATTTCTCTGAAAACAACAGTGGAAATCAGAAAAGCGTACAGAATGTTGGGAAGTATTAGGAAAGGGATAAATAATGAAACAGAAAATATCATATTGCCTCTATAAATCTATGACAGGTTTCAGAGTAGCAGCCGTGTTAGTCTGTATTCACAAAAAGGAGTATTTGTGGCACCTTAGAGACTAACCAATTTATTTGAGCATAAGCTTTCATGAGCTACAGCTCACGTCATTGGATGAATGAGCTGTAGCTCATGAAAGCTTATGCTCAAATAAATTGGTTAGTCTCTAAGGTGCCACAAGTACTCCTTCTCTTTTTATAAATGTATGGTACATTTGTGCTGATTTAGCTTCAACTGGAGTATTGTGTCCAGTTCTGGGTGCCACAGTTAAGGAAAAATATGGACAAATTGAAGAGAGTCCAGCGAAAAGCAACAAGAATGATTAGGGGTCTGGAAAACTTGACCTATGAGGGAAGATTGAAATAACTGAGTTTGTTTAGTCTAAGAAAGAAAAGACTGAGAGGGGGACAGTCTTCTGAGTGGACAATCTGGTGAGGTTCAACAAGGAGAAGTGCAGAGTCCTGCACTTAAGACTAGGGACCAAGTGGCTAGGCAGCAGTTCTGCAGAAAAGGACCTAAGGGTTAGTGTGGACAAGAAGCTGGATATGAGTCAACAGTGTGCCTTTATTGCATGTAGGTCCCCACATCTGTACCCTAGAATTCAGAGTGGGGAAAGAACCTTTACAGTAGCCTTAATAAAGCATTTGGTCAGCTTCTTGAAAAAGGAATGGGCAAGTTAAGTGCCTAGTCAAGAAGCACTTAATGGACAATGGATCTTGGAAGGCTCTAATCTACATAAGAAGTCTATTTGAAGACGTTCAAGGCAGCATTTGAACCATGGCTGCTACCTATAAGTTCTGAGTCATGCATGGATATGCGACTTGCCCATGTGACTCCAAAACTCCATCTTGGAGCTGAACTTTGCATAGGAGAGAGGAGGGGGTCTCCACCCACAAGAAAAAGTTTATTTAAACCCCTGAGAAACCCCTCCATTTGATCTTCAGCTGGCCCAAGAGACAGCCTCTCCACCCCCAAGGATATCTGAAAGAAACTGGAACAAAGGACAGTAACTACAGGGGATGTGAGTGATTGCTGGACCCAGACTAGAAGGAGACTAGTCTGTAAAAGGAAGCTTTCTGGAACACTTCTGAGGCTGAGATTTTAACTGTATTTAGTTTTCTTACTGTATTAGTCATAGACTTGCATGTTCTATTTTATTTTGCTTGGTAATTCACTTTGTTCTGTCTGGTACTACTTGGAACTACTGAAATCCTACTTTCTGTATTTAATAAAATCACTTTTTACTTATTAATTAACCCAGAGTATGTATTAATACCTGGGGAGGGCGGGGGAAGGGGGGAAGGGGCAAACAGCTGTGCATATCTCTCTATCAATGTTATAGAGGGAGAACAATTTATGAGTTTACCCTGTAGAAGCTTTATACAGGATAAAACAGAGGTATTTGGGGTTTAGACACCATTGGGAGTTAGGCATCTGAGTATTAAAGACAGGAACTCCTCTTAAGCTGCTTTCAATTAAGCTTGCAGTTTGTGGGACGTGGTTCAGAGGTGGGTCTGGGATTGCAGCAGGCTAGTGGATCTGGCTCAAACCAGGCTGGGTACTGAAGTCCCAAGCAGCCAGAACAGGAAATCAGGGGAAGAAGTAGTCTTGGCACATCAGTTGGCAACCCCAAGGGAGATTTTGTGATCCAACCTGTCACACCTTCCAACCCTGATATTCTATGATTCTATGATCCTGTGACATGATAACAGTTTTCAAATACCTAAAAGATTGTTACAAGGAGGGAGAAAAATTATTCTCCTTAACCTCTGATAGGACAAGAAGCAACGGACTTAAATTGCAGCAAAGGAGGTTAGGTTGGATATTAGGAAAATATTCCTAACTGTCAGGGTGCTTAAGCATTGGAATAAATTGACTAGGGAGGCTGTGGAATCTCCATGATTGGAGATTTTTGTGAGCGGGTTGGACAGACACCTGTCAGGGATGTTATAAATGGTGCTGGTACTGCCATGAGTGCAGGGGACTGGACTTGATGACCTCTCAAGGTCCCTTCCAGTTCTGTGATTCTGTGATGTACATCTTGAATACTGTGCACAGATCTGGTTGCCCCATCTCAAAAAAAGATACACTGAAAGTGGCAAAGGTACAGAGAAGGACAACAGAAATGATTAGGGGTACAGAATGCCTTCTGTATGAGGAGAGATTGATATGATAGATGTTCTATAAAATCATGACAGGTGTGGAGAAATTGAATAAGGAAGTGTAATTTACTCCTCACAACACACAAACTAGGGATCACCCAATGAAATTAATCATCAGCAGATTTAAAACAAACAAAAGAAATAATTTCTTCACAGATTTCAATAAGAACTAGATAAGTTCATGGACAATAGATCCATCATTTTTATTAGCCAGGATGGGCAGGGATCCAACACCATGTTCTGCATGTCCATAGAATCTGTTTTCCACAACCTGGGAGTGGAGGACAGGGGTGAATCATTCGATGATTGCTTGTTCTGTTCATTTCCTCTGAAGCACATGGTATTGGCCACTGTCAGAAAACAGGATACTGGGCTAGATGGACCATTGGTTTTACCCAGTATGGTCATTCTCATGCTCACATAGACCCCAGATATATCTGCCCCCGCTGTAATGCACCAGAACCCTCTCCCCTCCTAGAGCTGAGCTGTAACCCAGGAGTGGCTGACAGGGTCTCTTCATCCACAGAGTTAGTAACAAAGGAAGAATATGCATTAACATTTTAAACCTAAGCAGTGTCCCTTAAGTGAGTTGCCACAAAATGCCAGAGTATGTTAGTACCAGAGCTGAGTGTTGGATTAAAGTAACAATTAATATGTTTATGTTATGAGAAAGTGTGAGAAAGAATGGCTCAGAAGAGGCCCAGATTTGGCATGCCCATTAGAAAGAAATATTCCTGTCAGTTTACAAGGTCCGTGTTGAAAGTAGAAGCACATCCCGAAACAAAAAGTCTGTTCTAACGTGATAAGATTACCTTTAAGGACAGCTGCTGTTACAACTGTTTTCCTCAACTCAGGAATAAGATCTGTTAACCCCCACTCTTGCATTTTTTTTATCTTGCTTCTTTTCTTTTTATAGGTAACAAGTGATATGAATAGCTTTATTGGAGTCTGTCATGCCTCAATTATTTTAGAATGGTTATGTTAAAGAATGAATTGATAATAAAATGTAGATATGATCGAAAGAAAATATTAAGTGTGATTGTGGTTGTATGTTTGGATGGGTAATAAAACCCATCCAAACATACAACCACAATCACACTTGGGTTGAGGTGCCGGCCTTAGAATCATAATAAATGACACCACATCTGGAGGAAGAAAAACAACTACCCTCCGAGAGGACCATTTGGCCGAAGAATGCGCTGGGCGAGATAACCCGATAACCCTGAGGGTACACCGGAATCCAGCCCCAGCTGCCCAAGGAGAGCGGGACCAAAGAACCAAAGAGCAAAATAAAAACTAACTATCATTCCTGTGCCATCTGCGTGATTGAGTATCACTTCAAATGTGAGAATAGCATGACGAGGCAAACCCAATAGACTTGTATGAGGATGAAACCCTGTAAAGACAGACCCAAAAGACTTAGGACTTTGGGTCTGGTTCTGCAAACAACTTCCAGTTTCATCAGATGTGCATGTGACAAGGCCTGACTCCATCCTCGTCTCCAGGCCGCCTGGCCAATGACTTGGCATGAGCACTGCTAGGCTGGTAACTATAACAACAACCTGGAAGAACTTGACTGTGTGTGAATGAATGTGTGAGTGAATAGAAAGTTATAGCTATAACTGATTGCTTACTTTGATTCTTTCTGTATTCAGAATAAATGTGGCGTATTGCCTTATCCCCTGAAAAAGATCCTGCTGGTTTTCATTTTCAAAGTATCACATGAGTTATATATATATGAATTAGATAAAGTGCTCCTGTCAGCTCTTTTCTAAGTTATCTGCCAAAAAAATTAGAGTTCCGAGAGCCTAAGTAGCACCTTGAATTGGGGTTAAAGATGTTACCCCTACCAAAATCTGAAATGGTGCACTTGCAGCTCGTGGGGAGGGACATAGAGATGATCCAGAGAGTGACAGGGGGACAGGAGGAGCAAGTGACAGGGGCATGGCCTTTGAGAGGGAAGAGGCAGAGCAGGGGTAGGGCCTTGGTGGAAGATGTGGGGCAAGGAGTGGGGCCTTGGTGGTCAAGTTAAAAGCAATTTGAAAGGTGTCATCTCAGTGAGTTGTACACAGACCAGTTCCCCAGTTTGTCATGCTAAGCCAGCACAGTATGGTCAAGAAAGGGTTTAATGCCTCTCAGACTGTCCTGTATGTGATCCAGGGAAGAGGGCCCAATACCATGTCACAAGCCAGCTCAGTGCAGAGCTCGGTCTGAGAGCCAGAGCACTAGGAGAAAAATTTAGGTCCCTTTATGTATAAAGAGCCGGAGCATCCTGTCCCTGATCTGTTTCGTCCTCACACCAAAAATGATGGGATTTAGCATGGGGGGTACCAGTAGGCACACATTAGCAAAGAGAATGTGGAAATGCAGGGCCACATGGTGGCCAAACCGATACGTGAGGAGAGTGAAGAGACCTGGGATGTAAAAGGCTAAAATGGCAAAGAGGTGGGAGCCACAGGTCCCAAAAGTCTTGAGCCGGGCGTCCTTTGTGGGGAGGCTGAAGATGGCCCTGAGGATCTGGGTATAGGACACAGCTATAAAAAACATATCTAGACAAATGGCTGAGCTTGCCACAATGAGGCCATAGTAACTACTGATGCGGGTGTCAGCACAGGCCAGATTCACCACGGCTATGTGCTCGCAGCATGTGTGCAGGATGATATTGGTTCTGCAATATGGCAACTGCCTTGCCAACAAGGGACAGGGCAGTGCAAGCATGCTGCCACGCAAAACCACAGCCAGGCCAATCTTGGCCACAATTCGATTTCTCAGGGTGGTGGAGTGTCTCAGTGGATCGCAGATGGCCACGTAGCGATCAAAAGCCATGGCCATGAAGATCCCAGACTCTATTGCAAAGAAGCAATGAATGAAGAACATCTGGGTGAGACAGGCACTGAAATCGATCTCCCTGGAATTGAACCAGAAGATGCTCATCATTTTGGGAACTGTGCTTGTGCACAGGACCAGGTCGGTGATGGCCAGCATGCAGAGGAAATAGTACATCGGCCCATGGAGGCTCGGCTCCGTCTTCACGATGAACAGGATGATGAAGTTCCCCAAGATGGCTATGATGTACATGGTGCAGAAGGGGATGGAGATCCAGACATGGGCAGCCTCCAGGCCAGGAACGCCCAGCAGGATGAAGGTGGAGGGGTTGGTGAAGTCGGTTGTGTTGGAATCTGACATAGAGTAGGGGGAGAAAGTGTCCAACTCTGAGGCAGAACAGTGTCTCCTGCATGTACCGTATATTCCCCTGTCTTCCTGTAGGTGCCCAGGGTCTAGCGTGAAGGTCGCAGTACAAATGTCTGGATGGAGAGACAATGTTAATATGAGACACAACATGCACAGCTGGAGGCTGTTCTCATGGGTGAAATAGATTGCTCAATCTTCACAAACAGAGAAATGCCATTTTCATTATTGAGATAAATGAATTATGAAAAACTTTAACCCTACTAATGCCAAGTCCATTTTTATTGTGCTCCATGCATCAATCATTCCTACATGTTGTGTTGAGGGAAACCTGAAAAGGCATCAGCAGGAAATACAGGTGTGGAAATGCAATGAAAGCCAAGCTACAGGGTCCATGCTGTAGGGACTTGCCCATACACCCAGTTGCTCAAAACCTGAGAGTGGAAAAAACCCAAACCTTTGCCAAGACAGATGCCAGGGGCAAATATCCCAAATAGAACATACCCCAGGGAAAATACCTGGGCCTCACTGTTAGCAGCGCCATGAAAACACCTGCTTATTCACAGTAGTAGCCAAAACAAAGATAATGTTCGGATGCCCAAGGAATGGGGCAGAGAATAACCTGTTCTGGATAAGCACTCCATTGTGGTCACCCAAGGACATAGCAGATAGAAAGGGGAGTTCCGAGACAGGCTCTGTGAATGTGGGAGGCTGCCCTATGTGGACAGACTGAAAAGTCTGGGACTGTTTAGTTTAGAGAAGAAACAAGGAAAGGGACATTTGATAGAGGAGAACAAAATAAAGAATGGAACTGATTACATTCAAATGGACAAACAGAGAAGAGTTCCCAACCAGTCACATCTAAAGACGTTTAGTTCTTCAAAAGGACAAGTTCTCCAAAGCTGAGGCAAATTATCAACAAAGACCAAAAAATGGGAATGAAAACTGAGACTGCTTTAAGAAGAGATTATTACAAAGCCAAAATTCCACAGTCAAAAAAGCAGAGAACTTTGGACAATAACTGGGTTCAAAGACAAAATACAGACAGCAATTAAGAGGCTGAAAGCAACATGTAGCAAAGAGAAAGGAAACTTGTTAGTGTTGAAGAAACAGTAGATGTGTTCAAGAAATATTTTTTTCTGAAGCAGGATCAAGTGCTTCTATCACCTGAAGTGATGAAATATTTTCAGTGCATTAGCAGTCAAGGAGGATTTTAAACAGCATCTACTGTAGTACATTAGAATTACGAACACAGGTTACAATCTCCCAGATCAACCACACACCTCATTCGGAACCAGAAGTATGCAATCAGGCAGCAACAGAGACAAAGAAAAATGGCAAGAAGAGGACAGTTCAGTGTTAAATGTAAACTATAACAAAATAAAAGGGAAAGTTTATTGCAAATCTTTGAGAAGGTGAGGAAAAAATGGAAAAAATCCTGGTGTGGGATTAGTTAAAAAAAAAGTCGAGGAATATAAGTAATGACAGTCCACACCATGGTTTATGGAAAACCGGTTTTGTCAAATAAACCCAATTTCATCCTTTAATGAGAGTACATGTTTGGTTGATCAAGGGAATGATGCAGATGCAAAAGACTTTGATTTCTGTGACGCATTTGATTTAGTAGGGGAAACATTCAGATAAAAAATGAACACAGTGCAATAGCTTTTAGTACATGTTAAATGGATTAAAAACTGGATAACCGACAGATCTCAGAAAGCAGTTATAAGTCAGTGATTGTCAACGAATTGGGGTGTTTCTAGTGGTATTCTGCAGGGATCAGTTTTCGGCCTGATGCTATTCAATGTTTTCATCAATGATTTGGAAGCAAAAAGAAAATCAGTGAAGATAAAATTTGTGGATGATACAAAGCCTGGCAGATTGGTTACAATGAGGAGAACATGGCAGGCATATTTATCGCTGTGGAGGGTTTGGTGAGCTGAGCCCATGCATACACAATGTTTTAATACAGTTAAATGCAAAATTATCCTCTCGGAACTGGGAATTCAAGCCTGACCCACAGACTAGGGCACTATAGTATTACATGCAGGGACCCTGAAAAGGATTTAGGGGTGACTGTGGAGAACCAACTCCCCATGAGCTCCCAGTGTGATGTTGTGGTGGAAAGGGCTGATGAGATCCTTGGATGCATAAACAAGGGAGTGGTGAGTTGGAGCAGCGAAAGGATTTTACCTCTCCATACGGCATTGGTGAAACTGACTGCATGCAGTCCTAAGTTCCACTTTTCCAAAAGGATCTTAAAAAATGGGAGAGGGTGCATTAAAAAAAAAAACAAAAATGATTGGCAGCTGGAGAAAATGCCTCTGACATTGAGTCTTCATGAGCTTAATCTATTTATCTTATCAAAAAGAGGATCAAACAAAGACTTTCATGGGGAGAAAACCCTGGGTACTAATGGGCTCTGAAATCTAGCAGAGAGGAGCAGAGCAAGACCCAATTCCTGGGAGCTGAAAACAGACAATCTCCAGTTAGAAATAAGGGCCAAAGGTTTAGCATTGAAGGTGATTAAGTGTTGGAATACACTAGAAATGGAAGTGGTGGATTCTCCAACTCCCCATCGTCTGCTGATGAAGACTGGATGCTTTCCTGGAAGATCTGCTTCAGGGCTTCTCTACACTGAAAGCACTACAGCGGTGCGGCCGTAGCAATTCATTGTAGACATCACTTACACCGACAGCAGGGGTTCTCCCATCAGCGTAGGTAATCCACCTCCCTGAGAGGTGGTAGCTAGGTAGATGGAAGAATTCTTCTATTGACTTCATGCTGTCTACACCAGGGTTAATGTGATATAGCTACATCTCTCAGGGGTGTGGATTATTTTTGCTGCTTCAAAAAATGAAAATGCAATGTTAAGTTGCATTATCAGAGGCATAACATGCAGGTCATGAGCGGTGATATTACCATTCTACTTGTCGCTCGTTAGTCCTCCTCTGGAGTACTGTGCCCAGTTTTGGTCACCGCTGAATACAAAGGATGTAGAGTAACTGTAGAGGATCCAGAGGCGAGTGGCAAAGATGATCAAAGGGAGGGAGTACAAGACATATGAGTAAACTGAAGGAACCAGGTATGTTTAGTTTCTAAAAGATTAGATTAAGAGAGGACACAATAGCAGTGTTCAAATACTTGAAAGCCTTCCTTAAAAATGTGGAGTAAAGTTGATCTCTCTTGCCAGAAAGCTCATGACAAGAGGCAATGGGTTCAAACTACAGCATGGCAGATTTAGATGAAATCTCAGGAAGCACTTTATAATGTAAGAAAAGTAGGACAAAGGAACAGATGCCAGGGAAGGTTGTTTGATCTCATTCGCTGAAGGTTTTCCAAAGGAAGTGGCTAACTATCTGTCTGGCATGACTAAGACACAACAAATCCTGCATCTTGGCAGGGGTCAGATTTGATGACCCTTGCGGTCCTTTCTAACCCTATAGCTCTGTGAGTCCATAATGTAAAATCCTAGTGTAGACCAAGTCTTAGTCAAACAGAAGCCATGGAGCTCAATACAGGGGGAAATGGGTGAAATTTAGTGGCCCGTGTTATACAGGAGTTCACAGCTAAAGATAAAGAAAGTATCTTTATTGATAAAGAAAGTAGATCAGACATTCATATTTACTGTGTATCATAACACTCAAACAAGGGAATACGGAATTACACTGAAAGTCTGAACATATCACATTCAGAAAAGAAAGTTGTTTACATAATCCATATTTAGCCTGTGGAACTCTCTGCCACTGTCATTATTGGAAAGAAGCGTTTAGCTTGATGTAATTAACAAATGTATTGGCCGTTGTGGGTTGTGCTGGTGTCACCAACTTCAGTTAAGGCTGCCTGACACCTTCAATTAGGAGGCCTCATTTTCAGTTGCTTATAAGTTTGTCGAAGTTTAACCTTTTGGACTGAAATATCCCACAGTGGGTGTCTGCATCTGGCTGAATTGTTTTTTTGAAATTTTCCAGCATAACAGTACAAGCAACTTCTTGAATTAAGTTAGGAGAGAAAATGTCTTGCCCATGTTGAAAAATTCTTATAATTGTTCCAGTGAAGAGCCCGAGCATCTCCATGCTTTCCAGCAGATAAAGGCAGGTGAGCATTCCCCCCTCTCCATGCACCCATTAACTACCAGAGCCCTGAATTTTAAGAGGAGGAGGACAGTGTCTATGCATTAACTCACTGCTCACTCCTGAGGTATTTATTCAATTCTTACTCCAAGGGGAGTTTTGATTCAGTGGCGCTTGACCAAACTATGAGCTACAGCCTCAGAATTTGGCCTTGTATCACACATCCTCTAACACCTTTCATCCTGAAGGAGCCCCTGTGCCACTGGAATGTAGCCACATTGGGGCTCGAGGCCATCAGCCACGGGGACACAGCAAACAGGGACATTCTGGCCCATGATACTGGAGCAAGCTCAAGTCCTGAGGCAACGGCCCAGGTATGTTTCATGGCTGTGCACAGTGGAAAAGACCACAGACTTACTCTCTATCTCATCATGCCCACGTTGCATGGGGTTTGTCGAGCAGGTGAACTCCTCAGCAAGAGATGGGGAGCAGTGAATTCCGAGACAGACGAGTCTTCCCTGGGAATTCCCCTCAGATAGTTGTGTCCCACATCTGTCTCACATTACAAACTGAGAACTGACAGCGTGATGTGCACCTTTTATTATATAGCTCTGTGCTATCCCAGTGGGGTTCACTCAGACTCTAGCGGAGAAGAGGCATCTGGATGTAAACAGGCTGGAGACAAGCCTGTCTGCTCTTCTGTGCTGTTTATCCAGCTTTAGCAGCAAACAGTAATTAAGGGGTCTTCCCAAGGGAGAGGAGAACTCTTGGGATCTGTGCTGAGTCAGAGAAGAATTGGCTGCTCTGTGTATTTGTGTATATTGAAAACATTATAGTTGATTAGCAAGAAAACGAGGGTTAATGTTAGCTCTCTATTGTGCCTGATACCCTGTACGTGCCAGGGTGGCTGGGTAGATAGTAGACCAGGAGCAGGTAAACTTTTTGCCCTGAGGTACGCACCAGGTTTCAGAAATGGTATGGAGGGCCGGTTAGGGGAGGGGGTTGTGGCCCGGCCCCCAACTCCTATCCGTCCAGTCCCCCCGTGTCTCCTGCCCCATCCAAACCCCCAATTCCCTGATGGTCCCCCTGGGACCGCTGCCCCATCCACTCGCCCTGCTCCCTGTCCCCTGACCGCCCCTGGACCCCTGCCCCTAACTGCCTCCCGCCACCCCATCCAACCCCTCCTCTCATTCCTGACTGCCCCCCTGGGACTCCTGCCCCATCCAACCATCCTTTCTCCCTGTCCCCTGAATGCCCCTGGAACCCCTGCCTCTGACTGCCCCCTGCTGCCCCATCCAACCCCCGCTCCTTCCTGACTGCCCACCGGAACTCCTGCCCCAATCAATCCTCTATTCCCCACACTCTGACTGCCCCAACCCCTATCCACACCCCCAGCCCCTAACCACCACCCCAAACTCCCCTGCCCTCTATCCAATCCCCCCGCTCCATGCCCCCTTACCATGCTGCCTGGAGCACCGGTGGTTGGGGTCAGGCCGGGCTCTGCAGCTGCCACAGGAATTCTCAGCCCCACCGCCCAGAACACTGCGCTGGCAGCAGAGCTCGCTGAGGCTATGAGGGAGACGGGACAACAGGGGAGGGGCCAGGGGCGAGCCTGCCGGGCCTGAGCTCAGTGGCCGGACAGGAGGGTCCCGTGGGCCGAATGTGGCCTGAGGGCCATAGTTCTCCCACCTCTGCAGTAGACAGAATGATCTGGAGAAAGATGACTAAGGGGAAACATGAGCAGTTTATGCATGCACACAGAGCTGTCTAAGGGATCCAAGGGATCCACTAATACTCCTCAGTAACGTTTCATTGAAAGGTTTCAGAGTAACAGCCGTGTTAGTCTGTATTCGCAAAAAGAAAAGGAGTACTTGTGGCACCTTAGAGACTAACCAATTTATTTGAGCATAAGCTTTTGTGAGCTACAGCTCACTTCATCGGATGCATACCGTGGAAACTGCAGCAGACTTTATATACACACAGAGAATATGAAACAATACCTCCTCCCACCCCACTGTCCTGCTGGTAATAGCTTATCTAAAGTGATCATCAAGTTGGGCCATTTCCAGCACAAATCCAGGTTTTCTCACCCTCCACCCCCCCACACACAAATTCACTCTCCTGCTGCAGCCTGCTGCAAGAGAGTGAATTTGGGGGGGGGGGGGGGTGGAGGGTAAGAAAACCTGGATTTGTGCTGGAAATGGCCCAACTTGATGATCACTTTAGATAAGCTATTACCAGCAGGAAAGTGGGGTGGGAGGAGGTATTGTTTCATATTCTCTGTGTGTATACAAAGTCTGCTGCAGTTTCCACGGTATGCATCCGATGAAGTGAGCTGTAGCTCATGAAAGCTCATGCTCAGATAAATTGGTTAGTCTCTAAGGTGCCACAAGTACTCCTTTTCTTTTTGTTTCATTGAAAGTTAGTGAATGGGAACATATCCCCACCATATAGATAGGTAAACTGAGGGATAGGAAGACATAGAATCATAGAATTATCAGGGTTGGAAGGGACCCCTGAAGGTCATCTAGTCCAACCCCCTGCTCGAAGCAGGACCAATTCCCAGTTAAATCATCCCAGCCAGGGCTTTGTCAAGCCTGACCTTAAAAACCTCTAAGGAAGGAGATTCTACCACCTCCCTAGGTAACGCATTCCAGTGTTTCACCACCCTCTTAGTGAAAAAGTTTTTCCTAATATCCAACCTAAACCTCCCCCACTGCAACTTGAGACCATTACTCCTCGTTCTGTCATCTGCTACCATTGAGAACAGTCTAGAGCCATCCTCTTTGGAACCCCCTTTCAGGTAGTTGAAAGCAGCTATCAAATCCCCCCTCATTCTTCTCTTCTGCAGGCTAAACAATCCCAGCTCCCTCAGCCTCTCCTCATAAGTCATGTGTTCTAGACCCCTAATCATTTTTGTTGCCCTTCGCTGGACTCTCTCCAATTTATCCACATCCTTCTTGTAGTGTGGGGCCCAAAACTGGACACAGTACTCCAGATGAGGCCTCACCAATGTTGAATAGAGGGGAACGATCACGTCCCTCGATCTGCTGGCAATGCCCCTACTTGTACATCCCAAAATGCCATTGGCCTTCTTGGCAACAAGGGCACACCGCTGACTCATATCCAGCTTCTCGTCCACTGTCACCCCTAGGTCCTTTTCCGCAGAACTGCTGCCTAGCCATTCGGTCCCTAGTCTGTAGCGGTGCATTGGATTCTTCCATCCTAAGTGCAGGACCCTGCACTTATCCTTATTGAACCTCATCAGATTTCTTTTGGCCCAATCCTCCAATTTGTCTAGGTCCTTCTGTATCCTATCCCTCCCCTCCAGTGTATCTACCACTCCTCCCAGTTTAGTATCATCCGCAAATTTGCTGAGAGTGAAATCCACACCATCCTCCAGATCATTTATGAAGATATTGAACAAAACCGGATATATTTATGAAGATATTGAACAAAACAAAAACAAGACATGATTCAGCCAAGGTCACAAAGCAAATCACGACAGAACCCAGCAGTCCAGAGTTCCTTGCCAATAACCATGGTCTCTCTGTCAGTAACTGAGCACCCAATAAGAGGGAAATGGACTCATGGTCTAGCAGAACCTGTGCCTTGTGTTGGTTTGATGGACTTCTGCGCTGTGCAACCTATAAGTGGAGCACCACTGAGCCCTCTGGCATACCAATCTCAGCCCCCTATCACATGGTGAGGCTATGACCATGTGTAATCCTCTCCAGGTCTTCCACTTATACAGCCATAAACAGACAGGGATCCACCCAGCTGCCATTCCATGAGTACTGTCACTAATCACTCATGAACCAGAAATAGCGGGTCTCCAGACAGTTCCCCCCACCTCCCCAGCATAGGACCCAGATCTGTTTTGTCTTGTCCTCGTCAAAAGCTTGAGCAGTGTAAGTTTATAACCCAGTATGCCCCTCCCTCATTGTGGAGAGGACAATACACCAGCCCCTCTTCCTGAGACCCTGAAGGCTTTGGTTCCTTGACCATGGGATGCTGTTCAAGGAAGAAGGACTGTTAAGCAGAGATGGGGTCCACCTATCCAGGAAGGGGAAGAGCATATTTGGAAACTGGCTAATCTAGTGAGGAGGGCTTTAAACTAGGTTAGAAGGCGGCAGGTGAACAAAGCCCACAGGTAAATCAAAAACCTGGAGGCTTGGGAGAAGGGTCAGAGATCAGGGGAAGCATGGGCTGTAATAGCAGGGATCAAAGAGGGTCAAGACAGAACTGGGGGAAAATCAAATTATCATCCTACATGTCTCTATACTAATGCAAGAAATATGGGGAATTAGAAGGAAGAACTTGAAATACTAGTAAATAAATCAAAACTATTGCAGAGTTGGCATCACAGAGACTTGGCGGGATAATACACATGACTGGAATATTAGTATAGAAGGGTACAGCTGGCTCAGGAAGGAAAGGCTGGGAAAAAAGAGAGGATGTGTTCCCTTATACATAAAAATGTGTACACTTGGTCTGAAGTTGAGATGGAAATAGGAGACAGACTTGTCAAAAGTCACTGGGTAAGGACAAAAGAGGTAAAAAACAAGGGTGATGTCATCGTAGGGGTCTACTACAGACCACCTAACCAGGAAGAAAAGGTGGTTGAGGCTTTTTTAAACAATAAACAAAGACATCCAAAGCACAGGACTAGGTGGTAATGGGGCACTTCAACTATCCAGACATCTGCTGGGAAATTAACACAGCAGGGCACAGGTTATCCAACAAGTTCTTGGAATGTACTGGAGACTTTTTTTTTATTCCAGAAGATGGAGAAAGCTACTGGGAAAGAGGCTATTGTAGATTTGATTTTGACAAATAGGGAGGAACTGGTTGAGAATTTGAAAGTAGAAGGCAGCTTGGGTGAAAGTGATCATGAAATGATAGAGTTCATGATTCTAAGGAATGGTAGGATGGAAAACAGCAAAATAAAGTCAATGTCTTTAATTGTTTTTCCTCTTAGACTGGCTTCCCATGGGATCTTACCTACCAACTCCCTGAGTTTGCTAAAGTCTGCCTTCTTGAAATCCATGGAACAAGAGCAAACTATTCCACTGAGTAGGAAAGATACGAAGTATGGCAAGAGACCATCCTGGCTTATCTTGAATTATCTTTAATATCTAAAAATAAAAAAAAAGAGTCCTACTAAAAGTGGAAACTAGATCAACTTACAAAAGATAAATATAAACAAATAAAACAAGTAGGTAGGGACAAAATTAGAAAGGCCAAGGCACAAAACGAGATCAAATTAGCTAGAGACATAAAGGGTAACAAGAAAACACTCTACCAATACATTAGAAGAAAGTGGAAGACGAAGGACAAGGTAGGCCCATTACTCAATGAAGAGGGAAGAGCAATAACAGAAAATGCGGAAATGGTAGAAATGCTTTATGATTTTTGTGTTTTGGTTTTCACCAAGAAGGTTGGTGGCAATTGTTCGCTAACATAGTGAATGCCAGTGAAAATGAAATAGGATCAGAGGCTAAAATAGGGAAAGAACAAGTTAAAAATTACTTAGACAACTTAGATGTCTTCAAGTCATCAGGGCCTGATGGAATGCATACTGAAGGAGCTGACTGAGGAGATATCTGAACCATTAAGTATTATCTTTAAAAAGTCATGGAAGAAGGGAGAGATTCCAGAAGACTGGAAAAGGGCAAATATAGTGTCCATCTATAAAAAGAGAAATAAGGGCAACCAGGGATTTACAGACCAGTCAGCTTAACTTCTGTACAAGGAAAGATAATGGAGCAAATAATTAAGGAATCCATTTGTAACATCAAAAGGAAATTAGGTGATAAGTAATAGTCAGCATGGATGTGTTAAGAACAAATCATGTTGAACCAACCTGATAGCTTTCTTTGATAGGGTACCAAACCTTGTGGATGGCGGGAAGTGGTAGATGTGATATATCTAGACTTTAGTATGGCTTTTGATACAGTCTCGCATGACCTTCTCATTAACAAGCTAGGAAAATACAACCTAGATTGATCTATTTTTAAGATATCATAGAATATCAGGGTTGGAAGGGACCTTAAGAGGTCAGCTAGTCCAACCCACTTTTCAAAGCAGGATTAATTCCCAATTTTTTCCTCAGATCCCTCAATGGCCCCCTCATGGATTGAATTCACAATCCTGGATTTAGCAGACCAGTGCTCAAACCACTGAGCTATCCCTCCCCCCTCTACTAAAGGTGGGTGCATAACTGGTTGGAAAACCATTTCCAGAGAGTACTTATCAATGGTTCACAGTCATGCTGGAAGGGCATAACGAGTTGGGATCTGCAAGGATCAGTTCTGCGTCCAGTTCTGTTCCATATCCCCATCAATGATTAACTAATGGCATAGAGAGTACACATACAAAGTTTGCAGATGATACCAAGCTGAGGGTGTCCGTTTGTTTGTGTCAGGGAAGCCTGGCTGTTTAAAAATAGCCAGAGCTAAGCGAACCAGCTGAGCGGCGGCGAACCAGCTGAGCAGCGGGGGACAGCAGAGCAGCTCACAGCAGGAGTTTGCTTGGGAGTTCGCCTGGAGTGAGCCCAGTGAGGCTTACATCTTGCAAACTGCTCTGAGGAAGCTCATAGTAGGAAGGTGATATGGAAGGGGTGGGGGTTCAGCTGTTGTGACCTGCACTGGATGTGCCATGTTTGTCTTTCTTCCACAGGACAGAAGCGACTTTGTCTGTACAAAGTGCAAGCTGGTCTCCATATTGGAAGAGAAGATTGAAGGTCTGGAGCAACAGATAACAACCCTGCATTGCATACGAGAAACTGAGGATTTTCTGGACAAAACTCAGAATATGCTTCTAGGGGCACAAAGCTCTAAAGATATAGAGCAGGTTGCACAGAGGAGCCAAGAGGCCAGTGAAGAAGCTTGGCAACATGTGACCTCCAGAAGAGGTAAGCGGAATGTCCGGGTTCCAGTAACACAGACACAGGTAACTAACCGCTTTCATGTTCTCTCCACAGGTACCATTGCAGAGAGTGGACCAGATGATATGTCTGGGGCGAGAAAGCAGAAGGAGACTCCGCTGGTTGGAAGGCATGAGATGCGATGTCCTGAAGTTGGGGGTTCCACGACCACCACTCCCAAGAGGAGAAGGCGGGTGGTGGTGGTCGGGGACTCTCTCCTCCGGGGGACTGAGTCATCTATCTGCCGCCCTGACCGGGAAAACTGAGAAGTCTGCTGCTTGCCAGGGGCTAGGATTCGCAATGTAACGGAAAGACTGCCGAGATTCATCAAGCCCTCGGATCGCTACCCCTTCCTGCTTCTCCACGTGGGCACCAATGATACTGCCAAGAATGACCTTGAGTGGATCACTGCGGACTACGTGGCTCTGGGAAGAAGGATAAAGGAGTTGGAGGCGCAAGTGGTGTTCTCATCCATCCTTCCCGTGGAAGGAAAAGGCCTGGGTAGGGACCGTTGAATCGTCGAAGTCAACGAATGGCTACGCAGGTGGTGTCGGAGAGAAGGCTTTGGATTCTTTGACCATGGGATGGTGTTCCATGAAGGAGGAGTGCTGGGCAGAGACGGGCTCCATCTTACAAAGAGAGGGAAGAGCATCTTTGCCAGCAGGCTGGCTAACCTAGTGAGGAGGGCTTTAAACTAGGTTCACCGGGGAAGGAGACCAAAGCCCTGAGGTAAGTGGGAAAGCGGGATACCGGGAGGAAGCAAAGGCAGGAATGTCTGTGAGGGGAGGGCTCCTGCCTCATACTGAGAATGAGGGGCGATCAGCAGGTTATCTCAAGTGCTTATATACGAATGCACAAAGCCTTGGAAACAAGCAGGGAGAACTGGAGGTCCTGGTGATGTCAAGGAACTATGACGTGACTGGAATAACAGAGACTTGGTGGGATAACTCACATGACTGGAGTACTGTCATGGATGGATATAAACTGTTCAGGAAGGACAGGCAGGGCAGAAAAGGTGGGGGAGTAGCACTGTATGTAAGGGAGCAGTATGACTGCTCAGAGCTCCGGTACGAAACTGTAGAAAAACCTGAGTGTCTCTGGATTAAGTTTAGAAGTGTGTGCAACAAGAGTGATGTAGTGGTGGGAGTCTGCTATAGACCACCGGACCAGGGAGATGAGGTAGATGAGGCTTTCTTCCAGCAGCTCACGGAAGCTACTAGATCGCATGCCCTGATTCTCATGGGTGACTTTAATTTTCCTGTAATCTGCTGGGAGAGCAATACAGCGGTGCACAGACAATCCAGGAAGTTTTTGAAAAGCGTAGGGGACAATTTCCTGGCACAAGTGCTAGAAGAACCAACTAGGGGGGGAGCTTTTCTTGACCTGCTGCTCACAAACCGGGTAGAATTAGTGGGGGAAGCAAAAGTGGATGGGAATCTGGGAGGCAGTGACCATGAGTTGGTTGAGTTCAGGATCCTGACGCAGGGAAGAAAGGTAAGCAGCAGGATACGGACCCTGGACTTCAGAAAAGCAGACTTCGACTCCCTCAGGGAACGGATGGCCAGGATCCCCTGGGGGACTAACATGAAGGGGAAAGGAGTCCAGGAGAGCTGGCTGTATTTCAAGGAATCCCTGTTGAGGTTACAGGGACAAACCATCCCAATGAGTCGAAAGAATAGTAAATATGGCAGGCGACCAGCTTGGCTTAATGGTGAAATCCTAGCGGATCTTAAACATAAAAAAGAAGCTTACAAGAAGTGGAAGGTTGGACATATGACCAGGGAAGAGTATAAAAATATTGCTCGGGCATGTAGGAATGATATCAGGAGGGCCAAATCGCACCTGGAGCTGCAGCTAGCAAGAGATGTCAAGAGTAACAAGAAGGGTTTCTTCAGGTATGTTGGCAACAAGAAGAAAGCCAAGGAAAGTGTGGGCCCCTTACTGAATGAGGGAGGCAACCTAGTGACAGAGGATGTGGAAAAAGCTAATGTACTCAATGCTTTTTTTGCCTCTGTCTTCACTAACAAGGTCAGCTCCCAGACTGCTGCGCTGGGCATCACAAAATGGGGAAGAGATGGCCAGACCTCTGTGGAGATAGAGGTGGTTAGGGACTATATAGAAAAGCTGGACGTGAACAAGTCCATGGGGCCGGACGAGTTGCATCCGAGAGTGCTGAAGGAATTGGCGGCTGTGATTGCAGAGCCATTGGCCATTATCTTTGAAAACGCGTGGTGAATGGGGGAAGTCCCGGATGACTGGAAAAAGGCAAATGTAGTGCCAATCTTTAAAAAAGGGAAGAAGGAGGATCCTGGGAACTGCAGGCCAGTAAGCCTCACCTCAGTCCCTGGAAAAATCATGGAGCAGGTCCTCAAAGAATCAATCCTGAAGCACTTGCATGAGAGGAAAGTGATCAGGAACAGCCAGCATGGATTCACCAAGGGAAGGTCATGCCTGACTAATCTAATCGCCTTTTATCATGAGATTACTGGTTCTGTGGATGAAGGGTAAGCAGTGGATGTATTGTTTCTTGACTTTAGCAAAGTTTTTGACACGGTCTCCCACAGTATTCTTGTCAGCAAGTTAAGGAAGTATGGGCTGGATGAAAGCACTATAAGGTGGGTAGAAAGTTGGCTAGATTGTCGGGCTCAACGGGTAGTGATCAATGGCTCCATGTCTAGTTGGCAGCCGGTGTCAAGTGGAGTGCCCCAGGGGTCGGTCCTGGGGCCGGTTTTGTTCAATATCTTCATAAATGATCTGGAGGATGGTGTGGATTGCACTCTCAGCAAATTTGCGGATGATACTAAACTGGGAGGAGTGGTAGATACGCTGGAGGGGAGCGATAGGATACAGAAGGACCTAGACAAATTGGAGGATTGGGCCAAAAGAAATCTGATGAGGTTCAATAAGGATAAGTGCAGAATCCTGCACTTAGGACGGAAGAATCCAATGCACCGCTACAGACTAGGGACCGAATGGCTAGGCAGCAGTTCTGCGGAAAAGGACCTAGGGGTGACAGTGGATGAGAAGCTGGATATGAGTCAGCAGTGTGCCCTTGTTGCCAAGAAGGCCAATGGCATTTTGGGATGTATAAGTAGGGGCATAGAGAGCAGATCGAGGGACGTGATCGTTCCCCTCTATTCGACATTGGTGAGGCTTCATCTGGAGTACTGTGTCCAGTTTTGGGCCCCACACTACAAGAAGGATGTGGATAAATTGGAGAGAGTCCAGCGAAGGGCAACAAAAATGATTAGGGGTCTAGAACACATGACTTATGAGGAGAGGCTGAGGGAGCTGGGATTGTTTAGCCTGCAGAAGAGAAGAATGAGAGGGGATTTGATAGCTGCTTTCAACTACCTGAAAGGGGGTTCCAAAGAGGATGTCTCTAGACTGTTCTCAATGGTAGCAGATGACAGAATGAGGAGTAATGGTCTCAAGTTGCAGTGGGGGAGGTTTAGATTGGATATTAGGAAAAACTTTTTCACTATGAGGGTGGTGAAACACTGGAATGCATTACCTAGGGAGGTGGTAGAATCTCCTTCCTTAGAGGTTTTTAAGGTCAGGCTTGACAAAGCCCTGGCTGGGATGATTTAACTGGGAATTGGTCCTGCTTCGAGCAGGGGGTTGGACTAGATGACCTTCTGGGGTCCCTTCCAACCCTGATATTCTATGATTCTATGAGTGGGTTAGCAAGTGCTATGGAGGATAGGATGAAAATTGAGAACTATCTGGACAAACTGGAGAAATGGTCTGAGGTAAACAGGATGGAATTCTGTAAGGAAAAATGCAAATTACTCCACTGAGGAAGGAACAATCAGTAGTACACATACAAAATGGGAAATGACTGCCTAAGAAGGAGTACTGCAAAAAGGGATCTAGGAGTCATAGTGGACCACAAGGTAAATATCAGTCAACCGTGTTACACTGTATGAAAAAAAAGAAAACATCATTCTGGGATTTATTAGGAAGCGTATTGTAAGCAAAACATGAGAATTAATTCTTCTGCTCTACTCCATGCTGAGTAGGCCTCAACTGGAGTATTGTGTCCAGTTCTGGGCGCCACATTTCAGGAAAGATGTGGACAAATTGGAGAAAGTCCAAAAAAGAGCAACAAAAATTATTAAAGGTCTAGAAAACCTATGAGGAAAGATTGAAAGAGGTGGATTTGTTTAGTCTGGAAAGGAGAAGACTGAGAGGGGACATAACAGTTTTGAAGTACTTAAAAGGTTGTTACAAGGAAGAGGGTGAAAAATTGTTCTCCTCAACCTGTGATGAATAGGACAAGAAGCAATGGGCTTAAATTGCAGCAAGGGAGGTTTAGGTTGCACATTTGGAAAAACTTCATAACTGTCGGAGTGGTCAACTACTGGAATAAATTGCCTAGGGAGGTTGTGGAATCTCCATCATTAGAGATTTTTAAGAGCAGGTTGGACAAACACCTGTCAGGGATGGTCCAGGTGGTGCTTGGTCCTGCCATGAGTGCAGGGGACTGGACTTGATGACCTCTCAAGGTCCCTTCCCGTCCTATGATTCTGCGATTCCCCAAGAACCTGCGATTTTTATATGTGCCATGCAGGATCCAGGGCAGCTGAGGAGGCAGTTGTTACACTACCCCCATATGATTGTGGCTTAGTTATGATGCATCTTGTTCAAAACATATAGAATCATAGAATACGAGGGCTGGAAGGGTCCTCAGGAGGTCATCTAGTCCAACCCCCTGCTCAAAAGCAGGACCCATACCCAATTAAATCATCCCAGCCAGGGCTTTGTCAAGCCTGACCTTAAAAACTTCTAAGGAAGGAGATTCCACCACCTCCCTAGGCAACGCATTCCAGTGTTTCACCACCCTCCTAGTGAAAAAGTTTTTCCTAATATCCAATCTAAACCTCCCCCACTACAACTTGAGACCATTACTCCTCGTCCTGTCCTCCTCTACCACTGAGAACAGTCTAGATCCATCCTCTTTGGAACCCCCTTTTGGGTAGTTGAAAGCAGCTATCAAGTCCCTGCTCATTCTTCTCTTCCGCAGACTAAAAAAACCCAGTTCCCTCAGCCTCTCCTCAGAAGTCATGTGTTCCAGTCCCCTAATCATTTTTGTTGCCCTTCGCTGGACTCTCTCCAATTTATCCACATCCTTCTTGTAGTGTGGGGCCCAAAACTGGACACCGTACTCCAGATGAGGCCTCACCAATGTTGAATAGAGGGGAACGATCATGTCCCTCGATCTGCTCGCTATGCCCCTACTTATACATCCCAAAATGCCATTGGCCTTCTTGGCAACAAGGGCACACTGCTGACTCATATCCAGCTTCTCGTCCACTGTCATATCTTGTGAAGTGTCTATGGAAAAGTTATAATTTTCAGAATAAGATGATCCTATTTGTGCATGCGTCATTTTTTTATCTGAATTTATGATTATTGACTATGTAACAGTATTTGAAATGTTTCAGAGTAACAGGCATGTTAGTCTGTATTCGCAAAAAGAAAAGGAGTACTTGTGGCACCTTAGAGACTAACCAATTTATTTGAGCATAAGCTTTCGTGACCTACAGCTCACTTTGACAGTATGCATCTGGTGAAGTGAGCTGTAGCTCACGAAAGCTTATGCTCAAATAAATTGGTTAGTCTCTAAGGTGCCACAAGTCCTCCTGTCCTTTTTGTATTTGAAATGTAGTTATTCCTGGGTGACACCCACTAGTCAAAATGCTTCCATTCTAGACAGCTAGTTGTAAAGGGCTTATTCAGGATAATTGGCCAATAGGAGAAACTATAGGGCATACGAGAAGCTTATCCCTGACCTGGTAAGCTGACCTGAGAATGCTCCTGGCCTGCCAGCCTATGGATAATGGCTGCTATGACTCAGCAGGGCAAGCAAGGGCATGGGACCAGACCACATACACTGAACTCCATTTTGGTACCTGTATTTTTTCAATAGATCAGGTGAGGTCTGACATCATCTCTTGGCCTCACTTCCCACACAAGAGAACTCATGTAAACACCAGAGGAACAAAGACTGAACTGGCGGAAGTGCTGGTCCCAGGCTAAAGAGATTTCTAGCCTGCATAGGAAAACTTGGTTGACAGCTTGTATCATCAGTGAGGGTGAGAAATTGTTAACTCGTATCTCATCTATTTAGTATGTTAGGCTTAGTTTGTCTTTGTTAGGTAATCAGATTTGATATGTTTCTTGTCACTTATAATCACATAAAATTGATCTTTTTGTTGTTAAGAAACTTGTTTTATGCTTTATCTTTACCAGCATGTTCTGAGTAAAGTGTCTGGGAAAAATCTCAGCTCTGTGTACAAAGGTTGTTGCTTATCGTTCCCACATCAAGAAGAAAGCAACCTATATTACTGAGTTTATGCTGTACAGGCACCTGTGCAGTGCAAGAGGGTATAATTCTGGGTTTATACTCCAGCAAGTGTGAAAGGCGGAGGAGCTGGGAAATGGGCTGTTGTCTCCTGCTTGTCATTGAGTGGCTTAGGTAAAGAACTCAGGCACCTTAGTTGGATGTGTGGCAACACCTGCTGTTGTGTTGGGTGACACCGGACTTGCAGAGGCTGGCTGTGTCACCAACAAAACAGTGTCAGAATGGCCAGCAAAGCTGGAGAGGTAAGGGGTGTGTTACTCTGCTTTCTGGGTGTTAGAAGAAAAGAGCAGGTTGACCCAGAGGCAGATTTGAGTATGGGCTTCTTTATTGCGATACGTGTTCTCCTCAACCCAATTGTTGAGTAAGCACTGGATTAGTTACAGCACACTCTTTTTATTTACGTTAGTATGTAAATGCCTAAATTTTGTTACAACATCCCAAAATCCCTTATTAAGTAATAGAAACACCCATACTATTAGTATACTCACCCCTATCTATTGTTCACAGCATTACACATGTTACACAGGCATTTTTACCTCGAAAATACATTTCTTTGCTGTAATTTTTTTGCTACAAATGTCCTTAATTAGCGGTTCTCAGGAGAGGGAGGGAAGGGCCATGAGCAATTCTCAGGCAAGGGAGGAAGGGACCATGACCCGTGGCTTGTTTATGTAACTGGAAAAGGAAAGGAGAGAGAGATAACACTTCTTTAACACAAAGGGGATTCATTAGACAATTACATTTCTCATGCATCTACAGGGCTTATCAATTCTTAAAAGCAACAAGGAAGAGAAAAATATGGCAATTTATTTATCAAACAAAGAAATACTGCCTGCTTATGCCTTTATCCCCTAATGCCATGTCAGCACATCAGCAGCTTCCTAGGTCTTTCCTTAACCCTAACATACCCCAACACTGGGTTCATCAATAATCTCCATGGAATCCAGGAAGATTACTGATGAACCCAGGAAACTGAGTAGCATGTAATGCCTCCTCATTTCCCCCTCCACCCCCCAGAATCTGCATGGTGCATAATAATAAGCAACAAACTCCCTGTGCAAATCACACAACTGGTGTCTGGTGTCTGGTATGCGGTGGCCACAGCTGTGGCTGGAGAGGCTTAGCCTGTCCTGGCCTAATATATCTGCCACCTATGGTTCCCCCCACTCTGTTAGGGTTTTTTTTTTATTACATCTGCACATTGAGCACATGTTTTCAGAGAACTATCCACAATGACTCCAAGATCTCTTTCTTGAGTGGTAACAGCTAATTTACATCGTTTTGTATGTATATTTTGGATTATGATTTTCCAACGTGCATTACTTTGCATTTATCTACACTGAATTTAATCTGCCATTTTGTTGCCTAGTCACCAAGTTTTGTGAGATCCCTTTGTAACTCTCTGCTTTGGATTTAAGGATATTGAATAATTTTGCCTCGTCTATAAATTTTGCCACTTTACTGCTTAACCATTTTTTTCAGATTATTTATGAATATGTGGAAAAGCACTGGTCCCAGTACAGATCCCTGTGGAGCACCACTAGTTACCTCTGTCCATTCTGAAAAATGACCATTTATTCCTAGCATTTGTTTCCTATCTTTTAACCCACTACTGATCCAGGAAAGAATCTTCCTTCTTATCCCATGACAACTTACTTTTCTTAAGAGCCTTTGGTGAGGGACCTTCTTAAAGGCTTTCTGAAAGTCCAAGTACACTTTATCCTCTGGATCACCCTTGTCGACAATTTTGTTGACACCCTCAAAGTATTCTAGTAGATTAGTGAGGAATGGTTTTCCTTTGCAAAAGTTGTGTTGCCTCTTCCCCAACAAATTATGTTCATGTATGTGTCTGATAATTCTGTTCTTTACTATAATTTCAACAAATTTGACTGATACAGAAGTTAGGATTACTGGCCTGTAATTACCAGGATCACCTCTGGAGAGATTTATAAAAATCAGCATCACATTAGCTATCTACGAGTCATCTGGTACAGAGGCTGATTTAAGTGAAATATTACATACCGGGTTAAAAGAAAAGGAGTACTTGTGGCACCTTAGAGAGTAACACATTTAACTGAGCATAAGCTTTCGTGAGCTATAGCTCACTTCATCGGATGCATCCAATTAAGTGAGCTGTAACTCACGAAAACTTATGCTCAAATAAATTTGTTTGTCTCTAAGCTGCCACAAATACTCCTTTTCTTTTTGCGAATATAGACTAACATGGCTGTTACTCTGAAACATATGATAGTAATTCTGCAATTTGTTGTTTGTGTTCCTTCAGAACTCTTGAGTAAATATCATCTGGTCCTGGAGACCTATTGTCATTTAATGTATCAGTTTGTTCTAAAACCTCTGTAACAGTTTGTCCCCCCTGGGGTGCAGTCTGACAGCCGATGGAACTGCGGAGCCCCTTATCCATTCAAGTGGGCTGGACTCTCTCACGTTGCTCTGCTGGAGACACAGCCAGCCTGTCCAGGCAATGTTGTCACCCATAGAATCATAGAATCATAGAATCATGGAATATCAGCTTTGGAAGGGACCTCAGGAGGTCATCTAGTCCAACCCCCTGCTCAAAAGCAGGACCCATCCCCAATTAAATCATCCCAGCCAGGGCTTTGTCAAGCCTGACCTTAAAAACTTCTAAGGAAGGAGATTCCACCACCTCCCTAAGTAACGCATTCCAGTGTTTCACCACCCTCCTAGTGAAAAAGTTTTTCCTATAATCCAACCTAAACCTCCCCCACTGCAACTTGAGACCATTACTCTTGTCCTGTCCTCTTCTACCACTAAGAATAGTCTAGAACCATCCTCTCTGGAACCACCTCTCAGGTAGTTGAAAGCAGCTATCAAATCCCCCCTCATTCTTCTCTTCTGCAGACTAAACAATCCCAGTTCCCTCAGCCTCTCCTCAGAATTCATGTGTTCCAGTCCCCTAATCATTTTTGTTGCCCTTCGCTGGACTCTTTCCAATTTATCCACATCCTTCTTGTAGTGTGGGGCCCAAAACTGGACACAGTACTCCAGATGAGGCCTCACCAATGTCGAATAGAGGGGGACGATCATGTCCCTCGATCTGCTCGCTATGCCCCTACTTATACATCCCAAAATGCCATTGGCCTTCTTGGCAACAAGGGCACACTGCTGACTCATATCCAGCTTCTCATCCACTGTCACCCCTAGGTCCTTTTCCGCAGAACTGCTGCCTAACCATTTGGTCCCTAGTCTGTAGCTGTGCATTGGGTTCTTCCGTCCTAAGTGCAGGACCCTGCACTTATCCTTATTGAACCTCATCAGATTTCTTTTGGCCCAATCCTCCAATCTGTCTAGGTCCCTCTGTATCCTATCCCTGCCCTCCAGTGTATCTACCACTACTCCCAGTTTAATATCATCCGCAAATTTGCTGAGAGTGCAATCCACACCATCCTCCAGATCATTTATGAAGATATTGAACAAAACCGGCCCCAGGACCAACCCCTGGGGCACTCCACTTGACACTGGCTGCCAACTAGACATGGAGCCATTGATCACTACCCGTTCAGCCCGACAATCTAGCCAACTTTCTACCCACCTTATAGTGTATTCATCCAGCCCATACTTCTTTAACTTGCTAACAAGAATACTGTGGGAGACCGTGTCAAAAGCTTTGCTAAAGTCAAGAAACAATAGATCCAATGCTTTCCCTTCATCTACAGAACTAGTAATCTCATCATAGAAGGTGATTAGATTAGTCAGGCATGACCTTCCCTTGGTGAATCCATGCTGGCTGTTCCTGATCACTTTCCTCTCATGTAAGTGCTTCAGGATTGATTCTTTGAGGACCTGCTCCATGATTTTTCCGGGGACTGAGGTGAGGCTGACTGGCCTGTAGTTCCCAGGATCCTCCTTCTTCCCTTTTTTAAAGATTGGCACTACATTCGCCTTTTTCCAGTCATCCGGGACTTCCCCCGTTCACCACGAGTTTTCAAAGATAATGGCCAATGGCTCTGCAATCACAGCCGCCAATTCCTTTAGCACTCTCGGATGCAACTCGTCCGGCCCCATGGACTTGTTCACGTCCAGCTTTTCTAAATAGTCCCTAACCACCTCTTTCTCCACAGAGGGCTGGCCATCTATTCCCCATGTTGTGATGCCCAGAGCAGCAGTCTGGGAGCTGACCTTGTTCGTGAAGACAGAGGCAAAAAAAGCATTGAGTACATTAGCTTTTTCCACATCCTCTGTCACTAGGTTGCCTCCCTCATTCAGTAAGGGGCCCACACTTTCCTTGGCTTTCTTCTTGTTGCCAACATACCTGAAGAAATCCTTCTTGTTACTCTTAGCATCTCTCGCTAGCTGCAGCTCCAGGTGCGATTTGGCCCTCCTGATTTCATTCCTACATGCCCGAGCAATATTTTTATACTCTTCCCTGGTCATATGTCCAACCTTCCACTTCTTGTAAGCTTCTTTTTTTATGTTTAAGATCCGCTAGGATTTCACCGTTAAGCCAAGCTGGTCGCCTGCCATATTTATTATTCTTTTGACACATTGGGATGGTTTGTCCCTGTAACCTCAACAGGGATTCCTTGAAATACAGCCAGCTCTCCTGGACTCCTTTCCCCTTCATGTTAGTCCCCCAGGGGATCCTGGCCATCCGTTCCCTGAGGGAGTCGAAGTCTGCTTTTCTGAAGTCCAGGGTCTGTATCCTGCTGCTTACCTTTCTTCCCTGCGTCAGGATCCTGAACTCAACCAACTCATGGTCACTGCCTCCCAGATTCCCATCCACTTTTGCTTCCCCTACTAATTCTTCCCAGTTTGTGAGCAGCAGGTCAAGAAAAGCTCCCCCCCAGTTGGCTCCTCTAGCACTTGCACCAGGAAATTGTCCCCTACGCTTTCCAAAAACTTCCTGGATTGTCTATGCATCGCTGTATTGCTCTCCCAGCAGATATCAGGAAAATTAAAGTCACCCATGAGAACCAGGGCGTGCGATCTAGTAGCTTCTGCGAGCTGCCAGAAGAAAGCCTCATCCACCTCATCCTCCTGGTCCGGTGGTCTATAGCAGACTCCCACCACTACATCTCTCCTGTTGCACACACTTCTAAACTTAATCCAGAGACACTCAGGTTTTTCTGCAGTTTCGTACCGGAGCTCTGAGCAGTCATACTGCTCCCTTACATACAGTGCTACTCCCCCACCTTTTCTGCCCTTCCTGTCCTTCCTGAACAGTTTATAACCATCCATGATAGTACTCCAGTCATGTGAGTTATCCCACCAAGTCTCTGTTATTCCAATCACGTCATAATTCCTTGACATCACCAGGACCTCCAGTTCTCCCTGCTTGTTTCCAAGGCTTTGTGCATTCGTATATAAGCACTTGAGATAACCTGCTGATCGCCCCTCATTCTCAGTATGAGGCAGGAGCCCTCCCCTCACAGACATTCCTGCCTGTGCTTCCTCCCGGTATCCCGCTTTCCCACTTACCTCAGGGCTTTGGTTTCCTTCCCCCGGTGAACCTAGTTTAAAGCCCTCCTCACTAGGTTAGCCAGCCTGCTCGCAACATGAGAGCAGGTTGTGCCACATACTGAAGTGAGCTACCTGATTGCTTTAATTAAGCCATTCAAGGACAAATAGGAGACCAGAGCTAATTTCACAGTTCTGCAAAGTTGCTGGAGTATAAACCCAGAATTATACAGATTGGTTATACAGATTTATACAGATTGCACAGAGGTCTGTATAATGAAAACTTCTTACTATAGGTCTCTTTCTCCTTGATGTGGGATAGATTGGCCTTTGTTTGCAGAGCTGAGATTTTAACAGACACTTCACTCAAAATACACCAGTTATGATAAAATATAAAACAAGTTTATTAACTACAGAAAGATAGATGTTATGTGAGTATAAGTGATAGAAAACAGATCAAAGCAAATTACCTAAGGCTACCATACTAGATAGGATATGGAATGGCAGTTTCTCACCCTGACTGATGATACAAGCAGTCCACCAAGTTTTTATACGCAGGATAGAAATCCCTTTGGCCTGGGACCACTACTTCCCTAATTCAGTCTTTGTTCTGTCAGGGTTTACAAGAAGTCTCTTGCCTGTGGAGTGAGGCCAAGAGATGATATCATCCTCCACTTCATAAAGTCTTTCCTTATGGTGGGAACCCTTTGTTTCAAGCCAAGTTCCATGTCAGTTTGTAGAAAAATACAGGTACCAAAATGAAGTCCAGTGTCATGTGCTCTGGTGCCCTGCCCTTGCATGCCATGCTGAGTCATAGCAGCCATTACTGATAGACTGGCTGAAATGTTCACAGGATGGCTAAGCTCTTTCCTTGTTCATTGTCTTTGTTGATGAGCCAACAGCCCTGTCTAGCTTCTTCATGGATGTTCCAGAAAGGCTAGTTGTGGGTGTTACCAAGAGGTAGCACATCTGAAGTACAAATACATAGTCATTATGCATAACTTCAGGTACAAAAATGATACATGGATGCCAATAGGATAATCATATTCAGTAAATCAAAACTTTTCTAAAGACACTTCACAAGACATATTGTGTACTTGATGCATCATAATTATGTTATAATCATCTCATAATCATACCACTATGATGAGTATTGGGTGCTGCATCACAACCTCATCCATTTACACATCAGTGTGGGACAGTTCTTCATATTTATCACCTAAAAAGAATGGCTCAGGTGTGGGAATCTCCCTCACATCCTCTGCAGTGAAGACGAATGCAAAGAATTCATTTAGCCTCTCTGCAACAGACTCATCTTCCTTGACTGCTCCTTTAGCACCTCAATCGTCCAGTGGCCCCACTAATTGCTTGGCAGGTTTCCTGCTTCTGATGTACTTTAAAAAAAATGCTGGTTTTTGTATCTCTTGCTAATTGCTCTTCAGATCTTTTAAACTAGGTATGCAGTATTGTCATACCCCATTCAAAACTTATGAGTCACACTCCAAAAAACCATGAGATTGGATTAAAAGGATGAGATATAAAAATATTCTAATGTGCACTTTGTTTTCATTTGCTTTTGCTTTCTGGGCATCGGGGGTGCACCTACTACAGTTTTTCAACTTTTCTGCAACTCACTTTTTGAAATAAAGTTTTTTAAGAAAACCGAAAGCTGAGATTCCCATGCAGTGTCTTGATCCTAGAAAATGGGGCTTTAAGACAGTCAGGAAATAGTGTGAACAGGGCCACTGACTAGGCAGGGGAGGGCAAAGGGGACAGCTGCCCCAGTGGCTGATTATTTAAAAGAGCCAGGGATTCCCAGCCGCTACCACCGCTCCTGGAGTAGTAGCAATGGCCGAAGCCAGAGCACCTTCTTAAATTGTTGCCAGGACCCTGGTCTGTGCTTAAGGGCTGGCTGGAGGAGGCTAGCTCACAGCCCCACCCCTTCTGCCCAAGGCCCCACCCCTTCCAGGGGCCTGGAGCCATACCTCCCACACCTTGACCAGGTCCTGGCTAAGTCTGTCAGTCACCTTGAGTGTGAGACTGTCAATAAAATCCCAAGAGGAGGCACTTCTGGCCATATCTGAAGTGAAGCACCCACAAACAAAGACTATTGGACTATTCTGGTCACAAAGTCCATCACTGGCAGAGATGCTATTTCCCTCTGCACTGGTCTACAGAGCTTCCTGCTGTAATGAACAGGGCTATGGCACAGACAGCCAGACATGTTGGTGACTGGCTCACAGAGTCACTGGTTCTTGAGGCATAGCTCAGAGGATCATGCAGATTCTTAATAGAAATGAGTGTGACCCAAGACCAGCTCCAAGTGCCTACAGCTAGCTCTCTGTAGGACCCAAAAAAATTCCTTCCCCCATAAACTTGGTGATGATGGTAATTGGGATGCGGGATGTGAGGTCTATTTCCATTGCTAGATCAGCTCTCACTGCTCATGGAACAGGATGGGTCAGCAGGGCTCTGTTTGGCCAGGCAATGCTCTTCAGATCCTTCAGCCTCTGAAAGCATGTCCTGATTCCCCCTCTTTCTGCCAAGCTGCAGGAGGGGCCCAGAACTCCGTTGTCAAAGGTGCTGTGCTAATGACAGACCTCATCACCAAGGGGTTTTGGGAAGAGTTCAGGTTCTCCACCCAGTGCCCCAAACTCTCCTTATGAAGCAAACAAAGCTGAAATTTCCTTAAGGCACTTAGCTCTGGTCCCAATTATTCGAGCATCCGAGGGTCTCACAATCTGTAACATATTTGCCAGTACAACACTCTGTGCGGCAAGGCAGTGCTATTAAAACCACTGGGTAGATCCCAAGGCCAGAAGGCACCATTGTGACCACTTAGCCTGTCCCCCTGTATAGCACAGGCCAGAGACCTGATCCACAATAACAGAGCAGAACTGTTAGCATAACATCCTTCCTTGATTTAACAATTGTCAGTGCTGTAGAATGTACTAGTTCATTTTCTAAATTGTTCCCATGGTGTTACAAATATAAACGGAAGGGTAACCACCTTTCTGCATACAGTACTATAAAATCCCTCCTGGCCAAAGACAAAACCCTTTCACCTGTAAAGGGATGAGAAGCAAAGGTAACCTCGCTGGCACCTGACCCAAAATGGCCAATGAGGGGACAAGATACTTTCAAATCTGGAGGGGGGTGGGACAAAGGATCTGTCTGTGTGATGCTTTTGCCAGGAACAGATCAGGAATGCAGCCTTCCAACTTCTGTTAAATTAGTAAATAATCGAGCTAGAAATGCATTAGATTTCCTTTTGTTTAATGGCTGGTAAAATAAGCTGTGCTGGATGGAATGTATAGTCCTATCTTTGTGTCTTTTTGTAACTTAAGGTTTTGCCAAGAGGGATTCTCTATATTTTGAATCTTATAACCCTGTAAGATATTTACCATCCTGATTTTACAGAGGTGATTCTTTTACTTTTTCTTTAATTAAAATTATTTTTTTAAGAACCTGATTGCTTTTTCATTGTTCTTAAGATCCAAGGATTTGGGTCTGTGTTCACCTGTACAAATTGGTGAGGATTATTATCAAGCCTCCCCAGGGTGTGTAGGGCTTGGGGGGATATTTTGGGGGAAGACGTCTCCAAGTGGGCTCTTTCCCTGTTCTTTGTTTAAACCGCTTGGTGGTGGCAGCATAAGGTTCAAGGACAAGGCGAAGTTTGTATTTTGGGGAAGTTTTTAACCTAAACTGTTAAGAATAATCTTAGGGGGTCTTTCATGCAGGTCCCCACATCTCTACCCTAGAGTTCAGAGTGGGGAAGGAACCTTGACACATGGTAAATATCCTCATTGCAAAAAGAATTATACCTTAGTTCCAGTCTTAATGTGTCTAGCTTCAGCTTTCAGACATTGGATCCTGTTATAACATTCTCTGATAGATTGAAGAGACAATTGTTAGATATTTGTTTCCCAGGAAGGTACTTACAGGCTGTGATCAAGTCACCTTTAACCTTCTCTTCATTAAGCTAAATATATTGCACTCATTGAGTTTGTCACTATAAGGCAAGTTTTCTAATACTTTAATAATTCTTGTGTCCCTTCTCTGACCGCTTTCCAAAGAATCAACTTCCTTCCTGAACTGTAGACACCAGAACTGGAAACAATATTCCAGCTGGAAAAAGGCTATTGTAGTGCCCATCTTTAAAAAAGGGAAGAAGGAGGATCCTGGGAACTACAGGCCAGTCAGCCTCACCTCAGTCCCTGGGAAAATCATGGAGCACATCCTCAAGAAATCAATTCTGAAGCACTTAGAGGAGAGGAAAGTGATCAGGAACAGTCAGCATAGATTCACCAAGGGCAAGTCATGCCTGACTAATCTAATTGTCTTCTATAATGAGATAACTGGCTCTGTGGATGAGGGAAAAACAGTGGACATGTTGTTCCTTGACGTTAGAAAAGCTTTTGACATGGTCTCCCACAGTATTCTTGCCAGCAAGTTAAAGAAGTATGGGTTGAATGAATGGACTATAAGGTGGATAGAAAACTGGCTAGATTGTCTGGCTCAACGGGTAGTCATCAATGGCTCCATATTTAGTTGGCAGCTGGTATCATGCGGAGTGCCCTAAGGGTTGTCCTGAGTCTGGTTTTGTTCAATATCTTCATTAATGATCTGGAAGATGGCATGGATTGCACCCTCGCAAGTTTGCAGATGGGAGGAGTGGTAGATACGCTTGAGGGTAGGGATAGGATACAGAGGGACCTAGACAAATTAGAGGTTTGGGCCAAAAGAAATCTGATGAGGTTCAACAAGAACAAGTGCAGAGCCCTGTACTTAGGACAGAAGAATCCCATGCACCACTACAGAATAGGGTCTGACTGGCTCAGCAGCAGTTCTGCAGAAACAGATCTAGGGGTTACAGTGGATGAGAAGCTGGATATGAGTCAACAGTGTGCCCTTGTTGCCAAGAAGGCCAATGGCATTTTGGGATGTATACATAGGGGCATTGCAAGCAGATCGAGGGACCTGATCATTCCCCTCTATTCAACATTGATGAGGCTTCATCTGGAGTACTGTGTCCAGTTTTGGGTCCCACACTACAAGAAGGATATGAAAAAATTGGAAAGTGTCCAGCGGAGGGCAACAAAAATGATTAGGGGACTGGAACACATGACTTATGAGGAGAGGATGAGGGAACTGGTATTGTTTAATCTGTGGAAGAGAAGAATGAGGGGGGATTTGATAGCTGCTTTCAACTACCTGAAAGGTGGTTCCAAAGAGGATGTATCTAGACTGTTCTCAGTGGTAGCAAATGACAGAATGAGGCGTAATGGTCTCAAGTTGCAGTGGGGGAGGTTTAGGTTGGATTATAGGAAAATCTTTTTCACTAGGAGGGTGGTGAAGCACTGGAATGGGTTACCTAGGGAGGTGGTGGAATCTCTTTCCTTTGAGGTTTTTAAGATCAGACTTGACAAAGCCCTAGCTGGGATGATTTAGTTGGGGCTTGGTCCTGTTTTGAGCAGGGGGTTGGACTAGATGACCTCCTGAGGTCCCTTCCAACCCTGATATTCTATGATTCTATGAAAAAGGGTGGCACCAGTGCCAAACACAGAGGTAAAATAACCTTTTTACTTCTACTTGACAGTCCCCTGGTTGTATATCCCATATTGCACACGCTTTTTCAGCCATCGTGTTGCACTCGGAGGTCATGTTCCGCTCATTATCCACTATGACCCTCAAGTCTTTTTCAGTGTCACTGTTTCCCAGCATTGGGTCCCTCATCAGGTAAGGATGGCCAGCATCCCTTCTTCCAAGATGTATACCTTTACACAGAGATCTATTAAAACACACATTGATAAGGCATAGAGGGACTAATTGTATTGCCCAAGGTCACAGAAGGAATCTGTGGAAGAGCCTGGAACTGAAGCCAGTTCTTCTGAGACCCAGGATAACACTTTAACCCCTGATCCATCCTTTCTCTCTGGGATTAATGGCTGAGCAGGGTGAAGCTGCCGGTTAAGCATACTGAGATGACCAGAAACTCAGAGAATTAACCTCCGATGACATCATTAAACAGGAACCCAAGATCATTTCCTTTTCCAGATGATTACACTGAGTTAAGCTTTCTCCTGAATCTACTGAGGGACAAATCCATTGGCCAGGGCCCATAAGAGGGTCATAGCAGACAAACAATTCCACATGAGCTCCCAGGATGTCTTTCTCCTTTGTCATTTCCAATTTACCTTCGGCTGTATAAACAGGGGCATAGAGAGTAGAAGTAGGGAAGACTGGGACCTGACTTGAAGACAGTATACAAGCACTTTCACAGGGATAAAATATCAGCCACAAATGGGCTCTTTAATCTAGCAGAGAAAGGTATAACAAGAATCAATGGGTGAAAACTGAAGCCAGACAAATTAAATTTGGAAATGAGGAAAACATTTTTAACAGCGAGGGCATTTAACCAGTGGAAAAAAGAGCCAAGGGAAGTGGTGGATTCTCCTGATACCTCCAGACCAAGACTGGATGCCTTCCTGGAAGATACACTTTAGATGAGCACAAGTTATGCGATAGTCAAGCACAAGTCACTGAGCTCAATACGGGGCAACTGGGTTAAATTCTGCAGCTTGTGCTATATAGAATGTCAGATTGGATCAGTTGTTGTCTAATTTATTTGAACATACCCCCTTCTTTGTGTCTGTCAAACTTCATGCTCCTCCCACCACATAAATATATATACTGATATATGCAGGGGCGAGGCTTCAATTGAATCAGTTTCCGTTTCTTTGTTTTTCATTTGAGGGGTTTTTTGGTACATGAATGAGCCTATAATCCATTGGGATAAGAGCAAAAGCAAAACTGTGACTGTGGTAGCTACTTACAATGAAATGTGCACAACATGCCAGAGACAACGGATCCATGAGAAAATGGTTTTAAAATAAAAGGCAGATGTCACACGTCTACACTCATCTATCTCAGATTTCACAACAAGCTAAATTAGACATGCTTTGGTCTTGATATATATAGAGAGAACTGCCCCAACTTACATTCTTTTGGGAAGCCCCCCTTGACCCATGATTTCCCACTAAGCCCTACTCTGTGCTCCTCCACTTCCCCAAACTCTGTCCCCAGGCCAGGCCAGAGCTGGGGTGTGGTAAGAGCTACCCAGTGATCACAGGCCACTGTGGCGAGCCCCAGACTCTCCACCTTACCTGGATTATATATCCTGGGGGCAGGAACACAGGCTGGTGGTTTCTCTCTGGCCTTCAAGTTACCTGTCCAGGGCAGATGGAGGGTCTGGGACTCCCCACAGTGGCACTGGTTGCTTGGAAAGCTCTTACCAAGGCCTGGCTCTGGCTTCCAGCCTGGAGCGGGGACAGAGGCTCAGATAAAAAGCAGAAGCAGGGGGTGGGAACTTGGGGGAAGAGATAGGACAGAGGGAGGGGCCTCGGGGGAAGAGAATTCAGGATGGAATGGGTGGCTGTGGCCCATGTTTTTCATCTCCCGTATCACCAGTGAGGGAGCCAGGTGATTAACTGACCCTTCACTTGATGAACACTCTGATTATTCTCGCACGAAGATGTTTACTTTTCACACTGTACACGATTGGATGAATCAGGGGAGGAACAAGCCGGTAGACATAGCCCAGGAGAATCTGAAGCAAGTGAGAAGAGCTATTCCCGAATCTGTGAATCAGAGCCAGACCGATCTCTGGTATATAGAAGAGCAGGACAGCACAGAGGTGTGAGACACAGGTGTTCAGGGCCGTAAGGCACTCCATGGGGGATGCAATGCTCAGCACCGTTTTGATGATCATCACATAAGAGAGGAAGATGAGCAGCGAGTCCAAACCCATAGTTGAGATTGCAACAGACAAGCCATAGATGTTGTTCACTGTGATATCTGAACAAGCCATTTTCATGACGTCCTGGTGCAGACAATAGGAATGGGAGAGGACATTGGCTCCACAGTATTGGTACCGTTTAAGGAGAAAGGGGAGTGGGAATATTACGGCCACTGATCTTAGCACGAACACCAGTCCCATCTTCGCTACTCTCTGCAGAGTTAAGATGGAAGTATATCTCAGTGGGTTACAGATTGCAATGAAGCGGTCAAATGACATCAACAAAAGCACAGAGGATTCCATGCACTGAAGGGAGTGGATGAAGAAGAGCTGTGCAAAACACGCATCAAGGCTGATGTCCCTAGAATTAAACAAGAATATGCCCAGTATCGTCGGTATGGTGGCTATCAATAAGCCAAGGTCTGTGATGGCCAACATGGAAAGGAAAATGTACATGGGTTCATGGAGGTTTGGATCTGTTTTTATAATGAACAGAATGACTGAATTTCCTACTATTGAAATGGCATACATTAAGCAAAAGGGGATAGAGATCCAGGGATGGACGTCTTCCTGCCCAGGTATTCCGGTGAGAAGGAACACTGCAGAATTTGATTTGGTGTCATTGACAGCTGACATAATGGACTGGGCAGGTCAGAGGAGTTTTGAACTTTCCTTTCTGAAAGGAAAAAGAACAGGATGATATTTAATTATATTTAATGAGACATCTTTCTCTTCTCAATGGAGGTCTAGAGACTCCCAGGAGCTCAATGAAGATGAGGAAAAACATTGTCTTGGATTTACACCACTGAAAGAAAGATAGGTACTGCCAGACTGGATCAGACCTGCAGTCCATCTAGCACAGTATTCAGTGGCCAGTTCCAGATTCATCAGAGGAAGGTGGAAGAAGTCCTCCAACATGCACCTATGAGATAACCTGCTCCCAGGGAAAATGCCCCCATGACAGCCACTCATTGGCCATATTTTGTGGTGTAAATCAGAAAGGTTTAGAGCCCCTCCAAGACTATTTTTAAAAAAATCCTCCCAACTGTAATTTGATTTTATGGTTAGCCATATAAATTTCCAGTCCCCCTTTAAATCTTGCTAAGGTCTTGGCACCATTGATACGTCGGGGCTGGTAGTTCCATAGGCTACTTGAACACTGTGTAATTTTACAGTTGTGACCTTCCCAGAGACACCTTTTCTGGCCCTCCACTTCTGAGTGTGGTCCATTGTATCATGACATGTTTTAACACATGGGCTGTGCATGGTGAAAATGGTCATTGTATTTATCCCCCCTGCATTGAAGCTATTTATAAATGTATATCTTTTTTATTAAAAAAAAAGATATCTTTTTTATTTTCTCCACTCCAGAGAGTTGCAGGGGGATTGCATTCATGACCCTGAGTATAAGCTTTAGAAACAGCTTCTTGGCAATGACCAGAAGACGGATTCATGGAACTGTTCACTGAACAAAGAGTTAATAGCACAAACCCATTGTAAACAGTATTTGGAGTATTTCTGAAATAATTTCTAAAGAAAAACCCATTAAGAAATAAAGTTACCGCTGTTTCTTCCTATAGAGAGTCCAACAACTCTGCTGCTGGCTTTCGATATACATGCATGTCCTGAAAGTTTGGTTTGTAATATTTGTTTTACAATGAAAAGATTTGGCATAATATTTACTTTAGCACACACATGTCAACCCATTCTTTTCCCTCTGATCTTTTTTCAGAGGTGATTTTTCAGGTTAGAGTGGGATTTAAAATGTAGCGTCTGTCATCTGGATTTCTTCAGAACCTGTAAAGATCAGTGTCTCAGCCCTCAATTAGTCGCTTGTCAGCAAACAGAAGTCTAATAGCTCCTCTGTCCCTGGATTAATAGCTGACTGGTTCTCCACAGGTGATGTTCTGTCAGTCTGTAGCCTCTATCCGGGGTGGTAACAGGCATTGGGATCAGTATGTAAAATATACATTCCCTGAGATCTCACTTTCTAGTACATAGTAACCCCAGCAGCTGTTATTCAGGCATGATGAGGGTTTGCAGGAAGTGGATTTGAAAGTCAAATGCATGAGTATACATGGAAATGGAACTTCATTTCCCACATGAAAGTAGTCTGTTGTTCTCTCTCACTTGCTCTTTGACTGTCTATGTCCTGTATTCATAAAATATGTAGCACCCATGACCGGCATTGTGACAGACATGGAGCTGAACTGCCATAATGAATGTGTATGTAAAACTGTCATAAATACAAAGGGAAGGGTAAACCCCTTTAAAATCCCTCCTGGCCAGAGAAAAAATCCTCTCACCTGTAAAGGGTTAAGAAACTAAAGGTAACCTCGCTGGCACCTGACCAAAATGACCAATGAGGAGACAAGATACTTTCAAAAGCTGGGAGGAGGGAGAGAAACAAAGGGTCTGTGTCTGTCTGTCGGTATGCTGCTTTCCCAGGGATAGAACAGGAATGGAGTCTTAGAACTTTTAGTAAGTAATCTAGCTAGGTATGTGTTAGATTATGATTTCTTTAAATGGCTGAGAAAAGAACTGTGCTGAATAGAGTGACTATTCCTGTCTGTGTGTCTTTTTTGTAACTTAAGGTTTTGCCTAGAGGGATTCTCAATGTTTTGAATCTAATTACCCTGTAAGGTATCTACCGTCCTGATTTTACAGGGGTGATTCCTTTACTTCTATTTACTTCTATTTCTATTAAAAATCTTCTTGTAAAAAAACTGAATGCTTTTTCATTGTTCTCAGATCCAAGGGTTTGGGTCTGTGGTCACCTATGCAAATTGGTGAGGATTTTTACCAAACCTTTCCCAGGAAGTGGGGTGCAAGGGTTGGGAGGATTTTGGGGGGAAAGACGTGTCCAAACTACGTTTCCCAGTAAACCCAGTTATAGTTTGGTGGTGGCAGTGGATATTCCAAGGACAAAGGATAAAATTAATTTGTACCTTAGGGAAGTTTTAACCTAAGCTGGTAAAAGTAAGCTTAGGAGGTTTTCATGCAGGTCCCCACATCTGTACCCTAGAGTTCAGACTGGGGGAGGAACCTTGACAAAAACCCAGTTCTGGGGATGTTTGCTGTATATCTATATTGGGTTAGCTATTAGGATGTTTATATGATGGCTATATTGATTAAACCAATATGGCTCATCTTAGTTTAATGGCAGGCGGCAGGAAAACAAGCAGGATGGGAAACAGCAGATCAAGAAAAGCCATCTCTCAGTCAAGAATTCAGAGAGGTTGAGGGATCACACCAGAGCTACAATGTGGGAAGAGCCTATCAGACTCAGCCTGCCTTGGATCCCATCACTGTGGGAGGGCTTGGGGATAAGACTGTTGTTTGAAAACTATCATTCTCCCAAGTTACACTTTATTCCTAATGTTCAGATTAAACAGTATTTTGGTTCAAAAAGTCTGGCGGTCACTCATCTCACCACTACTCATAGCCTTCCAGAGGGAAGAGCCACAGGTGCCAAACCCACTCGGACCTACTTGGCAAGTACAGTCAGCCTGCAGTATGTTGTAATCCAGGGCACAATCTGAGGGTGAGAGGATCGCAGGATTCCACCCCATGAGAGGGCAGGCTACAAGACCTGACATCTGGCACTTGGAGAGCAGAGACGGGGCTGAGATGCCGGTAGCCCTGTAGAACTAAGGGGCCTCTACAGGGTAGAAAGGCTGGAGCCTTAGCCAGTCAGAAAACAGAAATATGGCCTATGGGACCTGTTAACACAGAGCAATGCAGTTCTGAATTCCTGCTTTCAAAATCGAGCCAGAGAATAAGACTTCTGAAAATGCATTTGCTGATTAAATTTCCAGGATGAAATAAAACTGAGATGATTTGGGAACTAGTTATTGTTGTTTCGCGGAGTCTCCTCTCACACAGCCTCTGGCAGAATCGGGCCCAGAGCACATGGCATGTCATAAAAATAAAGGGAAGGGTAACCCCCTTTCTGCATACAATGCTATAAAATCCCTCCTGGCCAGAGGCAAAATCATTTCACCGGTAAAAGATTAAGAAGCTAAGGTAACCTCGCTGGCACCCGACCCAAAATGACCAATGAGGGACAAGATACTTTCAAATCTGGACGGGGAAAAAGGCTTTCGTTTGTCTGTCTGTGTGATGCTTTTGCCAGGAACAGATCAGGAATGCAGTCTTCCAACTCCTGTTAAGTTAGTAAGCAATCAAGCTAGAAATGCGTTAGATTTCCTTTTGTTTAATGGCTGGTAAAATAAGCTGTGCTGGATGGAATGGATATTCCTGTTTTTTGTGTCTTTTTGTAACTTAAGGTTTTGCCTAGAGGCATTCTCTATGTTTTGAATCTAATTACCGTGTAAGATATTTACCATTCTGATTTTACAGAGGTGATTCTTTTACCTTTTCTTTAATTAAAATTCTTCTGTTAAGAACCTGATTGATTTTTCATTGTTCTTAAGACCCAAGGCTTTGGATCTGTGTTCACCTGTACCAATTGGTCGGGATTCTTATCAAGCCTTCCCCAGGAAAGGGGATGTTGGGCTTGGGGGGATATTTTGGGGGAAGATGTCTCCAAGTGGGCTCTTACCCTGTTCTTTGTTTAAACCGCTTGGTGGTGGCAGCATAGGGTTCAAAGAAAAGGCAAAGTTTGTACCTTGGGGAAGTTTTTAACCTAAGCTGGTAAGAATAAGCGTAGGGGGTCTTTCATGCAGGTCCCCACATCTCTACCCTAGAGTTCAGAGTGGGGAAAGAACCTTGACTTGACACCTCTGTAACTGGAACCCCTTCAGAAATCCCGATTCAAGGCATCAGGGTTTTAACACCCGAAGCTCAGGTTTTTGTGTAGCTTGAATAAAGCACTGAGCACCTTGGGCACATGCAGGGGAGGGGGGGTTTCCCAAGCTATCTAGCACTGCCTGCCCTCCAGCCCTGTTACTGAATCACTCTGACAGCCCAGCTGAGTTCGCTGCGGTGACACAGAACATCTTTAAATTTAAACAGCTTTCAGCCTTTCCCCTTCACTTCGCATTGTAAACATTGTGAAACCTGCCAACGTACCCAGTTCCTGCTCAGCGTGGAGCTGCTGGCACCAGAGGTCTTCACCCTAAAGGACAAGGCGTCATAGGAGAGGTACCACAGGCAGCAGGCAGTCTCTGTTCTGATAAGGAGGCAACTGCCTTTATGAAGCATGTTCGCACAGCACCTTGGGGGCCTCTTGGCCATCAGGGAACCTCAGCTGCTTGGCCTCGTGTGCTCCAGCTTTAGCTTCTCACACAACTGATGGCAAACTGCAGGGGGCCAAATCACAGGGGATGCTCAGTGATGCTGCCCAAGTGGACTGTAGCACAAGTCCTGCTGCAGGCTCTATTCCTGGAATCTTGGCTTGTCATCACTGTTCGTTTCATCCTGATTAGTCACATGACTACCTGGGGTGCAGCCGAGTGGTAATGACGATGCTGTCACAAATGTGATCTCACTGTAATAAATAAATAAATAATAATAATAATAACAATAATAATAATTAATATAGGACCAGATTTCTCCCCAGCAGCCCCCTTTCCTGCATTACAAATATAGGGTGCAGGCCAGGGTGGGGAGATTCTACCATGCTCCCTACATGGAAATGTCCCTCAGATCATTCCAGGAGGGGTCGTCCCTTCCCTTCTCCCTGAGGCATAACACAGAGTCCCAGGATCCAGGGGTCCCTGAAGTTATACACAGAACTCAGTGATCCACTGTGAGCAAGACCTACACACCCACAATCTCTGTGCCTCCTCAAATGCTCCTGGAAGCTCCCCAGCTCCCTCGTAGCATAGGTTCATCAAAGATGAGCTACCAGGGTCTGTCACAATAGCCACCACTCACTGGATCTCCTTAAGGGTCATTGCACAGGATTTACGGGGTGCACAGAGAGCTGATGGGCAATATACCCCAGCCATAGACTGGTCAGGAGATTTTGACCTTTGCATACCTAGAATGCAGCCATAGACTCTGTCAGTGCAAATTTCATTCATGTTACGAGGCAGAGGCAGATGAAAAGCCTCCAATTTCTCTTGGAGATCCAGGCAGCTGAAGCTGGGCAGCATCATGGCACCTGACCTTTCAGAGAAAAATTATCTGTTTGCTATGAAAACTCACCCCTAAAAAGTGAAGTCCCAATCTTTCTCATGTGGGAGCTGTTGCATACACCTAATCATGGGAGGGAGGGATAGCTCAGTGGTTTGAGCATTGGCCTGCTAAACCCAGGGTTGTGAGTTCAATCCTCGAGGGGGCCATTTGGTATCTGGGGCAAAAGTTGGGGATTGGTCCTGCTTTGAGCAGGGGGTTGGAGTAGATGACCTCCTGAGGTCCCTTCCAACCATGGTATTCCATGATTTGTGCTGACCTTTTCCTATTCCAATAGACTTTTTTTAGAGGGGGCAACCACATCTGCATACAGTATTCAAGATGTGGACATACCATGGATTTATATAGAGGCAATGTGATATTTTCTGTCTTATCTATCCCTTTCCTAATGTTTCCCAACATGGCCAATTGCTGGAGCACCGAGCTCCCACATCCTGGAGAACCCAGAGCCTCTTCATCATCTACGGCTGGAGCCCTGAGTTTCCCTGTACACCCTCTGGTTGGAGAAGCCCTTGGGCTAGGCAGAGCCTCCCCAGCCATGCCACACCTCCTCGCCTGAGAACCCAATCCACCCCATGGGAAAAGCAAGTCTCTTTCCGAAGAACCTGACCATTTTATATGTGCCATCCAGATTCCAGGGCAGGTGGGGAGGCAGTTCTAAGTCTGCCCCCAATATTCATGATAATTGTATCATTATATGATTATCATATAGTTATAATGCATCTTGTATAAAATGTGTCTTGTGAGGTATCTATAAAAATGTTATGATTTGCAGAATATGATAATCCTATTTTTGTGCATGTATCATTTTTGTATTAGAAGTCAAGAATATTGACTATGTAGCTGTATTCAAATGTAGTAATGTCTGGGTGACACCCACTAGTGTGTCCTATAGGGCTAACCTGCTTGCTTGTCTATATATCTTTTCTTATGGATTTCTTTTTGCCTTATGATTTTAATTATTTGTTTTATTATAATAGGTTATAATAGGTTTATATTAAAGTAATTTGGCTGTAACACAAGGGACTTACAGGCCACATCCTGTATGTTGAGCTAAGGCAAAGTTAGCATACATATGTCTGGGACCTTTCACCCAGATAGCAAAGGTGGCTCACATATGTTTGGGACCTTTCACCTAGATAGATGGTGATGAGCTAAAGCATGAAGTCCACAAATGATGTATTAAAGCAGGTTGGCCTAGGGGCTTTCCCAAGTCCATACCGTTTTAAACTTAACAGGTACACCACAACTTGGAAAAACATGAAATAACCGGTTAGGACAGAAATAACAAATGTGATACTGTCAGGGTTCCTTCCCCACTCTGAACTCTGGGGTACAGATGTGGGGACTCAAATGAAAGACCCCCTAAGCTAATTTCTACCAGCTTAGGTTAAAAATTTCCCCAAGGCACAAAATCTTTGCCCTTGGACTAGGGTATGCTGCAATCCCCCCAAACCCTTACACCCCCTTTCCTGGGGAGGCTTGAGAATAAACATGTTGAGCACAGACCAGCTTGGGTTTCTTAGGACCCTAAAAACCCAATCAGATTCTTAAAAAAACAGAAATTTTTTAGAAGAACAAAACAAAGATAAAAGAAACACTCTATAAAATTAGAATGGAAGATAATCTCACAGGCAATCAGATTCAAAACATAGAGAACCACTCTAGGCAAAACCTTAAATTACAAAAAGACACAAAAACAGGAATACACATTCCCTCCAGCACAGCGAATTTACAAGCCAAAACAAAGAAAACCTAATGCATGTTCTAGTTAGATTACTTACTAACTTTACAGGAGTTGGAGGGCTTGCATTCTTGATCTGTTCCTGGCAAAGGTATATACACAGACAGACAAAAGCCTTTTCCCCCCATCCAGATCTGAAAGTATCTTGTCCCCTCATTGGTCATTTTGGGTCAGGTACCAGCGAGGTTACCTTAGCTTTTTAGCCCTTTACAGGTGAAAAGATTTTGCCTCTGGCCAGGAGGTCTGTTATCCACTGTATACAGAAAGGTGGTTACCCTTCCCTTTATATTTATGACAGATACCTAACCAAAAAAGGGCCATGGTAATGAACTGACATGTATGATAAGAAAATTGAGATCATTAGTATAGTAACCTACAGGAAAAAGACACTCCAACAGTAGTAAGATAAAGAAATACAAATAAGGAAAAGGGGAAAAATCCCCTATTGAAGATGCATCAAACATAATGGCCTTAGCGTAACATATTATAAAAGTGGCATCCCATCCTAGGGGCAGTGGGAGAAGGAGATGTAGTCCGGGGGAGATGCCAGAATGATGGCCACTGGTGATGATGGGGAAGGTGATGATGATGAGGAAGATAATGGCTAACACTAAATGCTTCCAGTCTAGACAGCTGGTTGTGAAGGGCCTTTTCAGGGTAATGGGCCATTAATGGAAACAATAGACCTTAGGAGAAGCTTATCCCCCACCTGGTGAGCCTTCCTGAGAATACTCTGGACAGCCTATGGATAATGGCTGCTATGACTCAGCAGGGCATGCAAAGGCATATTACCAGATCACATGACACTATACTTCCTTGACCATGGGATGCTGTTCCAGGAAGAAAGACTCCTGAGCAGAGATGGGGTCCACTTATTGAGGCAGGGGAAGAGCATATTTGGATACGGACTGGATAACTTAATGAGAGGGGCTTTAAACTAGGTTCAGGTGACCAAAGCCCACAGGTAAGTCAAAAACACAGAGATCTAGGAGAAGGGACAGAATTTGGGGGGAGCATGGGCTGTAATAGCAGGGATAAAAGAGAGACAAGACAGAACATGGGGGGGGAATCAAATCAGTATCTTAGATGCCTATATACTAATGCGAGACGTATGGGGAATAAGCAGGAAGAACTCATAGTCTTAGTAAATAAAAACATCTATAACATAGCTGGCATTACAGAAAATTGGTGAGATAATACCCATGACTGGACCATTGGTATAGAACATGTGACAGGGTCAGGACAGATGACTACAGAAAAGTGGTCCTACTGAGATCCTGGAAGTGGGCAAGTGGAAGCCCGCTCATTGATAAAGGACCTCCCCCAGCCTCAGGGGAGGATCCACAGGTTCAGTTTTCCAAATAATTACGGGGGACAACTAAAGATAAAACAGGGACAGGAGTGAGGTCACAGGGCTAAGAGAAGGGAACATGACGGGGACACTGAGCAGAGAATCCTGGACAGCACCCACTGCTCCTCGAAGGTGTCTAGCGAAGGGAGCCAGCGGATGCCACCCAGAGGAACTCTGCCCAGATGCGTGAGTGGACTGAAGATCGGAAATAGGCCTTGCAGTCTCAGGAAACCCCGTCAGCCAGCCTCCTCTCTCTGGTCTTTTAGATGGCCGTTTTGGGCAGTGCAAGGAGGAGGCTGACAAGGAGGTCCCACAACTTTGTGGGGCCACGGATGAGGAGTATGTATATAACAAGGACAGCTCCCAGACTGCTGCGCTGGGCATCACAACATGGGGAGTAGATGGCCAGCCCTCTGTGGAGATAGACGTGATTAGGGACTATTTAGAAAAGCTGGACGTGCACAAGTCCATGGGGCCGGAAGAGTTGCATCCGAGAGTGCTAAAGGAATTGGCGGCTGTGATTGCAGAGCCATTGGCCATTATCTTTGAAAACTCGTGGTGAATGGGGGAAGTCCCAGATGACTGGAAAAAGGCTAATGTAGTGCCAATCTTTAAAAAAGGGAAGAAGGAGGATCCTGGGAACTACAGGCCAGTAAGCCTCACCTCAGTCCCTGGAAAAATCATGGAGCAGGTCCTCAAAGAATCAATCCTGAAGCACTTACATGAGAGGAAAGTGATCAGGGACAGTCAAAATGGATTCACCAAGGGAAGGTCATGCCTGACTAATCTAATCACCTTCTATGATGAGATTACTGGTTCTGTGGATGAAGGGAAAGCAGTGGATGTATTGTTTCTTGACTTTAGCAATGCTTTTGACACGGTCTCCCACAGTATTCTTGTCAGCAAGTTAAGGAAGTATGGGCTGGATGAATGCACTATAAGGTGGGTAGAAAGTTGGCTAGATTGTCGGGCTGAACGGGTAGTGATCAATGGCTCCATGTCTAGTTGGCAGCAAGTGTCAAGTGGAGTGCCCCAGGGGTCGGTCCTGGGGCCAGTTTTGTTCAATATCTTCATAAATGATCTGGAGGATGGTGTGGATTTCACTCTCAGCAAATTTGCGGATGATACTAAACTGGGAGGAGTGGTAGATATGCTGGAGGGCAGGGATAGGATACAGAGGGACCTAGACAGATTGGAGGATTGGGCCAAAAGAAATCTGATGAGGTTCAATAAGGATAAGTGCAGGGTCCTGCACTTATGACGGAAGAACCCAATGCACAGCTACAGACTAGGGACCAAATGGCTAGGCAGCAGTTCTGTGGAAAAGGACCTAGGGGTGACAGTGGACGAGAAGCTGGTTATGAGTCAGCAGTGTTCCCTTGTTGCCAAGAAGGCCAATGGCATTTTGGGATGTATAAGTAGGGGCACAGCGAGCAGATCGAGGGACGTGATCGTTCCCCTCTATTCGACATTGGTGAGGCCTCAACTGGAGTACTGTGTCCAGTTTTGGGCCCCACACTACAAGAAGGATGTGGATAAATTGGAGAGAGTCCAGTGAAGGGCAACAAAAATGATTAGGGGTCTGGAACACATGACTTATGAGGAGAGGCTGAGGGAACTGGGATTGTTTAGCCTGCAGAAGAGAAGAATGAGGGGGGATTTGATAGCTGCTTTCAATTACCTGAGAGGTGGTTCCAGAGAGGATGGTTCTAGACTATTCTCAGTGGTAGAAGAGGACAGGACAAGGAGTAATGGTCTCAAGTTGCAGTGGGGGAGGTTTAGGTTGGATATTAGGAAAAACTTCTTCACTAGGAGGGTGGTGAAACACTGGAATGCATTACCTAGGGAGGTGGTGGAATCTCCTTCCTTAGAGGTTTTTAAGGTCAGGCTTGACAAAGCCCTGGCTGGGATGATTTTATTGGGGATTGGTCCTGCTTTGAGCAGGGGGTTGGACTAGATGACCTCCTGAAGTGCTTTCCAACCCTGATATTCTATGATTGTCTGAAGGAGGTGAGGGTAAAAGTGCAGCCAAAAATGTCAAAGGATGTCTAAGAGGAGATGGACTAGGGGATGCAACCTGGTGCTCGCCAGGTGTTCCAGGGTCTCCCTGATGCCTCCAAAGGGACAGGTGTCCGGGACAGGGGTGAACCATGCCAAGAAAACTCCCGTGATCACAGCTCCGTGAAGGAGCCACCAACTTACATCTCTGGTGGGCCTCAGGACCAGGGTGGAGTACAGGCTGGCCCACCAGCATTCCTCACCCTCCAGAGGTGGAAAGAGGTTCCCTGCACTTCATGCCAGGATGGGACACGAGAGTGACGACATGAAGGGTGTGGAGCACAAGCGTGTACAGATGTTTCCTCAGTGCAGTCCGGGTTGCAGCTGGCCCATGGTGAAGGGGTGGGATGGCCGGCTGGGGCCACGGGGCAGAAGCCTGATGAGGAATGGTTCCCCCGAACATTCCTCCACTCTCCACTTCTTTGACAGAAGTGGGCATATCTCCTCTTTGCTGTTCCCAGCTGATCATGACAGCAAGAACAAAGAGGACAAATTCCTCCTTCCGGAAAAAAAAAAAAAGTCTCACCCAGGACTTAAAAAAGGGACTGTCCTGGCCAAAAAGATACATAATGAAACTATATGTATTGTCACCCTACCATGGACGACGGCCACACAACTCTATAATGGAGGGAGCCCCTGGAAAAGGCTTGTCTGAATCAAACCATCCATCAGAGGAACAGATTCAGAATATAAGAATGACCGTATGGATTCAGACGAATGGTCCATCTAGCCCAGTGTCCTGTCCAGCGCAATTGTTGAGTGTTTCATCCTCAGTCATCTGCTCCCATTCTCTGACAGTCAGTGGTTTACGGACAGCCAGAGCATGGGGTTTCGTCCTTCACTATCCTGGCTAATAGCCACTGATGAATCTCTCTCCCTTGATCTTACCTGGACCCAGTTATGCATTTGGCCTTCACAACATCACCTAGCAATGAGTTCCACAGGCTGACTGTGCCTTGTGTGAAGAAATACTTCCTTTTGTTTCTTTTAAACCTGATGCTCACTAATTTCACGGGTGACCCCTGTGAAGGGGCAAATAGCTCTTCCTGAAAAACTTCTTCCACATCAATCATGACTTTACAGTCCTCTCTCATATCTCCTCTGAATCGTCTCTATTCCAAGTTGAAAATTCCAAGGCTTTTCCTCTCCTCATATGGAAGCTGTTCCCCGCCCCTAAAGATTTTTGTCACCTTTGTCTGTACACTTTCCAAATCTAATATATCTTTTCTGAGATGGGGCGAACAGAACGACACAAAGTATTCAAGGTGTGGGCATAACACAGATTTAGATTTTCATATATTTCTGTCACCTTCGGGGAGGCGAGCCCGCCGGCCCCTCTCCTTCTGCACGAGGCACACCCTACCCTGCACAAGGAATGCCAAGCCCCCACATCCTGGAGATGCCCAGCTCCTCCACAGCTCACGGGGATGGAGCCGCTCCTCCGCCCCAGCCGTGCCACTCCACCTCGCTTGAGACCTGAAGCCAACCTGGGGAAAAGCTTCTCTCGTCCCAAAAAACCTGAACTTGTTATTTTCACCTTGTAGGTTCCAGGGCAGCCGCGGAGAAGATAGTGACACTGCCCGCATATTCATCACAGTAGTATCCTTGCAATATGTTTATGACGTAGTTCTGACATATCTTCTACAAAATATAGCCTGTGAGGTGTCTATGAAAAAGTTATGGTTTCCAGAATATGATGATCCAATTTGTGTGCATGTATCATTTTTATATCTAAACTTACGAATATAGACTATGTATCTATGTTCCAGACGTGGTTACACTGGCTTGACAACCACCAGGTAGAATGTTTCCATTGAAGACAGCTAGTTGTGAAGGGCCGGTTCAGGGTAGTGGGCCATTAGGGGATACAATAGGCCTTAAGAGAAGTTTTTCCCTCACCAGGTGAGCCTTCCTGACAATGTTCCAGACAGCCTATTTGTAATGCCTCGTATGACTCAGTCGGGCATGCAAGGGCATGTGAGATAAATGAAGTTTCTGTGGGGGGGGGGGCGTAGCTCCCTTTTGGACTGGGAAATGCATCCTCCACCTTCCAGAAATTGCTACATAACCTTCTGGCTGGATGTGGGGAATTTACAGTCACCTACCTTGATGATGTGGCTATATTCTCAGATTCATGGGGAATCACAGATGCCTCCGAGCATGGTGTAGGAGGAGTTTAAAAGCCATAAGGACCACATCAACAATTCCATCCTGTCGTGTTTCTCAGCAAAAGAACTTTCTGAGAGGCAAAGCCACTGGTCACTCTCTGAAAAAGAAGATTACGCCATTGTGTATGCTCTGGAGAAGCTACGCCCATACATTTGGGGACTGCGCTTCCAACTGCAGAATGACCATGCTGCGCTGAAGTGGCTTTACACAGCCAGAGAGACGAACAAAAAACATCTTTGGTGCAGTTTAGCTAGTCAACACTTTGATGTTGAGATACAACACATTTCAAGAGCCGCTAACAAAGTGGCTGATGCACTCTCCTGGGAAGGTTTCCCAAAATCAGCCGGGTAAAAATGTCCTTGCATTTTAAGGCATTATACTCCTTCAAATGTAAAAATACTGCTTAGTTCTTCATGTATTTATTAGTAAAATTAGAGGTGCATATAATTTATTAACTCTCTTTCTTAAACCTCCAGGAAGAAATCCCAGCAGGTGTGGACCTGACCTGATCCAGGCTGGCCAGCACTTTCTGTGATTTGGGGGCATGAGATAAGTGAAGGTGTAGGGGGGGTAGCTCCCTTTTATGAACACCCAGACAGGCAGTTAACTATAAAATCACTCTTGGTGTCTGTTCTCTGTTTGCTTTACCTGTAAAGGGGTAACAAGATAACAGGTAAAAGAAAAGGCGTGGGCACCTAACCAAAAGTGCCAATGGGAAGGCTAGAACTTTTCAAATTGGGAAAGAAACTTTCCCTTTGTCTGTTGGTCTCTGGAGAAGGAGACAGGGACCAGCAATGCTGTAAGCAGCAATGCTGAGTAAGTCTTGAACCACGTATAAAAATTCACCTTCCATACCTAGAAGAAATCATGGGACAGGGCATGGTTAAAGAGACATGATTAGGTTTTTTTCTTTGTTTTGGCTTTTGGAGCTCCTCTGTGCTAATCCCAGATGCTTTTGTTTGCTTGTAACCTTTAAACTGAACCCCCACGAAAGCTATTTTGGGTGCTTAATTTTTGGAATTGCTCTTTTCAAATCTAGCAAAAGCCTAAGTTCTGGATGTATTTTTCTTCCTCTTTGTTTTTAATAAAATTTCCCTTTTTTAAGAAGAGGATTGGATTTTTGGTGTGCTAAGAGGTTTGTGCACATGCTGTTTGATAAAGCTGGTGGCAACAGCTACTTTCCTTTGTTTTCTTTTCCAGTTCTTCCCCAGGGAATGGGGGGAGGACTTGTGGGTCCCCCACAGAGAGGAATTCCCAAGTGCTCCTTCCTGGGTCCAAGTTGTTTTATTTTGTTTTTGTTTTTTTGTTTTTTTTTGCATTTGGGTGGTGTCAGCAATTACCAAGCTACGGTCAGAGAAAAGCTGTAACCTTGGGAGTTTACTACAAGCCTGGAGTGGCCAGTATTATTTTTTAGACTCCTTGTGGGCCCCCACCTTCTGCACTCGGAGTGACAGAGTGGGGATTCAGCCTTGACAGCATGTGACCAGACCACATGGAACTTAACACCATTGTGATTACCTGTATTTTTCCACTATCTAAGCTGGGAAATAACACTATCTCTTGGCCTCACTCCCTACACAAGGGAACTCCTGCAAACACCTGAGGAACAAAGACTGAACGGGGGGAAGTGCCAGTGGTGGATATAGGCCTGGACAGGCTCAGCCTCCCTGGTGCTGCTCTGGCCACTCGCTGCCAGTTGCAGGGTTCGCACAGGGAACTATTTATTCTTATGTGCCAAGCAGGTTCCAGGGTAGCTGAGGAGGCAATATGTGCTACTCAGCTTCTTCAGGAATCTCGCTGCACTCCATGGAGATTACTGATGAAACCAGGAAGCTGAGAAACACAGAGCGCTGTGAAAGGTTGTCACCCCCAGGGGGCAGTCTCGGTGCTGTGGGAACCCCTGTGTCGCTCATCCCTCCAGCATGGCTGGCCAATCGTACACTGCTTTGCTGGTGACAAAGACAGCCTCGTCAAGCCCTGCTATCACCCAACACAACGGTAGGTGGTGCCACACACCCAACTGAGCGGCCCGAGTGCTTTAGTGAGCCACTCAAGGACAGGCTGGAGACAACAGACAATTTCCCAACTCCCCAGCCTTTGCTCCCTTACTGGAGTATAAACCCAAAATTATACCATTTTGCACGGCACAGGAGTACAACACAAGCTCATTAATCTAGGTGGCTTTCCCCTTGATGTGGGAAGGATATACGACAGCCTTTGTACACAGAGCTGGGATTTTCCCCAGACACTTTACTCAAAACACGCTGGTAAAGATAAAGCATAAAATAGTTTTATTACCTAGAAAAAGATGGATATTAAATGGATAGAAACCAGATTAAAGCACAATATCTAGCATGTAAACAACAAATGAAAACACGCAAAATAAATTGGATATGAATGAACAATTTCTCACCCTGGGTGATGAAACAAGCAGTCCATCAAATTTTCAAACGCAAGCTAGAAATCCTTTTAGCTTGGGATCAGCACTTCCCCATGTTCAGAAATTGTTCCTCAGCAGGAGTTCTCTTGTGTGGGGAGTGAGGCCAAGACATGGTGTCACTCCCCGTGTTATATAGCAGAAAAATACACCTACCAAAATGGAGTGAACTATGTTAGGATATAGATATTCAGGCCTGTCTGCAAAGGCCTGTACTTTAAGAATTTAGGTGTATTCTTATCACTTGGCTAGTTCCAGAGGTATAAAAGAAAGAATCAAAATCACTGTCTGCTGGTGTAAGGGCCTTCTCTTACTGTGACAGTCTGTGGCCCTGTGCTTAGGCTCAGGCCTTTGGCTAAGCAGCAGAGGCAGCCATAAGCTGGGAAGCGACCGGTCACATCCTCACATTCCAAACTAGTCACACTGAAATAAGGTGCTATTGGGCTGTTAGGAATACAATCCTGTCCTGATAGTTCCTATCACCTCCAGAGAAAGGGAAGTGCCTAGAAAATGTAAAAGGAAACTTAGTTTGATAGCATCTTGTCTGGCAAGAACTCACTTATCAATAGCTGGGATGTGAAATCCTCACTTCTGTATTGTTTTGTCATTATAGTTCCCACTTTGCTGTTGTTTGTCTGTATAATCTCTGTCTGGTTCTGTGATTGTTCCTGTCTGCTGTATAATTAATTTTGCTGGGTGTAAACTAATTGAGGTGGTGGGATATAATTGGTTACATAATCATGTTACAATATGTTAGGATTGGTTAGTTAAATTTCAGGAAAATGATTGGTTAAGGTATAGCTAAGCAGAACTCAAGTTTTACTATATAATCTGTAGTCAATGAGGAAGTGACTGGATGTGGGTGGGGGTAGGGGTGGGCATGGGCATGTGCATGTGGGTGTGTGAGATGGGAACAGGGAATGGGGGTAAGAAAATTGCAATCATGTTTTGCTAAAGGGGGAAATGGGAACAGGGAATGGGAGTAAGGAAGTTGGAATCATGTTTAGCTAAGGGTAGGAATGGGAACAGGGACACAGGTGTAAGGCTCTGTGGTGTCAGAGCTGGGAAGGAGGATACTAAGGAAGGAAACTGGAATCATGCTTGCTGGAAGTTCACCCCAATAAACATCGAATTGTTTGCACCTTTGGACTTCGGGTATTGTTGCTCTCTGTTCATGTGAGAAGGACCAGGGAAGTAAGTGGGTGAAGGAATAAGCCCTCTAACAAACTACATTTGAAATACAGATACATAGTCAATATTTATAATTTCAGATGCAAAAATGATACAAGCACACAAATAGGACCATCATATTCTCCACATCACAGCTTTCCATACTAAACAACCAAGAATCTTTTTTCTACAAGACACACATAACTAGATCATAGTCATACCACAATCATAGCACTAAGATCAATATTGGGGGCATATAAAAAGCTCAGGTTCTTTGGGAAGAGACATGCTTTTCCCATTGGCTGGCTTGGGGTCTCAGGAGAGTGAGCTTGGCATGGCTGGCAGTGCTCCAGCCGTCCCAGGGCTCCTCCAACTTTGGGGGTGGGGTGGGAGGATCATTGGTTCAGCCATGCGGTGTGTGGAAGCTCTGGGCTGCTCTGGGAGAGGGGGCCTCGCTACTCTGGCTCTGGCTGTGGTGGTGGGGCAAAAGGAGTGGTGAATTATAGTGGACTGCCCATCCCCAGTTGGGCAGGAGAGTCCCAAAATTCAGAGTTCAAGTCCCGCTGTGGGCTGAATGACTTTAAAAGAGCATTTGTCCTGAATTACCTGCCATGCCGATCCACGCCTGCCCAAGCCTCATGGGCAGCGCCACCCTTTTCACAGTTCGGGGGAGGAGGAGGTCCTTAGCTCCCCCTCCACCCGCTATGAGGCCACGCCCCAAGTTAGGGGGCAGGTAGAGGGTCTGGGGGTCCTCAGAGCAGCACTTGCTCCCTGGGCTCCTCTTACCATGGCCTGTCTGTGATGTCCAGCCTAGTCAGTGGGTGAGGCTTGGGGAAAGAGGAGGACCAGGAGGTGGGAGTTCAGGGGGAAGAAGATGGCCGGGGTGAGGCCATGTAGGGTGCACGGCTCCTGCCTGTGTCCTGCTTTTGGCTTTCGAGAAGGTGCTCACCCTACACTGAATGGGCTGGGCTGAGGCAGGAGATCGCCGTGATTCTGTTGGAGACCTGAGGCCTGTTTCTACCCCCCTGCATTGCTGGGGCAGCAGAAACAGAGGGGAGGAGTCCTAGGAAAAATGCTTCTGTGTGCAGAGCCAATAATAAGTGGTGGGGGCTCTTACCTGAATGGCTTCTCATGGGGCTCGTGTTAATCATGTCTCTGACATGACTCAGTCTCAAGCACCTGGGTGAGGGCATGGGGGAAGGGTGCGGGACTGTGTCCCTTGAATAGCCCCTGTCCACAGCTGTGGAATGGATCATGAAGCTCCCAGAGCGCTCAGGAAGGACGAGGACTGTGACTGCAGAAGAGCGCTGCAAGACCTCAGCAAGTTTGCAGATGACACTAAACTGGGAGGAGAGGTAGATACGCTGGAGGCTAAGGATAGGATACAGAGGGCCCTGGACAAATTAGAGGACTGGGCCAAAAGAAATCTGATGAGGTTCAACAAGGACCAATGCAGAGTCCTGCACTTAGGATGGAAAAATCCCATGCACCACTACAGGCTAGGGACCGAATGGCTCGGCAGCAGTTCTGCAGAAAAGGACCAAGGGGTTACAGTGGATGAGAAGCTGGATATGAGTCAACAGTGTGCCCTTGTTGCCAAGAAGGCCAATGGCACACTTCCTTTGAAGTTTTTAAGGTCAGGCTTGACAAAGCCCAGGCTGGGATGATTTAGTTGGGAATTGTTCCTGGTTTGAGCAGGGTGTTGGACTAGATGACCTCCTGAGGTCCCTATCAACCCTGATATTCTATGATTCTATGATTTGGACAGTGTGACAGGCCAGGTGAAATTGGAAACAACCTCCACACCCCTTTTCTTGATTCACTGTATTGACCGGAATTCTGAGGTTGGAACAGCCACCGATATGGCACTTTATGGGCCAACATCTCACGATTCCCCTGGCTCTCCATGAGCACAGTCACTTCGTATATGCTGCTGCCCGCCTTGGTCTCCTTCCCCCAGTGCCGTGTCCTCTCTGACCAGCGAGTTGGAACAGCCCCATTTCCACTGCTCCGTGTCTTACACCCCATCTGAACCTCTCTCTAAAGAGTGGAAATCAGTAGCTCTTCTACCCCTGGTCTACACTGTGGGGTGGGGGGGGGGCAGAATCGATCTAGATATGCAACTAAAGCTACGAGTATAGCATAGCTGAAGTTGACGTATCTTAGATGGACTTAGAATCACTTTCTCCATGGCCTCACGGCATTGGATCAACGGCCGCAGCCCCCCTGTTGACTCCGCTTCCACCTCTTGCCCTGGTGGAGTTCCGGAGTCGACAGCAGAGCAATCGGAGATCGTGTAGACATGGCCCTAGGCTCACACGTAAGGTTCCAGGATTGAATAGGTGGCCACGGCCTGTTTTTCTTAACTCCTGTGTCACTGGATGATGAACTGACTATTCATTTGACGAACACCCTAATTATCCTTGCACGAAGATGTTTGCTTTTCATGCTGTACACTACTGGATTAATCAGGGGCGGGCCCAGCAAGTAGATATAGCCCAGGAGAATTTGAAGCAAGGGAGAAGAGCTCTTCCAGAATCTGTGTATGACAGTCAGGCTGAACTCTGGCATGTAGAAGACCAGGACGGCGCAGAGGTGGGAGACGCAGGTGTTCAAGGCCCTGAGGCACTCCACGTGGGATGCGATACTCAGCACTGCTTTGAGGATCATCACATAAGAGAGGAAGATGAGCAGCGAGTCCAACCACAGCGTTATGATTGTTACAAACAAGCCATGGATATTATTGAATGTGATGTCCGCACATGCCAACTTCATGACGTCCTGGTACAGGCAGTAGGAATGGGAGAGGACGTTGGCTCGACAGTATTGGAACCGTTTCAGGAGTAAGGGGAATGGTAATTCTATGGCCACACCTCTTAGCACAACCACCAACCCCATCTTGGCTATTCTCGGCAGGGTTAAGATGGAAGCATATCTCAGTGGGTTACAGATAGCAATGAAGCGATCAAAGGCCATCATCAAAAGCATGGCGGATTCAAGTGTTGCAAGAAAGTGGATAAAGAACATCTGGGTAAAACAAGCATTGAGGCTGATTTCCCTAGAGTTAAACAAGTATATACCCAGTATCGTCGGTATAGTGCTTATCGATAAACCAAGGTCTGTGACGGCCAACATGGAAAGTAAAATGTACATGGGCTCATGGAGGCTTGGATCTGTTTTTATAGCAAACAGAATGAGTGAATTTCCTACTATTGAAGTAACATACACTAAGCAGAAGGGGATAGAGATCCAGAGATGGACGTCTTCCTTCCCAGGTATCCCGGTGAGAAAGAAAACAGCAGGGTTGAATTTGGTTTTATTGACAGCTGACATAATGGACTGAGAAGGTCCGATGAGTTTTAAACTTTTCTTCCTGGAAGGAAAAAGCACAGGAGACTAGATGATATTTATTGAGACATTATTCTGCTCTGAGTGGAATTCTAGAGACTCCCTGGAGTTCAAGGAAGATCAGCAAAAACATAGTTTTGGATTTTCAGCACCAATAGTAACCCATATAAACACCCTGCCCCTCTTTGCATTCTTCTAAGCAACTGGCCCTATTGAGATCTTGTGGCTCAGAGTTCCGCAGCCTATTGGAGCACTGTGTGCTTTTGCAGTTGTGACCTTCCCACAGACACCCTTTTTGGCCCTGCCCTTCTGAGTGTGGCACTTTATCCTATCCGGAGAGTCCAAATTATGCCACTACCTCTTTGGAGCACAGGAGATCATTTTTCGCGCCATTTTCTGAGTTCAAAAACATTGACTGTAACGGCATGACTCCAGATTTACATGTGTCAATTCAATTAGAAGAGGACTCCATTAACTTTCCCTTGCCAAATGCTCCCAGTGATATACTCTGACCCCCCAAAATCCCTCCAAGAGAAGCTGAAGTGATTTTCCTAGCCAATGTTGACTGAATGCAGAGAGTTCAATTGTCCTATAGACTTCCCTTCATCCTCACAGGATCTGCATCCTGTATTTGGCAAATGAGAAGCTTGACAGAAAAGACAGAGAGTTATTTCAGCTGGGCGGGGTGGGGTTGCTGTTACAAAAGGGTGAATAGTGCAAACACTAAGTTTGCACTAATATCCAGCTGAGTGTGCAAGTTACCTCAGCCAAGCTTGTGTAACAGGTGATGTGTGTAAATCACATTCAAACCACTATTACTCTCCCCTTTCATGCACCTCAGATCTACTCTTTGCTGAAACACGGACCAGCGGTTCTGTTCTCCAGGACCTTTTGGAAGGTCTTTCACAAGTATTACAAAGTGGTGGAGTGCACGGATTCACAATCGAGCCAGAGAATAAAATGGTTAAAAATGCATTTGCTGATTAAATTTCCAGGACAAAATAAACCTGGCATGATTGGGGAACTAGTAACTCTTATTCCCTGGGGTCTCTTCTTTCGCAGCCCAGAGCATTATCGGGCCCAGAGCACACGGCATCTACAGAAAGAGGAGCTCTTTGGAAATCCTGACATGGAGCATCAGGGTTTTAAAACACTCTGGGCTCGCTTTGAATGTCAGATTTCTGTGTAGCTGAAATTATTCACTGTGCAGCATGGGTAGATGTAGGGGAGGAGTTCCCAAATGACCTAGCGCTGCCTTCCCTCCAGCCCCATCACTGAGTCCTCTGCTGCTTCGGACAATATCTGCCAATGGAAACACGTTGCAGCCTTTCCCCTTTACTTCACATTTTAAAGATAGCCAAACCTGCCAACATACCCAATTCCTGCTGGAAGGGGAGCTGCTGACACCAGAGGTCTTCACCCTGTAGCACAAGGAGTCACCGGACAGGTTGCGTGGGCAGCAGGCTGCAGGCAGTATCTGTTCAGACAGGGAGGGAACTGTCTTTATGAAGCAGGTTAGCACATTCCCTTGGGGCCTACTTGGCCATCAGGGAACCTTAGCTGCTCGGCTTAGTTTGCACCAGGTTTCATCCCCGTGACAGCCAATGGCAAACTGCAGGAGGCCAAATCACAGGGGATGCGCGGTGATGCTAGTCAACTGGACTGCAGTGCCAAGCCCTGCTGCAGGCTCTATTCCTGGGATCCGGGTTTGTCGTCACGGTTCGTATGGTTCCGATTAGTCACATGGCTACCTCGGGGGCGGCCACCTGGTAACAATGTTACAGCTGTGATCTTGCTGAAATAAAATTAATAAATAAGTAAATTAACAATGAAAATATTATTAATATAGGACCAGATTTCTCCCCAGCAGCCCCCTGTCCTGTATTACAAACCCAGGGTGCAGGGGAAGGGAGATTCCACAAGGCTCCCTACATGGAATTTCCCTCGGATCGTTCCAGGAAGGGGTCCCTTCATCAGTTCAACCATCATTTATGTTCTGAGGATGAGGCAGATGAAAAGCCTCCCATTTCTTTTGGGGATCCAGGCAGGTGCAGCTGGGTAACATCATGGCAGCTGAGCTTTCAGAGAACAATGTTCCATTTTCTATGAAAAGTCACCCTGTGGGGTTCCTTCCCCACTCTGAACCCTAGGGTAAAGATGTAGGGACCCGCATGAAAGAACCCCTAAGCTTAAAAACTTCCCTAAGGTACAAACTTTGCCTTCTCCTTGAACCCTATGCTGCCACCACCAAGCATTTTAAACAAAGAACAGGGGAAGAGACGACACGGAGACGTCTTCCCCCAAAATATCCCCGCAAGTCCTACACCCCCTTTCCTGGGGAGGCTTAAGAATAATATCCTAACCAATTGGTTACAAAACCATCAAAGACCCAAACTCCTAGATCTTGGAACAATGGAAAAATCAGTCAGGTTCTGAAAAGAAGGGTTTTATTAAAAAAAGAAAGGTAAAAATCATCTCTCTAAAATCAGGATGGAAAATACTTTACAGGGTATTCAGATACAAAACAGAGAGGATCCCCCTCTGGGCAAAACCTTAAAGTTACAGAAAACAGGAATAAACCTCCCTCTTAAGACAGGGAAAATTCACATAAAACAAAACATAAACTCATCCGTCTTGCCTGGCTTACCTACACTGGTTGCAATATTGGAGACTTGGATTAGGATAGGCAGGAGAAGATGGATTTCTGTCTTACCTTTCTCAGTCCCAAGAGAGGACAACCACGTAAACAATGAGCACAAACAAAACCCTTCCACCACCCCAAGATTTCAAAGTATCATGTCTCCTTACTGGTCCTTTGGGTCAGGTGCCAGCCAGGTTAGCTGAGCTTCTTAATCCTTTACAGGTAACAGGATGTTGCTTCTGGCCAGGAGGGATTTTATAGCACTCCATACAGAAAGGTGGTTACCCTTCCCTTTATATTTATGACACACCCCCAAAAAGGATGCAAAGGAAACATTTTAGTTTGGGTCAAAATGTTGTGTGTTTTCCAGCCCAGCTCCAGCTACTAGCTGTCAGTAGCCCTCTGCCAGCGTCCCACACTGAGCAGCCCCTTAGGGTGACTATAATTCCCAAAGAGAAAACAGGAGACCCCCAGATGATCGCATTAAGGCTCCCACCCCCATGAGATGCTGTTGCCTATTGCTGTAACTCTGTAAGGGCCCCCTCAGGGTTTCAGGAGGCTGTTTTCTCCCCCACAGCTCTGCCTCATCCCTTGCAGGTGGCTGGCATCTTCACTCACCTCCCCCGAACATTCCTCCACTCTCCACTTCCCCACTTCTTTGACAGAAGTGGGCATATCTCCTCTTTGCTGTTCCCAGCTGATCAAGACAGCAAGAGCAAAGAGGACAAATTCCTCCTTCCGGAAAAATAAAAGCCTGACACAGGACTTAAAAAAGGGACTGTCCTGGCCAAAAAGATACATAATGAAACTATATGTATTGTCACCCTACCATGGACGATGGCCACACAACTCTATAATGGAGGGAGCCCCTGGAAAAGGCTTGTCTGAATCAAACCATCCATCAGAGGAACAGATAAGAACATAAGAATGACCATATGGATTCAGACCAATGGTCCATCTAGCCCAGTGTCCTGTCGTTTGACGATGGCCGGTGAAGATGCTTCAGAGGCAATTAACAGATCAGTGCAATTGTTGAGTGTTTCATCCTCCGTCATCTGCTCCCATCCTCTGACAGTCAGTGGTTTATAGACACCAGAGCATGGGGTTTCGTCCCTCACTATCCTGGCTAATAACCACTGATGAATCTCTCTCCCTTGATCTTACCTGGACCCAGTTATGCATTTGGCCTTCACAACGTCACCTAGCAATGAGTTCCACAGGCTGACTGTGCCTTGTGTGAAGAAATAATTCCTTTTGTTTCTTTTAAACCTGATGCTCATTAACTTCATGTGTGACCTCTGTGAAGGGGCAAATAGCTCTTCCTGAATAACTTCCTCCACATCAATCATGACTTTATAGACCTCTCTCATATCTCCTCTGAATCGTCTCTTTTCCAAGTTGAAAATTCCCAGGCTTTTCCTCTCCTCATATGGAAGCTGTTCCCTGCCCCTAAAGATTTTTGTCACCTTTGTCTGTACACTTTCCAAGTCTAATATATCTTTTCTGAGATGGGGCGACCAGAATTACACAAAGTATTCAAGGTGTGGGCATACCACAGATAGAGAGATTCGTATATTTCTGTTACTCTTGAGGGAGGCGAGCCCACCGGCCCCTCTCCTTCTGCACAAGTCACACCCTACCCTGCACCCGGAATGCCAAGCCCCCACATCCTGGAGATGCCCAGAGCCTCTACAGCCCACGGGGATGGAGCCGCCCCCGCCGAGCCATGCCACTCCACCTCTCTTGAGACCTGAAGCCAACCTGGGGAAAAGCTTCTCTCGTCCCAAAAACCCTGAGCTTGTTATTTTCATCTTGTAGGTTCCAGGGCAGCCGAGGAGACGGTTGTGACACTGCCCGCATATTCATCACAGTAGTTTCCTTGCGATATGTTTATGACGTAGTTCTGACATATCTTCTACAAAATATAGCCTGTGAGGTGTCTAAGAAAAAGTTATGGTTTCCATAATATGATGATCCTATTTGTGTGCATGTATCATTTTTATATCTTAACTTACGAATATAGACTATGTATCTATGTTCCAGACGTGGTTACACTGGCTTGACAACCACCAGGTAGAATGTTTCCATTGAAGACAGCTAGCTGTGAAGGGCCGGTTTAGGGTAGTGGGCCATTAGGGGAAACAATAGGCCTTAAGAGAAGTTTATCCCTCACCAGGTGAGCCTTCCTGAGAATGTTCCAGACAGCCTATGAGTAGTGGCTCCTATGACTCAGTCGGGCATGCAAGGGCATGTGGGATAAATGAAGTTTCTGCGTGGGGGATAGCTCTGTTTCGGAATGTGAAATGCATCCTCCACCTTCTAGTAATTGCTACATAACCTTCTGGCTGGATTTGGGGAATTTGCAGTCACCTACCTTGATGATGTGGCTATATTCTCAGATTCATGGGGAATCACAGATGCCTCTGAGCATGGTGTAGGTGGAGTTTAACTGCAATAAGGACCACATCAGCAATTCCATCCTGTCGTGTTTCTCAGCAAAAGAACTTTCTGAGAGGCAAAGCCACTGGTCTCTCTTTGAAAAAGAAGATTATGCCATTGTGTATGTTCTGGAGAAGCTATGCCCATACATTTGGGGACTGCGCTTCCAACTGCAGACTGACCATGTGCGCTGAAATGGCTTCACACAGTCAGAGAGATGAACAAAAAACATCTTTGCTGCTGTTTAGCTAGTCAACGCTTTGATGTTGAGATACATCACATTTCAAGAGCCGCTAACAAAGTGGCTGATGCACTCTCGCGGGAAGGTTTCCCAGAATCAGCCAGGTAAAAATGTCCCTGCATTCTAAGGCATTGTAGTCCGCCAAATGTAAAAGTACTGTTTAGTTCTTCATGTAATTATTAGTAAAATTAGCTGTGCATGTCATTTATTAACTCTCTTTCCTAAACTTCCAGGAAGAAATCCCAGATGGCGTAGACCGGACCTGAACCAGGCTGGCCAGCACTTTCTGTGATTTGGGGGGCATGAGATAAGTGAAGGTGTAGGGAGGGTAGCTCCCTTTTATGAACACCCAGACAGGCAGTCAGCTGTAAAATCCCTCTTGGTGTCTGTTCTCTCTTTCCTTTACCTGTAAAGGGTGAACAAGCCCACAGGTAAAACAAAAGGAGTGGGCACCTAACCAAAAGAGCCAATGGGAAGGCTAGAACTTTTCAAATTGGGAAAGAAACTTTCCCTTTGTCTGTTGGTCTCTGAAGAATGAGCCAGGGACCAGCAATGCTTTAAGCAGCAATGCTGTGTAAAGCTTGAACCAGGTATAAAAATTCATCTTCCGTACCTAGAAGAAATCATGGGACAGGGCACGGTTAAAGAGACATTATTAGGTTTATTTCTTTTTTTTGGCTTTTAGATCTCCTCTGTGCTAACCCCAGATGCTTTTGTTTGCTTGTAACCTTTAAGCTGAACCCCCACAAAAGCTATTTCGGGTGCTTAATTATTGGAATTGCTCTTTTCAAATCTAGCAAAAGCCTAAGTTCTGGATGTATTTTTCTTCCTCTTTGTTTTTAATAAAATTTCCCTTTTTTAAGAAGAAGACAGGATTTTTGGTGTTCTAAGAGGTTTGTGCACATGCTGTGTGATTAGCTGGTGGCAACAGCTACTTTCTTTGTTTTCTTTTCCAGTTCTTCCCTGGGGAACGGGGGGGAGGACTTTTGCATCCCCCACAGAGAGGAATTCCCAAGTGCTCCTTCCTGGGTCCAAGTTGTTTTATTTTGTTTTTGTTTTTGTTTTTGTTTTGCATTTGGGTGGTGTCAGCAATTACCAAGCCACGGTCAGAGAAAAGCTGTAACCTTGGGAGTTTACTACAAGCCTGGAGTGGCCAGTATTATTTTTTAGACTCCTTGTGGGCCCCCACCTTCTGCACTCGGAGTGACAGAGTGGGGATTCAGCCTTGACAGCATGTGACCAGACCACATGACACTGACTCCATTGTGGTTACCTGTATTTTTCCACTATCTAAGCTGGATGGAATAAAACTATCTCTTGGCCTCACTCCCTACACAAGGGAACTCCTGCAAACACCTGAGGAACAAAGACTGAACGGGGGGAAGTGCCAGTGGTGGACATAGGCCTGGACAGGCTCAGCCTCCCTGGTGCTGCTGTGGCCACTCGCTGCCAGTTGCAGGGTTCGCACAGGGACCTTTTTATTCTTATGTGCCAAGCAGGTTCCAGGGTAGCTGAGGAGGCAATATGTGCTACTCAGCTTCTTCAGGAATCTCGCTGCACTCCATGGAGATTACTGATGAAACCAGGAAGCTGAGAAACACAGAGCGCTGTGACAGGTTGTCACCCCCAGGGGGCAGTCTCGGTGCTGTGGGAACCCCTGTGCCGCTCATCCCTCCAGCATGGCTGGCCAATCGTACACTGCTTTGCTGGTGACAAAGACAGCCTCTTCAAGCCCTGTTATCACCCAACACAACGGTAGGTGGTGCCACACCCCCAACTGAGCGGCCCGAGTGCTTTAGTGAGCCACTCAAGGACAGGCTGGAGACAACAGACAATTTCCCAACTCCCCAGCCTTTGCTCCCTTACTGGAGTATAAACCCCAAATTATACCATTTTGCAGGGCACAGGAGTACAACACAAGCTCATTAATCTAGGTGGCTTTCCCCTTGATGTGGGAAGGATATACGACAGCCTTTGTACACAAAGCTGGGATTTTCCCAAGCCATTTCACTCAAAACACGCTGGTAAAGATATAGCATAAAATAGTTTGATTTCCTACAAAAAGATGGATTTTAAATGAATAGAAACCCGATTAAAGCACATTATCCAGCACATAAACAAAAAATGGAAACTAAGTGTAACACGCAAAATAAAATGGATATGAATGAACAATTTCTCACCCTGGGTGATGGGACAAGCAGGCTATCAAATTTTCAAACACAAGCTAGAAATCCTTTTAGCTTGGGATCAGCACTTCCCCCTGTTCAGAAATTGTTCCTCAGCTGTTTCCAGGAGTTCTCTTGTGTGGGGAGTGAGGCCAAGACATGGTATCACTCCCCATGTTATATAGCAGTCAAATTGACATACCAAAATGGAGTGAACTACATTTGAAATACAGATACATACTCTATATTCATAATTTCAGATGCAAAAATGATACAAGCACACAAATAGGACCATCATATTCTCCACATCACAGCTTTCCATAGTAAACACCCAAGAATCTTTTTTCTACAAGACACACATAACTAGATCATAGTCATACCACAATCATAGCACTAAGATCAATATCGGGGGCATATAAAAAGCTCAGGTTCTTTGGGAAGAGACATGCTTTTCCCATGGGCTGGCTTGGGGTCTCAGGAGAGTGAGCTCGGCATGGCTGGCAGTGCTCCAGCCGTCCCGGGGCTCCTCCAACATTGGGGGTGGGGTGGGGGGATCATTGGTTCAGCCATGCGGTGTGTGGAAGCTCTGGGCTGCTCTGGGAGAGGGGGGCTCGCTACTCTGGCTCTGGCTGTGGTGGTGGGGCAAAAGGAGTGGTGAATTAGAGTGTACTGCCCATCCCCAGTTGGGCAGGAGAGTTCCGAAATACAGAGTTCAAGTCCCGCTGTGGGCTGAATGACTTTAGACGAGCATTTGTCCTGTATTACCTGCCATGCTGATCCATGCTTGCGGAAGGCTCATGGGCAGCACCACCCTTTTCACAGTCAGAGGGAGGAGGAGGTCCTTAGCTCCCCCTCTACCCGCTATGAGGCCACGCCCCAAGTTAGGGGACAGATGGAGGATCTGGGGGTCCCCAGAGCAGCACTTGCTCCCTGGGCTCCTCTTACCATGGCCTGTCTGTGATGTCCAGCCTAGTCAGTGGGTGAGGCTTGGGGAAAGAAGAGGACCAGGGGTGAGGCCATGTAGGGGGCAGGGCTCCTGCCTGTGTCCTGCTTTTGGCTTCTGAGAAGGTGCTCAGCCTACACTGAATGGGCTGGGCTGAGACAGGAGATTGTTGTGACTGCATTGCTGGGACAGCACAAACAGAGTGGAGGAGTACTAGGAAATATACTTCTGTGTGCAGAGCCATCAATAATGGGCAGGGGATGTTACCTGAATGGCTTCTCCTGGGGCTCCTGTGTTAATCATGTCTCTGTCTCAAGCACCTGGGTGAGGGCATGGGGGAAGGGTGCGGGACTGTGTCCCTTGAATAGCCCCTGTCCACAGCTGGAGCATGGATCATGCAGCTCCCAGAGCACTCAGGAAGCACTAGGACTGTGACTGCAGAAGAGCTCTGCAAGACCTCAGCAAGTTTTCAGATGACACTAAAACTGGGAGGAGAGGTAGATACTCTGGAGGGTAGGGATAGGATACAGAGGGCCCTGGACAAATTAGGGGATTGGGCAAAAAGAAATCTGATTAGATTCAACAAGGACCCATGCAGAGTCCTGCACTTAGGATGGAAGAATCCCATGCACCGCTACAGGCTAGGGACCGAATGGCTCAGCAGCAGTTCTGCAGAAAAGGACCTAGGGGTTACAGTCGATCAGAAGCTGGATATGAGTCAACAGTGTGCCCTTGTAGCCAAGAAGGCCAATGGCATTTTGGGGTGTATAAGTAGGGGCATAGCGAGCAGATCGAGGGACGTGATCGTTCCCCTCTATTCGACCTTGGTGAGGCCTCATTTGGAGTCCTGTGTCCAGTTTTGGGTCCCACACTACAAGAAGGATGTGGAAAAATTGGAAAGAGTCCAGCGGAGGGCAACAAAAATGATTAGGGGACTGGAACACATGACTTATGAGAAGAGGCTGAGGGAACTGGGATTGTTAAATCTGTGGAAGAGAAGAATGAGGGGGGATTTGATAGCTGCTTTCAACTACCTGAAACAGTGTTCCAAAGAGGATGGATCTAGACTGTTCTCAGTGGTAGCAGATGACAGAAGAAGGAGGAATGGTCTCAAGTTGCAGTGCAGGAGGTTTAGGTTGGATATTAGGAAAAATGTTTTCACCAGGAGGGTGGTGAAACACTGGAATGTGTTCCCTAGGGAGGTGGTGGAATCTCCTTCCTTTGAAGTTTTTAAGGTCAGGCTTGACAAAGCCCTGGCTGGGATGATTTAGTTGGGGATTGGTCCTGCTTTGTGTAGGGGGTTGGACTAGATGACCTGCTGAGGTCCCTTCCAACCCTGATATTCTATGATTCTATGATTCTATGATTTGGACAGTGTGACAGGCCAGGTGTAATGTGAAACAACCTCCACACTCCTTCTCTTTATTAACTGTATTGACCGGAATACTGAGGTTGGAACAGCCACTGACATGGCTCTTCATGGGCCAACATCTCACCAGTCCCCTGGCTCTCCACGAGCACAGTCACTTTGTATATGCTGCTGTTAGCCTTGGTCTCATTCCCCCAGTGCCCTGTCCTCTCTGACCAGTGAGTGGGAACAGCCCCACTTCCACTACTCCACGTCTTACACCCCTTCTGAACTTCTCCCTAAAGAGTGGAGATCAGTGGAAAGAGTGGAAATCATTCTAGGCCTGGTCTACACTGGGGGGGCGGAATCGATCTAAGATACGCAACTTTAGCTCCAAGAATAGCATAGCTGAAGTTGCCGTATCTTAGATTGACTTAGAATCACTTACTTCGCATCCTCGCGGCGTTGGATCGACGGCCGCCCATCCCCTGTTGACTCTGCTTCCGCCTCTCGTCCTGATGGAGTTCCGGAGTCGACAGCAGAGCAATCGGGGATCGATCACTACCCGCCGATCCAGCGGGTAGTGTAGACATGGCTCTCGACTCACACATAAGGGTGCAGGGTTGAATAGGTGGCCATGGTCTATTTTTCTTAACTCCTGTATCACCATATGATGAACTGATTATTTATTTGACAAACACCCTAATTATCCTTGCACGAAGGTGTTTGCTTTTCACACTGTACACTATTGGATTAATCAGGGGCGGGCCCAGCAAGTAGCTGTAGCCCAGGAGAATTTGTAGCAAGGGAGAAGAGCTCTTCCAGAATCTGTGTATGACAGTCAGGCTGAACTCTGGTATGTAGAAAACCAGGACGGCGCAGAGGTGGGAGACGCAGGTGTTCAAGGCCCTGAGGCACTCCATGTGGGAGGTGATGCTCAGCACTGTTTTAAGGATCATCACATAAGAGAGGAAGATGAGCAGCGAGTCCAACCACAGCGTTATGAGTGTAACAAACAAGCCATAGATGTTATTGACTGTGATGTCCGCACATGCCAACTTCATGATGTCCTGGTGCAGGCAGTAAGAATGGGAGAGGATGTTGGCTCGACAGTATTGGAACCGTTTCAGGAGTAAGGGGAATGGTAATGTTACGGCCACACCTCTTAGCACAAACACCGACCCCATCTTGGCTAATCTCGGCAGGGTTAAGATGGAAGCATATCTCAGTGGGTTACAGATTGCAATGAAGCGATCAAAGGCCATCATCAAAAGCATGGCGGATTCAATTATTGCAAGAAAGTGGATAAAGAACATCTGGGTAAAACAAGCATTGAGGCTGATTTCCCTAGAGTTAAACAAGTATATACCCAGTATCGTCGGTATAGTGCTTATCGATAAACCAAGGTCTGTGATGGCCAACATGGAAAGTAAAATGTACATGGGCTCATGGAGGCTTGGATCTGTTTTTATAGCAAACAGAATGAGTGAATTTCCTACTATTGAAGTAACATACACTAAGCAGAAGGGGATAGAGATCCAGAGATGGACGTCTTCCTTCCCAGGTATCCCGGTGAGAAAGAAAACTGCAGGGTTGAATTTTGTTTTATTGACAGCGGACATAATGGACTGAGAAGGTCCGATGAGTTTTAAACTTTTCTTCCTGAAGGAAAAAAGCACAGGAGACTAGATGATATTTATTGAGACATTATTCTGCTCTGAGTGGAATTCTAGAGACTCCCTGGAGTTCAAGGAAGATCAGCAAAAACATAGTTTTGGATTTTCAGCACCAATAGTAACCCATATAAACACCCTGCCCCTCTTTGCATTCTTCTAAGCAACTGGCCCCATTGAGATCTTGTGGCTCAGAGTTCCACAGCCTATTGGAGCACTGTGTGCTTTTGCAGTTGTGACCTTCCCACAGACACCCTTTTTGACCCTGCCCTTCTGAGTGTGGCAATTTATCCTATCCGGAGAGTCCAAATTATGCCACTACCTCTTTGGAGCACAGGAGATCATTTTTCGCGCCATTTTCTGAGTTCAAATACATTGACTGTAACGGCATGACTCCAGATTTACATGTGTCAATTCAATTAGAAGAGGACTCCATTAACTTTCCCTTGCCAAATGCTCCCAGTGATATACTCTGACCCCCCAAAATCCCTCCAAGAGAAGCTGAAGTGATTTTCCTAGCCAATGTTGACTGAATGCAGAGAGTTCAATTGTCCTATAGACTTCCCTTCATCCTCACAGGATCTGCATCCTGTATTTGGCAAATGAGAAGCTTGACAGAAAAGACAGAGAGTTATTTCAGCTGGGCGGGGTGGGGTTGCTGTTACAAAAGGGTGAATAGTGCAAACACTAAGTTTGCACTAATATCCAGCTGAGTGTGCAAGTTACCTCAGCCAAGCTTGTGTAACAGGTGATGTGTGTAAATCACATTGAAACCACTATTACTCTCCCCTTTCATGCACCTCAGATCTACTCTTTGCTGAAACACGGACCAGCGGTTCTGTTCTCCAGGACCTTTTGGAAGGTCTTTCACAAGTATTACAAAGTGGTGGAGTGCACGGATTCACAATCGAGCCAGAGAATAAAATGGTTAAAAATGCATTTGCTGATTAAATTTCCAGGACAAAATAAACCTGGGATGATTGGGGAACTAGTAACTCTTATTCCCTGGGGTCTCTTCTTTCGCAGCCCAGAGCATTATCGGGCCCAGAGCACACGGCATCTACAGAAAGAGGAGCTCTTTGGAAATCCTGACATGGAGCATCAGGGTTTTAAAACACTCTGGGCTCGCTTTGAATGTCAGATTTCTGTGTAGCTGAAATTATTCACTGTGCAGCATGGGTAGATGTAGGGGAGGAGTTCCCAAATGACCTAGCGCTGCCTTCCCTCCAGCCCCATCACTGAGTCCTCTGCTGCTTCGGACAATATCTGCCAATGGAAACACGTTGCAGCCTTTCCCCTTTACTTCACATTTTAAAGATAGCCAAACCTGCCAACATACCCAATTCCTGCTGGAAGGGGAGCTGCTGACACCAGAGGTCTTCACCCTGTAGCACAAGGAGTCACCGGACAGGTTGCGTGGGCAGCAGGCTGCAGGCAGTATCTGTTCAGACAGGGAAGGAACTGTCTTTATGAAGCAGGTTAGCACATTCCCTTGGGGCCTACTTGGCCATCAGGGAACCTTAGCTGCTCGGCTTAGTTTGCACCAGGTTTCATCCCCGTGACAGCCAATGGCAAACTGCAGGAGGCCAAATCACAGGGGATGCGCGGTGATGCTAGTCAACTGGACTGCAGTGCCAAGCCCTGCTGCAGGCTCTATTCCTGGGATCCGGGTTTGTCGTCACGGTTCGTATGGTTCCGATTAGTCACATGGCTACCTCGGGGGCGGCCACCTGGTAACAATGTTACAGCTGTGATCTTGCTGAAATAAAATTAATAAATAAGTAAATTAACAATCAAAATATTATTAATATAGGACCAGATTTCTCCCCAGCAGCCCCCTGTCCTGTATTACAAACCCAGGGTGCAGACCAGGGAAGGGAGATTCCACAAAGCTCCCTACATGGAATTTCCCTCGGATCGTTCCAGGAAGGGGTCCCTTCATCAGTTCAACCATCATTTATGTTCTGAGGATGAGGCAGATGAAAAGCATCTCCATTTCTTTTGGGGATCCAGGCAGGTGCAGCTGGGTAACATCATGGCAGCTGAGCTTTCAGAGAACAATGTTCCATTTTCTATGAAAAGTCACCCTGTCAGGGTTCCTTCCCCACTCTGAACCCTAGGGTAAAGATGTGGGGACCCGCATGAAAGAACCCCTAAGCTTAAAAACTTCCCTAAGGTACAAACTTTGCCTTCTCCTTGAACCCTATGCTGCCACCACCAAGCATTTTAAACAAAGAACAGGGGAAGAGACGACACGGAGACGTCTTCCCCCAAAATATCCCCGCAAGTCCTACACCCCCTTTCCTGGGGAGGCTTAAGAATAATATCCTAACCAATTGGTTACAAAACCATCAAAGACCCAAACTCCTAGATCTTGGAACAATGGAAAAATCAGTCAGGTTCTGAAAAGAAGGGTTTTATTAAAAAAAGAAAGGTAAAAATCATCTCTCTAAAATCAGGATGGAAAATACTTTACAGGGTATTCAGATACAAAACAGAGAGGATCCCCCTCTGGGCAAAACCTTAAAGTTACAGAAAACAGGAATAAACCTCCCTCTTAAGACAGGGAAAATTCACATAAAACAAAACATAAACTCATCCGTCTTGCCTGGCTTACCTACACTGGTTGCAATATTGGAGACTTGGATTAGGATAGGCAGGAGAAGATGGATTTCTGTCTTAACTTTCTCAGTCCCAAGAGAGGACAACCACGTAAACAATGAGCACAAACAAAACCCTTCCACCACCCCAAGATTTCAAAGTATCATGTCTCCTTACTGGTCCTTTGGGTCAGGTGCCAGCCAGGTTAGCTGAGCTTCTTAATCCTTTACAGGTAACAGGATGTTGCTTCTGGCCAGGAGGGATTTTATAGCACTCCATACAGAAAGGTGGTTACCCTTCCCTTTATATTTATGACACACCCCCAAAAAGGATGCAAAGGAAACATTTTAGTTTGGGTCAAAATGTTGTGTGTTTTCCAGCCCAGCTCCAGCTACTAGCTGTCAGTAGCCCTCTACCAGCGTCCCACACTGAGCAGCCCCTTAGGGTGACTATAATTCCCAAAGAGAAAACAGGAGACCCCCAGATGATCGCATTAAGGCTCCCACCCCCATGAGATGCTGTTGCCTATTGCTGTAACTCTGTAAGGGCCCCCTCAGGGTTTCAGGAGGCTGTTTTCTCCCCCACAGCTCTGCCTCATCCCTTGCAGGTGGCTGGCATCTCCACTCACCTCCCCCGAACATTCCTCCACTCTCCACTTCCCCACTTCTTTGACAGAAGTGGGCATATCTCCTCTTTGCTGTTCCCAGCTGATCAAGACAGCAAGAGCAAAGAGGACAAATTCCTCCTTCCGGAAAAATAAAAGCCTGACACAGGACTTAAAAAAGGGACTGTCCTGGCCAAAAAGATACATAATGAAACTATATGTATTGTCACCCTACCATGGACGATGGCCACACAACTCTATAATGGAGGGAGCCCCTGGAAAAGGCTTGTCTGAATCAAACCATCCATCAGAGGAACAGATAAGAACATAAGAATGACCATATGGATTCAGACCAATGGTCCATCTAGCCCAGTGTCCTGTCGTTTGACGATGGCCAGTGAAGATGCTTCAGAGGCAATTAACAGATCAGTGCAATTGTTGAGTGTTTCATCCTCCGTCATCTGCTCCCATCCTCTGGCACTCAGTGGTTTATAGACACCAGAGCATGGGGTTTCGTCCCTCACTATCCTGGCTAATAGCCACTGATGAATCTCTCTCCCTTGATCTTACCTGGACCCAGTTATGCATTTGGCCTTCACAACGTCACCTAGCAATGAGTTCCACAGGCTGACTGTGCCTTGTGTGAAGAAATAATTCCTTTTGTTTCTTTTAAACCTGATGCTCATTAACTTCATGTGTGACCTCTGTGAAGGGGCAAATAGCTCTTCCTGAATAACTTCCTCCACATCAATCATGACTTTATAGACCTCTCTCATATCTCCTCTGAATCGTCTCTTTTCCAAGTTGAAAATTCCCAGGCTTTTCCTCTCCTCATATGGAAGCTGTTCCCTGCCCCTAAAGATTTTTGTCACCTTTGTCTGTACACTTTCCAAGTCTAATATATCTTTTCTGAGATGGGGCGACCAGAATTACACAAAGTATTCAAGGTGTGGGCATACCACAGATATAGAGATTCGCATATTTCTGTTACTCTTGAGGGAGGCGAGCCCACCGGCCCCTCTCCTTCTGCACAAGTCACACCCTACCCTGCACCCGGAATGCCAAGCCCCCACATCCTGGAGATGCCCAGAGCCTCTACAGCCCACGGGGATGGAGCCGCCCCCGCCGAGCCATGCCACTCCACCTCTCTTGAGACCTGAAGCCAACCTGGGGAAAAGCTTCTCTCGTCCCAAAAACCCTGAGCTTGTTATTTTCATCTTGTAGGTTCCAGGGCAGCCGAGGAGACGGTTGTGACACTGCCCGCATATTCATCACAGTAGTTTCCTTGCGATATGTTTATGACGTAGTTCTGACATATCTTCTACAAAATATAGCCTGTGAGGTGTCTAAGAAAAAGTTATGGTTTCCAGAATATGATGATCCTACTTGTGTGCATGTATCATTTTTATATCTGAACTTATGAATATAGACTATGTATCTATGTTCCAGACGTGGTTACACTGGCTTGACAACCACCAGGTAGAATGTTTCCATTGAAGACAGCTAGCTGTGAAGGGCCGGTTTAGGGTAGTGGGCCATTAGGGGAAACAATAGGCCTTAAGAGAAGTTTATCCCTCACCAGGTGAGCCTTCCTGAGAATGTTCCAGACAGCCTATGAGTAATGGCTCCTATGACTCAGTCGGGCATGCAAGGGCATGTGGGATAAATGAAGTTTCTGTGTGGGGGGATAGCTCTGTTTCGGAATGTGAAATGCATCCTCCACCTTCTAGTAATTGCTACATAACCTTCTGGCTGGATTTGGGGAATTTGCAGTCACCTACCTTGATGATGTGGCTATATTCTCAGATTCATGGGGAATCACAGATGCCTCTGAGCATGGTGTAGGCGGAGTTTAAATGCAATAAGGACCACATCAACAATTCCATCCTGTCGTGTTTCTCAGCAAAAGAACTTTCTGAGAGGCAAAGCCACTGGTCTCTCTTTGAAAAAGAAGATTATGCCATTGTGTATGTTCTGGAGAAGCTACGCCCATACATTTGGGGACTGCGCTTCCAACTGCAGACTGACCATGCTGCGCTGAAATGGCTTCACACAGTCAGAGAGATGAAAAAAAACATCTTTGCTGCTGTTTAGCTAGTCAACGCTTTGATGTTGAGATACAACACATTTCAAGAGCCGCTAACAAAGTGGCTGATGCACTCTCGCGGGAAGGTTTCCCAGAATCAGCCAGGTAAAAATGTCCCTGCATTCTAAGGCATTGTAGTCCGCCAAATGTAAAAGTACTGTTTAGTTCTTCATGTAATTATTAGTAAAATTAGCTGTGCATGTCATTTATTAACTCTCTTTCCTAAACTTCCAGGAAGAAATCCCAGCTGGCGTAGACCTGACCTGAACCAGGCTGGCCAGCACTTTCTGTGATTTGGGGGGCATGAGATAAGTGAAGGTGTAGGGGGGGTAGCTCCCTTTTATGAACACCCAGACAGGCAGTTAGCTGTAAAATCCCTCTTGGTGTCTGTTCTCTCTTTGCTTTACCTGTAAAGGGTGAACAAGCCCACAGGTAAAATAAAAGGAGTGAGCACCTAACCAAAAGAGCCAATGGGAAGGCTAGAACTTTTCAAATTGGGAAAGAAACTTTCCCTTTGTCTGTTGGTCTCTGAAGAAGGAGACAGGGACCAGCAATGCTTTAAGCAGCAATGCTGTGTAAAGCTTGAACCAGGTATAAAAATTCATCTTCCGTACCTAGAAGAAATCATGGGACAGGGCACGGTTAAAGAGACATTATTAGGTTTATTTCTTTTTTTTGGCTTTTAGATCTCCTCTGTGCTAACCCCAGATGCTTTTGTTTGCTTGTAACCTTTAAGCTGAACCCCCACAAAAGCTATTTTGGGTGCTTAATTATTGGAATTGCTCTTTTCAAATATAGCAAAAGCATAAGTTCTGGATGTATTTTTCTTCCTCTTTGTTTTTAATAAAATTTCCCTTTTTTAAGAAGAAGACAGGATTTTTGGTGTTCTAAGAGTTTTGTGCACATGCTGTGTGATTAGCTGGTGGCAACAGCTACTTTCTTTGTTTTCTTTTCCAGTTCTTCCCTGGGGAACCGGGGGGAGGACTTTTGCATCCCCCACAGAGAGGAATTCCCAAGTGCTCCTTCCTGGTCCAAGTTGTTTTATTTTCTTTTTGTTTTTGTTTTTGTTTTGCATTTGGGTGGTGTCAGCAATTACCAAGCCACGGTCAGAGAAAAGCTGTAACCTTGGGAGTTTACTACAAGCCTGGAGTGGCCAGTATTATTTTTTAGACTCCTTGTGGGCCCCCACCTTCTGCACTCGGAGTGACAGAGTGGGGATTCAGCCTTGACAGCATGTGACCAGACCACATGACACTGACTCCATTGTGGTTACCTGTATTTTTCCACTATCTAAGCTGGATGGAATAACACTATCTCTTGGCCTCACTCCCTACACAAGGGAACTCCTGCAAACACCTGAGGAACAAAGACTGAACGGGGGGAAGTGCCAGTGGTGGACATAGGCCTGGACAGGCTCAGCCTCCCTGGTGCTGCTGTGGCCACTCGCTGCCAGTTGCAGGGTTTGCACAGGGAACTATTTATACTTATGTGACAAGCAGGTTCCAGGGTAACTGAGGAGGCAATATGTGCTACTCAGCTTCTTCAGGAATCTCGCTGCGCTCCATGGAGATTACTGATGAAACCAGGAAGCTGAGAAACACAGAGCGCTGTGAAAGGTTGTCAGCCCCAGGGGGCAGTCTCGCTGCTGTGGGAACCCCTGTGCCGCTCATCCCTCCAGCATGGCTGGCCAATCCTACACTGCTTTGCTGGTGACAAAGACAGTCTCTTCAAGCCCTGCTATCACCCAACACAACGGTAGGTGGTGCCACACACCCAACTGAGCGGCCTGAGTGCTTTAGTGAGCCACTCAAGGACAGGCTGGAGACAACAGACAATTTCCCAACTCCCCAGCCTTTGCTCCCTTCCTGGAGTATAAACCCAAAATTATACCATTTTGCATTGCACAGGAGTACAACACAAGCTCAATAATCTAGGTGGCTTTCCCCTTGATGTGGAAGGATATACAACAGCCTTTGTACACAGAGCTGGGATTTTCCCAAGGCATTTCACTCAAAACACGCTGGTAAAGATATAGCATAAAATAGTTTTATTTCCTACAAAAAGATGGATTTTAAATGAATAGAAACCCGATTAAAGCACATTATCCAGCACATAAACAAAAAATGGAAACTAAGCGTAACACACAAAATAAAATGGATATGAATGAACAATATCTCACTCTGGCTGATGAGACAAGCAGGCTATCAAATTTTCAAACACAAGCTAGAAATCCTTTTAGCTTGGGATCAGCACTTCCCCCTGTTCAGACATTGTTCCTCAGCTGTTTCCAGGAGTTCTCTTGTGTGGGGAGTGAGGCCAAGAGATGGTGTCACTCCCCGTGTTATATAGCAGTCAAATTGACATACCAAAATGGAGTGAACTACATTTGAAATACAGATACATAGTCAATATTCATAATTTCAGATGCAAAAATGATACAAGCACACAAATAGGACCATCATATTCTCCGCATCATAGCTTTCCATAGTAAACACCCAAGAATCTTTTTTCTACAAGACACACATAACTAGATCATAGTCATACCACAATCATAGCACTAAGATCAATATCGGGGACATATAAAAAGCTCAGGTTCTTTGGGAAGAGACATGCTTTTCCCATGGGCTGGCTTGGGGTCTCAGGAGAGTGAGCTCGGCATGGCTGGCAGTGCTGCAGCCGTCCCAGGGCTCCTCCAACATTGGGGGTTGGGTGGGAGGATCATTGGTTCAGCCAGGCGGTGTGTGGAAGCTCTGGGCTGCTCTGGGAGAGGGGGCCTCGCTACTCTGGCTCTGGCTGTGGTGGTGGGGCAAAAGGAGTGGTGAATTAGAGTGGACTGCCCATCCCCAGTTGGGTAGGAGAGTCCCGAAATACAGAGTTCAAGTCCCGTTGTGGGCTCAATGACTTTAGAAGAGCATTTGTCCTGAAATACCAGCCATGCCGATCCATGCCTGCAGAAGGCTCATGGGCAGCACCACCTTTTTCACAGTCAGAGGGAGGAGGAGGTCCTTAGCTCCCCCTCCACCCGCTATGAGGCCACGAACAAGTTAGGGGGCAGGTGGAGGATCTGGGGGTCCCCAGAGCAGCACTTGCTCCCTGGGCTCCTCTTACCATGGCCTGTCTGTGATGTCCAGCCTAGTCAGTGGGTGAGGCTTGGGGAAAGAAGAGGACCAGGAGGTGGGAGTTCAGGGGAAAGAAGAGGGCCAGGGTTGAGGCCATGTAGGGGGCAGGGCTCCTGCCTGTGTCCTGCTTTTGGCTTTTGAGAAGGTGCTCAGCCTACACTGAATGGGCTGGGCTGAGACCGGAGATTGTTGTGACTGCATTGCTGGGACAGCACAAACAGAGCGGAGGAGTCCTAGGAAATATACTTCTGTGTGCAGAGCCATCAATAATGGGCAGGAGATGTTACCTGAATGCCTTCTCCTGGGGCTCCTGTGTTAATCATGTCTCTGTCTCAAGCACCTGGGTGAGGCCATGGGGGAAGGGTGCGGGACTGTGTCCCTTGAATAGCCCCTGTCCACAGCTGGAGAATGGATCATGCAGCTCCCAGAGCGCTCAGGAAGCACTAGGACTGTGACTGCAGAAGAGCTGTGCAAGATCTCAGCAAGTTTGCAGATGACACTAAACTGGGAGGGTAGGGATAGGATACAGAGGGACCTAGACAAATTAGGGGATTGGGCCAAAAGAAATCTGATGAGGTTCAACAAGGACCAATGCAGAGTCCTGCACTTAGGATGGAAAAATCCCGTGCACCGCTACAGACTAGGGACCGAATGGCTCAGCAGCAGTTCTGCAGAAAAGGACCTAGGGGTTACAGTCGATCAGAAGCTGGATATGAGTCAACAGTGTGCCCTTGTAGCCAAGAATGCCAATGGCATTTTGGGATGTATATGTAGGGGCAATGCCAGCAGATCAAGGGACGTGATCGTTCCCCTCTATTTGACCTTGGTGAGGCCTCATTTGGAGTCCTGTGTCCAGTTTTGGGTCCCACACTACAAGAAGGATGTGGAAAAATTGGAAAGAGTCCAGCGGAGGGCAACAAAAATGATTAGGGGACTGGAACACATGACTTATGAGAAGAGGCTGAGAGAACTGGGATTGTTAAATCTGTGGAAGAGAAGAATGAGGGGGGATTTGATAGCTGCTTTCAACTACCTGAAAGAGGGTTCCAAAGAAGATCGATCTAGACTGTTCTCAGTGGTAGCAGATGACAGAAAAAGGAGGAATGGTCTCAAGTTGTAGTGGGGGAGGTTTAGGTTGGATATTAGGAAAAATGTTTTCACCAGGAGGCTGGTGAAACACTGGAATGCGTTCCCTAGGTGGAATCTCCTTCCTTTGAAGTTTTTAAGGTCAGGCTTGACAAAGCCCTGGCTGGGATGATTTAGTTGGGGATTGGTCCTGCTTTGTGTAGGGGGTTGGACTAGATGACCTGCTGAGGTCCCTTTCAACTCTGATATTCTATGATTCTATGATTCTTTGATTTGGACAGTGTGACAGGCCAGGTGTAATGGGAAACAACCTCCACACCCCTTCTTTTGATTCACTGTATTGACCGGAATTCTTAGGTTGGAACAGCCACTGATACGGCTCTTCATGGGCCAACAACTCACCAGTCCCCTGGCTCTCCACGAGCACAGTCACTTCGTATATGCTGCTGTTAGCCTTGGTCTCATTCCCCCAGTGCCCTGTCCTCTCTGACCAGCGAGTGGGAACAGCCCCACTTCCACTACTCCACGTCTTACATCCCTTCTGAACTTCTCCCTAAAGAATGGAAATCAGTAGCTCTTCTAGGCCTAGTCTACACTGGGGGGGACAGAATCGATCTAAGATACGCAACTTTAGCTCCGAGAATAGCATAGCTGAAGTTGCCATATCTTAGATTGACTTAGAATCACTTACTTCGCGTCCTCGCGGCGTTGGATCGACGGCCGCCCATCCCCTGTTGACTCCGCTTCCGCCTGTCGCCCTGATGGAGTTCCGGAGTCGACAGCAGAGCAATCGAGGATCGATCGCTATCCGCCGATGCAGCGGGTAGTGTAGACGTGGCCCTAGACTCACACGTAAGGGTGCAGGATTGAATAGGTGGCCACAGTCTATTTTTCCTAACTCCTGTATCACCGTATGATGAACTGACTATTTATTTGACAAACACCCTAATTATCCTTGCACGAAGGTGTTTGCTTTTCACACTGTACACTATTGGATTAATCAGAGGCGGGCCCAGCAAGTAGATGTAGCCCAGGAGAATTTGAAGCAAGGGAGAAGAGCTCCTCCAGAATCTGTGTATGACAGTCAGGCTGAACTCTGGTATGTAGAAAACCAGGACGGCGCAGAGGTGGGAGACGCAGGTGTTCAAGGCCCTGAGGCACTCCATGTGGGAGGTGATGCTCAGCACTGCTTTAAGGATCATCACATAAGAGAGGAAGATGAGCAGCGAGTCTAACCACACCGTTATGAGTGTAACAAACAAGCCATAGATGTTATTGACTGTGACGTCCGCACATGCCAACTTCATGATGTCCTGGTGCAGACAGTAGGAATGGGAGAGGACATTGGCTCGACAGTATTGGAACTGTTTCAGGAGTAAGGGGAATGGTAATGTTACGGCCACACCTCTTAGCACAAACACCGACCCCATCTTGGCTAATCTCGGCAGGGTTAAGATGGAAGCATATCTCAGTGGGTTACAGATTGCAATGAAGCGATCAAAGGCCATCATCAAGAGCATGGCGGATTCAATTTTTGCAAGAAAGTGGATAAAGAACATCTGGGTAAAACAAGCATTGAGGCTGATTTCCCTAGAGTTAAACAAGTATATACCCAGTATCGTCGGTATGGTGGTTATCGATAAACCAAGGTCTGTGACGGCCAACATGGAAAGTAAAATGTACATGGGCTCATGGAGGCTTGGATCTGTTTTTATAGCAAACAGAATGAGTGAATTTCCTACTATTGAAGTAACATACACTAAGCAGAAGGGGATAGAGATGCAGAGATGGACATCTTCCTTCCCAGGTATCCCGGTGAGAAAGAAAACAGCAGGGTTGAATTTGGTTTTATTGACAGCTGACATAATGGACTGAGAAGGTCCGACGAGTTTTAAACTTTTCTTCCTGGAAGGAAAAAGCACAGGAGACTAGATTATATTTATTGAGACATCATTCTGCTCTGAGTGGAATTCTAGAGACTCCCTGGAGTTCAAGGAAGATCAGCAAAAACATAGTTTTGGATTTTCAGCACCAATAGTAACCCATTTAAACACCCCGCCCCTCTTTGCATTCTTCTAAGCAACTGGCCCCATTGATATCTTGTGGATCACAGTGCCACAGCCTATTTGAGCACTGTGTGCTTTTGCAATTGTGACCTTCCCACAGACACCCTTTTTGGCCCTGCCCTTCTGAGTTTGGCCCATTGTATCATAACATGTGTGTAAACACATGGCAAGTGCACGGTGAAAACGGTCATAGTATTTATCTATCCTGCACTGAAGCTATTTACGTGTTTCAATGCCTCATTATATATATTTTATTTTCTTTATCCTATCCGGAGAGTCCAAATTATGCCACTACCTCTTTGGAGCACATGAGATCATTTTTAGCCCTATTTTCTGAATTCAGTAACATTGACTGTAACAGCATCACTCCAGATTTACATGTTTCAATTCAATTAGAAGAGGACTCCATTAACTTTCCCTTGCCAAATGCTCCCAGTAATACACTCTGACCCCCTAGAGAAGCTGAAATGATTTTCCTAGCCAATGTTGACTGAAAGCAGAGAGTTCAATTGTCCTATAGACTTCCCTTCATCCTCACAGGATCTGCATCCTGTATTTGGCAAATGAGAAGCTTTACAGAAAAGACAGAGAGTTATTTCAGCAGGGGTGGGGTTGATGTTACAAAAGGGTGAATAGTGCAAACACTAAGTTTGCACTAATATCCAGCTGAGGGTGCAAGTTACTTCAACCATGCTCGTGTAACAGGTGATGTGTGTAAACTACATTGAAACCACTATTACACTCCCCTTTCATGCAACTCAGATCTACTCTTTGCTGAAACACGGACCAGCAGTTCTGTTCTCCAGGACCTCTTGGAAAGTCTTTCACAGGTATTACAAAGTGGTTGAGTGCACGGCCCTGAATTCTTGCATTCACAATCGAGCCAGAGAATAAAATGGTTGAAAATGCATTTGCTGATTAAATTTGCAGGACAAAATAAACCTGGCTTGATTGGGGAACTAGTAACTCTTATTCCCTGGGGTCTGTTCTTGCTCAGCCCAGAGCATTATCAGGCCCAGAGCACACGGCATCTACAGAAAGAGGAGCCCTTGAGAAATCCTGACACAGGGCATCAGGGTTTTGACACTCTGAGCTTGCTTGGAATGTCAGATTTCTGTGTAGCTGAAATTATTCACTGTGCAGCATGGGTAGATGTAGGGGAGGAGTTCCCAAATGACCTAGCGCTGCCTTCCCTCCAGCCCCATCACTGAGTCCTCTGCTGCTTCAGACAATATCTGCCAATGGAAACACCTTGCAGCCTTTCCCCTCCACTTCACATTTTAAAGATAGCGAAGCCTGCCAACGTACCCAATTCCTGCTGGAAGGGGAGCTGCTGACACCAGATGTCTTCAACCTGTAGCACAAGGAGTCACCGGAGAGGTTGCGTGGGCAGCAGGCTGCAGGCAGTATCTGTTCAGACAGGGAGGAAACTCTCTTTATGAAGCAGGTTTGCACATTCCCTTGGGGCCTACTTGGCCATCAGGGAACCTCAGCTGCTCGGCTTAGTTTGCACCAGGTTTCCTCCCCGTGACAGCCAATGGCAAACTGCAGGAGGCCAAATCACAGGGGATGCGCGGTGATGCTAGTCAACTGGACTGCAGTGCCAAGCCCTGCTGCAGGCTCTATTCCTGGGATCCGGGTTTGTCGTCACGGTTCGTATGGTTCCGATTAGTCACATGGCTACCTCGGGGGCGGCCACCTGGTAACAGTGGCACAGCTGTGATCTTGCTCAAACATAATTAATAAATAAGTAAATTAATAATAAAAATATTACTAATATAGGACCAGATTTCTCCCCAGTAGCCCTCTGTCCTGCATTACAAACCCAGGGTGCAGGCCAGGGAAGGGAGATTCCACAGGGCTCCCAACATGGAAATTTCCCTCGGATCATTCTAGGAAGGGGGTCCCTTCCCTTCTCCCTGAGCAATGAAAAGGGGGACCCAGGATCAAGGGATCCCCAAAGTTACGCAAAGATCTTGGTGATCCACTGATAGCGAGGCCTCCCCACCCACAACCTCTAGGCCTCCACACCTGCTCTAGGACCCTCTCCAGCTCCCTCTAGCACAGGCTCATCAGAGATGTGCTACCAGGGTCTGTCACAGTAGCCACTGCCCACAGGATGTGCTGAAGGGACATGGTACAGTGTGGAGGGGGCAACACACAGGTGGGAAGGCTGTGGAGAGTAGCTAATGGGCACAATAACCCAGCTGCAGACTGCTCAGGAGGTTTCGACCTTTCCATACCCAGAGCGCAGCCAGAGACTCCGTCAGTTCAACCATCATTTATGTTCTGAGGACGAGGCAAATGAAAAGCCTCCCATTTCTCTTGGGGATCCAGGCAGCTGTAGCTGGGCAGCATCATGGCAGCTGAGCTTTCAGAGAACAATGTTCCATTTTCTGTGAAAAGTCACCCTGTCAGGGTTCCTTCCCCACTCTGAACTCTAGGGTAGAGATGTGGGGAACCACATGAAAGACCCCCTAAGCTTATTCTTACCAGCTTAGGTGAAAAACTTCCTCAAGGTACAAACTTTGCCTTGTCCTTGAACCCTATGCTGCCACCACCAAGCATTTTAAACAAAGAACAAGGGAAGAGACCACCTGGAGATGTCTTCCCCCAGAATATCCCACCATGACCTACACCCCCTTTCCGGGGGAGGCTTAAGAATAATATCCTAACCAATTGGTTACAAAACCATCAAAGACCCAAACGCCTGGATCTTGGAAGGATAGAAAAATCAGTCAGGTTCTGAAAAGAAGGGTTTTATTAAAAAAAGAAAGGTAAAAATCATCTCTCTAAAATCAGGATGGAAAATACTTTACAGGGTATTCAGATACAAAACACAGAGGATCCCCCTCTGGGCAAAACCATAAAGATACAAAAAAAAACAAAACCAAGAATAAACCTACCTCTTAACACGGGGAAAATTCATATAAAACAAAAGATAAACTCATCCGTCTTGCCTGGCTTACCTACACTGGTTGCAATATTGGAGACTTGGATTAGGATAGGAAGGAGAAGATGGATTTCTGTCTTACCTCTCTCAGTCCCAAGTGAGGACAACCACGTAAAGAAGGAGCACAAACAAAACCCTTCCCCCACCCCAAGATTTCAAAGTATCATGTCTCCTTATTGGTCCTTAGGGTCAGGTGCCAGCCAGGTTAGCTGAGCTTCTTAACCCTTTACAGGTAAGAGGATGCTGCTTCTGGCCAGGAGGGATTTTATAGTACTCTATAGAGAAAGGTGGTTACCCTTCCCTTTATATTTATGACACACCCCCAAAAAGGATGCAAAGGAAACATTTTAGTTTGGGTCAAAATGTTGTGTGTTTTCCAGCCCAGCTCCAGCTCCAGCTCAAAACATCAGCCTCTGTCACTTGTGCTATAGGACCATGCCACTAACTGGCAGTAGCCCTCCATCAGCCTCCCACACTGAGCAGCCCCTTAGGGTGACTATAATTCCCAAAGAGAAAACAGGAGACCCCCAGATGATCGCACGAAGCCTCCCACCCCCATGAGATGCTGTTGCCTATTGCTGTAACTCTGTAAGGGCCCCCTCAGGGTTTTAGGAGGCTGTTTCCTCCCCAACAGCTCTGCCTCATCCCTTGCAGGTGGCTGGCATCTCCACTCACCTCCCCCGAACATTCCTCCACTCTCCACTTCTTTGACAGAAGTGGGCATATCTCCTCTTTGCTGTTCCCAGCTGATCATGACAGCAAGAGCAAAGAGGACAAATTCCTCCTTCCAGAAAAAAAAAAAAGTCTCACCCAGGACTTAAAAAAGGGACTGTCCTGGCCAAAAAGATACATAATGAAACTATATGTATTGTCACCCTACCATGGACGATGGCCACACAAGCCCTATAATGGAGGGAGCCCCTGGAAAAGGCTTGTCTGAATCAAACCATCCATCAGAGGAACAGATTCAGAATATAAGAATGACCGTATGGATTCAGACGAATGGTCCATCTAGCCCAGTGTCCTGTCGTTTGAAAATGGCCAGTGAAGATGCTTCAGAGGCAATTAACAGATCAGTGCAATTGTTGAGTGTTTCACCCTCAGTCGTCTGCTCCCATCCTCTGACAGTCAGTGGTTTACAGACAGCCAGAGCATGGGGTTTCGTCCTTCACTATCCTGGCTAATAGCCACTGATGAACCTCTCTCCCTTGATCTTACATGGACCCAGTTATGCATTTGGCCTTCACAACATCACCTAGCAATGAGTTCCACAGGCTGTGCCTTGTGTGAAGAAATACTTCCTTTTGTTTCTTTTAAACCTGATGCTCATTAACTTCACGGGTGACCCCTGTGAAGGGGCAAATAGCTCTTCCTGAATCACTTCTTCCACATCAATCATGACTTTACAGACCTCTCTCATATCTCCTCTGAATCGTCTCTTTTTCAAGTTGAAAATTTCCAGGCGTTTCCTCTCCTCATATGGTAGCTGTTCCCTGCTCCTAAAGATTTTTGTCACCTTTGTCTGTACACTTTCCAAGTCTAATATATCTTTTCTGAGATGGGGCGAACAGAACGACACAAAGTATTCAAGGTGTGGCCATACCACAGATTTAGATTTTCATATATTTCTGTCACCTTCGGGGAGGTGAGCCCGCCGGCCCCTCTCCTTCTGCACGAGGCACACGCTACCCTGCACCCGGAATGCCAAGCCCCCCCATCCTGGAGATGTCCAGCACCTCCACAGCCCACGGGGATGGAGCCGCTCCTCCTCCCCAGCCGTGCCACTCCACCTCTCTTGAGACCTGAAGCCAACCTGGGGAAAAGCTTCTCATGTCCCAAAAAATCTGAGCTTGTTATTTTCACCTTGTAGGTTCCAGGGCAGCTGAGGAGACGGTTGTGACACTGCCCGCATATTCATCACAGTAGTATCCTTGCGATATGTTTATGACGTAGTTCTGACATATCTTCTACAAAATATAGCCTGTGAGGTGTCTATGAAAAAGTTATGGTTTCCAGAATATGATGATCCAATTTGTGTGCATGTATCATTTTTATATCTAAACTTATGAATATAGACTATGTATCTATGTTCCAGGCGTGGTTACACTGGCTTGACAACCACCAGGTAGAATGTTTGCATTGAAGAAAGCTAGTTGTGAAGGGCCGGTTCAGGGTAGTGGGCCATTAGGGGATACAATAGGCCTTAAGAGAAGTTTTTCCCTCACCAGGTGAGCCTTCCTGACAATGTTCCAGACAGCCTATTTGTAATGCCTCGTATGACTCAGTCGGGCATGCAAGGGCATGTGAGATAAATGAAGTTTCTGTGCGGCGGGGGGTAGCTCCCTTTTGGACTGGGAAATGCATCCTCCAACTTCCAGAAATTGCTACATAACCTTCTGGCTGGATGTGGGGAATTTACAGTCACCTACCTTGATGATGTGGCTATATTCTCAGATTCATGGGGAATCACAGATGCCTCCGAGCATGGTGTAGGAGGAGTTTAAAAGCAATAAGGACCACATCAACAATTCCATCCTGTCGTGTTTCTCAGCAAAAGAACTTTCTGAGAGGCAAAGCCACTGGTCACTCTCTGAAAAAAAAGATTACGCCATTGTGTATGCTCTGGAGAAGCTACGCCCATACATTTGGGGACTCCGCTTCCAACTGCAGAATGACAATGCTGCGCTGAAGTGGTTTACACAGCCAGAGAGACGAACAAAAAACTTCTTTGGTGCAATTTAGCTAGTCAACACTTTGATGTTGAGATACAACACATTTCAAGAGCCGCTAACAAAGTGGCTGATGCACTCTCCTGGGAAGGTTTCCCAAAATCAGCCAGGTAAAAATGTCCTTGCATTTTAAGGCATTATACTCCTTCAAATGTAAAAATACTGTTTAGTTCTTCATGTATTTATTAGTAAAATTAGAGGTGCATATAATTTATTAACTCTCTTTCTTAAACCTCCAGGAAGAAATCCCAGCAGGTGTGGACATGACCTGATCCAGGCTGGCCAGCACTTTCTGTGATTTGGGGGCATGAGATAAGTGAAGGTGTAGGGGGGGTAGCTCCCTTTTATGAACACCCAGACAGGCAGTTAACTATAAAATCACTCTTGGTGTCTGTTCTCTGTTTGCTTTACCTGTAAAGGGGTAACAAGATAACAGGTAAAAGAAAAGGCGTGGGCACCTAACCAAAAGTGCCAATGGGAAGGCTAGAACTTTTCAAATTGGGAAAGAAACTTTCCCTTTGTCTGTTGGTCTCTGGAGAAGGAGACAGGGACCAGCAATGCTGTAAGCAGCAATGCTGTGTAAGTCTTGAACCACGTATAAAAATTCATCTTCCATACCTAGAAGAAATCATGGGACAGGGCATGGTTAAAGAGACATGATTAGGTTTTTTTCTTTGTTTTGGCTTTTGGAGCTCCTCTGTGCTAATCCCAGATGCTTTTGTTTGCTTGTAACCTTTAAACTGAACCCCCACGAAAGCTATTTTGGGTGCTTAATTTTTGGAATTGCTCTTTTCAAATCTAGCAAAAGCCTAAGTTCTGGATGTATTTTTCTTCCTCTTTGTTTTTAATAAAATTTCCCTTTTTTAAGAAGAGGATTGGATTTTTGGTGTGCTAAGAGGTTTGTGCACATGCTGTTTGATAAAGCTGGTGGCAACAGCTACTTTCCTTTGTTTTCTTTTCCAGTTCTTCCCCAGGGAATGCGGGGAGGACTTGTGGGTCCCCCACAGAGAGGAATTCCCAAGTGCTCCTTCCTGGGTCCAAGTTGTTTTATTTTGTTTTTGTTTTGTTTTTGTTTTTTTTGCATTTGGGTGGTGTCAGCAATTACCAAGGTACAGTCAGAGAAAAGCTGTAACCTTGGGAGTTTACTACAAGCCTGGAGTGGCCAGTATTATTTTTAGACTCCTTGTGGGCCCCCACCTTCTGCACTCGGAGTGACAGAGTGGGGATTCAGCCTTGACAGCATGTGACCAGACCACATGACACTGACTCCATTGTGGTTACCTGTATTTTTCCACTATCTAAGCTGGGAAATAACGCTGTCTCTTAGCTCACTCCCTACACAAGGGAACTCCTGCAAACACCTGAGGAACAAAGACTGAACGGGGGGAAGTGCCAGTGGTGGATATAGGCCTGGACAGGCTCAGCCTCCCTGGTGCTGCTGTGGCCACTCGCTGCCAGTTGCAGGGTTCGCACAGGGAACCATTTATTCTTATGTGCCAAGCAGGTTCCAGGGTAGCTGAGGAGGCAATATGTGCTACTCAGCTTCTTCAGGAATCTCGCTGCACTCCATGGAGATTACTGATGAAACCAGGAAGCTGAGAAACACAGAGCGCTGTGACAGGTTGTCACCCCCAGGGGGCAGTCTCGGTGCTGTGGGAACCCCTGTGCCGCTCATCCCTCCAGCATGGCTGTCCAATCGTACACTGGTTTGCTCGTGACAAAGACAGCCTCTTCAAGCCCTGTTATCACCCAACACAGCGGTAGGTGATGCCACACACCCAACTGAGCGGCCTGAGTGCTTTAGTGAGCCACTCAAGGACAGGCTGGAGACAACAGACAATTTCCCAACTCCCCAGCCTTTGCTCCCTTACTGGAGTATAAACCCCAAATTATACCATTTTGCATTGCACAGGAGTACAACACAAGCTCATTCATCTAGGTGGCTTTCCCCTTGATGTGGGAAGGATATACGACAGCCTTTGTACACAGAGCTGGGATTTTCCCCAGACACTTTACTCAAAACACGCTGGTAAAGATAAAGCATAAAATAGTTTTATTACCTAGAAAAAGATGGATATTAAATGGATAGAAACCAGATTAAAGCACAATATCTAGCATGTAAACAACAAATGAAAACACACAAAATAAATTGGATATGAATGAACAATTTCTCACCCTGGGTGATGAAACAAGCAGTCCATCAAATTTTCAAACGCAAGCTAGAAATCCTTTTAGCTTGGGATCAGCACTTCCCCATGTTCAGAAATTGTTCCTCAGCTGTTTCCAGGAGTTCTCTTGTGTGGGGAGTGAGGCCAAGACATGGTGTCACTCCCCGTGTTATATAGCAGAAAAATACACCTACCAAAATGGAGTGAACTACATTTGAAATACAGATACATAGTCAATATTTATAATTTCAGATGCAAAAATGATACAAGCACACAAATAGGACCATCATATTCTCCACATCACAGCTTTCCATACTAAACAACCAAGAATCTTTTTTCTACAAGACACACATAACTACATCATAGTCATACCACAATCATAGCACTAAGATCAATATTGGGGGCATATAAAAAGCTCAGGTTCTTTGGGAAGAGACATGGTTTTCCCATTGGCTGGCTTGGGGTCTCAGGAGAGTGAGCTCGGCATGGCTGGCAGTGCTCCAGCCGTCCCAGGGCTCCTCCAACTTTGGGGGTGGGGTGGGAGGATCATTGGTTCAGCCATGCGGTGTGTGGAAGCTCTGGGCTGCTCTGGGAGAGGGGGCCTTGCTACTCTGGCTCTGGCTGTGGTGGTGGGGCAAAAGGAGTGGTGAATTATAGTGGACTGCCCATCCCCAGTTGGGCAGGAGAGTTCCAAAATTCAGAGTTCAAGTCCCGCTGTGGGCTGAATGACTTTAAAAGAGCATTTGTCCTGAATTACCTGCCATGCCGATCCACGCCTGCCCAAGCCTCATGGGCAGCGCCACCCTTTTCACAGTTCGGGGGAGGAGGAGGTCCTTAGCTCCCCCTCCACCCGCTATGAGGCCACGCCCCAAGTTAGGGGGTAGGTGGAGGGTCTGGGGGTCCCCAGAGCAGCACTTGCTCCCTGGGCTCCTCTTACCATGGCCTTTCTGTGATGTCCAGCCTAGTCAGTGGGTGAGGCTTGGGGAAAGAGGAGGACCAGGAGGTGGGAGTTCAGGGGGAAGAAGATGGCCGGGGTGAGGCCATGTAGGGTGCACGGCTCCTGCCTGTGTCCTGCTTTTGGCTTTCGAGAAGGTGCTCACCCTACACTGAATGGGCTGGGCTGAGGCAGGAGATCGCCGTGACTCTGTTGGAGACCTGAGGCCTGTTTCTACCCCTCTGCATTGCTGGGGCAGCACAAACAGAGGGGAGGAGTCCTAGGAAATATGCTTCTGTGTGCAGAGCCAATAATAAGGGGTGGGGGCTCTTACCTGAATGGCTTCTCATGGGGCTCCAGTGTTAATCATGTCTCTGACATGACTCAGTCTCAAGAACCTGGGTGAGGGCATGGGGGAAGGGTGCGGGACTGTGTCCCTTGAATAGCCCCTGTCCACAGCTGTGGAATGGATCATGAAGCTCCCAGAGCGCTCAGGAAGGACGAGGACTGTGACTGCAGAAGAGCGCTGCAAGACCTCAGCAAGTTTGCAGATGACACTAAACTGGGAGGAGAGGTAGATACGCTGGAGGCTAAGGATAGGATACAGAGGGCCCTGGACAAATTAGAGGACTGGGCCAAAAGAAATCTGATGAGGTTCAACAAGGACCAATGCAGAGTCCTGCACTTAGGATGGAAAAATCCCATGCACCGCTACAGGCTAGGGACCGAATGGCTCGGCAGCAGTTCTGCAAAAAAGGACCAAGGGGTTACAGTGGATGAGAAGCTGGATATGAGTCAACAGTGTGCCCTTGTTGCCAAGAAGGCCAATGGCACACTTCCTTTGAAGTTTTTAAGGTCAGGCTTGACAAAGCCCAGGCTGGGATGATTTAGTTGGGAATTGTTCCTGGTTTGAGCAGGGTGTTGGACTAGATGACCTCCTGAGGTCCCTATCAACCCTGATATTCTATGATTCTATGATTCTATGATTTGGATAGTGTGTCAGGCCAGGTGAAATGGGAAACAACCTCCACACCCCTTTTCTTGATTCACTGTATTGACCGGAATTCTGAGGTTGGAACAGCCACCGATATGGCGCTTTATGGGCCAACATCTCCCGAGTCCCCTGGCTCTCCATGAGCACAGTCACTTCGTATATGCTGCTGCCCGCCTTGGTCTCCTTCCCCCAGTGCCGTGTCCTCTCTGACCAGCGAGTTGGAACAGCCCCATTTCCACTGCTCCGTGTCTTACACCCCATCTGAACCTCTCTCTAAAGAGTGGAAATCAGTAGCTCTTCTACGCCTGGTCTACACTGTGGGGTGGGGGGGGCGGAATCGATCTAAAATATGCGACTTTAGCTACGAGTATAGCATAGCTGAAGTTGACGTATCTTAGATGGACTTAGAATCACTTTCTCCATGGCCTCATGGCATTGGATCAACGGCCGCAGCCCCCCTGTTGACTCCGCTTCCACCTCTTGCCCTGGTGGAGTTCCGGAGTCGACAGCAGAGCAATCGGAGATCGTGTAGACATGGCCCTAGGCTCACACGTAAGGTTCCAGGATTGAATAGGTGGCCACAGCCTGTTTTTCTTAACTCCTGTGTCACTGGATGATGAACTGACTATTCATTTGACAAACACCCTAATTATCCTTGCACGAAGATGTTTCCTTTTCATGCTGTACACTACTGGATTAATCAGGGGCGGGCCCAGCAAGTAGATATAGCCCAGGAGAATTTGAAGCAAGGGAGAAGAGCTCTTCCAGAATCTGTGTATGACAGTCAGGCTGAACTCTGGCATGTAGAAGACCAGGACGGCGCAGAGCTGGGAGACGCAGGTGTTCAAGGCCCTCAGGCACTCCATGTGGGATGCGATACTCAGCACTGCTTTGAGGATCATCACATAAGAGAGGAAGATGAGCAGCGAGTCCAACCACAGCGTTATGAGTGTTACAAACAAGCCATGGATATTATTGAATGTGATGTCCGCACATGCCAACTTCATGACGTCCTGGTACAGGCAGTAGGAATGGGAGAGGACGTTGGCTCGACAGTATTGGAACCGTTTCAGGAGTAAGGGGAATGGTAATTCTATGGCCACACCTCTTAGCACAACCACCAACCCCATCTTGGCTATTCTCGGCAGGGTTAAGATGGAAGCATATCTCAGTGGGTTACAGATAGCAATGAAGCGATCAAAGGCCATCATCAAAAGCATGGCGGATTCAAGTGTTGCAAGAAAGTGGATAAAGAACATCTGGGTAAAACAAGCATTGAGGCTGATTTCCCTAGAGTTAAACAAGTATATACCCAGTGTCGTCGGTATGGTGGTTATCGATAAACCAAGGTCTGTGAAGGCCAACATGGAAAGGAAAATGTACATGGGCTCATGGAGGCTTGGATCTGTTTTTATAGCAAACAGAATGAGTGAATTTCCTACTATTGAAGTAACATATACTAAGCAGAAGGGGATAGAGATCCAGAGATGGACGTCTTCCTTCCCAGGTATCCCGGTGAGAAAGAAAACAGCAGGGTTGAATTTAGTTTCATTGATAGCTGACATAATGGACTGAGAAGGTCCGATGAGTTTTAAACTTTTCTTCCTGGAAGGAAAAAGCACAGGAGACTAGATGATATTTATTGAGACATCATTCTGCTCTGAGTGGAATTCTAGAGACTCCCTGGAGTTCAAGGAAGATCAGCAAAAACATAGTTTTGGATTTTCAGCACCAATAGTAACCCATATAAACACCCTGCCCCTCTTTGCATTCTTCTAAGCATCTGGCCCCATTGAGATCTTGTGGCTCAGAGTTCCGCAGCCTATTGGAGCACTGTGTGCTTTTGCAGTTGTGACCTTCCCACAGACACCCTTTTTGGCCCTGCCCTTCTGAGTGTGGCACTTTATCCTATCCGGAGAGTCCAAATTATGCCACTACCTCTTTGGAGCACAGGAGATCATTTTTCGCGCCATTTTCTGAATTCAATAACATTGACTGTAGCGGCATGACTCCAGATTTACATGTGTCAATTCAATTAGAAGAGGACTCCATTAACTTTCCCTTGCCAAATGCTCCCAGTGATATACTCTGACCCCCCAAAATCCCTCCAAGAGAAGCTGAAGTGATTTTTCTAGCCAATGTTGACTGAATGCAGAGAGTTCAATTGTCCTATAGACTTCCCTTCATCCTCACAGGATCTGCATCCTGTATTTGGCAAATGAGAAGCTTGACAGAAAAGACAGAGAGTTATTTCAGCTGGGCGGGGTGGGGTTGCTGTTACAAAAGGGTGAATAGTTTGCACTAATATCCAGCTGAGTGTGCAAGTTACCTCAGCCAAGCTTGTGTAACAGGTTATGTGTGTAAATCACATTCAAACCACTATTACTCTCCCCTTTCATGCACCTCAGATCTACTCTTTGCTGAAACACGGACCAGCGGTTCTGTTCTCCAGGACCTTTTGGAAGGTCTTTCACAAGTATTACAAAGTGGTGGAGTGCACAGATTCACAATCGAGCCAGAGAATAACATGGTTAAAAATGCATTTGCTGATTAAATTTCCAGGACAAAATAAACCTGGGATGATTGGGGAACTAGTAACTCTTATTCCCTGGGGTCTCTTCTTTCGCAGCCCAGAGCATTATTGGGCCCAGAGCACACGGCATCTACAGAAAGAGGAGCTCTTTGGAAATCCTGACATGGGGTGTCAGGGTTTTAAAACACTCTGGGCTCGCTTTGAATGTCAGATTTCTGTGTAGCTGAAATTATTCACTGTGCAGCATGGGTAGATGTAGGGGAGGAGTTCCCAAATGACCTAGCGCTGCCTTCCCTCCAGCCCCATCACTGAGTCCTCTGCTGCTTCGGACAATATCTGCCAATGGAAACACGTTGCAGCCTTTCCCCTTTACTTCAGATTTTAAAGATAGCCAAACCTGCCAACATACCCAATTCCTGCTGGAAGGGGAGCTGCTGACACCAGAGGTCTTCACCCTGTAGCACAAGGAGTCACCGGACAGGTTGCGTGGGCAGCAGGCTGCAGGCAGTATCTGTTCAGACAGGGAGGGAACTGTCTTTATGAAGCAGGTTAGCACATTCCCTTGGGGCCTACTTGGCCATCAGGGAACCTTAGCTGCTCGGCTTAGTTTGCACCAGGTTTCATCCCCATGACAGCCAATGGCAAACTGCAGGAGGCCAAATCACAGGGGATGTGCGGTGATGCTAGTCAACTGGACTGCAGTGCCAAGCCCTGCTGCAGGCTCTATTCCTGGCATCCGGGTTTGTCGTCACGGTTCGTATGGCACCGATTAGTCACATGGCTACCTCGGGGGCGGACACCTGGTAACAGTGGCACAGCTGTGATCTTGCTGAAATAAAATTAATAAATAAGTAAATTAACAATGAAAATATTATTAATATAGGACCAGATTTCTCCCCAGCAGCCCCCTGTCCTGTATTACAAACCCAGGGTGCAGACCAGGGAAGGGAGATTCCACAAGGCTCCCTACATAGAAATTTCCCTCGAATCGTTCCAGAAAGGGAGTCCCTTCATCAGTTCAACCATCATTTATGTTCTGAGGATGAGGCAGATGAAAAGCCTCCCATTTCTTTTGGGGATCCAGGCAGGTGCAGCTGGGTAACATCATGGCAGCTGAGCTTTCAGAGAACAATGTTCCATTTTCTATGAAAAGTCACCCTGTCAGGGTTCCTTCCCCACTCTGAATCCTAGGGTACAGATGTGGGGACCCGCATAAAAGAACCCCTAAGATTAAAAACTTCCCTAAGGTACAAACTTTGCCTTGTCCTTGAACCCTATGCTGCCACCACCAAGCATTTTAAACAAAGAACAGGGGAAGAGACGACACGGAGACGTCTTCCCCCAAAATATCCCCGCAAGTCCTACACCCCCTTTCTTGGGGAGGCTTAAGAATAATATCCTAACCAATTGGTTACAAAACCATCAAAGACCCAAACTCCTAGATCTTGGAACAATGGAAAAATCAGTCAGGTTCTGAAAAGAAGGGTTTTATTAAAAAAAGAAAGGTAAAAATCATCTCTCTAAAATCAGGATGGAAAATACTTTACAGGGTATTCAGATACAAAACAGAGAGGATCCCCCTCTGGGCAAAACCTTAAAGTTACAGAAAACAGGAATAAACCTCCCTCTTAAGACAGGGAAAATTCACATAAAACAAAACATAAACTCATCCGTCTTGCCTGGCTTACCTACACTGGTTGCAATATTGGAGACTTGGATTAGGATAGGCAGGAGAAGATGGATTTCTGTCTTACCTTTCTCAGTCCCAAGAGAGGACAACCACGTAAACAATGAGCAGAAACAAAACCCTTCCCCCACCCCAAGATTTGAAAGTATCATGTCTCCTTATTGGTCCTTAGGGTCAGGTGCCAGCCAGGTTAGCTGAGCTTCTTCACCCTTTACAGGTAAGAGGATGCTGCTTCTGGCCAGGAGGGATTTTATAGTACTCTATAGAGAAAGGGGGTTACCCTTCCCTTTATATTTATGACACACCCCCAAAAAGGATGCAAAGGAAACATTTTAGTTTGGGTCAAAATGTTGTGTGTTTTCCAGCCCAGCTCCAGCTACTAGCTGTCAGTAGCCCTCTACCAGCGTCCCACACTGAGCAGCCCCTTAGGGTGACTATAATTCCCAAAGAGAAAACAGGAGACCCCCAGATGATCGCATTAAGGCTCCCACCCCCATGAGATGCTGTTGCCTATTGCTGTAACTCTGTAAGGGCCCCCTCAGGGTTTCAGGAGGCTGTTTTCTCCCCCACAGCTCTGCCTCATCCCTTGCAGGTGGCTGGCATCTCCACTCACCTCCCCCGAACATTCCTCCACTCTCCACTTCCCCACTTCTTTGACAGAAGTGGGCATACGTCCTCTTTGCTGTTCCCAGCTGATCAAGACAGCAAGAGCAAAGAGGACAAATTCCTCCTTCCGGAAAAATAAAAGCCTGACACAGGACTTAAAAAAGGGACTGTCCTGGCCAAAAAGATACATAATGAAACTATATGTATTGTCACCCTACCATGGACGATGGCCACACAAGTCCTATAATGGAGGGAGCCCCTGGAAAAGGCTTGTCTGAATCAAACCATCCATCAGAGGAACAGATTCAGAATATAAGAATGACCGTATGGATTGAGACCAATGGTCCATCTAGCCCAGTGTCCTGTCCTTTGACGATGGCCAGTGAAGATGCTTCAGAGGCAATTAACAGATCAGCGCAATTGTTGAGTGTTTCATCCTCCGTCATCTGCTCCCATCCTCTGACACTCAGTGGTTTATAGACAGCCAGTGCATGGGGTTTCGTCCCTCAGTATCCTGGCTAATAGCCACTGATGAATCTCTCTCCCTTGATCTTACCTGGACCCAGTTATGCATTTGGCCTTCACAACGTCACCTAGCAATGAGTTCCACAGGCTGACTGTGCCTTGTGTGAAGAAATAATTCCTTTTGTTTCTTTTAAATCTGATGCTTATTAACTTCATGTGTGACCTCTGTGAAGGGGCAAATAGCTCTTCCTGAATAACTTCCTCCACATCAATCATGACTTTACAGACCTCTGTCATATGCCCTCTGAGTCGTCTCTTTTCCAAGTTGAAAATTCCCAGGCTTTTTCTCTCCTAATATGGAAGCTGTTCCCTGCCCCTAAAGATTTTTGTCACCTTTGTCTGTACACTTTCCATGTCTAATATATCTTTTCTGAGATTGGGCGACCAGAACGACACAAAGTATTCAAGGTGTGGGCATACCACAGATATAGAGATTCGTATATTTCTGTTACTCTTGAGGGAGGCGAGCCCGCCGGCCCCTCTCCTTCTGCACAAGTCACACCCTACCCTGCACCCGGAATGCCAAGCCCCCACATCCTGGAGATGCCCAGAGCCTCTACAGCCCACGGGGATGGAGCCGCCCCCGCCGAGCCGTGCCACTCCACCTCTCTTGAGACCTGAAGCCAACCTGGGGAAAAGCTTCTCTCGTCCCAAAAACCCTGAGCTTGTTATTTTCACCTTGTAGGTTCCAGGGCAGCCGAGGAGACGGTTGTGACACTGCCCGCATATTCATCACAGTAGTTTCCTTGCGATATGTTTATGATATAGTTCTGACATATCTTCTACAAAATATAGCCTGTGAGGTGTCTAAGAAAAAGTTATGGTTTCCAGAATATGATGATCCTATTTGTGTGCATGTATCATTTTTATATCTGAACTTATGAATATAGACTATGTATCTATGTTCCAGACGTGGTTACACTGGCTTGACAACCACCAGGTAGAATGTTTCCATTGAAGACAGCTAGCTGTGAAGGGCCGGTTTAGGGTAGTGGGCCATTAGGGGAAACAATAGGCCTTAAGAGAAGTTTATCCCTCACCAGGTGAGCCTTCCTGAGAATGTTCCAGACAGCCTATTAGTAATGGCTCCTATGACTCAGTCGGGCATGCAAGGGCATGTGGGATAAATGAAGTTTCTGCGTGGGGGATAGCTCTGTTTCGGAATGTGAAATGCATCCTCCACCTTCTAGTAATTGCTACATAACCTTCTGGCTGGATTTGGGGAATTTGCAGTCACCTACCTTGATGATGTGGCTATATTCTCAGATTCATGGGGAATCACAGATGCCTCTGAGCATGGTGTAGGCGGAGTTTAACTGCAATAAGGACCACATCAGCAATTCCATCCTGTCGTGTTTCTCAGCAAAAGAACTTTCTGAGAGGCAAAGCCACTGGTCTCTCTTTGAAAAAGAAGATTATGCCATTGTGTATGTTCTGGAGAAGCTATGCCCATACATTTGGGGACTGCGCTTCCAACTGCAGACTGACCATGTGCGCTGAAATGGCTTCACACAGTCAGAGAGATGAACAAAAAACATCTTTGCTGCTGTTTAGCTAGTCAACGCTTTGATGTTGAGATACATCACATTTCAAGAGCCGCTAACAAAGTGGCTGATGCACTCTCGCGGGAAGGTTTCCCAGAATCAGCCAGGTAAAAATGTCCCTGCATTCTAAGGCATTGTAGTCCGCCAAATGTAAAAGTACTGTTTAGTTCTTCATGTAATTATTAGTAAAATTAGCTGTGCATGTCATTTATTAACTCTCTTTCCTAAACTTCCAGGAAGAAATCCCAGATGGCGTAGACCTGACCTGAACCAGGCTGGCCAGCACTTTCTGTGATTTGGGGGGCATGAGATAAGTGAAGGTGTAGGGAGGGTAGCTCCCTTTTATGAACACCCAGACAGGCAGTCAGCTGTAAAATCCCTCTTGGTGTCTGTTCTCTCTTTCCTTTACCTGTAAAGGGTGAACAAGCCCACAGGTAAAACAAAAGGAGTGGGCACCTAACCAAAAGAGCCAATGGGAAGGCTAGAACTTTTCAAATTGGGAAAGAAACTTTCCCTTTGTCTGTTGGTCTCTGAAGAATGAGCCAGGGACCAGCAATGCTTTAAGCAGCAATGCTGTGTAAAGCTTGAACCAGGTATAAAAATTCATCTTCCGTACCTAGAAGAAATCATGGGACAGGGCACGGTTAAAGAGACATTATTAGGTTTATTTCTTTTTTTTGGCTTTTAGATCTCCTCTGTGCTAACCCCAGATGCTTTTGTTTGCTTGTAACCTTTAAGCTGAACCCCCACAAAAGCTATTTCGGGTGCTTAATTATTGGAATTGCTCTTTTCAAATCTAGCAAAAGCCTAAGTTCTGGATGTATTTTTCTTCCTCTTTGTTTTTAATAAAATTTCCCTTTTTTAAGAAGAAGACAGGATTTTTGGTGTTCTAAGAGGTTTGTGCACATGCTGTGTGATTAGCTGGTGGCAACAGCTACTTTCTTTGTTTTCTTTTCCAGTTCTTCCCTGGGGAACGGGGGGGAGGACTTTTGCATCCCCCACAGAGAGGAATTCCCAAGTGCTCCTTCCTGGGTCCAAGTTGTTTTATTTTGTTTTTGTTTTTGTTTTTGTTTTGCATTTGGGTGGTGTCAGCAATTACCAAGCCACGGTCAGAGAAAAGCTGTAACCTTGGGAGTTTACTACAAGCCTGGAGTGGCCAGTATTATTTTTTAGACTCCTTGTGGGCCCCCACCTTCTGCACTCGGAGTGACAGAGTGGGGATTCAGCCTTGACAGCATGTGACCAGACCACATGACACTGACTCCATTGTGGTTACCTGTATTTTTCCACTATCTAAGCTGGATGGAATAAAACTATCTCTTGGCCTCACTCCCTACACAAGGGAACTCCTGCAAACACCTGAGGAACAAAGACTGAACGGGGGGAAGTGCCAGTGGTGGACATAGGCCTGGACAGGCTCAGCCTCCCTGGTGCTGCTGTGGCCACTCGCTGCCAGTTGCAGGGTTCGCACAGGGACCTTTTTATTCTTATGTGCCAAGCAGGTTCCAGGGTAGCTGAGGAGGCAATATGTGCTACTCAGCTTCTTCAGGAATCTCGCTGCACTCCATGGAGATTACTGATGAAACCAGGAAGCTGAGAAACACAGAGCGCTGTGACAGGTTGTCACCCCCAGGGGGCAGTCTCGGTGCTGTGGGAACCCCTGTGCCGCTCATCCCTCCAGCATGGCTGGCCAATCGTACACTGCTTTGCTGGTGACAAAGACAGCCTCTTCAAGCCCTGTTATCACCCAACACAACGGTAGGTGGTGCCACACCCCCAACTGAGCGGCCCGAGTGCTTTAGTGAGCCACTCAAGGACAGGCTGGAGACAACAGACAATTTCCCAACTCCCCAGCCTTTGCTCCCTTACTGGAGTATAAACCCCAAATTATACCATTTTGCAGGGCACAGGAGTACAACACAAGCTCATTAATCTAGGTGGCTTTCCCCTTGATGTGGGAAGGATATACGACAGCCTTTGTACACAAAGCTGGGATTTTCCCAAGCCATTTCACTCAAAACACGCTGGTAAAGATATAGCATAAAATAGTTTGATTTCCTACAAAAAGATGGATTTTAAATGAATAGAAACCCGATTAAAGCACATTATCCAGCACATAAACAAAAAATGGAAACTAAGTGTAACACGCAAAATAAAATGGATATGAATGAACAATTTCTCACCCTGGGTGATGGGACAAGCAGGCTATCAAATTTTCAAACACAAGCTAGAAATCCTTTTAGCTTGGGATCAGCACTTCCCCCTGTTCAGAAATTGTTCCTCAGCTGTTTCCAGGAGTTCTCTTGTGTGGGGAGTGAGGCCAAGACATGGTATCACTCCCCATGTTATATAGCAGTCAAATTGACATACCAAAATGGAGTGAACTACATTTGAAATACAGATACATACTCTATATTCATAATTTCAGATGCAAAAATGATACAAGCACACAAATAGGACCATCATATTCTCCACATCACAGCTTTCCATAGTAAACACCCAAGAATCTTTTTTCTACAAGACACACATAACTAGATCATAGTCATACCACAATCATAGCACTAAGATCAATATCGGGGGCATATAAAAAGCTCAGGTTCTTTGGGAAGAGACATGCTTTTCCCATGGGCTGGCTTGGGGTCTCAGGAGAGTGAGCTCGGCATGGCTGGCAGTGCTCCAGCCGTCCCGGGGCTCCTCCAACATTGGGGGTGGGGTGGGGGGATCATTGGTTCAGCCATGCGGTGTGTGGAAGCTCTGGGCTGCTCTGGGAGAGGGGGGCTCGCTACTCTGGCTCTGGCTGTGGTGGTGGGGCAAAAGGAGTGGTGAATTAGAGTGTACTGCCCATCCCCAGTTGGGCAGGAGAGTCCCGAAATACAGAGTTCAAGTCCCGCTGTGGGCTGAATGACTTTAGACGAGCATTTGTCCTGTATTACCTGCCATGCTGATCCATGCTTGCGGAAGGCTCATGGGCAGCACCACCCTTTTCACAGTCAGAGGGAGGAGGAGGTCCTTAGCTCCCCCTCTACCCGCTATGAGGCCACGCCCCAAGTTAGGGGACAGATGGAGGATCTGGGGGTCCCCAGAGCAGCACTTGCTCCCTGGGCTCCTCTTACCATGGCCTGTCTGTGATGTCCAGCCTAGTCAGTGGGTGAGGCTTGGGGAAAGAAGAGGACCAGGGGTGAGGCCATGTAGGGGGCAGGGCTCCTGCCTGTGTCCTGCTTTTGGCTTCTGAGAAGGTGCTCAGCCTACACTGAATGGGCTGGGCTGAGACAGGAGATTGTTGTGACTGCATTGCTGGGACAGCACAAACAGAGTGGAGGAGTACTAGGAAATATACTTCTGTGTGCAGAGCCATCAATAATGGGCAGGGGATGTTACCTGAATGGCTTCTCCTGGGGCTCCTGTGTTAATCATGTCTCTGTCTCAAGCACCTGGGTGAGGGCATGGGGGAAGGGTGCGGGACTGTGTCCCTTGAATAGCCCCTGTCCACAGCTGGAGCATGGATCATGCAGCTCCCAGAGCACTCAGGAAGCACTAGGACTGTGACTGCATCAGAGCTCTGCAAGACCTCAGCAAGTTTTCAGATGACTCTAAAACTGGGAGGAGAGGTAGATACTCTGGAGGGTAGGGATAGGATACAGAGGGCCCTGGACAAATTAGAGGATTGGGCAAAAAGAAATCTGATTAGATTCAACAAGGACCCATGCAGAGTCCTGCACTTAGGATGGAAGAATCCCATGCACCGCTACAGGCTAGGGACCGAATGGCTCAGCAGCAGTTCTGCAGAAAAGGACCTAGGGGTTACAGTCGATCAGAAGCTGGATATGAGTCAACAGTGTGCCCTTGTAGCCAAGAAGGCCAATGGCATTTTGGGGTGTATAAGTAGGGGCATAGCGAGCAGATCGAGGGACGTGATCGTTCCCCTCTATTCGACCTTGGTGAGGCCTCATTTGGAGTCCTGTGTCCAGTTTTGGGTCCCACACTACAAGAAGGATGTGGAAAAATTGGAAAGAGTCCAGCGGAGGGCAACAAAAATGATTAGGGGACTGGAACACATGACTTATGAGAAGAGGCTGAGGGAACTGGGATTGTTAAATCTGTGGAAGAGAAGAATGAGGGGGGATTTGATAGCTGCTTTCAACTACCTGAAACAGTGTTCCAAAGAGGATGGATCTAGACTGTTCTCAGTGGTAGCAGATGACAGAAGAAGGAGGAATGGTCTCAAGTTGCAGTGCAGGAGGTTTAGGTTGGATATTAGGAAAAATGTTTTCACCAGGAGGGTGGTGAAACACTGGAATGTGTTCCCTAGGGAGGTGGTGGAATCTCCTTCCTTTGAAGTTTTTAAGGTCAGGCTTGACAAAGCCCTGGCTGGGATGATTTAGTTGGGGATTGGTCCTGCTTTGTGTAGGGGGTTGGACTAGATGACCTGCTGAGGTCCCTTCCAACCCTGATATTCTATGATTCTATGATTTGGACAGTGTGACAGGCCAGGTGTAATGTGAAACAACCTCCACACTCCTTCTCTTTATTAACTGTATTGACCGGAATACTGAGGTTGGAACAGCCACTGACATGGCTCTTCATGGGCCAACATCTCACCAGTCCCCTGGCTCTCCACGAGCACAGTCACTTTGTATATGCTGCTGTTAGCCTTGGTCTCATTCCCCCAGTGCCCTGTCCTCTCTGACCAGTGAGTGGGAACAGCCCCACTTCCACTACTCCACGTCTTACACCCCTTCTGAACTTCTCCCTAAAGAGTGGAGATCAGTGGAAAGAGTGGAAATCATTCTAGGCCTGGTCTACACTGGGGGGGCGGAATCGATCTAAGATACGCAACTTTAGCTCCAAGAATAGCATAGCTGAAGTTGCCGTATCTTAGATTGACTTAGAATCACTTACTTCGCATCCTCGCGGTGTTGGATCGACGGCCGCCCATCCCCTGTTGACTCTGCTTCCGCCTCTCGTCCTGATGGAGTTCCGGAGTCGACAGCAGAGCAATCGGGGATCGATCACTACCCGCCGATCCAGCGGGTAGTGTAGACATGGCTCTCGACTCACACATAAGGGTGCAGGGTTGAATAGGTGGCCATGGTCTATTTTTCTTAACTCCTGTATCACCATATGATGAACTGATTATTTATTTGACAAACACCCTAATTATCCTTGCACGAAGGTGTTTGCTTTTCACACTGTACACTATTGGATTAATCAGGGGCGGGCCCAGCAAGTAGCTGTAGCCCAGGAGAATTTGTAGCAAGGGAGAAGAGCTCTTCCAGAATCTGTGTATGACAGTCAGGCTGAACTCTGGTATGTAGAAAACCAGGACGGCGCAGAGGTGGGAGACGCAGGTGTTCAAGGCCCTGAGGCACTCCATGTGGGAGGTGATGCTCAGCACTGTTTTAAGGATCATCACATAAGAGAGGAAGATGAGCAGCGAGTCCAACCACAGCGTTATGAGTGTAACAAACAAGCCATAGATGTTATTGACTGTGATGTCCGCACATGCCAACTTCATGATGTCCTGGTGCAGGCAGTAAGAATGGGAGAGGATGTTGGCTCGACAGTATTGGAACCGTTTCAGGAGTAAGGGGAATGGTAATGTTACGGCCACACCTCTTAGCACAAACACCGACCCCATCTTGGCTAATCTCGGCAGGGTTAAGATGGAAGCATATCTCAGTGGGTTACAGATTGCAATGAAGCGATCAAAGGCCATCATCAAAAGCATGGCGGATTCAATTATTGCAAGAAAGTGGATAAAGAACATCTGGGTAAAACAAGCATTGAGGCTGATTTCCCTAGAGTTAAACAAGTATATACCCAGTATCGTCGGTATAGTGCTTATCGATAAACCAAGGTCTGTGATGGCCAACATGGAAAGTAAAATGTACATGGGCTCATGGAGGCTTGGATCTGTTTTTATAGCAAACAGAATGAGTGAATTTCCTACTATTGAAGTAACATACACTAAGCAGAAGGGGATAGAGATCCAGAGATGGACGTCTTCCTTCCCAGGTATCCCGGTGAGAAAGAAAACTGCAGGGTTGAATTTGGTTTTATTGACAGCGGACATAATGGACTGAGAAGGTCCGATGAGTTTTAAACTTTTCTTCCTGAAGGAAAAAAGCACAGGAGATTAGATGATATTTATTGAGACATCATTCTGCTCTGAGTGGAATTCTAGAGACTCCCTGGAGTTCAAGGAAGATCAGCAAAAACATAGTTTTGCATTTTCAGCACCAATAGTAACCCATTTAAACACCCTGCCCCTCTTTGCATTCTTCTAAGCAACTGGCCCCATTGATATCTTGTGGCTCACAGTTCCACAGCCTATTGGAGCACTGTGTGCTTTTGCAATTGTGACCTTCCCACAAACACCCTTTTTGGCCCTGCACTTCTGAGTGTGGCCCATTGTATCATAACATTTGTGTAAACACATGGGAAGTGCACGGTGAAAATGGTCATAGTATTTATCTACCCTGCACTGAAGCTATTTACGTGTTTCATTGCCTCATTATATATATTTTATTTACTTTATCCTATCCAGAGAGTCCAAATTATGCCACTACCTCTTTGGAGCACATGAGATCATTTTTAGCACCATTTTCTGAATTCAGTAACATTAACTGTAACGTCATCACTCCAGATTTACATGTTTCAATTCAATTAGAAGAGGACTCCATTAACTTTCCCTTGCCAAATGCTCCCAGTGATATACTCTGACCCCCCAAAATCCCTCCAAGAGAAGCTGAAGTGATTTTCCTAGCCAATGTTGACTGAATGCAGAGAGTTCAATTGTCCTATAGACTTCCCTTCATCCTCACAGGATCTGCATCCTGTATTTGGCAAATGAGAAGCTTGACAGAAAAGACAGAGAGTTATTTCAGCTAGGGTGGGGTTGGTGTTACAAAAGGGTGAATAGTGCAAACACTAAGTTTGCACTAATATCCAGCTGAGGGTGCAAGTTACTTCAACCATGCTCGTGTAACAGGTGATGTGTGTAATCTACATTTAAACCACTATTACACTCCCCTTTCATGCACCTCAGATCTACTCTTTGCTGAAACACGGACCAGCGGTTCTGTTCTCCAGGACCTTTTGGAAAGTCTTTCACAGGTATTACAAAGTGGTTGAGTGCACGGCCCTGAATTCTTGCATTCACAATCGAGCCAGAGAATAAAATGGTTGAAAATGCATTTGCTGATTAAATTTCCAGGACAAAATAAACCTGGCTTGATTGGGAACTAGTAACTCTTATTCCCTGGGGTCTCTTCTTGCTCAGCCCAGAGCATTATGGGGCCCAGAGCATCTACAGAAAGAGGAGACCTTGAGAAATCCTGACACAGGGCATCAGGGTTTTGACACTCTGAGCTCGCTTGGAATGTCAGATTTCTGTGTAGCTAAAATTATTCACTGTGCAGCATGGGTAGATGTAGGGGAGGATTTCCCAAATGACGTGGCGCTTCCTTCCCTCCAGCCCCATCACTGAGTCCTCTGCTGCTTCAGACAATATCTGCCAATGGAAACATCTTGCAGCCTTTCCCCTCCACTTCACATTTTAAAGATAGCCAAACCTGCCAACGTACCCAATTCCTGCTGGAAGGGGAGCTGCTGACACCAGAGGTCTTCACCCTGGAGCACAAGGAGTCACCGGAGGGGTTGCGTGGGCAGCAGGCTGCAGGCAGTATCTGTTCAGACAGCGAGAAAACTCTCTTTATGAAGCAGGTTTGCACATTCCCTTGGGGCCTACTTGGCCATCAGGGAACCTCAGCTGCTCGGGTTAGTTTGCACCAGGTTTCCTCCCCGTGACAGCCAATGGCAAACTGCAGGAGGCCAAATCACAGGGGATGCGCGGTGATGCTAGTCAGCTGGACTGCAGTGCCAAGCCCTGCTGCAGGCTCTATTCCTGGGATCCGGGTTTGTCGTCACGGTTCGTATGGTTCCGATTAGTCACATGGCTACCTCGGGGGCGGCCACCTGGTAACAGTGGCACAGCTGTGATCTTGCTCAAACATAATTAATAAATAAGTAAATTAATAATAAAAATATTACTAATATAGGACCAGATTTCTCCCCAGTAGCCCTCTGTCCTGCATTACAAACCCAGGGTGCAGGCCAGGGAAGGGAGATTCCACAGGGCTCCCAACATGGAAATTTCCCTCGGATCATTCTAGGAAGGGGGTCCCTTCCCTTCTCCCTGAGCAATGAAAAGGGGGACCCAGGATCAAGGGATCCCCAAAGTTACGCAAAGATCTTGGTGATCCACTGATAGCGAGGCCTCCCCACCCACAACCTCTAGGCCTCCACACCTGCTCTAGGACCCTCTCCAGCTCCCTCTAGCACAGGCTCATCAGAGATGTGCTACCAGGGTCTGTCACAGTAGCCACTGCCCACAGGATGTGCTGAAGGGACATGGTACAGTGTGGAGGGGGCAACACACAGGTGGGAAGGCTGTGGAGAGTAGCTAATGGGCACAATAACCCAGCTGCAGACTGCTCAGGAGGTTTCAACCTTTCCATACCCAGAGCGCAGCCAGAGACTCCGTCAGTTCAACCATCATTTATGTTCTGAGGACGAGGCAAATGAAAAGCCTACCATTTCTCTTGGGGATCCAGGCAGCTGTAGCTGGGCAGCATCATGGCAGCTGAGCTTTCAGAGAACAATGTTCCATTTTCTGTGAAAAGTCACCCTGTCAGGGTTCCTTCCCCACTCTGAACTCTAGGGTAGAGATGTGGGGAACCACATGAAAGACCCCCTACGCTTATTCTTAGCAGCTTAGGTGAAAAACTTCCTCAAGGTACAAACTTTGCCTTGTCCTGAACCCTATGCTGCCACCACCAAGCCTTTTAAACAAAGAACAGGGGAAGAGACCACCTGGAGATGTCTTCCCCCAGAATATCCCCCCATGACCTACACCCCCTTTCCGGGGGAGGCTTAAGCATAATATCCTAACCAATTGGTTACAAAACCATCAAAGACCCAAACGCCTGGATCTTGGAAGAATAGAAAAATCAGTCAGGTTCTGAAAAGAAGGGTTTTATTAAAAAAAGAAAGGTAAAAATCATCTCTCTAAAATCAGGATGGAAAATACTTTACAGGGTATTCAGATACAAAACACAGAGGATCCCCCTCTGGGCAAAACCATAAAGATACAAAAAAAAAAAAACAAAAAACCAAGAATAAACCTACCTCTTAACACGGGGAAAATTCATATAAAACAAAAGATAAACTCATCCGTCTTGCCTGGCTTACCTACACTGGTTGCAATATTGGAGACTTGGATTAGGATAGGCAGGAGAAGATGGATTTCTGTCTTACCTCTCTCAGTCCCAAGTGAGGACAACCACGTAAAGAAGGAGCACAAACAAAACCCTTCCCCCACCCCAAGATTTCAAAGTATCATGTCTCCTTATTGGTCCTTAGGGTCAGGTGCCAGCCAGGTTAGCTGAGCTTCTTAACCCTTTACAGGTAAGAGGATGCTGCTTCTGGCCAGGAGGGATTTTATAGTACTCTATAGAGAAAGGTGGTTACCCTTCCCTTTATATTTATGACACACCCCCAAAGAGGATGCAAAGGAAACATTTTAGTTTGGGTCAAAATGTTGTGTGTTTTCCAGCCCAGCTCCAGCTCCAGCTCAAAACATCAGCCTCTGTCACTTGTGCTATAGGACCATGCCACTAACTGGCAGTAGCCCTCCATCAGCCTCCCACACTGAGCAGCCCCTTAGGGTGACTATAATTCCCAAAGAGAAAACAGGAGACCCCCAGATGATCGCACGAAGCCTCCCACCCCCATGAGATGCTGTTGCCTATTGCTGTAACTCTGTAAGGGTCCCCTCAGGGTTTTAGGAGGCTGTTTCCTCCCCAACCGCTCTGCCTCATCCCTTGCAGGTGGCTGGCATCTCCACTCACCTCCCCCGAACATTCCTCCACTCTCCACTTCTTTGACAGAAGTGGGCATATCTCCTCTTTGCTGTTCCCAGCTGATCATGACAACAAGAGCAAAGAGGACAAATTCCTCCTTCCGGAAAAAAAAAAAGTCTCACCCAGGACTTAAAAAAGGGACTGTCCTGGCCAAAAAGATACATAATGAAACTATATGTATTGTCACCCTACCATGGATGATGGCCACACAAGTCCTATAATGGAGGGAGCCCCTGGAAAAGGCTTGTCTGAATCAAACCATCCATCAGAGGAACAGATTCAGAATATAAGAATGACCGTATGGATTCAGACGAATGGTCCATCTAGCCCAGTGTCCTGTCGTTTGACAATGGCCAGTGAAGATGTTTCAGAGGCAATTAACAGATCAGTGCAATTGTTGAGTGTTTCATCCTCAGTCGTCTGCTCCCATCCTCTGACAGTCAGTGGTTTACAGACAGCCAGAGCATGGGGTTTCGTCCTTCACTATCCTGGCTAATAGCCACTGATGAACCTCTCTCCCTTGATCTTACATGGACCCAGTTATGCATTTGGCCTAAACAACATCACCTAGCAATGAGTTCCACAGGCTGACTGTGCCTTGTGTGAAGAAATACTTCCTTTTGTTTCTTTTAAACCTGATGCTCATTAACTTCACGGGTGACCCCTGTGAAGGGGCAAATAGCTCTTCCTGAATCACTTCTTCCACATCAATCATGACTTTATAGACCTCTCTCATATCTCCTCTGAATCGTCTCTTTTCCAAGTTGAAAATTTCCAGGCGTTTCCTCTCCTCATATGGTAGCTGTTCCCTGCCCCTAAAGATTTTTGTCACCTTTGTCTGTACACTTTCAAGTCTAATATATCTTTTCTGAGATGGGGCGACCAGAACGACACAAAGTATTCAAGGTGTGGCCATACCACAGATTTAGATTTTCATATATTTCTGTCACCTTCGGGGAGGCGAGCCCGCTGGCCCCTCTCCTTCTGCATGAGGCACACGCTACCCTGCACCCGGAATGCCAAACCCCCCCATCCTGGAGATGTCCAGCACCTCCACAGCCCACGGGGATGGAGCCGCTCCTCCTCCCCAGCTGTGCCACTCCACCTCTCTTGAGACCTGAAGCCAACCTGGGGAAAAGCTTCTCATGTCCCAAAAAACCTGAGCTTGTTATTTTCACCTTGTAGGTTCCAGGGCAGCCGCGGAGACGATAGTGACACTGCCCGCATATTCATCACAGTAGTATCCTTGCGATACGTTTATGACGTAGTTCTGACATATCTTCTACAAAATATAGCCTGTGAGGTGTCTATGAAAAAGTTATGGTTTCCAGAATATGATGATCCAATTTGTGTGCATGTATCATTTTTATATCTAAACTTACGAATATAGACTATGTATCTATGTTCCAGACGTGGTTACACTGGCTTGACATCCACCAGGTAGAATGTTTCCATTGAAGACAGCTAGTTGTGAAGGGCCGGTTCAGGGTAGTGGGCCATTAGGGGATACAATAGGCCTTAAGAGAAGTTTTTCCCTCACCAGGTGAGCCTTCCTGACAATGTTCCAGACAGCCTATTTGTAATGCCTCGTATGACTCAGTCGGGCATGCAAGGGCATGTGAGATAAATGAAGTTTCTGGGGGGGGGGGGGGGCGTAGCTCCCTTTTGGACTGGGAAATGCATCCTCCACCTTCCAGAAATTGCTACATAACCTTCTGGCTGGATGTGGGGAATTTACAGTCACCTACCTTGATGATGTGGCTATATTCTCAGATTCATGGGGAATCACAGATGCCTCCGAGCATGGTGTAGGAGGAGTTTAAAAGCCATAAGGACCACATCAACAATTCCATCCTGTCGTGTTTCTCAGCAAAAGAACTTTCTGAGAGGCAAAGCCACTGGTCACTCTCTGAAAAAAAAAGATTACGCCATTGTGTATGCTCTGGAGAAGCTACGCCCATACATTTGGGGACTGCGCTTCCAACTGCAGAATGACCATGCTGCGCTGAAGTGGCTTTACACAGCCAGAGAGACGAACAAAAAACATCTTTGGTGCAGTTTAGCTAGTCAACACTTTGATGTTGAGATACAACACATTTCAAGAGCCGCTAACAAAGTGGCTGATGCACTGTCCTGGGAAGGTTTCCCAAAATCAGCCGGGTAAAAATGTCCTTGCATTTTAAGGCATTATACTCCTTCAAATGTAAAAATACTGTTTAGTTCTTCATGTATTTATTAGTAAAATTAGAGGTGCATATAATTTATTAACTCTCTTTCTTAAACCTCCAGGAAGAAATCCCAGCAGGTGTGGACCTGACCTGATCCAGGCTGGCCAGCACTTTCTGTGATTTGGGGGCATGAGATAAGTGAAGGTGTAGGGGGGGTAGCTCCCTTTTATGAACACCCAGACAGGCAGTTAACTATAAAATCACTCTTGGTGTCTGTTCTCTGTTTGCTTTACCTGTAAAGGGGTAACAAGATAACAGGTAAAAGAAAAGGCGTGGGCACCTAACCAAAAGTGCCAATGGGAAGGCTAGAACTTTTCAAATTGGGAAAGAAACTTTCCCTTTGTCTGTTGGTCTCTGGAGAAGGAGACAGGGACCAGCAATGCTGTAAGCAGCAATGCTGTGTAAGTCTTGAACCACGTATAAAAATTCATCTTCCATACCTAGAAGAAATCATGGGACAGGGCATGGTTAAAGAGACATGATTAGGTTTTTTTCTTTGTTTTGGCTTTTGGAGCTCCTCTGTGCTAATCCCAGATGCTTTTGTTTGCTTGTAACCTTTAAACTGAACCCCCACGAAAGCTATTTTGGGTGCTTAATTTTTGGAATTGCTCTTTTCAAATCTAGCAAAAGCCTAAGTTCTGGATGTATTTTTCTTCCTCTTTGTTTTTAATAAAATTTCCCTTTTTTAAGAAGAGGATTGGATTTTTGGTGTGCTAAGAGGTTTGTGCACATGCTGTTTGATAAAGCTGGTGGCAACAGCTACTTTCCTTTGTTTTCTTTTCCAGTTCTTCCCCAGGGAATGGGGGGAGGACTTGTGGGTCCCCCACAGAGAGGAATTCCCAAGTGCTCCTTCCTGGGTCCAAGTTGTTTTATTTTGTTTTTGTTTTTTTGTTTTTTTTTGCATTTGGGTGGTGTCAGCAATTACCAAGCTACGGTCAGAGAAAAGCTGTAACCTTGGGAGTTTACTACAAGCCTGGAGTGGCCAGTATTATTTTTTAGACTCCTTGTGGGCCCCCACCTTCTGCACTCGGAGTGACAGAGTGGGGATTCAGCCTTGACAGCATGTGACCAGACCACATGGAACTTAACACCATTGTGGTTACCTGTATTTTTCCACTATCTAAGCTGGGAAATAACACTATCTCTTGGCCTCACTCCCTACACAAGGGAACTCCTGCAAACACCTGAGGAACAAAGACTGAACGGGGGGAAGTGCCAGTGGTGGATATAGGCCTGGACAGGCTCAGCCTCCCTGGTGCTGCTCTGGCCACTCGCTGCCAGTTGCAGGGTTCGCACAGGGAACTATTTATTCTTATGTGCCAAGCAGGTTCCAGGGTAGCTGAGGAGGCAATATGTGCTACTCAGCTTCTTCAGGAATCTCGCTGCACTCCATGGAGATTACTGATGAAACCAGGAAGCTGAGAAACACAGAGCGCTGTGAAAGGTTGTCACCCCCAGGGGGCAGTCTCGGTGCTGTGGGAACCCCTGTGTCGCTCATCCCTCCAGCATGGCTGGCCAATCGTACACTGCTTTGCTGGTGACAAAGACAGCCTCTTCAAGCCCTCCTATCACCCAACACAACGGTAGGTGGTGCCACACACCCAACTGAGCGGCCCGAGTGCTTTAGTGAGCCACTCAAGGACAGGCTGGAGACAACAGACAATTTCCCAACTCCCCAGCCTTTGCTCCCTTACTGGAGTATAAACCCAAAATTATACCATTTTGCACGGCACAGGAGTACAACACAAGCTCATTAATCTAGGTGGCTTTCCCCTTGATGTGGGAAGGATATACGACAGCCTTTGTACACAGAGCTGGGATTTTCCCCAGACACTTTACTCAAAACACGCTGGTAAAGATAAAGCATAAAATAGTTTTATTACCTAGAAAAAGATGGATATTAAATGGATAGAAACCAGATTAAAGCACAATATCTAGCATGTAAACAACAAATGAAAACACGCAAAATAAATTGGATATGAATGAACAATTTCTCACCCTGGGTGATGAAACAAGCAGTCCATCAAATTTTCAAACGCAAGCTAGAAATCCTTTTAGCTTGGGATCAGCACTTCCCCATGTTCAGAAATTGTTCCTCAGCAGGAGTTCTCTTGTGTGGGGAGTGAGGCCAAGACATGGTGTCACTCCCCGTGTTATATAGCAGAAAAATACACCTACCAAAATGGAGTGAACTATGTTAGGATATAGATATTCAGGCCTGTCTGCAAAGGCCTGTACTTTAAGAATTTTGGTGTATTCTTATCACTTGGCTAGTTCCAGAGGTATAAAAGAAAGAATCAAAATCACTGTCTGCTGGTGTAAGGGCCTTCTCTTACTGTGACAGTTTGTGGCCCTGTGCTTAGGCTCAGGCCTTTGGCTAAGCAGCAGAGGCAGCCATAAGCTGGGAAGCGACCGGTCACATCCTCACATTCCAAACTAGTCACACTGAAATAAGGTGCTATTGGGCTGTTAGGAATACAATCCTGTCCTGATAGTTCCTATCACCTCCAGAGAAAGGGAAGTGCCTAGAAAATGTAAAAGGAAACTTAGTTTGATAGCATCTTGTCTGGCAAGAACTCACTTATCAATAGCTGGGATGTGAAATCCTCACTTCTGTATTGTTTTGTCATTATAGTTCCCACTTTGCTGTTGTTTGTCTGTATAATCTCTGTCTGGTTCTGTGATTGCTCCTGTCTGCTGTATAATTAATTTTGCTGGGTGTAAACTAATTGAGGTGGTGGGATATAATTGGTTACATAATCATGTTACAATATGTTAGGATTGGTTAGTTAAATTTCAGGAAAATGATTGGTTAAGGTATAGCTAAGCAGAACTCAAGTTTTACTATATAATCTGTAGTCAATGAGGAAGTGACTGGATGTGGGTGGGGGTGGGGGTGGGCATGGGCATGTGCATGTGGGTGTGTGAGATGGGAACAGGGAATGGGGGTAAGAAAATTGGAATCATGTTTTGCTAAAGGGGGAAATGGGAACAGGGAATGGGAGTAAGGAAGTTGGAATCATGTTTAGCTAAGGGTAGGAATGGGAACAGGGACACAGGTGTAAGGCTCTGTGGTGTCAGAGCTGGGAAGGAGGATACTAAGGAAGGAAACTGGAATCATGCTTGCTGGAAGTTCACCCCAATAAACATCGAATTGTTTGCACATTTGGACTTCGGGTATTGTTGCTCTCTGTTCATGCGAAAAGGACCAGGGAAGTAAGTGGGTGAAGGAATAAGCCCTCTAACAAACTACATTTGAAATACAGATACATAGTCAATATTTATAATTTCAGATGCAAAAATGATACAAGCACACAAATAGGACCATCATATTCTCCACATCACAGCTTTCCATACTAAACAACCAAGAATCTTTTTTCTACAAGACACACATAACTAGATCATAGTCATACCACAATCATAGCACTAAGATCAATATTGGGGGCATATAAAAAGCTCAGGTTCTTTGGGAAGAGACATGCTTTTCCCATTGGCTGGCTTGGGGTCTCAGGAGAGTGAGCTTGGCATGGCTGGCAGTGCTCCAGCCGTCCCAGGGCTCCTCCAACTTTGGGGGTGGGGTGGGAGGATCATTGGTTCAGCCATGCGGTGTGTGGAAGCTCTGGGCTGCTCTGGGAGAGGGGGCCTCGCTACTCTGGCTCTGGCTGTGGTGGTGGGGCAAAAGGAGTGGTGAATTATAGTGGACTGCCCATCCCCAGTTGGGCAGGAGAGTCCCAAAATTCAGAGTTCAAGTCCCGCTGTGGGCTGAATGACTTTAAAAGAGCATTTGTCCTGAATTACCTGCCATGCCGATCCACGCCTGCCCAAGCCTCATGGGCAGCGCCACCCTTTTCACAGTTCGGGGGAGGAGGAGGTCCTTAGCTCCCCCTCCACCCGCTATGAGGCCACGCCCCAAGTTAGGGGGCAGGTAGAGGGTCTGGGGGTCCTCAGAGCAGCACTTGCTCCCTGGGCTCCTCTTACCATGGCCTGTCTGTGATGTCCAGCCTAGTCAGTGGGTGAGGCTTGGGGAAAGAGGAGGACCAGGAGGTGGGAGTTCAGGGGGAAGAAGATGGCCAGGGTGAGGCCATGTAGGGTGCACGGCTCCTGCCTGTGTCCTGCTTTTGGCTTTCGAGAAGGTGCTCACCCTACACTGAATGGGCTGGGCTGAGGCAGGAGATCGCCGTGATTCTGTTGGAGACCTGAGGCCTGTTTCTACCCCCCTGCATTGCTGGGGCAGCAGAAACAGAGGGGAGGAGTCCTAGGAAAAATGCTTCTGTGTGCAGAGCCAATAATAAGTGGTGGGGGCTCTTAGCTGAATGGCTTCTCATGGGGCTCGTGTTAATCATGTCTCTGACATGACTCAGTCTCAAGCACCTGGGTGAGGGCATGGGGGAAGGGTGCGGGACTGTGTCCCTTGAATAGCCCCTGTCCACAGCTGTGGAATGGATCATGAAGCTCCCAGAGCGCTCAGGAAGGACGAGGACTGTGACTGCAGAAGAGCGCTGCAAGACCTCAGCAAGTTTGCAGATGACACTAAACTGGGAGGAGAGGTAGATACGCTGGAGGCTAAGGATAGGATACAGAGGGCCCTGGACAAATTAGAGGACTGGGCCAAAAGAAATCTGATGAGGTTCAACAAGGACCAATGCAGAGTCCTGCACTTAGGATGGAAAAATCCCATGCACCACTACAGGCTAGGGACCGAATGGCTCGGCAGCAGTTCTGCAGAAAAGGACCAAGGGGTTACAGTGGATGAGAAGCTGGATATGAGTCAACAGTGTGCCCTTGTTGCCAAGAAGGCCAATGGCACACTTCCTTTGAAGTTTTTAAGGTCAGGCTTGACAAAGCCCAGGCTGGGATGATTTAGTTGGGAATTGTTCCTGGTTTGAGCAGGGTGTTGGACTAGATGACCTCCTGAGGTCCCTATCAACCCTGATATTCTATGATTCTATGATTTGGACAGTGTGACAGGCCAGGTGAAATGGGAAACAACCTCCACACCCCTTTTCTTGATTCACTGTATTGACCGGAATTCTGAGGTTGGAACAGCCACCGATATGGCACTTTATGGGCCAACATCTCACGATTCCCCTGGCTCTCCATGAGCACAGTCACTTCGTATATGCTGCTGCCCGCCTTGGTCTCCTTCCCCCAGTGCCGTGTCCTCTCTGACCAGCGAGTTGGAACAGCCCCATTTCCACTGCTCCGTGTCTTACACCCCATCTGAACCTCTCTCTAAAGAGTGGAAATCAGTAGCTCTTCTACCCCTGGTCTACACTGTGGGGTGGGGGGGGGCAGAATCGATCTAGATATGCAACTAAAGCTACGAGTATAGCATAGCTGAAGTTGACGTATCTTAGATGGACTTAGAATCACTTTCTCCATGGCCTCACGGCATTGGATCAACGGCCGCAGCCCCCCTGTTGACTCCGCTTCCACCTCTTGCCCTGGTGGAGTTCCGGAGTCGACAGCAGAGCAATCGGAGATCGTGTAGACATGGCCCTAGGCTCACACGTAAGGTTCCAGGATTGAATAGGTGGCCACGGCCTGTTTTTCTTAACTCCTGTGTCACTGGATGATGAACTGACTATTCATTTGACAAACACCCTAATTATCCTTGCACGAAGATGTTTGCTTTTCATGCTGTACACTACTGGATTAATCAGGGGCGGGCCCAGCAAGTAGATATAGCCCAGGAGAATTTGAAGCAAGGGAGAAGAGCTCTTCCAGAATCTGTGTATGACAGTCAGGCTGAACTCTGGCATGTAGAAGACCAGGACGGCGCAGAGGTGGGAGACGCAGGTGTTCAAGGCCCTGAGGCACTCCATGTGGGATGCGATACTCAGCACTGCTTTGAGGATCATCACATAAGAGAGGAAGATGAGCAGCGAGTCCAACCACAGCGTTATGATTGTTACAAACAAGCCATGGATATTATTGAATGTGATGTCCGCACATGCCAACTTCATGACGTCCTGGTACAGGCAGTAGGAATGGGAGAGGACGTTGGCTCGACAGTATTGGAACCGTTTCAGGAGTAAGGGGAATGGTAATTCTATGGCCACACCTCTTAGCACAACCACCAACCCCATCTTGGCTATTCTCGGCAGGGTTAAGATGGAAGCATATCTCAGTGGGTTACAGATAGCAATGAAGCGATCAAAGGCCATCATCAAAAGCATGGCGGATTCAAGTGTTGCAAGAAAGTGGATAAAGAACATCTGGGTAAAACAAGCATTGAGGCTGATTTCCCTAGAGTTAAACAAGTATATACCCAGTATCGTCGGTATAGTGCTTATCGATAAACCAAGGTCTGTGACGGCCAACATGGAAAGTAAAATGTACATGGGCTCATGGAGGCTTGGATCTGTTTTTATAGCAAACAGAATGAGTGAATTTCCTACTATTGAAGTAACATACACTAAGCAGAAGGGGATAGAGATCCAGAGATGGATGTCTTCCTTCCCAGGTATCCCGGTGAGAAAGAAAACTGCAGGGTTGAATTTGGTTTTATTGACAGCTGACATAATGGACTGAGAAGGTCCGATGAGTTTTAAACTTTTCTTCCTGGAAGGAAAAAGCACAGGAGACTAGATGATATTTATTGAGACATTATTCTGCTCTGAGTGGAATTCTAGAGACTCCCTGGAGTTCAAGGAAGATCAGCAAAAACATAGTTTTGGATTTTCAGCACCAATAGTAACCCATATAAACACCCTGCCCCTCTTTGCATTCTTCTAAGCAACTGGCCCCATTGAGATCTTGTGGCTCAGAGTTCCGCAGCCTATTGGAGCACTGTGTGCTTTTGCAGTTGTGACCTTCCCACAGACACCCTTTTTGGCCCTGCCCTTCTGAGTGTGGCACTTTATCCTATCCGGAGAGTCCAAATTATGCCACTACCTCTTTGGAGCACAGGAGATCATTTTTCGCGCCATTTTCTGAGTTCAAAAACATTGACTGTAACGGCATGACTCCAGATTTACATGTGTCAATTCAATTAGAAGAGGACTCCATTAACTTTCCCTTGCCAAATGCTCCCAGTGATATACTCTGACCCCCCAAAATCCCTCCAAGAGAAGCTGAAGTGATTTTCCTAGCCAATGTTGACTGAATGCAGAGAGTTCAATTGTCCTATAGACTTCCCTTCATCCTCACAGGATCTGCATCCTGTATTTGGCAAATGAGAAGCTTGACAGAAAAGACAGAGAGTTATTTCAGCTGGGCGGGGTGGGGTTGCTGTTACAAAAGGGTGAATAGTGCAAACACTAAGTTTGCACTAATATCCAGCTGAGTGTGCAAGTTACCTCAGCCAAGCTTGTGTAACAGGTGATGTGTGTAAATCACATTCAAACCACTATTACTCTCCCCTTTCATGCACCTCAGATCTACTCTTTGCTGAAACACGGACCAGCGGTTCTGTTCTCCAGGACCTTTTGGAAGGTCTTTCACAAGTATTACAAAGTGGTGGAGTGCACGGATTCACAATCGAGCCAGAGAATAAAATGGTTAAAAATGCATTTGCTGATTAAATTTCCAGGACAAAATAAACCTGGCATGATTGGGGAACTAGTAACTCTTATTCCCTGGGGTCTCTTCTTTCGCAGCCCAGAGCATTATCGGGCCCAGAGCACACGGCATCTACAGAAAGAGGAGCTCTTTGGAAATCCTGACATGGAGCATCAGGGTTTTAAAACACTCTGGGCTCGCTTTGAATGTCAGATTTCTGTGTAGCTGAAATTATTCACTGTGCAGCATGGGTAGATGTAGGGGAGGAGTTCCCAAATGACCTAGCGCTGCCTTCCCTCCAGCCCCATCACTGAGTCCTCTGCTGCTTCGGACAATATCTGCCAATGGAAACACGTTGCAGCCTTTCCCCTTTACTTCACATTTTAAAGATAGCCAAACCTGCCAACATACCCAATTCCTGCTGGAAGGGGAGCTGCTGACACCAGAGGTCTTCACCCTGTAGCACAAGGAGTCACCGGACAGGTTGCGTGGGCAGCAGGCTGCAGGCAGTATCTGTTCAGACAGGGAGGGAACTGTCTTTATGAAGCAGGTTAGCACATTCCCTTGGGGCCTACTTGGCCATCAGGGAACCTTAGCTGCTCGGCTTAGTTTGCACCAGGTTTCATCCCCGTGACAGCCAATGGCAAACTGCAGGAGGCCAAATCACAGGGGATGCGCGGTGATGCTAGTCAACTGGACTGCAGTGCCAAGCCCTGCTGCAGGCTCTATTCCTGGGATCCGGGTTTGTCGTCACGGTTCGTATGGTTCCGATTAGTCACATGGCTACCTCGGGGGCGGCCACCTGGTAACAATGTTACAGCTGTGATCTTGCTGAAATAAAATTAATAAATAAGTAAATTAACAATCAAAATATTATTAATATAGGACCAGATTTCTCCCCAGCAGCCCCCTGTCCTGTATTACAAACCCAGGGTGCAGGGGAAGGGAGATTCCACAAGGCTCCCTACATGGAATTTCCCTCGGATCGTTCCAGGAAGGGGTCCCTTCATCAGTTCAACCATCATTTATGTTCTGAGGATGAGGCAGATGAAAAGCCTCCCATTTCTTTTGGGGATCCAGGCAGGTGCAGCTGGGTAACATCATGGCAGCTGAGCTTTCAGAGAACAATGTTCCATTTTCTATGAAAAGTCACCCTGTGGGGTTCCTTCCCCACTCTGAACCCTAGGGTAAAGATGTAGGGACCCGCATGAAATAACCCCTAAGCTTAAAAACTTCCCTAAGGTACAAACTTTGCCTTCTCCTTGAACCCTATGCTGCCACCACCAAGCATTTTAAACAAAGAACAGGGGAAGAGACGACACGGAGACGTCTTCCCCCAAAATATCCCCGCAAGTCCTACACCCCCTTTCCTGGGGAGGCTTAAGAATAATATACTAACCAATTGGTTACAAAACCATCAAAGACCCAAACTCCTAGATCTTGGAACAATGGAAAAATCAGTCAGGTTCTGAAAAGAAGGGTTTTATTAAAAAAAGAAAGGTAAAAATCATCTCTCTAAAATCAGGATGGAAAATACTTTACAGGGTATTCAGATACAAAACAGAGAGGATCCCCCTCTGGGCAAAACCTTAAAGTTACAGAAAACAGGAATAAACCTCCCTCTTAAGACAGGGAAAATTCACATAAAACAAAACATAAACTCATCCGTCTTGCCTGGCTTACCTACACTGGTTGCAATATTGGAGACTTGGATTAGGATAGGCAGGAGAAGATGGATTTCTGTCTTACCTTTCTCAGTCCCAAGAGAGGACAACCACGTAAACAATGAGCACAAACAAAACCCTTCCACCACCCCAAGATTTCAAAGTATCATGTCTCCTTACTGGTCCTTTGGGTCAGGTGCCAGCCAGGTTAGCTGAGCTTCTTAATCCTTTACAGGTAACAGGATGTTGCTTCTGGCCAGGAGGGATTTTATAGCACTCCATACAGAAAGGTGGTTACCCTTCCCTTTATATTTATGACACACCCCCAAAAAGGATGCAAAGGAAACATTTTAGTTTGGGTCAAAATGTTGTGTGTTTTCCAGCCCACCTCCAGCTACTAGCTGTCAGTAGCCCTCTGCCAGCGTCCCACACTGAGCAGCCCCTTAGGGTGACTATAATTCCCAAAGAGAAAACAGGAGACCCCCAGATGATCGCATTAAGGCTCCCACCCCCATGAGATGCTGTTGCCTATTGCTGTAACTCTGTAAGGGCCCCCTCAGGGTTTCAGGAGGCTGTTTTCTCCCCCACAGCTCTGCCTCATCCCTTGCAGGTGGCTGGCATCTGCACTCACCTCCCCCGAACATTCCTCCACTCTCCACTTCCCCACTTCTTTGACAGAAGTGGGCATATCTCCTCTTTGCTGTTCCCAGCTGATCAAGACAGCAAGAGCAAAGAGGACAAATTCCTCCTTCCGGAAAAATAAAAGCCTGACACAGGACTTAAAAAAGGGACTGTCCTGGCCAAAAAGATACATAATGAAACTATATGTATTGTCACCCTACCATGGACGATGGCCACACAACTCTATAATGGAGGGAGCCCCTGGAAAAGGCTTGTCTGAATCAAACCATCCATCAGAGGAACAGATAAGAACATAAGAATGACCATATGGATTCAGACCAATGGTCCATCTAGCCCAGTGTCCTGTCGTTTGACGATGGCCGGTGAAGATGCTTCAGAGGCAATTAACAGATCAGTGCAATTGTTGAGTGTTTCATCCTCCGTCATCTGCTCCCATCCTCTGACAGTCAGTGGTTTACAGACACCAGAGCATGGGGTTTCGTCCCTCACTATCCTGGCTAATAACCACTGATGAATCTCTCTCCCTTGATCTTACCTGGACCCAGTTATGCATTTGGCCTTCACAACGTCACCTAGCAATGAGTTCCACAGGCTGACTGTGCCTTGTGTGAAGAAATAATTCCTTTTGTTTCTTTTAAACCTGATGCTCATTAACTTCATGTGTGACCTCTGTGAAGGGGCAAATAGCTCTTCCTGAATAACTTCCTCCACATCAATCATGACTTTATAGACCTCTCTCATATCTCCTCTGAATCGTCTCTTTTCCAAGTTGAAAATTCCCAGGCTTTTCCTCTCCTCATATGGAAGCTGTTCCCTGCCCCTAAAGATTTTTGTCACCTTTGTCTGTACACTTTCCAAGTCTAATATATCTTTTCTGAGATGGGGCGACCAGAATTACACAAAGTATTCAAGGTGTGGGCATACCACAGATAGAGAGATTCGTATATTTCTGTTACTCTTGAGGGAGGCGAGCCCACCGGCCCCTCTCCTTCTGCACAAGTCACACCCTACCCTGCACCCGGAATGCCAAGCCCCCACATCCTGGAGATGCCCAGAGCCTCTACAGCCCACGGGGATGGAGCCGCCCCCGCCGAGCCATGCCACTCCACCTCTCTTGAGACCTGAAGCCAACCTGGGGAAAAGCTTCTCTCGTCCCAAAAACCCTGAGCTTGTTATTTTCATCTTGTAGGTTCCAGGGCAGCCGAGGAGACGGTTGTGACACTGCCCACATATTCATCACAGTAGTTTCCTTGCGATATGTTTATGACGTAGTTCTGACATATCTTCTACAAAATATAGCCTGTGAGGTGTCTAAGAAAAAGTTATGGTTTCCATAATATGATGATCCTATTTGTGTGCATGTATCATTTTTATATCTTAACTTACGAATATAGACTATGTATCTATGTTCCAGACGTGGTTACACTGGCTTGACAACCACCAGGTAGAATGTTTCCATTGAAGACAGCTAGCTGTGAAGGGCCGGTTTAGGGTAGTGGGCCATTAGGGGAAACAATAGGCCTTAAGAGAAGTTTATCCCTCACCAGGTGAGCCTTCCTGAGAATGTTCCAGACAGCCTATGAGTAGTGGCTCCTATGACTCAGTCGGGCATGCAAGGGCATGTGGGATAAATGAAGTTTCTGCGTGGGGGATAGCTCTGTTTCGGAATGTGAAATGCATCCTCCACCTTCTAGTAATTGCTACATAACCTTCTGGCTGGATTTGGGGAATTTGCAGTCACCTACCTTGATGATGTGGCTATATTCTCAGATTCATGGGGAATCACAGATGCCTCTGAGCATGGTGTAGGCGGAGTTTAACTGCAATAAGGACCACATCAGCAATTCCATCCTGTCGTGTTTCTCAGCAAAAGAACTTTCTGAGAGGCAAAGCCACTGGTCTCTCTTTGAAAAAGAAGATTATGCCATTGTGTATGTTCTGGAGAAGCTATGCCCATATATTTGGGGACTGCGCTTCCAACTGCAGACTGACCATGTGCGCTGAAATGGCTTCACACAGTCAGAGAGATGAACAAAAAACATCTTTGCTGCTGTTTAGCTAGTCAACGCTTTGATGTTGAGATACATCACATTTCAAGAGCCGCTAACAAAGTGGCTGATGCACTCTCGCGGGAAGGTTTCCCAGAATCAGCCAGGTAAAAATGTCCCTGCATTCTAAGGCATTGTAGTCCGCCAAATGTAAAAGTACTGTTTAGTTCTTCATGTAATTATTAGTAAAATTAGCTGTGCATGTCATTTATTAACTCTCTTTCCTAAACTTCCAGGAAGAAATCCCAGATGGCGTAGACCTGACCTGAACCAGGCTGGCCAGCACTTTCTGTGATTTGGGGGGCATGAGATAAGTGAAGGTGTAGGGAGGGTAGCTCCCTTTTATGAACACCCAGACAGGCAGTCAGCTGTAAAATCCCTCTTGGTGTCTGTTCTCTCTTTGCTTTACCTGTAAAGGGTGAACAAGCCCACAGGTAAAACAAAAGGAGTGGGCACCTAACCAAAAGAGCCAATGGGAAGGCTAGAACTTTTCAAATTGGGAAAGAAACTTTCCCTTTGTCTGTTGGTCTCTGAAGAATGAGCCAGGGACCAGCAATGCTTTAAGCAGCAATGCTGTGTAAAGCTTGAACCAGGTATAAAAATTCATCTTCCGTACCTAGAAGAAATCATGGGACAGGGCACGGTTAAAGAGACATTATTAGGTTTATTTCTTTTTTTTGGCTTTTAGATCTCCTCTGTGCTAACCCCAGATGCTTTTGTTTGCTTGTAACCTTTAAGCTGAACCCCCACAAAAGCTATTTCGGGTGCTTAATTATTGGAATTGCTCTTTTCAAATCTAGCAAAAGCCTAAGTTCTGGATGTATTTTTCTTCCTCTTTGTTTTTAATAAAATTTCCCTTTTTTAAGAAGAAGACAGGATTTTTGGTGTTCTAAGAGGTTTGTGCACATGCTGTGTGATTAGCTGGTGGCAACAGCTACTTTCTTTGTTTTCTTTTCCAGTTCTTCCCTGGGGAACGGGGGGGAGGACTTTTGCATCCCCCACAGAGAGGAATTCCCAAGTGCTCCTTCCTGGGTCCAAGTTGTTTTATTTTGTTTTTGTTTTTGTTTTTGTTTTGCATTTGGGTGGTGTCAGCAATTACCAAGCCACGGTCAGAGAAAAGCTGTAACCTTGGGAGTTTACTACAAGCCTGGAGTGGCCAGTATTATTTTTTAGACTCCTTGTGGGCCCCCACCTTCTGCACTCGGAGTGACAGAGTGGGGATTCAGCCTTGACAGCATGTGACCAGACCACATGACACTGACTCCATTGTGGTTACCTGTATTTTTCCACTATCTAAGCTGGATGGAATAAAACTATCTCTTGGCCTCACTCCCTACACAAGGGAACTCCTGCAAACACCTGAGGAACAAAGACTGAACGGGGGGAAGTGCCAGTGGTGGACATAGGCCTGGACAGGCTCAGCCTCCCTGGTGCTGCTGTGGCCACTCGCTGCCAGTTGCAGGGTTCGCACAGGGACCTTTTTATTCTTATGTGCCAAGCAGGTTCCAGGGTAGCTGAGGAGGCAATATGTGCTACTCAGCTTCTTCAGGAATCTCGCTGCACTCCATGGAGATTACTGATGAAACCAGGAAGCTGAGAAACACAGAGCGCTGTGACAGGTTGTCACCCCCAGGGGGCAGTCTCGGTGCTGTGGGAACCCCTGTGCCGCTCATCCCTCCAGCATGGCTGGCCAATCGTACACTGCTTTGCTGGTGACAAAGACAGCCTCTTCAAGCCCTGTTATCACCCAACACAACGGTAGGTGGTGCCACACCCCCAACTGAGCGGCCCGAGTGCTTTAGTGAGCCACTCAAGGACAGGCTGGAGACAACAGACAATTTCCCAACTCCCCAGCCTTTGCTCCCTTACTGGAGTATAAACCCCAAATTATACCATTTTGCAGGGCACAGGAGTACAACACAAGCTCATTAATCTAGGTGGCTTTCCCCTTGATGTGGGAAGGATATACGACAGCCTTTGTACACAAAGCTGGGATTTTCCCAAGCCATTTCACTCAAAACACGCTGGTAAAGATATAGCATAAAATAGTTTGATTTCCTACAAAAAGATGGATTTTAAATGAATAGAAACCCGATTAAAGCACATTATCCAGCACATAAACAAAAAATGGAAACTAAGTGTAACACGCAAAATAAAATGGATATGAATGAACAATTTCTCACCCTGGGTGATGGGACAAGCAGGCTATCAAATTTTCAAACACAAGCTAGAAATCCTTTTAGCTTGGGATCAGCACTTCCCCCTGTTCAGAAATTGTTCCTCAGCTGTTTCCAGGAGTTCTCTTGTGTGGGGAGTGAGGCCAAGACATGGTATCACTCCCCATGTTATATAGCAGTCAAATTGACATACCAAAATGGAGTGAACTACATTTGAAATACAGATACATACTCTATATTCATAATTTCAGATGCAAAAATGATACAAGCACACAAATAGGACCATCATATTCTCCACATCACAGCTTTCCATAGTAAACACCCAAGAATCTTTTTTCTACAAGACACACATAACTAGATCATAGTCATACCACAATCATAGCACTAAGATCAATATCGGGGGCATATAAAAAGCTCAGGTTCTTTGGGAAGAGACATGCTTTTCCCATGGGCTGGCTTGGGGTCTCAGGAGAGTGAGCTCGGCATGGCTGGCAGTGCTCCAGCCGTCCCAGGGCTCCTCCAACATTGGGGTTGGGGTGGGGGGATCATTGGTTCAGCCATGCGGTGTGTGGAAGCTCTGGGCTGCTCTGGGAGAGGGGGGCTCGCTACTCTGGCTCTGGCTGTGGTGGTGGGGCAAAAGGAGTGGTGAATTAGAGTGTACTGCCCATCCCCAGTTGGGCAGGAGAGTCCCGAAATACAGAGTTCAAGTCCCGCTGTGGGCTGAATGACTTTAGACGAGCATTTGTCCTGTATTACCTGCCATGCTGATCCATGCCTGCGGAAGGCTCATGGGCAGCACCACCCTTTTCACAGTCAGAGGGAGGAGGAGGTCCTTAGCTCCCCCTCTACCCGCTATGAGGCCACGCCCCAAGTTAGGGGACAGATGGAGGATCTGGGGGTCCCCAGAGCAGCACTTGCTCCCTGGGCTCCTCTTACCATGGCCTGTCTGTGATGTCCAGCCTAGTCAGTGGGTGAGGCTTGGGGAAAGAAGAGGACCAGGGGTGAGGCCATGTAGGGGGCAGGGCTCCTGCCTGTGTCCTGCTTTTGGCTTCTGAGAAGGTGCTCAGCCTACACTGAATGGGCTGGGCTGAGACAGGAGATTGTTGTGACTGCATTGCTGGGACAGCACAAACAGAGTGGAGGAGTACTAGGAAATATACTTCTGTGTGCAGAGCCATCAATAATGGGCAGGGGATGTTACCTGAATGGCTTCTCCTGGGGCTCCTGTGTTAATCATGTCTCTGTCTCAAGCACCTGGGTGAGGGCATGGGGGAAGGGTGCGGGACTGTGTCCCTTGAATAGCCCCTGTCCACAGCTGGAGCATGGATCATGCAGCTCCCAGAGCACTCAGGAAGCACTAGGACTGTGACTGCAGAAGAGCTCTGCAAGACCTCAGCAAGTTTTCAGATGACACTAAAACTGGGAGGAGAGGTAGATACTCTGGAGGGTAGGGATAGGATACAGAGGGCCCTGGACAAATTAGGGGATTGGGCAAAAAGAAATCTGATTAGATTCAACAAGGACCCATGCAGAGTCCTGCACTTAGGATGGAAGAATCCCATGCACCGCTACAGGCTAGGGACCGAATGGCTCAGCAGCAGTTCTGCAGAAAAGGACCTAGGGGTTACAGTCGATCAGAAGCTGGATATGAGTCAACAGTGTGCCCTTGTAGCCAAGAAGGCCAATGGCATTTTGGGGTGTATAAGTAGGGGCATAGCGAGCAGATCGAGGGACGTGATCGTTCCCCTCTATTCGACCTTGGTGAGGCCTCATTTGGAGTCCTGTGTCCAGTTTTGGGTCCCACACTACAAGAAGGATGTGGAAAAATTGGAAAGAGTCCAGCGGAGGGCAACAAAAATGATTAGGGGACTGGAACACATGACTTATGAGAAGAGGCTGAGGGAACTGGGATTGTTAAATCTGTGGAAGAGAAGAATGAGGGGGGATTTGATAGCTGCTTTCAACTACCTGAAACAGTGTTCCAAAGAGGATGGATCTAGACTGTTCTCAGTGGTAGCAGATGACAGAAGAAGGAGGAATGGTCTCAAGTTGCAGTGCAGGAGGTTTAGGTTGGATATTAGGAAAAATGTTTTCACCAGGAGGGTGGTGAAACACTGGAATGTGTTCCCTAGGGAGGTGGTGGAATCTCCTTCCTTTGAAGTTTTTAAGGTCAGGCTTGACAAAGCCCTGGCTGGGATGATTTAGTTGGGGATTGGTCCTGCTTTGTGTAGGGGGTTGGACTAGATGACCTGCTGAGGTCCCTTCCAACCCTGATATTCTATGATTCTATGATTCTATGATTTGGACAGTGTGACAGGCCAGGTGTAATGTGAAACAACCTCCACACTCCTTCTCTTTATTAACTGTATTGACCGGAATACTGAGGTTGGAACAGCCACTGACACGGCTCTTCATGGGCCAACATCTCACCAGTCCCCTGGCTCTCCACGAGCACAGTCACTTTGTATATGCTGCTGTTAGCCTTGGTCTCATTCCCCCAGTGCCCTGTCCTCTCTGACCAGTGAGTGGGAACAGCCCCACTTCCACTACTCCACGTCTTACACCCCTTCTGAACTTCTCCCTAAAGAGTGGAGATCAGTGGAAAGAGTGGAAATCATTCTAGGCCTGGTCTACACTGGGGGGGCGGAATCGATCTAAGATACGCAACTTTAGCTCCAAGAATAGCATAGCTGAAGTTGCCGTATCTTAGATTGACTTAGAATCACTTACTTCGCATCCTCGCGGCGTTGGATCGACGGCCGCCCATCCCCTGTTGACTCTGCTTCCGCCTCTCGTCCTGATGGAGTTCCGGAGTCGACAGCAGAGCAATCGGGGATCGATCACTACCCGCCGATCCAGCGGGTAGTGTAGACATGGCTCTCGACTCACACATAAGGGTGCAGGGTTGAATAGGTGGCCATGGTCTATTTTTCTTAACTCCTGTATCACCATATGATGAACTGATTATTTATTTGACAAACACCCTAATTATCCTTGCACGAAGGTGTTTGCTTTTCACACTGTACACTATTGGATTAATCAGGGGCGGGCCCAGCAAGTAGCTGTAGCCCAGGAGAATTTGTAGCAAGGGAGAAGAGCTCTTCCAGAATCTGTGTATGACAGTCAGGCTGAACTCTGGTATGTAGAAAACCAGGACGGCGCAGAGGTGGGAGACGCAGGTGTTCAAGGCCCTGAGGCACTCCATGTGGGAGGTGATGCTCAGCACTGTTTTAAGGATCATCACATAAGAGAGGAAGATGAGCAGCGAGTCCAACCACAGCGTTATGAGTGTAACAAACAAGCCATAGATGTTATTGACTGTGATGTCCGCACATGCCAACTTCATGATGTCCTGGTGCAGGCAGTAAGAATGGGAGAGGATGTTGGCTCGACAGTATTGGAACCGTTTCAGGAGTAAGGGGAATGGTAATGTTACGGCCACACCTCTTAGCACAAACACCGACCCCATCTTGGCTAATCTCGGCAGGGTTAAGATGGAAGCATATCTCAGTGGGTTACAGATTGCAATGAAGCGATCAAAGGCCATCATCAAAAGCATGGCGGATTCAATTATTGCAAGAAAGTGGATAAAGAACATCTGGGTAAAACAAGCATTGAGGCTGATTTCCCTAGAGTTAAACAAGTATATACCCAGTATCGTCGGTATAGTGCTTATCGATAAACCAAGGTCTGTGATGGCCAACATGGAAAGTAAAATGTACATGGGCTCATGGAGGCTTGGATCTGTTTTTATAGCAAACAGAATGAGTGAATTTCCTACTATTGAAGTAACATACACTAAGCAGAAGGGGATAGAGATCCAGAGATGGACGTCTTCCTTCCCAGGTATCCCGGTGAGAAAGAAAACTGCAGGGTTGAATTTTGTTTTATTGACAGCGGACATAATGGACTGAGAAGGTCCGATGAGTTTTAAACTTTTCTTCCTGAAGGAAAAAAGCACAGGAGATTAGATAATATTTATTGAGACATCATTCTGCTCTGAGTGGAATTCTAGAGACTCCCTGGAGTTCAAGGAAGATCAGCAAAAACATAGTTTTGCATTTTCAGCACCAATAGTAACCCATTTAAACACCCTGCCCCTCTTTGCATTCTTCTAAGCAACTGGCCCCATTGATATCTTGTGGCTCACAGTTCCACAGCCTATTGGAGCACTGTGTGCTTTTGCAATTGTGACCTTCCCACAAACACCCTTTTTGGCCCTGCACTTCTGAGTGTGGCCCATTGTATCATAACATTTGTGTAAACACATGGGAAGTGCACGGTGAAAATGGTCATAGTATTTATCTACCCTGCACTGAAGCTATTTACGTGTTTCATTGCCTCATTATATATATTTTATTTACTTTATCCTATCCAGAGAGTCCAAATTATGCCACTACCTCTTTGGAGCACATGAGATCATTTTTAGCACCATTTTCTGAATTCAGTAACATTAACTGTAACGTCATCACTCCAGATTTACATGTTTCAATTCAATTAGAAGAGGACTCCATTAACTTTCCCTTGCCAAATGCTCCCAGTGATATACTCTGACCCCCCAAAATCCCTCCAAGAGAAGCTGAAGTGATTTTCCTAGCCAATGTTGACTGAATGCAGAGAGTTCAATTGTCCTATAGACTTCCCTTCATCCTCACAGGATCTGCATCCTGTATTTGGCAAATGAGAAGCTTGACAGAAAAGACAGAGAGTTATTTCAGCTGGGCGGGGTGGGGTTGGTGTTACAAAAGGGTGAATAGTGCAAACACTAAGTTTGCACTAATATCCAGCTGAGGGTGCAAGTTACTTCAACCATGCTCGTGTAACAGGTGATGTGTGTAATCTACATTTAAACCACTATTACACTCCCCTTTCATGCACCTCAGATCTACTCTTTGCTGAAACACGGACCAGCGGTTCTGTTCTCCAGGACCTTTTGGAAAGTCTTTCACAGGTATTACAAAGTGGTTGAGTGCACGGCCCTGAATTCTTGCATTCACAATCGAGCCAGAGAATAAAATGGTTGAAAATGCATTTGCTGATTAAATTTCCAGGACAAAATAAACCTGGCTTGATTGGGAACTAGTAACTCTTATTCCCTGGGGTCTCTTCTTGCTCAGCCCAGAGCATTATGGGGCCCAGAGCATCTACAGAAAGAGGAGACCTTGAGAAATCCTGACACAGGGCATCAGGGTTTTGACACTCTGAGCTCGCTTGGAATGTCAGATTTCTGTGTAGCTAAAATTATTCACTGTGCAGCATGGGTAGATGTAGGGGAGGATTTCCCAAATGACGTGGCGCTTCCTTCCCTCCAGCCCCATCACTGAGTCCTCTGCTGCTTCAGACAATATCTGCCAATGGAAACATCTTGCAGCCTTTCCCCTCCACTTCACATTTTAAAGATAGCCAAACCTGCCAACGTACCCAATTCCTGCTGGAAGGGGAGCTGCTGACACCAGAGGTCTTCACCCTGGAGCACAAGGAGTCACCGGAGGGGTTGCGTGGGCAGCAGGCTGCAGGCAGTATCTGTTCAGACAGGGAGAAAACTCTCTTTATGAAGCAGGTTTGCACATTCCCTTGGGGCCTACTTGGCCATCAGGGAACCTCAGCTGCTCGGCTTAGTTTGCACCAGGTTTCCTCCCCGTGACAGCCAATGGCAAACTGCAGGAGGCCAAATCACAGGGGATGCGCGGTGATGCTAGTCAGCTGGACTGCAGTGCCGAGCCCTGCTGCAGGCTCTATTCCTGGGATCCGGGTTTGTCGTCACGGTTCGTATGGTTCCGATTAGTCACATGGCTACCTCGGGGGCGGCCACCTGGTAACAGTGGCACAGCTGTGATCTTGCTCAAACATAATTAATAAATAAGTAAATTAATAATAAAAATATTACTAATATAGGACCAGATTTCTCCCCAGTAGCCCTCTGTCCTGCATTACAAACCCAGGGTGCAGGCCAGGGAAGGGAGATTCCACAGGGCTCCCAACATGGAAATTTCCCTCGGATCATTCTAGGAAGGGGGTCCCTTCCCTTCTCCCTGAGCAATGAAAAGGGGGACCCAGGATCAAGGGATCCCCAAAGTTACGCAAAGATCTTGGTGATCCACTGATAGCGAGGCCTCCCCACCCACAACCTCTAGGCCTCCACACCTGCTCTAGGACCCTCTCCAGCTCCCTCTAGCACAGGCTCATCAGAGATGTGCTACCAGGGTCTGTCACAGTAGCCACTGCCCACAGGATGTGCTGAAGGGACATGGTACAGTGTGGAGGGGGCAACACACAGGTGGGAAGGCTGTGGAGAGTAGCTAATGGGCACAATAACCCAGCTGCAGACTGCTCAGGAGGTTTCAACCTTTCCATACCCAGAGCGCAGCCAGAGACTCCGTCAGTTCAACCATCATTTATGTTCTGAGGACGAGGCAAATGAAAAGCCTCCCATTTCTCTTGGGGATCCAGGCAGCTGTAGCTGGGCAGCATCATGGCAGCTGAGCTTTCAGAGAACAATGTTCCATTTTCTGTGAAAAGTCACCCTGTCAGGGTTCCTTCCCCACTCTGAACTCTAGGGCAGAGATGTGGGGAACCACATGAAAGACCCCCTACGCTTATTCTTAGTAGCTTAGGTGAAAAACTTCCTCAAGGTACAAACTTTGCCTTGTCCTGAACCCTATGCTGCCACCACCAAGCCTTTTAAACAAAGAACAGGGGAAGAGACCACCTGGAGATGTCTTCCCCCAGAATATCCCCCCATGACCTACACCCCCTTTCCGGGGGAGGCTTAAGCATAATATCCTAACCAATTGGTTACAAAACCATCAAAGACCCAAACGCCTGGATCTTGGAAGAATAGAAAAATCAGTCAGGTTCTGAAAAGAAGGGTTTTATTAAAAAAAGAAAGGTAAAAATCATCTCTCTAAAATCAGGATGGAAAATACTTTACAGGGTATTCAGATACAAAACACAGAGGATCCCCCTCTGGGCAAAACCATAAAGATACAAAAAAAAAAAAAAACAAAAAACCAAGAATAAACCTACCTCTTAACACGGGGAAAATTCATATAAAACAAAAGATAAACTCATCCGTCTTGCCTGGTTTACCTACACTGGTTGCAATATTGGAGACTTGGATTAGGATAGGCAGGAGAAGATGGATTTCTGTCTTACCTCTCTCAGTCCCAAGTGAGGACAACCACGTAAAGAAGGAGCACAAACAAAACCCTTCCCCCACCCCAAGATTTCAAAGTATCATGTCTCCTTATTGGTCCTTAGGGTCAGGTGCCAGCCAGGTTAGCTGAGCTTCTTAACCCTTTACAGGTAAGAGGATGCTGCTTCTGGCCAGGAGGGATTTTATAGTACTCTATAGAGAAAGGTGGTTACCCTTCCCTTTATATTTATGACACACCCCCAAAGAGGATGCAAAGGAAACATTTTAGTTTGGGTCAAAATGTTGTGTGTTTTCCAGCCCAGCTCCAGCTCCAGCTCAAAACATCAGCCTCTGTCACTTGTGCTATAGGACCATGCCACTAACTGGCAGTAGCCCTCCATCAGCCTCCCACACTGAGCAGCCCCTTAGGGTGACTATAATTCCCAAAGAGAAAACAGGAGACCCCCAGATGATCGCACGAAGCCTCCCACCCCCATGAGATGCTGTTGCCTATTGCTGTAACTCTGTAAGGGTCCCCTCAGGGTTTTAGGAGGCTGTTTCCTCCCCAACCGCTCTGCCTCATCCCTTGCAGGTGGCTGGCATCTCCACTCACCTCCCCCGAACATTCCTCCACTCTCCACTTCTTTGACAGAAGTGGGCATATCTCCTCTTTGCTGTTCCCAGCTGATCATGACATCAAGAGCAAAGAGGACAAATTCCTCCTTCCGGAAAAAAAAAAAGTCTCACCCAGGACTTAAAAAAGGGACTGTCCTGGCCAAAAAGATACATAATGAAACTATATGTATTGTCACCCTACCATGGATGATGGCCACACAAGTCCTATAATGGAGGGAGCCCCTGGAAAAGGCTTGTCTGAATCAAACCATCCATCAGAGGAACAGATTCAGAATATAAGAATGACCGTATGGATTCAGACGAATGGTCCATCTAGCCCAGTGTCCTGTCGTTTGACAATGGCCAGTGAAGATGTTTCAGAGGCAATTAACAGATCAGTGCAATTGTTGAGTGTTTCATCCTCAGTCGTCTGCTCCCATCCTCTGACAGTCAGTGGTTTACAGACAGCCAGAGCATGGGGTTTCGTCCTTCACTATCCTGGCTAATAGCCACTGATGAACCTCTCTCCCTTGATCTTACATGGACCCAGTTATGCATTTGGCCTAAACAACATCACCTAGCAATGAGTTCCACAGGCTGACTGTGCCTTGTGTGAAGAAATACTTCCTTTTGTTTCTTTTAAACCTGATGCTCATTAACTTCACGGGTGACCCCTGTGAAGGGGCAAATAGCTCTTCCTGAATCACTTCTTCCACATCAATCATGACTTTATAGACCTCTCTCATATCTCCTCTGAATCGTCTCTTTTCCAAGTTGAAAATTTCCAGGCGTTTCCTCTCCTCATATGGTAGCTGTTCCCTGCCCCTAAAGATTTTTGTCACCTTTGTCTGTACACTTTCAAGTCTAATATATCTTTTCTGAGATGGGGCGACCAGAACGACACAAAGTATTCAAGGTGTGGCCATACCACAGATTTAGATTTTCATATATTTCTGTCACCTTCGGGGAGGCGAGCCCGCCGGCCCCTCTCCTTCTGCATGAGGCACACGCTACCCTGCACCCGGAATGCCAAACCCCCCCATCCTGGAGATGTCCAGCACCTCCACAGCCCACGGGGATGGAGCCGCTCCTCCTCCCCAGCCGTGCCACTCCACCTCTCTTGAGACCTGAAGCCAACCTGGGGAAAAGCTTCTCATGTCCCAAAAAACCTGAGCTTGTTATTTTCACCTTGTAGGTTCCAGGGCAGCCGCGGAGACGATAGTGACACTGCCCGCATATTCATCACAGTAGTATCCTTGCGATACGTTTATGACGTAGTTCTGACATATCTTCTACAAAATATAGCCTGTGAGGTGTCTATGAAAAAGTTATGGTTTCCAGAATATGATGATCCAATTTGTGTGCATGTATCATTTTTATATCTAAACTTACGAATATAGACTATGTATCTATGTTCCAGACGTGGTTACACTGGCTTGACATCCACCAGGTAGAATGTTTCCATTGAAGACAGCTAGTTGTGAAGGGCCGTTTCAGGGTAGTGGGCCATTAGGGGATACAATAGGCCTTAAGAGAAGTTTTTCCCTCACCAGGTGAGCCTTCCTGACAATGTTCCAGACAGCCTATTTGTAATGCCTCGTATGACTCAGTCGGGCATGCAAGGGCATGTGAGATAAATGAAGTTTCTGTGTGTGGGGGGGGGGCGTAGCTCCCTTTTGGACTGGGAAATGCATCCTCCACCTTCCAGAAATTGCTACATAACCTTCTGGCTGGATGTGGGGAATTTACAGTCACCTACCTTGATGATGTGGCTATATTCTCAGATTCATGGGGAATCACAGATGCCTCCGAGCATGGTGTAGGAGGAGTTTAAAAGCCATAAGGACCACATCAACAATTCCATCCTGTCGTGTTTCTCAGCAAAAGAACTTTCTGAGAGGCAAAGCCACTGGTCATTCCCTGAAAAAAAAGATTACGCCATTGTGTATGCTCTGGAGAAGCTACGCCCATACATTTGGGGACTCCGCTTCCAACTGCAGAATGACAATGCTGCGCTGAAGTGGCTTTACACAGCCAGAGAGACGAACAAAAAACTTCTTTGGTGCAATTTAGCTAGTCAACACTTTGATGGTGAGATACAACACATTTCAAGAGCCGCTAACAAAGTGGCTGATGCACTCTCCTGGGAAGGTTTCCCAAAATCAGCCAGGTAAAAATGTCCTTGCATTTTAAGGCATTATACTCCTTCAAATGTAAAAATACTGTTTAGTTCTTCATGTATTTATTAGTAAAATTAGAGGTGCATATAATTTATTAACTCTCTTTCTTAAACCTCCAGTAAGAAATCCCAGCAGGTGTGGACCTGACCTGATCCAGGCTGGCCAGCACTTTCTGTGATTTGGGGGCATGAGATAAGTGAAGGTGTAGGGGGGGTAGCTCCCTTTTATGAACACCCAGACAGGCAGTTAACTATAAAATCCCTCTTGGTGTCTGTTCTCTGTTTGCTTTATCTGTAAAGGGGTAACAAGATAACAGGTAAAAGAAAAGGCGTGGGCACCTAAACAAAAGTGCCAATGGGAAGGCTAGAACTTTTCAAATTGGGAAAGAAACTTTCCCTTTGTCTGTTGGTCTCTGGAGAAGGAGACAGGGACCAGCAATGCTGTAAGCAGCAATGCTGTGTAAGTCTTGAACCACGTATAAAAATTCATCTTCCATACCTAGAAGAAATCATGGGACAGGGCATGGTTAAAGAGACATGATTAGGTTTTTTTCTTTGTTTTGGCTTTTGGAGCTCCTCTGTGCTAATCCCAGATGCTTTTGTTTGCTTGTAACCTTTAAACTGAACCCCCACGAAAGCTATTTTGGGTGCTTAATTTTTGGAATTGCTCTTTTCAAATCTAGCAAAAGCCTAAGTTCTGGATGTATTTTTCTTCCTCTTTGTTTTTAATAAAATTTCCCTTTTTTAAGAAGAGGATTGGATTTTTGGTGTGCTAAGAGGTTTGTGCACATGCTGTTTGATAAAGCTGGTGGCAACAGCTACTTTCCTTTGTTTTCTTTTCCAGTTCTTCCCCAGGGAATGGGGGGAGGACTTGTGGGTCCCCCACAGAGAGGAATTCCCAAGTGCTCCTTCCTGGGTCCAAGTTGTTTTATTTTGTTTTTGTTTTGTTTTTGTTTTTTTTGCATTTGGGTGGTGTCAGCAATTACCAAGCTACGGTCAGAGAAAAGTTGTAACCTTGGGAGTTTACTACAAGCCTGGAGTGGCCAGTATTATTTTTAGACTCCTTGTGGGCCCCCACCTTCTGCACTCGGAGTGACAGAGTGGGGATTCAGCCTTGACAGCATGTGACCAGACCACATGACACCGACTCCATTGTGGTTACCTGTATTTTTCCACTATCTAAGCTGGGAAAAAACACTGTCTCTTAGCTCACTCCCTACACAAGGGAACTCCTGCAAACACCTGAGGAACAAAGACTGAACGGGGGGAAGTGCCAGTGGTGGATATAGGCCTGGACAGGCTCAGCCTCCCTGGTGCTGCTGTGGCCACTCGCTGCCAGTTGCAGGGTTCGCACAGGGAACTATTTATTCTTATGTGCCAAGCAGGTTCCAGGGTAGCTGAGGAGGCAATATGTGCTACTCAGCTTCTTCAGGAATCTCGCTGCACTCCATGGAGATTACTGATGAAACCAGGAAGCTGAGAAACACAGAGCGCTGTGACAGGTTGTCACCCCCAGGGGGCAGTCTCGGTGCTGTGGGAACCCCTGTGCCGCTCATCCCTCCAGCATGGCTGTCCAATCGTACACTGGTTTGCTCGTGACAAAGACAGCCTCTTCAAGCCCTGTTATCACCCAACACAGCGGAAGGTGATGCCACACACCCAACTGAGCGGCCTGAGTGCTTTAGTGAGCCACTCAAGGACAGGCTGGAGACAACAGACAATTTCCCAACTCCCCAGCCTTTGCTTCCTTACTGGAGTATAAACCCCAAATTATACCATTTTGCATTGCACAGGAGTACAACACAAGCTCATTCATCTAGGTGGCTTTCCCCTTGATGTGGGAAGGATATACGACAGCCTTTGTACACAGAGCTGGGATTTTCCCCAGACACTTTACTCAAAACACGCTGGTAAAGATAAAGCATAAAATAGTTTTATTACCTAGAAAAAGATGGATATTAAATGGATAGAAACCAGATTAAAGCACAATATCTAGCATGTAAACAACAAATGAAAACACACAAAATAAATTGGATATGAATGAACAATTTCTCACCCTGGGTGATGAAACAAGCAGTCCATCAAATTTTCAAACGCAAGCTAGAAATCCTTTTAGCTTGGGATCAGCACTTCCCCATGTTCAGAAATTGTTCCTCAGCTGTTTCCAGGAGTTCTCTTGTGTGGGGAGTGAGGCCAAGACATGGTGTCACTCCCCGTGTTATATAGCAGAAAAATACACCTACCAAAATGGAGTGAACTACATTTGAAATACAGATACATAGTCAATATTTATAATTTCAGATGCAAAAATGATACAAGCACACAAATAGGACCATCATATTCTCCACATCACAGCTTTCCATACTAAACAACCAAGAATCTTTTTTCTACAAGACACACATAACTACATCATAGTCATACCACAATCATAGCACTAAGATCAATATTGGGGGCATATAAAAAGCTCAGGTTCTTTGGGAAGAGACATGCTTTTCCCATTGGCTGGCTTGGGGTCTCAGGAGAGTGAGCTCGGCATGGCTGGCAGTGCTCCAGCCGTCCCAGGGCTCCTCCAACTTTGGGGCTGGGGTGGGAGGATCATTGGTTCAGCCATGCGGTGTGTGGAAGCTCTGGGCTGCTCTGGGAGAGGGGGCCTTGCTACTCTGGCTCTGGCTGTGGTGGTGGGGCAAAAGGAGTGGTGAATTATAGTGGACTGCCCATCCCCAGTTGGGCAGGACAGTCCCAAAATTCAGAGTTCAAGTCCCGCTGTGGGCTGAATGACTTTAAAAGAGCATTTGTCCTGAATTACCTGCCATGCCGATCCACGCCTGCCCAAGCCTCATGGGCAGCGCCACCCTTTTCACAGTTCGGGGGAGGAGGAGGTCCTTAGCTCCCCCTCCACCCGCTATGAGGCCACGCCCCAAGTTAGGGGGTAGGTGGAGGGTCTGGGGGTCCCCAGAGCAGCACTTGCTCCCTGGGCTCCTCTTACCATGGCCTGTCTGTGATGTCCAGCCTAGTCAGTGGGTGAGGCTTGGGGAAAGAGGAGGACCAGGAGGTGGGAGTTCAGGGGGAAGAAGATGGCCGGGGTGAGGCCATGTAGGGTGCACGGCTCCTGCCTGTGTCCTGCTTTTGGCTTTCGAGAAGGTGCTCACCCTACACTGAATGGGCTGGGCTGAGGCAGGAGATCGCCGTGACTCTGTTGGAGACCTGAGGCCTGTTTCTACCCCTCTGCATTGCTGGGGCAGCACAAACAGAGGGGAGGAGTCCTAGGAAATATGCTTCTGTGTGCAGAGCCAATAATAAGGGGTGGGGGCTCTTACCTGAATGGCTTCTCATGGGGCTCCAGTGTTAATCATGTCTCTGACATGACTCAGTCTCAAGAACCTGGGTGAGGGCATGGGGGAAGGGTGCGGGACTGTGTCCCTTGAATAGCCCCTGTCCACAGCTGTGGAATGGATCATGAAGCTCCCAGAGCGCTCAGGAAGGACGAGGACTGTGACTGCAGAAGAGCGCTGCAAGACCTCAGCAAGTTTGCAGATGACACTAAACTGGGAGGAAAGGTAGATATGCTGGAGGCTAAGGATAGGATACAGAGGGCCCTGGACAAATTAGAGGACTGGGCCAAAAGAAATCTGATGAGGTTCAACAAGGACCAATGCAGAGTCCTGCACTTAGGATGGAAAAATCCCATGCACCGCTACAGGCTAGGGACTGAATGGCTCGGCAGCAGTTCTGCAAAAAAGGACCAAGGGGTTACAGTGGATGAGAAGCTGGAGATGAGTCAACAGTGTGCCCTTGTTGCCAAGAAGGCCAATGGCACACTTCCTTTGAAGTTTTTAAGGTCAGGCTTGACAAAGCCCAGGCTGGGATGATTTAGTTGGGAATTGTTCCTGGTTTGAGCAGGGTGTTGGACTAGATGACCTCCTGAGGTCCCTATCAACCCTGATATTCTATGATTCTATGATTCTATGATTTGGATAGTGTGTCAGGCCAGGTGAAATGGGAAACAACCTCCACACCCCTTTTCTTGATTCACTGTATTGACCGGAATTCTGAGGTTGGAACAGCCACCGATATGGCGCTTTATGGGCCAAGATCTCCCGAGTCCCCTGGCTCTCCAGGAGCACAGTCACTTCGTATATGCTGCTGCCCGCCTTGGTCTCCTTCCCCCAGTGCCGTGTCCTCTCTGACCAGCGAGTTGGAACAGCCCCATTTCCACTGCTCCGTGTCTTACACCCCATCTGAACCTCTCTCTAAAGAGTGGAAATCAGTAGCTCTTCTACGCCTGGTCTACACTGTGGGGTGGGGGGGGGCGGAATCGATCTAAAATATGCGACTTTAGCTACGAGTATAGCATAGCTGAAGTTGACGTATCTTAGATGGACTTAGAATCACTTTCTCCATGGCCTCACGGCATTGGATCAACGGCCGCAGCCCCCCTGTTGACTCCGCTTCCACCTCTTGCCCTGGTGGAGTTCCGGAGTCGACAGCAGAGCAATCGGAGATCGTGTAGACATGGCCCTAGGCTCACACGTAAGGTTCCAGGATTGAATAGGTGGCCACGGCCTGTTTTTCTTAACTCCTGTGTCACTGGATGATGAACTGACTATTCATTTGACAAACACCCTAATTATCCTTGCACGAAGATGTTTCCTTTTCATGCTGTACACTACTGGATTAATCAGGGGCGGGCCCAGCAAGTAGATATAGCCCAGGAGAATTTGAAGCAAGGGAGAAGAGCTCTTCCAGAATCTGTGTATGACAGTCAGGCTGAACTCTGGCATGTAGAAGACCAGGACGGCGCAGAGGTGGGAGACGCAGGTGTTCAAGGCCCTGAGGCACTCCATGTGGGATGCGATACTCAGCACTGCTTTGAGGATCATCACATAAGAGAGGAAGATGAGCAGCGAGTCCAACCACAGCGTTATGAGTGTTACAAACAAGCCATGGATATTATTGAATGTGATGTCCGCACATGCCAACTTCATGACGTCCTGGTACAGGCAGTAGGAATGGGAGAGGACGTTGGCTCGACAGTATTGGAACCGTTTCAGGAGTAAGGGGAATGGTAATTCTATGGCCACACCTCTTAGCACAACCACCAACCCCATCTTGGTTATTCTCGGCAGGGTTAAGATGGAAGCATATCTCAGTGGGTTACAGATAGCAATGAAGCGATCAAAGGCCATCATCAAAAGCATGGCGGATTCAAGTGTTGCAAGAAAGTGGATAAAGAACATCTGGGTAAAACAAGCATTGAGGCTGATTTCCCTAGAGTTAAACAAGTATATACCCATTGTCGTCGGTATGGTGGTTATCGATAAACCAAGGTCTGTGAAGGCCAACATGGAAAGGAAAATGTACATGGGCTCATGGAGGCTTGGATCTGTTTTTATAGCAAACAGAATGAGTGAATTTCCTACTATTGAAGTAACATACACTAAGCAGAAGGGGATAGAGATCCAGAGATGGACGTCTTCCTTCCCAGGTATCCCGGTGAGAAAGAAAACAGCAGGGTTGAATTTAGTTTCATTGATAGCTGACATAATGGACTGAGAAGGTCCGATGAGTTTTAAACTTTTCTTCCTGGAAGGAAAAAGCACAGGAGACTAGATGATATTTATTGAGACATCATTCTGCTCTGAGTGGAATTCTAGAGACTCCCTGGAGTTCAAGGAAGATCAGCAAAAACATAGTTTTGGATTTTCAGCACCAATAGTAACCCATATAAACACCCTGCCCCTCTTTGCATTCTTCTAAGCATCTGGCCCCATTGAGATCTTGTGGCTCAGAGTTCCGCAGCCTATTGGAGCACTGTGTGCTTTTGCAGTTGTGACCTTCCCACAGACACCCTTTTTGGCCCTGCCCTTCTGAGTGTGGCACTTTATCCTATCCGGAGAGTCCAAATTATGCCACTACCTCTTTGGAGCACAGGAGATCATTTTTCGCGCCATTTTCTGAATTCAATAACATTGACTGTAACGGCATGACTCCAGATTTACATGTGTCAATTCAATTAGAAGAGGACTCCATTAACTTTCCCTTGCCAAATGCTCCCAGTGATATACTCTGACCCCCCAAAATCCCTCCAAGAGAAGCTGAAGTGATTTTCCTAGCCAATGTTGACTGAATGCAGAGAGTTCAATTGTCCTATAGACTTCCCTTCATCCTCACAGGATCTGCATCCTGTATTTGGCAAATGAGAAGCTTGACAGAAAAGACAGAGAGTTATTTCAGCTGGGCGGGGTGGGGTTGCTGTTACAAAAGGGTGAATAGTGCAAACACTAAGTTTGCACTAATATCCAGCTGAGTGTGCAAGTTACCTCAGCCAAGCTTGTGTAACAGGTGATGTGTGTAAATCACATTCAAACCACTATTACTCTCCCCTTTCATGCACCTCAGATCTACTCTTTGCTGAAACACGGACCAGCGGTTCTGTTCTCCAGGACCTTTTGGAAGGTCTTTCACAAGTATTACAAAGTGGTGGAGTGCACGGATTCACAATCGAGCCAGAGAATAAAATGGTTAAAAATGCATTTGCTCATTAAATTTCCAGGACAAAATAAACCTGGCATGATTGGGGAACTAGTAACTCTTATTCCCTGGGGTCTCTTCTTTCGCAGCCCAGAGCATTATCGGGCCCAGAGCACACGGCATCTACAGAAAGAGGAGCTCTTTGGAAATCCTGACATGGAGCATCAGGGTTTTAAAACACTCTGGGCTCGCTTTGAATGTCAGATTTCTGTGTAGCTGAAATTATTCACTGTGCAGCATGGGTAGATGTAGGGGAGGAGTTCCCAAATGACCTAGCGCTGCCTTCCCTCCAGCCCCATCACTGAGTCCTCTGCTGCTTCGGACAATATCTGCCAATGGAAACACGTTGCAGCCTTTCCCCTTTACTTCACATTTTAAAGATAGCCAAACCTGCCAACATACCCAATTCCTGCTGGAAGGGGAGCTGCTGACACCAGAGGTCTTCACCCTGTAGCACAAGGAGTCACCGGACAGGTTGCGTGGGCAGCAGGCTGCAGGCAGTATCTGTTCAGACAGGGAGGGAACTGTCTTTATGAAGCAGGTTAGCACATTCCCTTGGGGCCTACTTGGCCATCAGGGAACCTTAGCTGCTCGGCTTAGTTTGCACCAGGTTTCATCCCAGTGACAGCCAATGGCAAACTGCAGGAGGCCAAATCACAGGGGATTCGCGGTGATGCTAGTCAACTGGACTGCAGTGCCAAGCCCTGCTGCAGGCTCTATTCCTGGGATCCGGGTTTGTCGTCACGGTTCGTATGGTTCCGATTAGTCACATGGCTACCTCGGGGGCGGCCACCTGGTAACAATGTTACAGCTGTGATCTTGCTGAAATAAAATTAATAAATAAGTAAATTAACAATGAAAATATTATTAATATAGGACCAGATTTCTCCCCAGCAGCCCCCTGTCCTGCATTACAAACCCAGGGTGCAGACCAGGGAAGGGAGATTCCACAAGGCTCCCTACATGGAATTTCCCTCGGATCGTTCCAGGAAGGGGTCCCTTCATCAGTTCAACCATCATTTATGTTCTGAGGACGAGGCAGATGAAAAGCCTCCCATTTCTTTTGGGGATCCAGGCAGGTGCAGCTGGGTAACATCATGGCAGCTGAGCTTTCAGAGAACAATGTTCCATTTTCTATGAAAAGTCACCCTGTCAGGGTTCCTTCCCCACTCTGAACCCTAGGGTACAGATGTGGGGAACCGCATGAAAGAACCCCTAAGCTTAAAAACTTCCCTAAGGTACAAACTTTGCCTTCTCCTTGAACCCTATGCTGCCACCACCAAGCATTTTAAACAAAGAACAGGGGAAGAGACGACACGGAGACGTCTTCCCCCAAAATATCCCCGCAAGTCCTACACCCCCTTTCCTGGGGAGGCTTAAGAATAATATCCTAACCAATTGGTTACAAAACCATCAAAGACCCAAACTCCTAGATCTTGGAACAATGGAAAAATCAGTCAGGTTCTGAAAAGAAGGGTTTTATTAAAAAAAGAAAGGTAAAAATCATCTCTCTAAAATCAGGATGGAAAATACTTTACAGGGTATTCAGATACAAAACAGAGAGGATCCCCCTCTGGGCAAAACCTTAAAGTTACAGAAAACAGGAATAAACCTCCCTCTTAAGACAGGGAAAATTCACATAAAACAACACATAAACTCATCCGTCTTGCCTGGCTTACCTACACTGGTTGCAATATTGGAGACTTGGATTAGGATAGGCAGGAGAAGATGGATTTCTGTCTTACCTTTCTCAGTCCCAAGAGAGGACAACCACGTAAACAATGAGCACAAACAAAACCCTTCCAGCACCCCAAGATTTCAAAGTATCATGTCTCCTTACTGGTCCTTTGGGTCAGGTGCCAGCCAGGTTAGCTGAGCTTCTTAATCCTTTACAGGTAACAGGATGTTGCTTCTGTCCAGGAGGGATTTTATAGCACTCCATACAGAAAGGTGGTTACCCTTCCCTTTATATTTATGACACACCCCCAAAAAGGATGCAAAGGAAACATTTTAGTTTGGGTCAAAATGTTGTGTGTTTTCCAGCCCAGCTCCAGCTACTAGCTGTCAGTAGCCCTCTACCAGCGTCCCACACTGAGCAGCCCCTTAGGGTGACTATAATTCCCAAAGAGAAAACAGGAGACCCCCAGATGATCGCATTAAGGCTCCCACCCCCATGAGATGCTGTTGCCTATTGCTGTAACTCTGTAAGGGCCCCCTCAGGGTTTCAGGAGGCTGTTTTCTCCCCCACAGCTCTGCCTCATCCCTTGCAGGTGGCTGGCATCTCCACTCACCTCCCCCGAACATTCCTCCACTCTCCACTTCCCCACTTCTTTGACAGAAGTGGGCATACGTCCTCTTTGCTGTTCCCAGCTGATCAAGACAGCAAGAGCAAAGAGGACAAATTCCTCCTTCCGGAAAAATAAAAGCCTGACACATTACTTAAAAAAGGGACTGTCTTGGCCAAAAAGATACATAATGAAACTATATGTATTGTCACCCTACCATGGACGATGGCCACACAAGTCCTATAATGGAGGGAGCCCCTGGAAAAGGCTTGTCTGAATCAAACCATCCATCAGAGGAACAGATTCAGAATATAAGAATGACCGTATGGATTGAGACCAATGGTCCATCTAGCCCAGTGTCCTGTCCTTTGACGATGGCCAGTGAAGATGCTTCAGAGGCAATTAACAGATCAGCGCAATTGTTGAGTGTTTCATCCTCCGTCATCTGCTCCCATCCTCTGACAGTCAGTGGTTTATAGACAGCCAGTGCATGGGGTTTCGTTCCTCACTATCCTGGCTAATAGCCACTGATGAATCTCTCTCCCTTGATCTTACCTGGACCCAGTTATGCATTTGGCCTTCACAACGTCACCTAGCAATGAGTTCCACAGGCTGACTGTGCCTTGTGTGAAGAAATACTTCCTTTTGTTTCTTTTAAACCTGATGCTCATTAACTTCATGTGTGACCTCTGTGAAGGGGCAAATAGCTCTTCCTGAATAACTTCCTCCACATCAATCATGACTTTACAGACCTCTGTCATATGCCCTCTGAGTCGTCTCTTTTCCAAGTTGAAAATTCCCAGGCTTTTCCTCTCCTCATATGGAAGCTGTTCCCTGCCCCTAAAGATTTTTGTCACCTTTGTCTGTACACTTTCCAAGTCTAATATATCTTTTCTGAGATTGGGCGACCAGAACGACACAAAGTATTCAAGGTGTGGGCATACCACAGATATAGAGATTCGTATATTTCTGTTACTCTTGAGGGAGGCGAGCCCACCGGCCCCTCTCCTTCTGCACAAGTCACACCCTACCCTGCACCCGGAATGCCAAGCCCCCACATCCTGGAGATGCCCAGAGCCTCTACAGCCCACGGGGATGGAGCCGCCCCCGCCGAGCCATGCCACTCCACCTCTCTTGAGACCTGAAGCCAACCTGGGGAAAAGCTTCTCTCGTCCCAAAAACCCTGAGCTTGTTATTTTAACCTTGTAGGTTCCAGGGCAGCCGAGGAGACGGTTGTGACACTGCCCGCATATTCATCACAGTAGTTTCCTTGCAATATGTTTATGACGTAGTTCTGACATATCTTCTACAAAATATAGCCTGTGAGGTGTCTAAGAAAAAGTTATGGTTTCCAGAATATGATGATCCTACTTGTGTGCATGTATCATTTTTATATCTGAACTTATGAATATAGACTATGTATCTATGTTCCAGATGTGGTTACACTGGCTTGACAACCACCAGGTAGAATGTTTCCATTGAAGACAGCTAGCTGTGAAGGGCCGGTTCAGGGTAGTGGGCCATTAGGGGAAACAATAGGCCTTAAGAGAAGTTTATCCCTCACCAGGTGAGCCTTCCTGAGAATGTTCCAGACAGCCTATTAGTAATGGCTCCTATGACTCAGTCGGGCATGCAAGGGCATGTGGGATAAATGAAGTTTCTGTGTGGGGGGATAGCTCCGTTTCAGAATGTGAAATGCATCCTCCACCTTCTAGTAATTGCTACATAACCTTCTGGCTGGATTTGGGGAATTTGCAGTCACCTACCTTGATGATGTGGCTATATTCTCACATTCATGGGGAATCACAGATGCCTCTGAGCATGGTGTAGGCGGAGTTTAAATGCAATAAGGACCACATCAGCAATTCCATCCTGTCGTGTTTCTCAGCAAAAGAACTTTCTGAGAGGCAAAGCCACTGGTCTCTCTTCGAAAAAGAAGATTACGCCATTGTGTATGTTCTGGAGAAGCTACGCCCATACATTTGGGGACTGCGCTTCCAACTGCAGACTGACCATGCTGCGCTGAAGTGGCTTCACACAGTCAGAGAGACGAACAAAAAACATCTTTGCTGCTGTTTAGCTAGTCAACGCTTTGATGTTGAGATACAACACATTTCAAGAGCCGCTAACAAAGTGGCTGATGCACTCTCACGGGAAGGTTTCCCAGATTCAGCCGGGTAAAAATGTCCGTGCATTCTAAGGCATTGTAGTCCTTCAAATGTAAAAGTACTGTTTAGTTCTTCATGTAATTATTAGTAAAATTAGCTGTGCATGTCATTTATTAACTCTCTTTCCTAAACTTCCAGGAAGAAATCCCAGCTGGCGTAGACCCGACCTGAACCAGGCTGGCCAGCACTTTCTGTGATTTGGGGGGCATGAGATAAGTGAAGGTGTAGGGAGGGTAGCTCCCTTTTATGAACACCCAGACAGGCAGTTAGCTGTAAAATCCCTCTTGGTGTCTGTTCTCTCTTTGCTTTACCTGTAAAGGGTGAACAAGCCCACAGGTAAAACAAAAGGAGTGGGCACCTAACCAAAAGAGCCAATGGGAAGGCTAGAACTTTTCAAATTGGGAAAGAAACTTTCCCTTTGTCTGTTGGTCTCTGAAGAAGGAGACAGGGACCAGCAATGCTTTAAGCAGCAATGCTGTGTAAAGCTTGAACCAGGTATAAAAATTCATCTTCCGTACCTAGAAGAAATCATGGGACAGGGCATGGTTAAAGAGACATGATTAGGTTTATTTCTTTTTTTTGGCTTTTGGATCTCCTCTGTGCTAACCCCAGATGCTTTTGTTTGCTTGTAACCTTTAAGCTGAACCCCCACAAAAGCTATTTTGGGTGCTTAATTATTGGAATTGCTCTTTTCAAATCTAGCAAAAGCCTAAGTTCTGGATGTATTTTTCTTCCTCTTTGTTTTTAATAAAATTTCCCTTTTTTAAGAAGAGGACAGGATTTTTGGTGTTCTAAGAGGTTTGTGCACATGCTGTTTGATTAGCTGGTGGCAACAGCTACTTTCCTGTGTTTTCTTTTCCAGTTCTTCCCCGGGGAACGGGGGGGAGGACTTTTGCATCCCCCACAGAGAGGAATTCCCAAGTGCTCCTTCCTGGATCCAAGTTGTTTTATTTTATTTTATTTTATTTTATTTTTTTTTGCATTTGGGTGGTGTCAGCAATTACCAAGCCACGGTCAGAGAAAAGCTGTAACCTTGGGAGTTTACTACAAGCCTGGAGTGGCCAGTATTATTTTTTAGGCTCCTTGTGGGCCCCCACCTTCTGCACTCGGAGTGACAGAGTGGGGATTCAGCCTTGACAGCATGTGACCAGACCACATGGAACTTAACACCATTGTGGTTACCTGTATTTTTCCACTATCTAAGCTGGATGGAATAACACTATCTCTTGGCCTCACTAAGTGCCAGTGGTGGACATAGGTCTGGACAGGCTCAGCCTCCCTGGTGCTGCTGTGGCCACTCGCTGCCAGTTGCAGGGTTCGCACAGGGACCTTTTTACTCTTATGTGCCAAGCAGGTTCCAGGGTAGCTGAGGAGGCAATATGTGCTACTCAGCTTCTTCAGGAATCTCGCTGCACTCCATGGAGATTACTGATGAAACCAGGAAGCTGAGAAACACAGAGCGCTGTGACAGGTTGTCACCCCCAGGGGGCAGTCTCGGTGCTGTGGGAACCCCTGTGTCGCTCATCCCTCCAGCATGGCTGGCCAATCGTACACTGCTTTGCTGGTGACAAAGACAGCCTCTTCAAGCCCTGTTATCACCCAACACAACGGTAGGTGGTGCCACACACCCAACTGAGCGGCCTGAGTGCTTTAGTGAGCCACTCAAGGACAGGCTGGAGACAACAGACAATTTCCCAACTCCCCAGCCTTTGCTCCCTTACTGGAGTATAAACCCAAAATTATACCATTTTGCATTGCACAGGAGTACAACACTAGCTCATTAATCTAGGTGACTTTCCCCTTGATGTGGGAAGGATATACGACAGCCTTTGTACACAGAGCTGGGATTTTCCCCAGACATTCTACTCAAAACACGCTGGTAAAGATATAGAATAAAATAGTTTTATTACCCACAAAAAGATGGATTTTAAATGGATAGAAACCCAATTAAAACACATTATCTAGCATGTTTCAGAGTAACAGCCGTGTTAGTCTGTATTTGCAAAAAGAAAAGGAGTCCTTGTGGCACCTTAGAGACTAACCAATTTATTTGAGCATGAGCTTTCGTGAGCTACAGCTCACTTCATCAGATGCATACCGTGGAAACTGCAGCAGACTTTATATATACACAGAGAATATGAAACAATACCTCCTCCCACCCAGGACAGTGGGGTGGGAGGAGGTATTGTTTCATATTCTCTGTGTATATATAAAGTCTGCTGCAGTTTCCACGGTATGCATCTGATGAAGTGAGCTGTAGCTCACGAAAGCTCATGCTCAAATAAATTGGTTAGTCTCTAAGGTGCCACAAGGACTCATTATCTAGCATATAAACAAAAATGGAAACTAAGCGTAACACGCAAAATAAATTGGATATGAATGAACAATTTCTCACCCTGGGTGATGGGACAAGCAGTCCATCAAATTTTCAAACACAAGCTAGAAATCCTTTTAGCTTGAGATCAGAACTTCCCCCTGTTCAGACATTGTTCCTCAGCTGTTTCCAGGAGTTCTCTTGTGTGGGGAGTGAGGCCAAGACATGGTGTCACTCCCCGTGTTATATAGCAGAAAAATACACCTACCAAAATGGAGTGAACTACATTTGAAATACAGATACATAGTCAATATTCATAATTTCAGATGCAAAAATGATACAAGCACACAAATAGGACCATCATATTCTCCACATCACAGCTTTCCACAGTAAACACCCAAGAATCTTTTTTTCTACAAGACACACATAACTAGATCATAGTCATACCACAATTATAGCACTAAGATCAATATCGGGGGCATATAAAAAGCTCAGGTTCTTTGGGAAGAGACATGCTTTTCCCATGGGCTGGCTTGGGGTCTCAGGAGAGTGAGCTTGGCATGGCTGGCAGTGCTCCAGCCGTCCCAGGGCTCCTCCAACATTGGGGGTGGGGTGGGGGGATCATTGGTTCAGCCATGCGGTGTGTGGAAGCTCTGGGCTGCTCTGGGAGAGGGGGGCTCGCTATTCTGGCTCTGGCTGTGGTGGTGGGGCAAAAGGAGTGGTGAATTAGAGTGTACTGCCCATCCCCAGTTGGGCAGGAGAGTCCCGAAATTCAGAGTTCAAGTCCCGCTGTGGGCTGAATGACTTTAAAAGAGCATTTGTCCTGAATTACCTGCCATGCCGATCCACGCCTGCCCAAGCCTCATAGGCAGCGCCACCCTTTTCACAGTTCGGGGAAGGAGGAGGTCCTTAGCTCCCCCTCCACCTGCTATGAGGCCACGCCCCAAGTTAGGGGGCAGGTGGAGGGTCTGGGGTTCCCCAGAGCAGCATTTGCTCCCTGGGCTCCTCTTACCATGGCCTGTCTGTGATGTCCAGCCTAGTCAGTGGGTGAGGTTTGGGGAAAGAGGAGGACCAGGAGGTGGGAGTTCAGGGGGAAGAAGAGGGCCAGGGGTGAGGCCATGTAGGGTTCAGGGCTCCTGCCTGTGTCCTGCTTTTGGCTTTCGAGAAGGTGCTCAGCCTACACTGAATGGGCTGGTCTGAGACAGGAGATCGCCGTGACTCTGTTGGAGACCTGAGGCCTGTTTCTACCCCTTTGCATTGCTGGGGCAGCACAAACAGAGGGGAGGAGTCCTAGAAAATATTCTTCTGTGTGCAGAGCCATCAATAAGGGGTGGGGGATGTTACCTGAAGTGCTTCTCCTGGAGCTCCAGTGTTAATCATGTCTCTGACATGACTCAGTCTCAAGCACCTGGGTAAGGGCATCGGGGAAGGGTGCGGGACTGTGTCCCTTGAATAGCCTCTGTCCACAGCTGGTGCATGGATCATGCAGCATCCAGAGCGCTCAGGAAGGACGGGAACTGTGACTGCAGAAGAGCTCTGCAAGACCTCAGCAAGTTTGCAGAAGACACTAAACTTGGAGGAGAAGTAGATACGCTGGAGGCTAGGGATAGGATACAGAGGGCCCTGGACAAATTAGAGGATGGGGCCAAAAGAAATCTGATGAGGTTCAACAAGGACAAATGCAGAGTCCTACACTTAGCACTGAAGAATCCCATGCACCACTACAGACTAGGGACCGAATGGCTCGACAGCAGTTCTGCAGAAAAGGACCTTGGGGTTACAGTGGATGGGAAGCTGGATATGAGTCAACAGTGTGCCCTTGTAGCCAAGAAGGCCAATGACATTTTGGGATGTATATGTAGGGGCAATGCCAGCACATCGAGGGACATGATCATTCCCCTCTATTCGACATTGGTGAGGCATCATTTGGAGACCTGTGTCCAGTTTTGGGTCCCACACTATAAGAAGGATGTGGAAAAATTGGAAAGAGTCCAGCGGAGGGCAACAAAAATTATTCGGGGACTGGAACACATGATTTATGAGAAGAGGCTGAGGGAACTAGGATTGTTTAATCCATGGAAGAGAAGAATGACGGGGGATTTGATAGATGATTTCAACTACCTGAAAGGGGGTTCCAAAGAGGATGGATCTAGACTGTTCTCAGTGGTAGCAGATGACAGAACAAGGAGGAATGGTCTCAAGTTGCAGTGTGGGAGGTTTAGGTTGGATATTAGGAAAAACATTTTCACTAAGTCGGTGGTGAAACACTGGAATGCGTTCCCTAGGGAGGCGGTGGAATCTCCTTCCTTTGAAGTTTTTAAGGTCAGGCTTGACAAAGCCCTGGCTGGGATGATTTAGATGGGTATTGGTCCTGTTTTGAGCAGGGGGTTGGACTAGATGAACTCCTGAGGTCCCTTCCAACCCTGACATTCTATGATTCTATGATTTGGATAGTGTGTCAGGCCAGGTGAAAATGGAAACAACCTCCACACCCCTTCCCTTGATTCACTGTATTGACCGGAATTCTGAGGTTGGAATAGCCACCGATACGGCTCTTCATGGACCAACATCTCACCAGTCCCCTGGCTCTCCACGAGCACAGTCAGTTTGTAAATGCTGCTGCCTTCCTTGGTCTCCTTCCCCCAGTGCCGTGTCGTCTCTGACCAGCGAGTGGGATCAGTCCCACATCCATTGCTCCGTGTCTTACACCCCATCTGAACTTCTCTCTAAGGAGTGGAAATCGGTAGCTCTTCTTGGCCTGGTCTATACTGGCGGGGGTGGAATCGATCAAAGATACGCAACTTTAGCTACGAGAATAGCATAACTGAAGTTGACGTATCTTAGATCAACTTAGAATCACTTACTTCGCGTCCTCGTGGTGTTGGATCGATGGCCGCCGCTCCCCTGTTGACTCCACTTCCGCCTCTGGCCCTGGTGGAGTTCCGGAGTCGACTGCAGAGCAATCGGAGATCGTGTAGACTTGGCCCTAGACTCGCACGTAAGGGTCCAGGATTGAATAGGTGGCCACGGCGTGTTTTCCTTTACTCCTGTGTCACTGGATGATGAACTGATTATTCATTTGACAAACACCCTATTTATCCTTGCACGAAGGTGTTTGCTTTTCACGCTGTACACTATTGGATTAATCAGGGGCGGGCCCAGCAAGTAGATGTAGCCCAGGAGAATTTGAAGCAAGGGAGAAGAGCTCTTCCAGAATCTGTGTATGACAGTCAGGCTGAACCCTGGCATGTAGAAGACCAGGACGGCGCATAGGTGGGAGACGCAGGTGTTCAAGGCCCTGAGGCACTCCATGTGGGATGCGATACTCAGCACTGCTTTGAGGATCATCACATAAGAGAGGAAGATGAGCAGTGAGTCCAACCACAGTGTCATGAGTGTAACAAACAAGCCATAGATGTTATTGACTCTGATGTCCGCACATGCCAACTTCATGACGTCCTGGTGCAGGCAGTAAGAATGGGAGAGGACGTTGGCTCGACAGTATTGGAACCGTTTCAGGAGTAAGGGGAATGGTAATGTTACGGCCACACCTCTTAGCACAAACACCGACCACATCTTGGCTAATCTCGGCAGGGTTAAGATGGAAGCATATCTCAGTGGGTTACAGATTGCAATGAAGCGGTCAAAGGCCATCATCAAAAGCATGGCGGATTCAATTATTGCAAGAGAGTGGATAAAGAACATCTGGGTAAAGCAAGCATTGAGGCTGATTTCCCTAGAGTTAAACAAGTATATACCCAGTATCGTCGGTATGGTGGTTATCGATAAACCAAGGTCTGTGACGGCCAGCATGGAAAGTAAAATGTACATGGGCTCATGGAGGCTTGGATCTGTTTTTATAGCATACAGAATGAGTGAATTTCCTACTATTGAAGTAATATACACTAAGCAGAAGGGGATAGAGATCCAGAGATCGAAGTCTTCCTTCCCAGGTATCCCGGTGAGAAAGAAAACTGCAGGGTTGAATTTGGTTTTATTGACAGCTGACATAATGGACTGAGACGGTCCGATGAGTTTTAAACTTTTCTTCCTGGAAGGAAAAAGCACAGGAGACTAGATGATATTTATTGAGACATCATTCTGCTCTGAGTGGAATTCTAGAGACTCCCTGGAGTTCAAGGAAGATAAGCAAAAACACAGTTTTGAATTTTCAGCACCAATAGTAACCCATATAAACACCCTGCCCCTCTTTGCATTCTTCTAAGCAACTGGCCCCATTGAGATCTTGTGGCTCACAGTGCCACAGCCTATTTGAGCACTGTGTGATTTGCAATTGTGACCTTCCCACAGACACCCTTTTTGGCCCTGCCCTTCTGAGTGTGGCCCATTGTATCATAACATGTGTGTAAACACATGGCAAGTGCACGGTGAAAATGGTCATAGTATTTATCTATCCTGCACTGAAGCTATTTATGTGTTTCATTGCCTCATTATGTATATTTTATTTACTTTATCCTATCCGGAGATTCCAAATTATGCCACTACCTCTTTGGAGCACAGGAGATCATTTTTAGCACCATTTTCTGAATTCAGTAACATTAACTGTAACGTCATCACTCCAGATTTACATGTGTCAATTCAATTAGAAGAGGACTCCATTAACTTTCCCTTGCCAAATGCTCCCAGTAATACACTCTGACCCCCAAGAGAAGCTGAAGTGATTTTCCTAGCCAACGTTGACTGAATGCAGAGAGTTCAATTGTCCTACAGACTTCCCTTCATTCTCACAGGATCTGCATCCTGTATTTGGCAAATGAGAAGCTTGACAGAAAAGACAGAGAGTTATTTCAGCTGGGGTGGTGTTGGTGTTACAAAAGGGTGAATAGTGCAAACACTAAGTTTGCACTAATATCCAGCTGAGGGTGCAAGTTACTTCAGCCATGCTCGTGTAACAGGTGATGTGTGTACATTACATTGAAACCACTATTACACTCCCCTTTCATGCACCTCAGATATGCTCTTTGCTGAAACACGGACCAGCGGTTCTGTTCTCCAGGACCTTTTGGAAGGTCTTTCACAGGTATTACAAAGTGGTTGAGTGCACGGCCCTGAATTCTTGCATTCACAATCAAGCCAGAGAATAAAATGGTTGAAAATGCATTTGCTAATTAAATTTCCAGGACAAAATAAACCTGGCGTGATTGGGGAACTAGTAACTCTTATTCCCTGGGGTCTCTTCTTGCTCAGCCCAGAGCATTATCGGGCCCAGAGCACACGGCATCTACAGAAAGAGAAGCCCTTGACACAGGGCATCAGGTTTTAACACTCTGAGCTCGCTTGGAATGTCAGATTTCTGTGTAGCTGAAATCATTCACTGTGCAGCATGGGTAGATGTAGGGGAGGAGTTCCCAAATGAGGTGGCGCTTCCTTCCCTCCAGCCCCGTCACTGAGTCCTCTGCTGCTTCAGACAATATCTGCCAATGGAAACACCTTATAGCCTTTCCCCTTCACTTCACATTTGAAAGATAGCCAAACCTGCCAACGTACCCAATTCCTGCTGGAAGGGGAGCTACTGACACCAGAGGTCTTCACCCTTTTGCACAAGGAGTCACCGGAGGGGTTGCGTGGGCAGCAGGCTGCAGGCAGTATCTGTTCAGACAGGGAGGAAACTCTCTTTATGAAGCAGGTTTGCACATTCCCTTGGGGCTTACTTGGCCATCAGGGAACCTCAGCTGCTCGGCTTAGTTTGCACCAGGTTTCATCCCCGATACAGCCAATGGCAAACTGCAGGAGGCCAAATCACAGGGGATGTGTGGTGATGCTAGTCAACTGGACTGCAGTGCCAAGCCCTGCTGCAGGCTCTGTTCCTGGGATCCGGGTTTGTCGTCACTGTTCGTATGGCACCGATTAGTCACATGGCTCCCACGGGGGTGGCCACCTGGTAACAGTGGTACAGCTGTGAACTTGCTGAAATAAAATTAATAAATAAGTAAATTAATAATGAAAATATTATTAATATAGGACCTGATTTCTCTCCAGTAGCCCCCCTGTCCTGTATTACAAACCCAAGGTGCAGGCCAGGGAAGGGAGATCCAACAAGGCTCCCTACATGGAAGTTTGGTCTTCATAACATCACCTAGCAATGAGTTCCACAGGCTGACTGTGCCTTGTGTGAAGAAATACTTCCTTTTGTTTCTTTTAAACCTGATGCTCATTAACTTCACGGGTGACCCGTGTGAAGGGGCAAATAGCTCTTTCTGAATCACTTCCTCCACATCAATCATGACTTTACAGACCTCTCTCATATCCCCTCTGAGTCATCTCCTTTCCAAGTTGAAAATTCCCAGGCTTTTCCTCTCCTCATATGGAAGCTGTTCCCTGCCCCTAAAGATTTTTGTCACCTTTGTCTGTACACTTTCCAAGTCTAATATATCTTTTCTGAGATGGGGCGACCAGAACTACACAAAGTATTCAAGGTGTGGGCATACCACAGATTTAGAGAGTCGTATATTTCTGTCGGATTATTTATCCTTTTCCTAATGGTTTTGAAAAGGGGTGGCAGGTGGATGCACACTTCGGGGAGGCGAGCCCGCCGGCCCCACTCCTTCTGCACGAGGCACACCCTACCCTGCACCCGGAATGCCAAGCCCCCCATCCTGGAGATGCCCAGAGCCTCTACAGCCCACGGGGATGGAGCCGCCCCCGCCGAGCCATGCCACTCCACCTCTCTTGAGACCTGAAGCCAACCTGGGGAAAAAGCTTCTCTCGTCCCAAAAAATCCTGAGCTTGTTATTTTCACCTTGTAGGTTCCAGGGCAGCCGAGGAGAGGGTTGTGACACTGCCCGCATATTCATCACAGTAGTTTCCTTTCAATACGTTTATGACGTAGCTCTGACATATCTTCTACAAAATATAGCCTGTGAGGTGTCTAAGAAAAAGTTATGGTTTCCAGAATATGATGATCCTATTTGTGTGCATGTATCGTTTTTATATCTGAACTTACGAATATAGACTATGTATCTATGTTCCAGACGTGGTTACACTGGCTTGACAACCACCAGGTAGAATGTTTCCATTGAAGACAGCTAGCTGTGAAGGGCCGGTTCAGGGTAGTGGGCCATTAGGGGAAACAATAGGCCTTAAGAGAAGTTTATCCCTCACCAGGTAAGCCTTCCTGACAATGTTCCAGACAGCCTATTGGTAATGGCTCCTATGACTCAGTCGGGCATGCAAGGGCATGTGAAATCAATGAAGTTTCTGTTTGGGGGGTAGCTCCCTTTCGGACTGCGAAATGCAACCTCTACCTTCCAGAAATTGGTATATAACTTTCTGGCTGGATTTGAAGAATTTGCAGTCACCTACCTTGATGATGTGGCTATATTCTCAGATTCATGGGGAATCACAGATCTATCCGAGCATGGTGTAGGAGGAGTTTAAATGCAATAAGGACCACACCAACAATTCCATCCTGTCGAGTTTCTCAGCAAAAGAACTTTCTGAGAGGCAAAGCCACTGGTCTCTCTTCGAAAAAGAAGATTATGCCATTGTGTATGCTCTGGAGAAGCTACGCCCATAAATTTGGGGACTGCGCTTCCAACTGCAGACTGACCATGCTGCGCTGAAATGGCTTCACACAGTCAGAGAGACGAACAAAATCATCTTCGGTGCAGTTTAGCTATTCAACACTTTGATGTTGAGATAGAACACATTTCAGGAGCCGCTAACAAAGTGGTTGATGCACTCTCCCAGGAAGGTTTCCCAGAATCAGCCGGGTAAAAATGTCCCTGCATTCTAAGGCATTGTACTCCTTAACATGTAAAAAGTACTTTTTAGTTCTTCATATAATTATTAGTAAAATTAGCGGTGCATGTAACTTATTAATTCTCTCTCCTAAACCTCCAGGAAGAAATCTCAGCCGGCGTGGACGTGACCTGAACCAAGCTGGCCAGGACTTCTGTGATTTCGGGGGCATGTGATAAATGAAGGGGTAACTCCATTTTACGAACACCCAGACAGGCAGTTAGCTGTAAAATCCCTCTTGGTGTCTGTTCTCTCTTTACTTTACCTGTAAAGGGTGAACAAGCCCACAGGTAAAACAAAAGGAGTGGGCACCTAACCAAAAGAGCCAATGGGAAGGCTAGAACTTTTCAAATTGGGAAAGAAACTTTCCCTTTGTCTGTTGGTCTCTGGAGAAGAAGACAGGGACCAGCAATGCTGTAAGCAGCAATGCTGTGTAAGGCTTGAACCAGGTATGAAAATTCATCTTCCATTCCAAGAAGAAATCATGGGACAGGTCATTGTTAAAGAGGCGTGATTAGGTTTATTTCTTTGTTTTGGCTTTTAGATCTCCTCTGTGCTAACCCCAGATCATTTTGTTTGCTTGTAATCTTAAAGTGAACCCCCAAGAAAGCTATTTTGGGTGATTAATTTTTGGAATTGCTCTTTTCAAATCTAGCAAAAGCCTAAATTCTGGATGTATTTTTCTTCCTCTTTGTTTTTAATAAAGTTTACCTTTTTTAAGAAGAGGACTGGATTTCTGGTGTTCTAAGAGGTTTGTGCACATGCTGTTTGATTAGCTGGTGGCAACAGCAACTTTCCTTTGTTTTCTTTTCCAGTTCTTCCCCGGGGAACGGGGGGGAGGACTTTTGCATCCCCCACAGAGAGGAATTCCCAAGTGCTCCTTCCTGGATTCAAGTTGTTTTATTTTATTTTATTTTATTTTATTTTATTTTTTTGCATTTGGGTGGTGTCAGCAATTACCAAGCCACGGTCAGAGAAAAGCTGTAACCTTGGGAGTTTACTACAAGCCTGGAGTGGCCAGTATTATTTTTTAGACTCCTTGTGGGCCCCCACCTTCTGCACTCGGAGTGACAGAGTGGGGACTTAGCCTTGACAGCATGTGACCAGACCACATGGAACTTAACACCATTGTGGTTTCCTGTATTTTTCCACTATCTAAGCTGGGGAATAACACCATCTCTTGGCCTCACGCCCTACACAAGGGAACTCCTGCAAACACCTGAGGAACAAAGACTGAACAGTGGGCAGTGCCAGTTTTGGACATAGTCCTGAAGAAGCTAAGCCTCCCTGGTGCTGCTGTGGCCACTCGCTGCCAGTTGCAGGGTTCGCACAGGGAACTATTTACTCTTATGTGCCAAGCAGGTTCCAGGGTATCTGAGGAGGCAATATGTGCTACTCAGCTTCTTCAGGAATCTCGCTGCACTCCATGGAGATTACTGATGAAACCAGGAAGCTGAGAAACACAGAGCGCTGTGACAGGTTGTCACCCCCAGGGGGCAGTCTCGCTGCTGTGGGAACCCCTGTGTCGCTCAACCCTCCAGCATGGCTGGCCAATCCTACACTGCTTTGCTGGTGACAAAGACAGCCTCTTCAAGCCCTGCTATCACCCAACACAACGGTAGGTGGAGCCACACCCCCAATTGAGCGGCCTGAGTGCTTTAGTGACCCACTCAAGGACAGGCTGGAGACAACAGACAATTTCCCAACTCCCCAGCCTTTGCTCCCTTACTGGAGTATAAACCCAAAATTATACCATTTTGCATTGCACAGGAGTACAACACAAGCTCATTAACCTAGGTGGCTGTCTTAGGGACTCAGGAGAGTGAGCTCGGCATGGCTGGCCGTGCTCCAGCCATCCCAGGGCTCCTCCAACATTGTGGGTGGGGTGGGAGGATCATTGGTTCAGCCATGCTGTGTGTGGAAGCTCTGGGCTGCTCTGGGCGAGGGGGGCTCGCTACTCTGGTTCTGGCTGTGGTGGTGGGGAAAAGGAGTGGTGAATTAGGGTGGACTGCCCATCCCCAGTTGGGCAGGAGAGTCCCGAAATACAGAGTTCAAGTCCCAGTGTGGGCTGAATGACTTTGGAACAGCATTTGTCCTGAAATACCTGCCATTCCGATCCATGCCTGTGGAAGGCTCATGGGCAGCACCACCCTTTTCACAGTCAGACGGAGGAGGAGGTCCTTAGCTCCCCCCCACACACTGGCCTGTCCATGATGTCCAGCTAGTCAGTGAGTGAGGCTTGGGGAAAGAGGAGGACCAGGAGGTGGGAGTTCAGGGGGAAGAAGAGGGCCAGGGGCGAGGCCATGTAGGGGGCAGGGCTCCTGCCTGGGGCTGCTTTTGGCTTTTGAGAAGGTGCTCAGCCTACACTGAATGGGATGGGCTGAGACAGGAGATTGCTGTGACTCTGTTGGAGACCTGAGGCCTGTTTCTACCCCTTTGCATTGCTGGGGCAGCACAAACAGAGGGGAGGAGTCATAGGAAATATGCTTCTGTGTGCAGAGCCATCAATAATGGGCAGGGTATGTTACCTGAATGGCTTCTCCTGGGGCTCCTGTGTTAATCAAGTCTCTGACACGACTCAGTCCCAAGCATTTGGCATGGGGCATGGGGGAAGGGTGCGGGACTGTGTCCCTTGAATAGCCCCTGTCCACAGCTGGAGCATAGATCATGCAGAGCGCTCAGGAAGGACCAGGGCTGTGACTGAAGAAGAGCTCTGCAAGACCTCAGCAACTTTGCAGATGTCACTAAACTGGGAGGAGAGGTAGATACGCTGGAGGGTAGGGATAGGATACAGAGGGCCCTGGACAAATTAGGGGATTGGGCCAAAAGAAATCTGATGAGGTTCAACACGGACCAATGCAGAGTCCTGCACTTAGGATGGAAGAATCCCATGCACCGCTACAGACTAGGGACCGAATGGCTCAGCAGCAGTTCTGCAGAAAAGGACCTAGGGGTTACAGTGGACGAGAAGCTGGATATGAGTCAACTCTGTACCCTTGTTGCCAAGAAGTCCAATGGCATTTTGCCATGTGTATGTAGGAACAATGACAGCAGATCGAGGGACTTGATCGTTCCCCTCTATTCGACATTGGTGAGGCCTCATTTGGAGACTTGTGTCCAGTTTCGGATCCCACACTACAAGAAGGATGTGGAAAAATTGGAAAGAGTCCAGCGGAGGGCAACAAAAATTATTAGGGTACTGGAGCACACGACACAAGAGAAGAGGCTGAGGGAACTGGGATTGTTAAATCTGTGGAAGAGAAGAATGAGGGGGAATTTGATAGCTGCTTTCAACTACCTGAAAAGGGGTTCCAAAGAGGATGGATCTAGACTGTTCTTAGTGGTAGCTGATGACAGAACAAGGAGTAATGGTCTCAGGTTGTAGTGGGGGTGGTTTAGGTTGGATATTAGGAAAAAACTTTTTCACTAGGAAGGTGGTGAAACACTGGAATGCGTTCCCTAGGGAGATGGTGGAATCTCCTTCCTTGGAAGTTTTTAAGGTCAGGCTTGACAAAGCCCTGGCTCGGATGATTTAGTTGGGGATTGGTCCTGCTTTGAGCAGGGGGTTGGACCAGATGACCTTCCAACCCTGATATTCTATGATTCTATGATTCTATGATTTAGACAGTGTGACAGGCCAGGTCTAATGGGAAACAGCCTCCACACCCCTTCTCTTGATTCACTGTATTGACTGGAAATCTGAGGTTGGAACAGCCACCGATACGACTCTTCATGGGCCAACATCTCACCAGTCCCCTGGCTCTCCACGAGCACAGTCACTTTGTAAATGCTGCTGCCTGCCTTGGTCTCCTTCCCCCAGTGCCCTGTCCTCTCTGACCAGCGAGTGGAAACAGTCGCACATCCATTGCTCCGTGTCTTACATCCCATTTGAACTTCTCTCTAAAGAGTGGAAATCAGTAGTTCTTCTAGGCCTGGTCTACACTGAGGGGGCGGAATCAATCTAAATTACACAACTTTAGCTCCGAGAATAGCATAGCTGAAGTTGACGTATCTTAGATCGACTTAGAATCACTTACTTCGCGTCCTCGTGGCGTTGGATCAATGGCCGCCGCTCCCCTGTTGACTCCGCTTCCGCCTCTTGCCCTGGTGGAGTTCCGGAGTCAACAGCAGAGCAATCGGAGATCGTGTAGACTTGGCCCTAGACTCACACGTAAGGGTCCAGGATTGAATAGGTGGCCACGGTCTGTTTTTCTTAACTTCTGTATCATCAACTGACTAGTCATTTGACAAACACCCTAATTATCCGTGCACCAAGGTGTTTGCTTTTCACGCTGTACACAATTGGATTAATCAGGGGCAGGCCCAGCAAGTAGATGTAGCCCAGGAGAATTTGAAGCAAGGGAGAAGAGCTCTTCCAGAATCTGTGTATGACGGTCAGGCTGAACTCTGGCATGTAGAAAACCAGGACAGCGCAGAGGCGGGAGACACAGGTGTTCAAGGCCCTGAGGCACTCCATGTGGGAGGTGATGCTCAGCACTGTTTTGAGGATCATCACGTAAGAGAGGAAGATGAGCAGAGAGTCCAACCACACCGTTATGAGTGTAACAAACAAGACATAGATGTTATTGACTGTGATGTCCGCACATGCCAACTTCATGATGTCCTAGTGCAGACAGTAGGATTGGGAGAGGACGTTGGCTTGACAGTATTGGAACCGTTTCAGGAGTAAGGGGAATGGTAATGCTACGGCCACACCTCTTAGCACAACCACCAACCCCAACTTGGCTATTCTCGGCAGGGTTAAGATGGAAGCATATCTCAGTGGGTTACAGATTGCAATGAAGCGGTCAAAGGCCATCATCAAGAGCATGGCGGATTCAATTTTTGCAAGAAGTGGATAAAGAACATCTGGGTAAAACAAGCATTGAGGCTGATTTCCCTTGAGTTAAACAAGTATATGCCCAGTATCGTGGGTATGGTGTTTATCGATATGCCAAGATCTGTGATGGCCAACATGGAAAGTAAAATGTACATGGGCTCATGGAGGCTTGGATCTGTTTTTATAGCAAACAGAATGAGTGAATTGACTACTATTGAAGTAACATACACTAAGCAGAAGGGGATAGAGATCCAGAAATGGACATGTTCCTTCCCAGGTATCCCGGTGAGAAAGAAAACTGCAGGATTGAATTTGGTTTCATTGACAGCTGACATAATGGACTGGGCAGATCCTACGAATTTTGAATTTTTCTTCCTGGAAGGAAAAAAAACAGGAGACTAAATGATATTTATTGAGACATCATTCTGCTCTGAGTGGAATTCTAGAGACTCCCTGGAGTTCAAGGAAGATCAGCAAAAACATAGTTTTGGATTTTCAGCACCAATAGGAAGATAGGCATTGCCAGACTGAATAAGACCTGTAGTCCTTTATCAAGGTTCCTTCTCCACGCTGAACTCTAGGGTACAGATGTGGGGACCTGCATGAAGACCTCCTCAGCTTTCTTTTACCAGCTAGGTTTAAACTTCCCCAAGGTACAAAATTATTTTACCCTTTGCTCTTGGACTTCCACTGCCACCACCAAACTTTATCTGGGTTCCTGAAAAAACGTAGTTTAGAAAGGTCTTTCCCCCCAAAATCCTCCCAACACTTGCGCCCCACTTTCTGGGGAAGGTTTGGTAAAAATCCTCACCAATTTGCATAGGTGACCACAGACCCAAACCCTTGGATCTTAGATCAATGAAAAAGTATTCAGTTTCCTTACAAGAAGATTTTTAATAGTAGTAAAAAGAAAATAATCACCTCTGTAAAATCAGGATGGTGAATACTTTACAGGGTAATTAGATTCAAAACATAGAGAATCCCTCTAGGCAAAGCCTTAAGTTACAAAAAAGACACACAGACAGGAATATTCATTCTATTCAGCACAGCTATTTTCTCAGCCATTTAAAGAAATCATAATCTAACACATACCTAGCTAGATTGCTTACTAAGTTCTAAGACTCCATTCCTGTTCTGTCTCTGGCAAAAGCATCACACAGACAGACACAAACCCTTTGTTTTTTCCCCTCCTCCCAGCTTTTGAAAGTATCTTGTCTCCTCATTGGTCATTTTGGTCAGGTGCCAGCGAGATTATCTTTAGCTTCTTCACCCTTTACAGGTAAGAGGATTTTTCCTCTGGCCAGGAGGGATTTTAGAGGGGTTTGCCCTTCCCTTTATATTTATGACACGCCCCCCAAATCTCAGCTAGGGTGAAACGCTAGCTGGGATTTCTTCCTGGAGCTCTTGGAAAAACAGAGTTAATAAGACACATGCACCTCTAAATATACTACCAAGTACATAAAGACTAACAATATTTTCCACATCTCAATATTTTCCATTATTTTCCACAACGATTTTAACCAGTTGATACTGGGAAACTTTCACGGGACAGTGCATCAGCCACTTTGTTAGAAGCTCCTGAGATGTGTTGGATTTTGAAATCAAAATCTTGGAGAGCTAAACTCCACCGAAGAAGTTTTTTGTTATTTTCCATGGTTGTATGAAGCCACTGTAGCACAGCATGGTTGGTTTGCAGGTGGAAACGCCATCCCCAAACATATGGGCGTAGCTTTTCCAGGGTGTAGATAATTGTGTAACATTCTTTTTCACTGACTGACCAGTTGCTTTCCCTCTCAGAGAGTTTTTTGCTGAGAAACATAACAGGGTGGAATTCTTGATCAGGTCCTTTCTGCATTAAAACTGCTCCCACACCACTCTCGGACACATCTGTGGTTACTAGGAACGGTTTGTCAAAGTCTGGGGCCCTTAGTACAGGGTCAGACATGAATGTGGCTTTAAGCTGGTTAAAGGCCTTCTGACACTCTTCGGTCCACTGAAAGGCATTTGGCTGTTTCTTTTTGGTTAGATCTGTCAGTGGGGTGGCCATTTGGTTGTATTGTGGTAGAAATCATCTGTAATAACCGGCCAAGCCTAGGAAGGATTGAACCTGTTTCTTTGACTTTGGGACAGGCCACTTTTGGATAGCATTCACTTTGGCCTGTAGGGGGCTGATAGTTCCTTGACCCACCTCGTGTCCAAGGTAAGACTCTGTTTAGCCCTATTTGACACTTCTTAGCCTTAAGAGTTAGTCCTGCCTCCCTTATGCGCTCAAGGACTTTTTGTAGATGTTCCAGGTGTTCTGCCCAGGAATCCAAAAAGATGGCCACATTGTCAAGGTAGGCAACTGCATATTCTCCTAATGAAGCTAGGAAGCCATGTACAAGTCTTTGGAAGGTGGCGGGTGCATTTCGCAGCCCGAAAGGGAGGACATTAAATTCATACAGCCCGAGATGTGTGGTGAAGGCTGACGTTTCCTTGGCGGATTCATCTAGCGGTACTTGCCAGTACCCCTTGGTTAAGTCCAAGGTAGAGATGAACTGGGCCCATCCCAGTTTCTCTAATAGTTCATCTGTGTGTGACATTGGATAGTTGTCTGGGCGAGTTACAGCATTTAGCTTACAGTAGTCCATGCAAAAAGGTATCTCCCCATCTGGTTTGGGAACTAGAACCACTGGAGATGCCCATGCACTTCCAGAGGGGTGGATTACACCCATCTGTAACATATCCTGGATCTCCTGGTCTATAGCAGTTTTAGCTTGAGGAGACACCCGATAAGGTTGGACTTTAATTGGGTGAGCATTACCTGTGTCAATGGAGTCGTATGCCTGTTCAGTCAGTCCTGGGGTGGCTGAGAACGTTGGCGCATAGCTAGTGCACAGCTTCTTGATCTGCTGTCGCTGCATACGCCCAAGGGTCATGGAGAGGTTCCCCTCTTCCACACCACCAGCACTTTTCCTTTCATAGTAGACAACTTCAGGCCACTCAGCGTCGTCTCCTCCCTGGGCTGTAAATTGACAAACCTTTAATTCTCTGGAATAAAAGGGCTTTAGAGAATTAATATGGTACACCTTAGGCTTTCGGTTGGAGGTGGGGAATGCTATAAGATAATTAACAGCTCCCAGGAGCTCCTGGACCGGGAATGTCCCTTCCCACAATGCTTCCATTTTATGGGCCTGGAGCGCTTTTAAGACCATGACCTGGTCCCCTACTTTGAAGGAACGCTCTCTGGCATGTTTATCATAACAGGCTTTTTCCTCTTTTTGAGCATCCTGTAAGTTTTCTTGAGCAAGGGCTAAAGAGATTCGGAGGATGTTTTGTAGGTTGGTTACAAAGTCCAGAAGGTTAGTTCCTGGAGAAGGTGTAAATCCCTCCCATTGCTGCTTCACCAACTGTAATGGCCCCTTAACCTCACGGCCATATACAAGTTCAAAAGGGGAAAACCCTGAACTGGGGTGTGGTACAGCTCTGTAGGCAAACAGCAACTGCTGCAACACTAGGTCCCAATCATTGGAGTGCTCATTTACGAATTTACGTGTCATGGCCCCCAAATTTCCATTAAACTTCTCCACCATGCCATTTGTTTGATGGTGGTAAGGAGTGGTGACCAAGTGATTTACCCCATGAGCTTCCCAAAGGTTTTCCATAGTTCCTGCCAGGAAATTAGTCCCTGCATCTGTGAGGATGTCGGAGGGCCAACCTACCCTGGCAAAAATGTCTGCTAGTGCCTGGCACTTTTAGCCCTGGTGTTGCTTAGAGCTACTGCTTTCGGCCATCGGGTGGCAAAATCCATGAAAGTCAGTATGGACTGCTTTCCTCTGGGGCTCTTTTTCGGAAAAGGACCCAGAATATCCACAGCTACTCGCTGAAATGGAACTTCAATGATGGGGAATGGGTGGAGAGGGGCTTTGACCTGGTCTTGGGGTTTTTCCACTCTTTGGCATACTTCACAAGGACATAGGTAGAAACATCCTTGCCCATTCTGTCCCAGTGGAATGACCCCCCAAACGGTCTTTGGTCCTGTTCACCCCAGCATGGCCACTAGGGTGATTGTGGGCTAAGCTCAAGAGCTTGACTCGGTATTTAGTTGGAACTACCAACTGTCTCTGAGGATGCCAGTCTTCCTGGTGTCCACCAAAAAGAGTTTCCTTGAATAAAAGTCCTCTTTCTACAACAAACCTGGACCGATTAGAAGAGCTGAGAGGCGGTGGGTTGCTCCGTGCCGCCATCCAAGCTCTCTGGCGGTTTTCATCTGCTTCCTGTTCAATCTGGAACTGTTCCCTTGATGCTGGAAACATCAGTTCCTCATTGGATTGTGGACCTATGCTTGGTCCCTCTGGAAGTGATGTGGGGGATGGGGCTGTTTCCGTTGACTGTGAACCGCTCTCCGCTGGGATGCTCTGTTGGGGTTTAGGCTCCTGCTGAGCCTCTTGTGTAGGGCTATGGGCTGCTGCCGGTTCAGGTTCGGTGGGGCCCTCTGGTGTTGAGGTTGCAAGTACTGGATTCAGTGCTGGCAATGGGTCTGGTGCTGGTTGTTCCGCTGGTTCCGGTTCTGGGACTGGTTCCATCTGGGTCTCTGGGACTTGATCCACTACTGCTGTTGCAGACATTGGCCTGGGGTCCGGGTCCATCACCTCTGACCAGGTCCTGATAGAAGTTTCCGGAACAGAGCTAGGCCTCATGGCTTGTTTAGCCTGGCTGCGGGTGACCATTTCCACCCTCTTGGCCAGCTTCACATGATTGGTCAAGTCTTCCCCCAACAGCATGGGGATGGGATAATCATCATTGTAAAAGTCCATGTTTCTGACCAGCCCTGGTACTGGACATGCAACTTGGCTGTAGGCAAATTGAAAGAGTTGGACTTGAAGGGTTGAATCATCACTGGGACCTCTGGGTTGATTAAATTGGCGTCTACTAAGGAAGCATGGCTAGCTGACACTTGTGCTCCGGTGTCCCTTCACATGGTGACCTTCTTCCCGCCCACACTCACAGTTTCCCTCCGCTCCAAGGGTATCTGGGAGGTATCTGGGCCTGCGTATCTCTGGTGTGATTCCGGTGCAATGAACTGTAATCTGTTGGGGTTTTTGGGGCAGTTGGCCTTTACATGCCCCAGCTCGTTACATTTAAAACATCATCCAGCTGACAGGTCACTGGGGCGAGGCGGGTTGCTGGAGAACGGGGTGGTGGGATGATAAGGTGTCTGGAGGATTCTTTGGGAGGTAGGTGGGGCCTTGGGAGGCCCCCAGTAATGGTGTGTGGTCTGGGGTTGTCCCTTCTGGTCTCCACTCCAATTGCGACCAGTTTTCTTCTTCTCTGCCACCTCTACCCATCTGGCTCCAATCTCTCCTGCCTTGATTACAGTTTTGGGCTTCCCATCTAGGATGTATCTTTCTATTTCCTCAGGAACACCCTCTAAGAATTGTTCCATTTGCATTAGGAAGGGCAAATTTACTGGAGATTCAACACTTGCTCCTGATATCTAGGCATCCCAATGTTTCACAATGTGGTAGGCATGTCGGGTAAATGACATGTCTGGTTTCCACCTTAGGGCTCTGAACCTCCAACAAGAATGCTCGGGTGTTACCCCCATTCTGGCTCTCGCCTTGGATTTAAACAGTTCATATTTGTTCATGTGTTCTTTAGGCATTTCAGCCACCACCTCAGCTAAGAGTCCACTGAGCTGTGGCCTCAGCTCTACCATGTATTGGTCGGTAGAGATGCTGTACCCAAGGCAGGCCCTTTCAAAGTTTTCTAAGAAGGCCTCAGTATCCTCACCTGCCTTGTAGGTGGGGAACTTTCTGGGATGGAAAGTGGTACCTGGAGAAGGATTGCTAGAGTTTGTTGGTATATTCTGCTGAGCCTTTACCTTCTCCATCTCCAGTTCATGCTTTCTCTCTTTTTCCTTCTCCTCCTCCACATGCTTTTTTGCCTCCATTTCCCTCCTGTGGGCAGCCTCCTGTACCTCCTTCTCCATCCGCATGAGTTCTATCTGTCTTTTATTTTCCTTTTGTTTTTCCTCAGCCTGAAATCTGGCTAATTCCGGCTTTTGTTGAGTCGTGGAGTCTGTCATCCTAACCTCTCTGTTTTTAAGTAACTTTACACCCAAGGTTTAGAAATAAAACAAACAAAACTTGGCTTGTAAAATTTTGCTGTGCTGGAATAGGATACTTATTCTCTGATAGTGATTGTCAGCCTACAGAAAAAGACAAATTCCTTTGTCTCTGCTATGGCCCCAAATCAAATCAAAACCGCCAACTACTTGGAAACCTGCTTTCCAGCCACCCCAAAGGAAAAAAAAATCCTTTTCAAATCTGTGTTCCTTGTAAAAAAAAAATCAAAATCCTAAAAAAAAAACAACCCCTTCCACTTTTGTCTCCAGGCAAATGGGTGGAACACCCCCCTATTTACTTTTAAGGGGAAAAAAAACCTCACGTTTGTGAAGACTGTGAATTTCCCTGCAGGAGGTTAACTACTCTGACTCCAGGCAAAAAAAAACCTGCAATTCACAAAGATAATCCCCTTTTGTCTCTACTCTGGCCCCAAAGCAGAGAAAAAAACTAGCTGCTTTCAGTTGGACTACCTTTCCAGCTCCCCAAAGGAAAAAAAATCCTTTTTAAAATCTGTTTTTCTGGTTCAAAAAATTTCAAATTGATCTCAAAAGGATTTCAGGTTAATCCCACCACTCTGCCACCATGTCAAGATTCCTTCCCCACTCTGAACTCTAGGGTACAGATATGGGGACCTGCATGAAAACCTCCTAAACTTACTCTTACCAAAGGTTAAACCTTAGGTTAAAACTTCCCCAAGGTACAAATTAATTTTACCCTTTGCCCTTGGACTTCCACTGCCACCACCAAACTTTATCTGGGTTCCTGAAAAAATGTAGTTTGGAAACGTCTTTCCCCCCCAAATCCTCCCAAAACTTGCACCCCACTTCCTGGCGACAGTTTGGTAAAAATCCTCACCAATTTGCATAGGTGACCACAGACCCAAACCCTTGGATCTTAGAACAATGGAAAAAAAAACATTCAGTTTCATTACAAGAAGACTTTTAATAGAAGTAAAAAAGAATCGTCTCTGTAAAATCAGGATGGTAAATACCTTACAGGGTAATTTGATTCAAAACATAGAGAATCCCTCTAGGAAAACCTTAAGTTACAAAAAAGACACACAGACAGGTATATTCATTCTATTCAGCACAACTATTTTCTCAGCCATTTAAAGAAATCATAATCTAACAGGTTTCAGAGTAACAGCCATGTTAGTCTGTATTTGCAAAAAGAAAAGGAGTACTTGTGGCACCTTAGAGACTAACCAATGTATTTGAGCATAAGCTTTTGTGAGCTACAGCTCACTTCATCGGATGCATACATACACATACCTAGCTAGATTACTTACTAAGTTCTAAGACTCCATTCCTGTTCTGTCTCCGGCAAAAGCATCACCAGACAGACACAGACCCTTTGTTTTTCTCCCTCCTCCCAGCTTTTGAAAGTATCTTGTCTCCTCATTGATCATTTTGGTCAGGTGCCAAGGAGGCTACCTTTAGCTTCTTAACCCTTTACAGGTGAGAGGAGTTTTCCTCTGGCCAGGAGGGATTTTAAAGGGATGTGCCCTTCCCTTTTTATTTATGACATCCTTCTAGCCCAGTAGCCTGTAGCCAGTTCCACATGGTTCAGAGGAGGGTGGACGAATCATAGAATCATAGAACTGGAAGGGACCTCGAAAGGTCATCAATTCTAGTCCCCTGTACTCTTGGCAGGACTACCACCATCTAGTCTTCCAACAGACAGCTATGACATAACCTGTTCCCAGGTAAATTTTCCCCCTGACACCCATCACATAGACATATTTTGTGGTATAAATCAGGAAGGTTTAGAGCTCTTCCAAGAGTTTTTCAATATACTCTCACTACTTCAATTGGATGTTGTGGTAACCCAAAAACACCCTGTCCCTCTTTGCATTCTTCTATGCAACTGGCCCCATTGATATCTTGTGGCTCACAGTGCCACAGCCTATTTGAGCACTGTGTGATTTTGCAATCGTGACCTTCCCACAGACACCCTTTTTGGCCCTGCCCTTCTGAGTGTGGCCCATTGTATCATAACATGTGTGTAAACACGTGGCAAGTGCACGGTGAATATGGTCATATTATTTATCTATCCTGCATTGAAGCTATTTACGTGTTTCATTGCCTCATTATATATATTTTATTTACTTTATCCTATCCGGAGAGTCCAAATTATGCCACTACCTCTTTGGAGCACATGAGATCATTTTTAGCGCCATTTTCTGAATTCAGTAACGTTGACTGTAACGGCATCACTCCAGATTTACATTTTTCAATTCAATTAGAAGAGGACTCCATTAACTTTCCCTTGCCAAATACTCCCAGTAATACACTCTGACCTCCCAAAATCCCTCCAAGAGAAGCTGAAGTGATTTTCCTAGCCAATGTTGACTAAATCCAGAGAGTTCAATTGTCCTACAGACATCTCTTCATCCTCACAGGATCTGCATCCTGTATTTGGCAAGCTTTAGAAGCTTGACAGATAACACAGAGTTATTTCAGCTGGGCAAGGAAGGGTTGACATCAAAAGGGGTGAATAGTGCAAACACTAAATTTGCACTAATATCCAGCTGAGGGTGCAAGTTACTTCAACCATGCTCGTGTAACAGGTGATGTGTGTAAATTACATTGAAACCACTATTACACTCCCCTTTCATGCAGCTCAGATCTACTCTTTGCTGAAACACGGAACAGCAGTTCTGTTCTCCAGAACTTTTTGGAAAGTCTTTCACAGGTATTACAAAGTGGTTGAGTGTACGGCCCTGAATTCCTGCATTCACAATCAAGCCAGAGAATAAAATGGTTGAAAATGCATTTGCTGATTAAATTTCCAGGACAAAATAAACCTGGCGTGATTGGGGAACCAGTAACTCTTATTCCCTGGCGTCTCTTCTTGCTCATCTCGGAGCATTATAGTGCTCAGAGCACAAGGCATCTACAGAAAGAGGAGCCCTTGAGAAATCCTGACACGGGGCATCAGGGTTTTAACACTATGAGCTCGCTTGGAATGTCAGATTTCTGTGTAGCTGAAATTATTCACTGTACAGCATGGGTAGATGTAGGGGAGGAGTCCCAAATGACCTAGCACTGCCTTCCCTCCAGCCCCATAACTGAGTCCTCTGCTGCTTCAGACAATATCTGCCAATGGAAACACCTTGCAGCCTTTCCCGTTCACTTCACATTTGAAAGATAGCCAAGCCTGCCAATGTACCCAATTCCTGCTGGAAGGGGAGCTGCTGACACCAGAGGTCTTCACCCTGAAGGACAAGGAGTCACCGGAGAGGTTGAGTGGGCAGCACGCTGCAGGCATTATCTGTTCAGACAGGGAGGCAACTGTCTTTATGAAGCATGTTTGCACATTCCCTTGGGCCTATTTGGCCATCAGGGAACCTCAGTTGCTCGGCTTAGTTTTCACCAGGTTTAATCCCCATGACAGCCAATGGCAAACTGCTGGAGGCCAAATCACAGGGGATGTGTGGTGATGCTAGTCAACTGGACTGCAGTGCAAGCCGTGCTGCATACTCTGTTCCTGGAATCCGGGTTTGTCATCACTGTTTGTACAGTTCCAGTTAGTCACATGGCTACAAGTGGTAACAATGTCACAGCTGTGATCTTGCTGAAATAAAATTAATAGATAAGTAATTTAATAATGCAAATATTATTAATATAGGACCAGATCTCTCCCCAGTAGCCCCCTGTCCTGCATTACAAACCCAGGATGCAGGCCAGGAAAGGGAGATTCCACAAGGCTCCCTACATGGAAATTTCCCTCGGATCATTCTAGGATGAGAGGTCCCTTCCCTTCTTCCTGAGGAATGAAAAGGGGGAGGCAAGATCCAGGGATCCCCAAAGTTATGCACAGATCTCATTGATCCACTGGTAGCTTGGCCCATCTGTAGTAAGATGAAACCCTGAAACTCAAGCCCATGTATCAGAGGCCTGGTATGAGACCTGACGCCTGAACCAAAGTATCTACAACTTTGCTAATATAAAGCAAAGTTAAGCTGTGAGCAAGAGGCAGGCCCTGCTCACAGAATCTTGGGAAAACAGGGTCGATGCTGCAGAAACACACATACCTAAGAGGTAGTAGGCACAAGTCTGTAGACACATTCCAGGGTGGTAGCGGCACCTTGATATGTAGAAGGGTCACACCTCTTCATGTCAGGAGTGATGTGTAACTCGTTTGTATCTGTGTATAAAGATGTGTAAGCAGAGTCAGGATGAGCTCTACCCTGACATCTGGTGGCGAGTCATGGTGGGTTGTAGAAAAGAAATTCAGGGGCTGATCTCATTTGGATAGGCACACATCCCCTGCCTAGATGGTCACTTTGGCTGCTGTAGGAGCCCCAGTTTCTCTGTTATTGGGGCAGGAATAAACTGTTATTATGCTGATTATATGAATCAAGGACAGTGGAACTATACTTGGCCTTTTGTTATGATGAAGGGACTCACCATCAACTAAGCAGCACTCACTAGGCAAGGGTCATGGGTTCCAAAACCCAGTGAATAGAGAGGGGTTGGGGACAAGTATTGATGTTTGGTGGTATGGGTCCCCTGGTGAGGACCTTACATGCTAATTGCACTTCCTTCTCTCTCTACTGTGGAATATCAGAGCTAATTTTGATTCCATTAGGAGTCTAGTTATAGGCTGCTGAGCTGAATTCGCTTTGTTCTAATGGTGCACCAGCACTGGGGCTCCCCTATTACAAGCAGAAATCACAAAAGAGCTAAACATACTAAGAGCTGAAATCACTGAGTGTTGTGTTAAGTAGTGGGGGAGCCTGAAGCTATATTGTGGAGCAGATTGCGGGACAGCTGGCTGGTAGAGCAGAGCAGTTTGTGGGATGGCTGGAGTAGCTCATGGGGGCGGCTGGCAGAGTGGAGCCCCATGGAGAGGTGGGACCATGTAAGGTGCCCCTTCCCCCCCTTCCCCCCCATCTCCACCCAGGTTGGGAGGTGAAACTCTGCAGATAAACTTTCAAACTCTGGGGCTGCCCTGACCAGGGACAGAGACTTTTGGGTTCTTGGACTTTGGGGACTTTGGGTGATTTTGGTTGCTGGACTCAAGAACCAAAAGGAAAGGACACGCCCCAATTTGCTTGGGGTGGGTTTTTTGCTCATGGGTTGTGTTATAAATCCTATTGGTGGTGTTTCCCCAACATAATGCCACATTGTTTCTCTCTGTTATCAAAAGGTTTTTTGCTACACTCAGACTCTGTGCTTGGGAGAGGGGAGGTATTGCCTCTTGAAGACGCCCAGCGGGAGTGGTAAATATTTGTCCCAGGTCACTGGGTGGGGGCTCGAGCCGGGTTTGCGTTGTGTAATTGGAATGGAACCCCTAGATACTGAACCTGGCCCTTGTTGCTGCCAACTCTGACGGGCAGAAGGGTTACATTTTGGGGGGCTCTTCCGGGATCCCTGAGTCAGTACCCCTCGCAAGCACCTGTTGAGTGATCCACTACATTGGGAAACAATTTATATTTTGTTTTGTTTGTGCTTATATTTTGAGGAAATTACTGTTTGTATAATGTCTAATATGTCAGGTTTGTTGGGCCCTGGCTCAGCAGATTCCAGCTCAGAGGCTGCAGCCTCGGCCGATGATTGGACAAAAGCTCTGGGGCAAACATTGCAAAAGGTTGTGCTGTCCCATGCTGCAACAAACTCTTGTCGTAAGTTAAGGTTATTTGCTGGGAAGGAGGAGTTTGAACCCTGGTTGGCGTGTACCACTGAAATGTTGCAAGAGTGGGCCGTACCAGATGCAGAAAAGTGAAGATACCTCATAGAGAGCCTTCGCGGTCCAGCATTAGATGTGATTTGCACCCTGAAGCTCATTGACCCTGGGGTCAGTGTGAAGGACTGCCTAGAGGCCCTTGAACACACCTTTGGGAGCTTAGAGGGCCCTGAAGACAGCTACTTTAAGTTCCTTAATTCCCAACAGCAAAAGGGTGAGAAGGCTTCAGCCTACATATAAAGACCGGAGAGACTGCTTCGGAGAGCTGTCATGAGGGGAGCAGTGACTGCTGAGCAGATGGATCAGACTAGACTGGCTCAAATTGTAAGAGGAACTCAGTATCAGAACCCGATTCTACTTCATCTCCAGCTAAGAGAACGACAGGAACATCCCCCAAGTTACTCCCAGCTAATAAAAGAAGTCAGAGAGGAGGAAGAAAGGCAGGCTGCCAGTGAGTTTTGGGAAGCCCAAACATCGGAGCCAGCCAGCACAACACCACTGCAAACGGCCAGTGTACTGACGGTGAGCACCAGAGAGGAACTTGCCCAACAAATGCAGGTCCTGACGGAACGGATAGCTGAGCTGCAAAGCACCATTGACCGATTTAAGACTTCCAGGAATAAGGAGCCTCAAACTGTTGCAATTGAGAAGCCCACACTTAGAGCCACCATCCCACCCAGGCAAAGGGGGCAAGGTCAATTCTTCTGCTACCGATGTGGTGAGGATGGACACAGTGCTGCCAAGTGCTGTCATGAAGAAAACCCCTCCTTAGTGTATGGAAAGCTGAGGATCAGTTGGGAGAGATCCGGTAGCTGCCAGAGGGTTTGGGGACAGGGACCTGCAGGATTTGAAGATTCCCCCAGAAAAGACTGTCCAGCTGGGATCCCCACAGGACTGAGAGGGCCTCGGGCAGAGGTCACGGTGAGGATTGAAGGGGTGGAGTGTAAAGCAGTGCTTGACACTGGATCAGGTATTGTTTCATATTCTCTGTGTATATATAAAGTCTGCTGCAGTTTCCACGGTATGCATCCGATGAAGTGAGCTGTAGTTCACGAAAGCTCATGCTCAAATAAATTGGTTAGTCTCTAAGGTGCCACAAGTACTCCTTTTCTTATTATATTCCAGTCATTCTACCAACAGATGCTTAGGCACTTGCCTATACAGCCACTGACTGGCCTTGGCCTGTGTGGCCTCAGCATGGATGAATACCCCTACCAAGGGTATGTCATAGTGCACCTGGAATTCCCAGAGGAGGTTGCTGGGGTAAGAGAAGAGGTAGACACAGCTGCCTTAATATGCCCTGACCCTAGAGGGACCTCTGATGTGTCTGTGCTGATAGGGACCAAATCCAGTCTCTTCAAGGTACTCGCGGATTACTGCAGAAGGTGGGCTGGGGACCAGTACCTGAATACCCTGATGATCCACACACTTTGTGCTGAAGCCTACAGGAAAATTGAGAGCGCTAAAAGGGACACATCTGAGCTACCACTTGGGGCACTGAAGTACGTGGGCACAACCCCCTTAGTAGTGCCTGCAAGGACAGAGCAAGAAGTGCTTGTCATGAATACCTGGCTGAAAGGCAGTAAAGGGACGTTAGCAATGATAGAGCAGCCGATGAGAGGAGAGCTCCCTGAAGGAGCGCTGGTCCCCAGTGGAGTCATAACCCTACCTGCTGAAGCCCAAGAAAGGGTGACTATACTGATTGCTAATGAAACAAGTCATGATGTTGTTGTGAAGCAACGGCAAAAGATAGCAGACCTCTTTGAGCCTGAGTCGATTGTAAAACCCCAGTGTGAAACTCAAGTTCTGACGATAGACCCAGCAAAGTTTGACTTTGGAGATTCACCAGTGTCCAAGGAGAGGAAAGATGGCCTGAGGAAGAAGCTTTATGAAAGATCCAAGGTGTTCTCACTGCATGAGTGGGATGTGGGATGTGCAAAAGGAGTAGAGCACAATATCAGTATCAATACATGACTCTCGACCTTTCAGGGAGAGATCTAGGAAGATTGCTTTCTCTGAGATGGAAGATGTGTGACATCAGCTTCAGGATCTGGCTGTGAATGACATCATTAGAGAGTCCTACAGCCCATACTCCTCACCTATTGTGGTGGTCCATAAAAAGAATGGGAAAATCCGGACGTGTATTGACTACCGCACCCTAAACAGCCATACTGTGGTTGACCAGTACACTATGCCTCGAGTCCAAGATGCCTTAGACTGTTTGCTGGGAAGCCAGTGGTTCTCTGTATTGGATCTTCAAAGTGGATACTACCAGATCCCTCTGGGAGAAGAAGATAAGGAGAAGACAGCCTTCCTCTGCCCATTAGGGTTTTATCAGTTTGAACACATGCCCCAAGGGCTTTCTGGAGCACCTGCCACCTTTCAATGTCTCATGGAGAAAGTTGCGGGAGACATGAATTTACTGCAAGTGTTAATTTATTTGGATGACCTGACTGTGTTTGGAAGAACCTTAGAGGAGCATGAAGAAAGACTTCTTAAAGTGCTTGATAGGTTGGAGGATTATGGTATGAAGCTTTCAATTGACAAATACCAGTTCTGCAGAACCTCAGTGAAGTATGTGGGTCACATCATGTCCCAAGAGGATGTGAGTACTGATCTCGATAAAATAGAAGCACTCAATACATGGCCATGTCCAAATAACTAGAGAACTCAAGACCTTTCTTGGATTTAGTGGCTACTACTGCAGATGTGTGCAAAACTATGCTACGATTGTAAAGCTTCTGAATGATCTTACCAGGGGACACCAGTCCAGCAAGAACAAATCTAAGACCAAGAATAAGGGGAGGTCCCCAAAGCCTCCTGTGCAGAGACACTACGGCCCCTTCGAACCATTTGGGCCATGGTGGGATGAGAGATGTGAAAGGGCTTTTCGAGAAATCATTACTTGCCTAACTCATGCTCCAGTCCTAGTCTTTGCTGACCCAAGCAAACCGTTTATCCTGCATACTCATGCCAGTTTGGAGGGTTTGGGAGCAGTCCTGTACCAGGAAGTGGAAGGCAAACATAAACCTGTAGCCTTTGCCAGCCGAGGATTGTCTGATAGTGAAACTCGCTATCCCACCCACAAGCTAGAATTCTTGGCCTTGAAATGGGCCATCACTGAGAAATTTCGAGACTACTTTTATGGTGCTCAGTTCCAGGTGTGGACAGACAACAGTCCACTGACTTACGTGTTAACAAGTGCTAAGCTGGATGCTACAGGGCAGAGATGGGTGGCCGCCTTGGCTAGCTATGAGTTCAGCATTCAATATCGATCAGGGAGAAGCAATGTAGATGCAGATGCATTGTCCAGGTGTCCGCAGGCACCAGAAGTTGCTGTGATATTCATGGATGGAGTGAGAGCTATTTGCAGTGTGAGTCGCTGAGAGCCAGAGGCCCGTGAGAGCCTTCAAGGATGTGTTGCAGAAGCTTTGGGCCTGCCCCTGAATGTATGCCTTCTGCTTCAGTGAACTATATTGCATTGGACCAATCTCCCTTGCCCATGCTCAATGCGACTGACTGGCAAGAAGCCCAGCTGCAAGATATTGGCATTCATGATACACTACTTGCCAAAAGGGAGGGACGAAGCCCAGCTGCGGTTGTCCCACCTAACCCGGAGGGTAAACTACTATTGAGAGAATGGACCAATCTAAAACTGATTCAGGGAGTGCTACACCGAATGACCACCGACCCTTTACAAAAGCAATGAGCACAACTAGTGCTTCCAAACGAGTACAGAGCCCTGGCCATGAGGGCCCTGCATGATGATTTTGGACATTTAGGGATGGAGAGAACCCTGCAACTTATTTGTAGTAGGTTCTATTGGCCCCGGATTTCTGTCCCTATCAGCACAGACACATCAGAGGTCCCTCTAGGGTCAGGGCTTAGAAAACCCGTAGAAGGTTTGCTGGCTAGGGCTCGTTATTCAGGAGTGGAGTGTCTCCACTCCTGCTGTAGGACCCTGTCCAGCTCCCTGCTGTCACAGGCTGATCACAGAGGTGCTACCAGGGCCTGTCACAGTAGCCACCACCCACAGGATCTGCCAAAGGAACATTGCACAGAAGGGCTGGGGCTGCACAGAGATGGGAAGGCTGGTTAGAGTAGCTGATGGAACAATACCCCAGCCATAGACTGATTGAGAGATTTCGACCTTTCCATACCCAGAGTGCAGCCAGAGACTCCATCAGTGCAACCTTCATTTATGTTACGAGGGAGAGGCAGATAAAAACCCCACAGTTTCTCTTCAGAATCCAGGCAGTTATAGCTGGGCAGCATCATGGCAGCTGAGCTTTCAGAGAAAAATGATCCATTTTCTATGAAAACTTACCCCAGAAAATGGATGAGAAGGAAATATTTTAGTTTGGATCAAAACTTTTCATTGGGGGGAAAAGCTTTCTGGTTTCCAGCCCAGCTCTAGCTCAAACCACAACCCTAGGTGACAGTACTTGCTCCCCATCAGCCTGTCACTCTCAGGAGCCCTTGAATGTCTGCTAGGATGGCTATGATAACTCTGTAGCTGAAGGAGGCTTGTCTGCAGCAGCCCATCCATCAGTGAAACTAGTTAAGAACGGTCATACTGGGTTAGACCAATGGTCCATCATGCACAATGTCCTGTCTTCTGACCGCTGCCTCTGCAGATTCTTTTTGGGAAACAAAGAGAACAGTGCAATTATTAAGTGATCCATCCAATGTTGTTTGCTCTTAGCTTCTGGCAGTCAGAGGTTTAGAGACATCCAGACAATGGCCACAGGGGACAATTCGGGTCTCCCCACAGTGGCCTGGGCTCCCGGGGCAGCTCTTATCACAGCCTGGCTCTGGTATGGTCAGGGGCAGGAGCCTTGAGGAAATGGAGAAGCAGGGGGCAGGACCTAGTGGGAAGGGATTGGGCAGGGGATGCGGCAAGCCTGAACCAATGCAGACCGCAGCAATCAGGAGGGTGGGGGGTGATCCTGAGTATAGGAGGAGGGTGGGGCTGGAGAGTAGGAGACCTTGTGTTCTGGAGAAGACTGAATTAATGTGACTCCACAAAGGGGGCTCTTATTTTAAGCATCCCAGGCTGAGAGTAGGTCTTTGGAAGGACCTTAGAGCGAAGGGCAGGCCCCAATGGAGTACTCTGGGGTGAAACCCATTCATAGGGACTTGGCCAGAATGTGCTGAGCTCTTGGAAGCCATTACCACCAGGCAGAGGTCAACCTAGGCCCCAGGCTGCTCTAAACACTGCTGAAGCAAACTGCTTCAAACTGCTGTAACTGGCTCCTTTCCATCCCCAATCTCGACAGCGTACCGGGAAGCTCTGCTATTGCAGCAGGGAATCCAGGAGGCCTGTCACTGCTTGGATGGCTGGTCCTGTGATCTGGGCACTGCTCTGTGACTCAGACCAGTGGGGTTTGAATCTCTTGCTGGATGTGAGTACCTGCGTGAGGAAGAAAAGTTTAACAATGGGCTCTTCAATCTACCAGAGAAAGTTATAACAGGATCCAATGGCTGGAAGCTGAAGCTAAACAAATTCAGAATGGAGCTAAGGTGTAAATTTTTTAACAAGTTGGGCAATTAACCATTGGAACAATTTACCAAGGGCTGTGGTAGATTCTTCATCACTGACAATTGTTAAATCAAGACAGGATGTTGTACTAACAGCTCTGCTCCTCTTGCCCTGGATTTGTGGGGTGTGTACCCCAGAACATGATCAAGCCAATTGCAACTATTTTATGTGCATTCAGTCACCATGAATTAAGGAAATAGAACACCACATCGTTAAGGATTCATTTGGAGACAGTCTTTTGGAAGGAAGGTCATATCTAACTGGCAGTTTCTGCTAATCAAAATGGGAGGAGGGGACAGATAATTAACCACGTGACACTCAAAACCTTTGTTGTTGGAAAACCTTGAATTTAGGCTTGTCTGATATTAGAAGGTTGTTGAAAGTTAGGAAAGTGATGATTTAGTAGGTGCCATTATGACCTATACGTTTTGCAGAAGTTAGTTATAAAAGATTAGCCATCAGAGTGTACTTTGGAACAGTCCTCTGGAGCTATTGTGGGAGAGACATTTTTCTAGATACCTTTTCTCTCCAGCAGGGAGGCGTTTGGCCAGTGCTGACCCATTGTAGATTATTCAATACCGTCACAGAAAGTAGGCAAATATCTGCAATGTTCTACAACTTTTGCTTATGTCTGTGTTTGCTTAAATCTAATAAACTGCAGTGTTTGACAAGACTTGCATTTAATCCGCGATTGGACAAATTGCTGTGTTCTCATTGATATATTCCTGACACTGCCTGGAATTGAAATAGGTAAATTGCCCCAGTTGGGGGTTCTGAAAATGCCGGGTAACACTATATGAGTTATTGCGTGGCAGGTCACTGGCCTGTGCTATGCGGGGGGGGGGGGTCAAACTAGGTGATCACAGTGGTGCCTTCTGGCCTTGGGATCCGTCCAGTATTGTTAATAGCACTGTCCTACTGCACAGGGTGTTGTACTGATAAACATGCTATGGATTGTGAGGTGCTCGTACGCTACAATAATTGGGGCCAAAGCTAAGTGCTGTAGGGAGATTTCAGCTCGGTGTGCCCCATAGGGACGATTTGGGACACTGGGTGGAGAACCTGAACTCCTGCCAACACCCCTTACTGATGAGGCCTCTGATTAGGACAGGACCCTCTCATGATTACCTGTTCAGTTCATTCCCTCTGGGGCACCTGGCACTGGCCACTGTCAGAAGACAGGATACTGGGCTAGATGGACCTTTGGTCTGACCCAGTCTGGCCGTTCTTATCAGTTGTGCCTCAGGTGCCCAGAGAGTCTGTGAGCCAGTCACTGTTATGTCCGGCTGTCTGTGGCGTAACGCTGTTCCTCACAACCGGGGGGCTCTGTAGCCCAGTGAAGAGGGACAAAGCATCTGTGCTACTGATGGACTGTGTGACCAGAAATGTCCATGAACTAACCCTCAGTGCTCTCGTTTGTGTGTGCTGCTCTTTGATACAGAGAGCAGTGCCAACTCTTAGGAATCTATGCAGAGTCTCGCACTAGTTCCTGTCTTTCTGAAAGCCCCTAATGCTGAGATGAAGACACTGTGTGGGAATCTCAGCTTTCAGTTTTCTTTTAAAAGTGAGTTGCAGAAAAGCTAGAAAACCTGAAACAGATAATGCCAAAGACTTAGGCATGAAAGTCACATGAACACAAACCCGTCATTAGTGTATTTTTAAATCTCACTATTTTTAAAATAACCCCATGTATTTTTGCGGGGGCGGGGACCTCCTACTTGTTGAATGGGTCTTGGCAACACTGCATGCCTAGATCAAAAGATCTGAAAAGCACCTAGCAAATGACACAAAAACTAACAGCAGATTTTTTATTTTTTTTTAGTACATCAGATGCAGGAAGCCTGCCAAACAATGAGTGGGGTGGGCCACTGAATGATTGAGATGCTAAAGGAGCATTCATGAAAGATGAGCCTGGTGCGGAAAAGCTAAATGAATTCTTTGCTTCGGTCTTCACAGCAGGGGATGTGAGGGAGATTCCCACTCCCGAGCCATTCCGTTTAGGTGACAAATGTGAGGAACTGTCACTTCTTGATGTGCCAGTAGAGGAGGTTTTGGAATAAACTGATATATTAAATAGTATTAACCAATGAGGACCAGATAGAATTCACCCAAGAGTTTGAAAGGAGCTTGAATATAAAACTGCAGAAATACTAACTGTGGTGTGTAACCTATGGCTTAAATCAGACTCTGTGCCAGATAACTGGTAGATAGCTAATATGATCCTGATTTTTAAAAAAGGCTCCAGAGGTTATCCTGGAAATATAGGCTAGTAAGCCTGACTTCAGTATCAGGCAAATTGGTTGAAACTATAGGAAGCAACAGAATTATCAGACACATAGATGAATACACTTTGTTTGGGAAGAATCAACACAGCTTTTCAAAGGGAAATCATGCCTCACCAATCTATTAAAATTCTTTAAGCAAGTCAACAAAAATGAGGGCAAGGGTGATCCAGTGGATATAGTTTACTTGGACTTTCAGAAAGTCTTTGACAAGGTCCCTCACCAAAGGCTGTTAAGAAAAATAAGCAGCCATGGGAGAAGAAGGAAGGTCCTCTCATGGATCAGTAACTAGTTGAAAGATACAAAACAAAGGATAGCTATAAAGGGTGAGTTTTCAGAAGAGAGAGGGGTAACTAACTAGTGGTGTCCCCCTGGAGTCTGTACTGGGATCAGTGCTGTTCAAAATATTCATAATTGATCTGGAAAAGGGGTTAAACATTGAGGAGGCAATATTTGCAGATGAGACAAAATTACTCAAGATAGTTAAGTCCAAACAAGATTATGAAGTTTTAAAAAGGGATCTCACAAATTTGGGATACTGGGCCACAGAATGGCAGATGAAATTTGGTGTTGATAAATGCAAACTAATGCACATTGGAAAGCATAGTTCCAACTACACATATAAAATGATGGGGTTTAAATTAGCTGTTACCACTCATGTAAGAGATCTCAGAGTCATTGTGGATATTTCTCTGAAAACATCCACTCAATGTGTTGCAGCAGTCAAAATATCGAAAAGAATGCTGGGAATAAATTAGAAAGGGCTAGAAAATAGGACCAAAAATATCATATTTCCTCTATATAAATCCATGGTATGCCCACATCTTGAAAACTGTGTGCAGATGTGGTTGTCCCATCTCAAAAAAGATATACTGGAATTGTAAAAAGTTCAGAAAATGGCAACAAAAATGATTAGGGGTATGGAATGGCTTCCGTATGAGGCGAGATTAATAAGACTGGGACTTTTCAGCTTGGAAAAGAGATGGCTAAGGGGAGATATGATTGAAGTCTGTAAAATCATGATGGGTGTACAGAAAGTAGATAAAGAAGTGTTGTTTACTACTTCTCATAACACAAGAACTAGGGGTCACCAAATGAAATTAATAGGCAGCATGTTTAAAACAAACAAAAGGAAGTATTTATTCACACAACGCACAGTCAACCTGTGGAACTCCTTGCCAGAGGATGTTGTGAAGGCCAAGAGTTCATGCTCCAATATGTCTGTTAGTCTATAAGATGCCACAGGACTCTTTGCTGCTTTTAGTAATTTTGTATCATCTGCAAATTTTGCCACCTCACTGTTTTATGAATATGTTGAATAGGATTGTCCCAGAACAGACCAGTGGGGGACACCACTATTTACCTCTCTGCATTCTGAAAACTGACCATTTATACCTACCCTTTGTTTCCTATCTTTTAACCAGTTACCAATCCAGGAGAGCACCTTCCCTCTTCTCCCGTGGCAGCTTACTTCAGTTAAGAGCCTTTGGTGAGGGACCTTGTCAGAGGCTTTCTGAACATCTAAGTACACTATATCAACTGGATCTCCTTGATCCACATGCTTGTTGACCCCCTCAAAGAATTCTAGTAGATTGGTGAGGCATGATTTCCCTTTAATAAAACCGTGTTGACTCTTCCTCAACAGATTATATTCATCTATATATCTGACAATATTGTTCTTTATTATAATTTCAATCAGTTTTCCTGGTACTGAAATCAGGCTTACCGGCCTGTAATTGCCAGGATCACCTATGGAGCCCTTTTTAAAAATTGGCATCACATTAGCTATCCTCCAGTCATCTGGTACAGAAGCTGATTTAAATGATAGGTTACATTCCACAGTTAGTAGTTCTGCAATTTCACATTTGAGTTCCTTCATAACTCTTGGTTGAATCCCATCTAGTCCTGGAAACTTATTGCTGTTTAATTTATCAGTTTGTTCCAAAACTCCTCTAAAGATACCTCTATCTGCGACAGTTCCTCAGATCTGTCACCTAAAAAGAATGGCTCACATTTGGGAATCTCCCTCACATCCTCAGCCGCGAAGACTGACGCAAAGCATTGATTTAGTTTCTCTGCAATGGCCTTATCATCCCTGACTGCTCCTTTAGGACCTCAATAGTCCAGTGGCCCCACTGGCTGGTTAGCAGCTTTCCTGCCTCTGAACTACTTAAAATTTTTTTTGCTATTACTTTTTGAATCTTTGGCTAACTGTTCCTCAAATTCTTTTTTGGCCTTCCTAATTGTATTTTTACACTTCATTTGCCAGTGTTTATGCTCCTTTCTATTTTCCTCACTAGGATTTAACTTTCACTTTTTGTAGGATGCCTTGTTGCCTCTCACTGCTTCTTTTACTTTGCTGTTTAGCCACAATGGCTCGTTTTTGGTTCTCTCACTATGTTTATTAATTTGAGGTACATATAATTTGGGGGCCCTTGTTTTAAGTATCCCAGACTGAGAATAAGCCATTGCAAGTACCTTAGAGGGAAAGACAAGGCACCTGCAGGGCTAACTTAGGTCCCAAAGGGGCACTCTGGGGTAGCACAGATCCTCAGGGACTTGGTCAGAGTGGGCTGTGCTCTTGGAAGGTGTTACGGGGCAGAGGTCAGCCCAACCCTCAGGCTGCTCTAAACTCCACTGATGCAGCGGGAGAGGCCAGCGAATCAAACCACTGTATCTGGCTCCTTGCCAGCCCCAATCTCTGTAGCACAGTGGGTGGGGGAGCCCTGATGACACAGCAGAGAATCCAGCTGGGCCTGTCCAGTGCTCAGATGGCTGGAAGGCTAGCTATGTGGTCTGGGCACTGCTCTGTAACTCAAGACAGCTGGATTTGATTCCCTTGCCGAGTGTGACTGTGGGCAAGCCCTTGGCTGTCTCTGAGTCTTTGAACAGGTGGATAATAGCCCTGTCCTGCTTCACAGCAGTGGCGGGAGGATAAATACATTCAAAGTGCTCAGATACTCTGACACCCTAAAATCAGGACTATGGCAGGGTCCCAACAACGTCCCTGACATTTGTCTATAAAAGGCCTCTTACCACAGCCTCCTGTGACAGCTGGCTTCTGGGAAGCCCGATGACTCCAGCATCTTGGTGTCTGTGGCAGATGTGGGGGTGCTCAGGGTGACAGTGAGGGGTAGGTAGTGGGTTTCTGAGGGGAGTGCTGGAGTGTCACAGGGATGCCAAGTGGTTCAGCATAGTCACTGGACCTGTGTTTGCAGCCCTTGAGACTGAATGGGTCTAACTGCCAAACATTGGATAAATGGCCACAGGGGGTTCTTCTTAAATGGTCTGGCTGAGAGAAAGCATTTTCAGGACAAAGGTCAGCTTTGCACCTTGACCCTGTAACACAGACATGGCTGAGCACTGCAGTGACTGGGCCCAGGCTCACACAGGTTTCAGCAAAGGCTGCTTCCACAAAAAAGGGGCAAACAGATGGGAAGATGCTATCAGGGACACAGGGAAACTAGGCTGGGTCTCAAGAGCTCCTTGGCATCCCAAAAGAATGTAAGTTGGGCCAGCTCTGTTCCTCTATCTCCAGAGAAAACCCTGTCTAACTTAGCTTGTAGTGAGATGTGAGATAAACGAGTGTAGATGTGTGAAAGCTGCTTGTTATTTTAAAACCATTTTCTCTAATGCTTTGTGACATTTGCCAATAAAAATACTAGCTTTAAGGAGGCTGGGGGTAACTGTGTAGCTCTGGTCACAAGCACCCAAAGGGAAGAGACTGAGGTGTCCAATTGGACCTGCTTGGTGATAAGCGTTAGCACAGATGGGGTGTTATTCCCAGCTGGAAGAATGGGATAATTGTGAGACTCCCTAAGACAGGAAAGTACTTGCTTTAGAAGGTAAAAAGGCCATATTTCCAGGTTTTACTCTGAAAGTCCTGATTATTCTTGACAAGTGTATATTCCTGTTGAGTGACTATTCACAGTAGAAACCTGTTCACGTTGCATCCAAGATAACAAACTGCTCAAGAAAATGATTCATGGAATTTAAGGCCAGAGGGGACCATTAGATCATCAAGTCCAGAGGTTCTCAAACTGGGGGGGGGAGGCGGGTACCCCTGGTAGAGGTGCAGAATGTATTCAGGAGGGGTCATGAGAAGATTTAGGGGGAAAAAAACCTTCCTCTGCGCTTTTTCCCCACAGCAATGAATAACTAGTCAAGCTGATTCCTCCTTCAGGGCTGTGCATTTGACTGTAGGTGTCACTGTGCATTTAGACAGGTTTCTGCTGAGCTTGCACAGCATGATACAAAGTCTTTGCTGTCTGTACATGGATCCATTTGCTATGGCGTGGCATGCACATTTCATTGTAAGCAGGGCCCACAGTCACAGTTTTGCTTTTGTTCTTATTTCAGTGGATCATTGCCTCATTCGTGCAACAACAACAAATCAAGTGAAAAACAAAGAAGCTGAAACTGATTCAATTGAAGCCCCATCCCTGCATTTTTCAGTATATGTTGTGACAAAGCTCTGTCCTTGCCTCCGTGGGTCCCGCGTTTCCTGGAGGATTTCGCTCACCTCAGGGGCTCACTGTGACCCTCCATGTAACCTTTCTCTCTCTAGAGACAAGGGTCACAGTCTACTGAGCCATTTTCATCATAAGCCAGTGAGAGAGGTGAGGAGAAGTTATCCTTCCTTGCACAGTCTCTGTTGTCTCCCAGACACAGTGATTAATCAGGGGGCAAAGTGGGGGAGCCTGGGCCCACCCTCTACTCTGGGCTCCAGCCCAGGAACCCTAATAGTATCCGCTATGGTAGCTGACCTTTTGGAATCATGACATGTACAATTCCCTGGGCTACTTTCCCCACAGCAGCCCTCACTTCCTCAAGCTCCACTTCACCCTTACCTCAGGGCCTCCTTCCTTGTGCCTGCTATGGTGTGTACTACTCAGCCTCTCCAACAGCACAACTTCCTCCCACAGCTCCTGACATGCACACCCACCTGACTGACTGGGAGGCTTTTAACTAGTTTCAGCCAGCCCCTGATTGGCTTCAGATGTCCCAATCAACCTAGCATTCTCCCTGCCTTCTGGAAAGTTCTTAATTGCCCCCAGGTGTCTTAATTGACCTGGAGCAGCTGCCATTTCACTTATCCTGGTACCAAGGATTTGTTTAGCCTGGAGCTAATATATCTATCTCCCCCTACTTTTCTATAGCCATCTGGCCTTGCCCCATCACAATGTGTTTGTCTGGTTTGGGGGGTGGGCATAAACTTTTACAGATACAAAGAAGGGGGGCTTGATCAAAAGAGTTTGAGAACCACTGATCTAGTCTGACCTCCTGTATAGCACAGGCTGGATACTTTCACCCATTACCGCTGTATTTAGCCCAATGACTTGAGTTTGACTAACTCATAACTTGTGCTCCTCTAAAGTGTATCTTCCACGTATGCATCCAATCTTGGTTTGGAGGTATCAAGAGAACCAAACACCTCCCTTGGGTGTTTGTTCCACTGGTTAGTCACCCACACTGTTAAAAATGTCAGGTTTCAGAGTAACAGCTGTGTTAGTCTGTATTTGCAAAAAGAAAAGGAGTACTTGTGGCACCTTAGAGACTAACCAATTTATTTGAGCATAAGCTTTCGTGAGCTACAGCTCACTTCATCAGATGCATACTGTGGAAAGTACAGAAGACTTTTTATACACACAAACCGTGAAAAAAATGGATGGTTTCCAAATTTAAATTTGTCTGGCATCAGCTTCCAGCCATTGGTTCATGTTCTACTTTTCCCTGCTAGATTAAAGAGCCCGTTATTACCTGGTACTTCAAACCTGTGAAAGTGCTTGTACAGAATCATCAAGTCAGTTCTCAATCTTCCCTACTTCTACTCACTACGCCCCAGTTCATACACTAAGGGGATGTTGGAAATGAAAAAGGAGGAGAAAGACGTGGGTGTGTTTGTTGGTCCTAGGATGACTGTGAGCCAGTGATGTGATGCGGCTGTGAACAAGCTGCATGAGATCATAAAATGTATCAGGTGAGATAAGGAAGAATTAGTATGATTACACCAGGCTGTGGTGAGACCTCCTCTGGCAAATTGTGTAAAATTCTGGTCAATCATATTCCAGAAAGAAGAATTCAGACTGGAACTGGTGCAGAGAAGGGCTCCTAGGATGATCAGGGCAATAGAGGGCAGGCTTAGTGGGTATCAGATTGCTTTATAAATACATTTTGGGGAGTAAATACCGGGGCAGGAGACGAGCTCCTGAAGCTCAGGGACAGTGATGGCCAAAGAACAAATGGGCCCAAACTGACCAAATGTAAACTGAAACTGGAAAGGAGAAGAAGGTTTCTGACCAGACACCCACCCAACAGAGACAGTGGGGAGCAAACAACCCAACTGGTTTTAATGTGGAGCTTGATAGGTTTCACCCTTCTGCCACTTGGAGCTGGCAGCAAGCAGGGCTGGTTTCAGTATCTATAGGTTCCTTTTCAACAGTACAGCACAGAAGCAACTCGAGCCCCACCCAGTAACTTGGGAAAATTACACACCATCACTGGGCACCTCTGAGAGGCAATGCTTCCACTCTCACAAGCAGAGAGTGTGAGTGTAGAAAAGAAACTTTTAATTAAAGGAGGGAAGTCACCCGAGATTAATTAGAGAAAATGCCACAAGCAGGATTCAAAAACATAAAGCTGTCAGCAGGACACCCACCCCAGAGTGCGTGGGGCAGTGTCTTCTGCCTCATGTTGTTGATTTTTACAACCAAAAGTTCCTTTACTCTGCTCCCTCTGCTTCCCCACCACACCCCACTCACTGTGGTTATCCTTGGTCAGTGAGGACCCAGGGTTCCAAGGTGCATGTGTGTGAGTTCACCTGGGGAAGAAGGCTCCTTGCTTGCTCTTGCTTGCTCCTCGGCCACCCCGCCAGCTGATATTGCTCTCCACCAGCTGCCATGCCAGCCGTGGTGTCTCCCTGCTTCCAACCCAACAGCCACAGTTCCTCTCCACTGGCCAACCTGCCAATTGCTGCTCCTGCCAGCTGAGTGTCAGTTACCATCCGCGACCACTTTCATCTCTGCAGTCATGTCTGCAGGTCAGTCTCTTAGTGACTGTCCACTCTTAGTGATTGCCAGCTTGTAGCAGACGGGGCAGAAATGCTGTCACACCACAAGTGATTTCAGCTCCCGTTTGAGCATTTAAAATAACAAAAGGTTTCTAATGGAGACTATTTAGCTCTATCTTTGTACAGTGGGGAGGAACAGATTAAGCCAGACTGGAGATCCTTAAGGAAAGTCCACACCTACCGGCTGGGATATCTATCTCTATCTCTCTTATTCTAACAGAGAGTCTGGCGTTTGAGCCCCTGGCTTAGCGAGGTCCTTTCAACCATGAAACAGACACTGGAATTTCTCATTTAGTACATCCTTACTGTTGCTCTAAGGGTAAGACAAAATCAAGAATTTGGGATGAAACTGTTACAAAAGACGCAGACCCATGAAACCCAATCACATGGACATACTCAATTGTTTGACCATCTGAAGCGAAGTGTACCAACAAAAGGGATGAAATGGACTATTATACTCAGTCTAGGACTTATCCACCATCCTATTTGACAGGGTAAGGGAATTAGAGGGGAAGATGTCATCTTTGAATATAAATTAGATGGAGCAGTTTTGCTGACATCCAGTGGATGGAAAAAGATTTGGCCCCTAGATGATGACTCAAAAGTGGGGAGGATGTAAAACTTATACCACCTCACCAACAAATTCAACTTCTCTTATGCCTGGAATACCTTATTGGACTTGGAAAAACAAAGCCATGTGTGATAACTTGATGACTGGGAGGAGTTTGACCTTGTATAAACTTGAATATAAGGATGAAGGATGATATGAAGTTTGCGTTATAGCTACTGTTCATATTAAATCAGGAAACAAAAAGTACATGCTGAATGTGACTTTTGAACTTAAGGTTTGTGATCCAATTATTGACGATGACTATGACAATCCAATTCCTGATGATGTAACATGTCTAATGATGGAACCAGGACCCACTAGTGATCGCACCACAATGCCCATATTAGGAGAATTAAGTAATCAAATTTGGTTTATGCATATTCATATGGTGTTAAATTTGTCTTATTAGTATCTAGGTGAATTTAACTATTGTCAGCATACCAAAGTGGCTTCCTTTTTCTCAGTACTCCTGGTGGATAGGATTGCAATGTATGAACAACAGGTACGAGATGTTGTTCTGTTGGGGATGGGTAAAGAAATCCATAACTTGCATACCTCTAAGAGAAAGCATAGTGTGAATTCTCTTGGAATGTTAGGGCCCCTGACAGGACTATTTGGTTCAGGGATGTCAATTTGGAATCAAGTAGATGTTTGGAAAATTAGCAAACATATAGCTTATGTGTCACAAGAGGAAGTCAACCAGGTGGTCAACCCTGTGTTACAGGGAATAAGGGGATTGTCACAGGAAGAGCGATTTACTGTTTACAACATGCATAATATAACCCAAGTATTTAAGGAGACACAACTTAAAATTAGTCAGCTGGTCACTTTAAACAATTATCAGCACAAGGATCAGTATTTAGGAAAGGAGATTACCTGCTCTGCTTATGGAGAGTATGTTGTAAATACAGTCACAAATGCATTACAATCTCTAAGATTAGGAAAGGTTCCTCACCTAATCAAAGATGAGAAACTGTTGAGTTGGTATTGCCCCAGATGTTTTCAAAGGTTGGGAAAGGAGCAATCCACTTGTTTGGATTTGTGCCAGCATTTATCAATAGGTACAAAGAGAGAGATGGGATCTGTGACCCGAACTGAGACAGTTGTTATTTTTCTAAAATTGTATGATGACATGATCCTCGTATGTCTCATTCAGCTTCAATAGCTCTGAGCTTTAGCTTCTCCAGGCTCTGCACCTCCCACTCAAGAATTAAGGACCCTGGTCTGAACTCTTGGCATGCCAGAAATGAGGCTGATCCTTTGTCTCTTACCACCAGGTTATCAGGGAGGGCTGTGAGCATATTAAGCAAAAGCTTTATAGTGCATAATGTCATACGTATCTTTAGAAGAAGAATACTGCATTTGTAACTCTGATTATTTTACCATTTACTTACTATTTGAGTCTTATTCCATTTATCTCAATAAAAGACTTTAAGGCTATATTGGTCTCAGCGTGAGCATCCTGTCATACACCCGAGGGTCCTTTGCAAAAGTTGTGTAATCTGATTCTGGAACAAGAACTTTATTATTTTATGATCAGATAACCCATATTATCCAAATTAATAATATTAACCTCCTAAAATAAGGGAACACCCAGGATGACTGTGAACCACGATGTGATGTGGCTGTGAACAAGGCAGATGAGATCCTAGAATGTGTCATGTGAGATAGGGAAGAATTAATGTCACTATACAAGGCACTGGTGAGACCTCCTCTAGAAAACTGTGTGAAATTCTGGTCACTCATATTCCATAAAGAAGAATACAGACTGGAACAGGTGCATAGAAGTGTTCCTAGGATGGTCAGGACAATGGACGGTCTGGCTTTCTTGGAGACTGAAAGAGCTTGGCTGGTTTAGCCTAACACAATCCAGGCTGTGCAGGGATCAGATTGCTCTATAAACACCAGGGAGGTGAGGAGTTCCTGAAGTTAAAGGACAGTGTTGGCACAAGAACAAAGAGGGAGAGAGTGGCAAAGAGTAAACCATCCAAAGAGGGAGGTTCTGGAAAAATCACCCAACAGGAGCAGTGGGGGGGGGGGCAAAAAACCCAGCTAGTTTTTAGATGGAGCTTGACAAGTTTATGCTCCAGATGATATACCGGGGTGTCCTGTGATAGCAGGGGTCCGGGACCATTGCCCAGGAGGTCCCTTCCAGTCCTACGTCCCCATGGGTCACATATGCCCATTGTGTGTGACACTGGGAGCTCATGTGGAGTTCCTTATACACTATCACCGCTGCTGTGTGCCCTGGACAATGGATTTGTCCCTGAATAGAGTCAGGAGAAAGCATGACTCATCATTGTCATCTGGAAAAGGAATTGTTCTTGGATTCCTGTTTAGTTATGTCACATGACTTTAGTTCCCTGAGTTTCTGGTAATCTCAGCATGCTGAGACAACAGATGCCGCTCCCCAGTCACTAGCCCCAGAGAGAAAGGATGGTTCAGGGGTTAAACTGCTAACTTAGGACTCAGAAGAACTGACTTCAGTTCCAGTACTTTCACAGAGTTCTTCTGTGGCCATGGGCAACTCACTTAGTCCTTCTGTGCTCAGCAATATGTGTTTTAATATGGTTCAATGTAAAGGTGTACATCTCGGAACAAGGGATGCAGGCCATCCTTACTGGATGGGGGAACCAATCCTGGGAAGCACTAACCCTGAAAAATATTTCAGGGTCATAATGGATGATCAGACGAACATGACCTCCCAGTGTGAGGCTAATGCCAAAAAAGCTAGTGCAATCCTGGAGGTACAGCCAAGAGAATCTCAAGTAGGAGCAGAGAATTTATTTTACCTCTGTTTGTATTTGGCTCTGATGTGACCACTAATGGCCTCCTGTGTCCAGTTCTGAGCCACAAGAATGATCAAAGGAGTAGTATACCTGCCTTAGAGTGATAGCCTGAAGGAGGTCAATCTATTTAGCTTAATGAAGAGCACATTAAGGCATGACTTGATCACAGGCTGTAAGAACCTGCATGAGGAACAAACATTTAACAATGGGCTTTTCAAACTAGCAGAGAAAGTTATAACAGGATCCAATGACTGGAAGCTGAAGCTAGACAAATTCAGACTGGAACTAAGGTGTAATTTTTTTTAACAATGAGGGTAATTAACCATTGGAACAATTTACCAAGGGCCATGGTAGATTCTCCATCACTGACAATTGTTTAATCAAGTCAGGATGTTGTTCTAACAGCTCTGCTCTAGGACTTATTGTGGGGCAGGTCTCTGGCCTGTGCTATATGGGCAGTTGGACTAGGTGATCCCAATGGTGCCTTCTGGCTTCGGGATCTGCCCACTGGTGTTAATAGCACTGCCCTGCCGCATGGGGTTGTTGGAGACCCCAGGGCATGGCCACTAGTTAAGTTGAGAGGATGGAAGGCCATAAGGGTTGAGGAAGTCTCTCTGCTGAAGGCCTAAGGGCTTCTTCTTAACCCCTCTTAAAAGAATTCAGGCCTGGCTGGTTTGAGTAAGCTCTTTTGCTTTTAAAACAATGTTGTAGCCGCAAATAATGCCTTATAGTGTAAGATTTGCTGACGCCAAGTTAAAAATAATCGGAGATAGTTACAAGGCCAGGCAGGATGTGCTGGTTGTTTAAGTTTCTAGGAATGCTTGTTAGAGGTTGCAGGAAATAAACATTGTTGTAACCCATATAAGGAAGGCAGAGTATTTGTGCAAAGTTTTAATTGGCTGATGTGTAGTGCAGTAACATTAAGGAATATAAAAGTGTGTGTAATGACCAGCTCTGGGGTGCAGGATTTGAGATTCTATTCTCCATGTACCTTGTTTGCAGCTGCAAATAAACTTTTCTGCTTCTCCACCCTGTTGTGATTATTGAGTGAAACACACCGGATAACGAACCCCTGCTGTTGTTTTGCCTCTTGGCACTGGGTGCCGGCAACAGCTTTTGGCGTCCCTGGGTGGGTGACGAGGCTGCAATTTAGCCTTGCCCAGATCCCTTCCAGCGGTCAAGGATTGCAGTGACAACCGACGCCCGGCGCTCACCGGTGAGTTCTTCGGGGACCTCGGGGGAGACGCAGTTTGATCGACCCCGGAGGGCACAACGGTGCAACACACTCACATAGTGAAGAAGCACCTGCAGGCGACGGTGGGGGAACCGGTCCCTTGGATAAGGTAGGAACCATTTGAAATCCGGATTGTATGCTCTGTTGGAACTTGGGGACGCCCAGAGTTACCCTGTAGGTATGGGACAGGAACAGAGCGCGGGAGGTAGGGTAGGGTGCACACCCCTAGAGTGTATTTTAGTAAATTGGAAGGTATTTGGATCAGATCCAATGACTAAGGGTAAATTGAAGCGATTTTGTACGGTTGACTGGCCTCAGTACCAATTAGAGGACCAGGAACAGTGGCCTCCCCGAGGATCACTAAATCATAATACAATCCTCCAGTTACTCCTGTTCTGTCAGAGAATGGGAAATGGAATGAGCATTCGTATGCTTACTTGTTTATGACCTTGTGGTCTCATACTGATATTTTACAATGCTGTAATTTAACCCCAATTGGCCCGGTAGCAATTAATGTCAGTTCCCGGACCCCCACCCCAAATGTAATGGCAGATCCGGTGTCTCCTTCGGCCCCTACACCCACACAGAGCGAGGCTCAGAGTAAGATTCCTAGTGAAGCTCATAGTGAGGTTCGAGCTCCATCTGCTGGACTATACCCGTTACTTACCGAGACTAAAATCGCCCGTAATGCAATAGAAAGAACAAGCTGCTCTTACCATGCAGGTCTATACTCATGCACCTTTTAATCCTATGGACCTGGCCGCTTTCAAAGCACACGCTGGAGAATTTTCTATCAACCCAAGCAAGTTTGTATCGGTTTTTGAGGGATGTCTTAGTAGCTACAAGCCAGACTGGGATGATTGTAATGTCCTTCTGCGAACATTATTGACTAAGGTCAATAGTCAAAGGTCAAAAGGCAGCTGCAAATAAACTTTTCTGCTTCTCCACCTCGTTGTGATTATTGAGTGAAACACACCGGGTAACGAACCTCTGCTGTTGTTTTGCATCTCGGCACTGGGTGCCGGCAACAGGGTGTTGTACTGAGAAACGTGTTACAGATTGTGAGGAGCTTGGATGCTACAATAATTGGGGCCAGAGCTAAGTGCCTTAGAGAGATTTCAGCTCTGTATGCCTCATGAGGATGATCTGGGACACCGGGTGGAGAACATGAACTCTTCCCAACACCTCTTGGTGATGGGACCTGTCATTAGCACAGCACTCTTTGACGAGGAATTCTGTCATGCCCCCGTCCGTCCCCCCCAGCAGCTCTGGAGTAAGAGGGGGAATGAGGACATGACTTCAGAGAGCGAAGGGTTTGGAGAGTGTTGTCTGGCCAAACAGAGCCCTTCTGGGTTGCCTGTCGGTCTTATCCTGACCCCCACCCGCTCCATAAGTAATGACAGCCGCTCTAGCACTAGAGATAGACCTCAACCCCTGCATCCAAATTTCCATCATCACCATGTTTGGAGGGAGCTGAATCTGGGGGAGGGGGTTGTTTGGGTCCATTGAAAAGCTAGCAGCAGGCATTTGGAGCTATGCTTGGGTCACACCCCTTTCTGTTAAGAATGTGTACTGTCTTGCTTATTCGGCATGTGCATGTCTCATTCCTGAGAAAGGGGAGGAGACCCTCTGAGTTGTGCCTGAGGTACCCATTGACTCCATGAGACAGTCACTGTTATGTCCGGCTGTCTGTGGCCTAACCCTGTTCCTTACAAAAGGAGGCTCTATAGCCCAGTGCAGAAGGACACAGTGTCTCTGCCACTGATGGACTGTGTGACCAGAAATGTCCACTAAACAACCCTCAATACCTTCATTTGTGGGTGCTCCGCTTGATAGATGGCCAGCAGCACCAAATCCTTGGATTTCATTGGGAGTCTCACCCTATTTCCTGACTTTCTGAAAGTGCCAAATTCGGGAATCAAGAGACTGCGTGGGAATCTCAGCTTTCAGTTTTCTTTAAAATGTTTATTTAAAAAAGTGAATTGCAAAAAAGCTAGAAAACCTGAAGCAGGTGACCCCAAAGGCTCAGAAACCAGAGGCATATGAAACTGAACCCCACATTAGTATACTTTTAAATCTCAATCATTATTTGTAAACCAATCTCATGATTTTTTGGGGGGGGGCTTGACTAATAATTTTTGGGTGGGCTTTGCAATATTGGGTACCTAGTTTAAAAGATCCAAAGAGCAAGTAGCAAAAGATGCAAAAATTAACAGCATTTTTTTCAAAGTGTATCAGAAGCAGGAAGCCTGCCAAAAAATGAATGGGGCCACTGGACGATTGAGGTGCCAAAGGAGCACTCAAGGAGGATGAGGCTGTTGCAGAGAGGCTAAATGGATTCCTTGCATTGGTGTTCACTGCAGAGTATGAGAGGCAGATCCCCACACTGGAGCCATTCTTTTAAAATGACAAATCTGAGGAACTATCCCACATTGAGGTGTCAATAGAGGAGGTTTCAGAACAAACTGATAAATTAAACAGGAATAAGTCACGAGGAACAGATGGGCTTCACCCAAGTGTTCTGAGGAAACTCAGAAACCAAAAGAGAAAAGTACTAACTGTGGTATGCAACCTATCACTTCAGTCAGACCTTTGTACCAGATGACTGTTTGAGGGCTTTCCCTTCACCCTCCCACTTCCCTAGTTCTTGTCACGCAATCAGCAATCAGCAAAAGACCAGAAGTCCGAAGTGCAGACAATGCGATATTTATCGGGGTTAGCTCCAAACAAACATGTCCATAGCTCTACACGTCGGCAGAGTCTGTTCCCCAGTGTTCCCTTTCCCAGCTCTGATGCTGCAGAGCCATGCCTGTTTCCTCATTCCCCATTTTCTATTCCCCATTCCCCATTTTCCCTATTCCCACCTCCTCCTTCTTAGCAGTCCCAACTATACCTGCAATGCACGCCCGCAATCCCACCCCTGACAACGTAGGCTCATGTTCCATTTTGGGTCTGAGGTCTTCATCCCACCCCTTTTGTACTCCACAGGAGGGGTAAGGAATGAGGTTATGCTGTGGTCAGGGAATGGCATTTCTTTGGGCTTTTAGTGTTTTATACCTTCCCCCCACCCCCACCCAAGCCCCTTTGTCCCTCACGACTTGACTTTGCCTTGAGATAGAGGTTGAGGCAATCTTAAAGTGTGCTCTGGGGTGACAGTTTAACTGCTTTTATCTGTTCCCATTGTACTAACAAATCCAGCTGACTAGGCAGAAGCAACATCACAGTGTCTTTTTCCCTTGTTTACATATTTTAGTATAAGAGTATAAAAAAGTCAAACCCAAAATTCTATCCCAGGCTAACAAACAGACCTATCTACTAACAATGACTGCCACATAGCTAATGGGACACTGATTTTCAAAAAAGACTTCAGAGACGATCCTGGAAATACAGGCAGGTAAGTCTAATTTCAATACCAGGCAAATTGGTTGAAACTATCGTAAAGAACAGACTTATCAGACACATAGTTGAACACACTTTGTTAGGGAAGAATCAACACAGCTTTTCAAAGGGAAATCATGCCTCACCAATATGTTAGACTTCTTTGAGGAGGTTAACAAATATATGGGGAAGGGTGATCCAGTGCATATTGTGGACTTAGAGTTTCAGAAAGCCTTCGACAAGGTCCCAAGGACCAGCGTTGTTCAACTTATTAATAAATGACCTGGAAGAAGGGGTGAACAGTGAGATGCCAAATTTGTAGATGAGGCAAAATTACTCATTATATTTAAGTGCAAAGCAGATTGTGAAGAGTTACAAAGGGAACTGACAAAATTGGGCTACTGGGCAACAAAATGGCAGATGAAATTCAGTGTTGATAAGTGCAAAGCAATACAGATTGGAAAACATAATCCCAACTATACATACAAAATGATGGGGTCTAAATTAGCTGTTACCACTCAAGAAAGAGATCTTGGAGTCATTGTGGATAGTTCTCTGAAAACATCCACTCAATCAAAAAAAAAAAAAAAAACCTAGGTAAGTTTGTGAAGGATAGCTTCATCAGTAGCTATTAGCCAACATGGTAACAGACTCAACTCCATTCTCTGGGTATCTCTAAACTTCTGACTGCCAGATGCTGGGAACAGACGATGGAGGATGGATCACTCGATAATTGCCCTGTTTTGTACATTCCCTCTGAAGTATTTGCATTGGCCACTGTCAGAAGACAGGACACTGGGCTAGATGGACCTTTGGTCTGAATCCATATGGCCATTCTTATGTTCTTAAATTGTTCCAGTGATGGATGGGCTCCTGCAGACATGCCTTTTCCAGGGGCTATCTCTGCTACAGAGCTCAGGTAGCCACCCTAGCAGATGTCCATGGTAGGGTGACCACTTTCCCATTTTTGCCGGGTCAGTCCCTTTTTTAAGCCCTGTCCCAGCCATCCTGAATATTTTTTTTTCACAAGGAGGCATTTCTATTGTTTGCTCTTGCTGACTTGATCAGTTGGCAAAAGCAAATGGGACAAATGCCCACTTCTGTCAAAAAATGGGGAAGTGGGAGCGAAGGAACATTTGGGGGAGCCTAGTGCAGAGGGCAGCCCCCCACAGGGCAAAGCTGAGGAGGCAGCATTCCAGCCGCAGGTGACAGCCTCCTTAGGGGGCCCCTATAGTATTCCAGTGATAGTGTCTCCATTTTCTCTTTGGGAAATATTGCCACCTTAAGGGGCTGCTCAGTGTGGGAGGTGATTGGGGGTGAGTGCTGCCACCTAGGGGTGTGGTCCTGTAGCACGAGGGACAGAGGCTCATGGTCTGAGCTAGAGCTTGGCTTGAAAACAGTTTTTTTTTCCCCCACAAAATGAAATGTTTCCTTTTTGTCGATTTTTTAGGGTGAATAGAAAATGGATCATTTTTCTCTGAAAGCTCAGCTGCCATGATGCTGCCGAGCTGCAGCTGCCTGGATCCCCAAGAGAATTGGAGTCTTTTCATCTGCCTCTCCCTTGTAACATAATAAAAGGTTGCACTGATGGAGTCTATGGCTGCACTCTGGGCATGGAAATGTTGAAACCTCCCGACCAGTCTGTGGCTGGGGTATTGTCCCCTTCAGCTACACTAACCACTCTCCCTAGCTCTGTGGGCTATTGTGACAGGCCCTGGTAGCACATCTCTGAGCTGAAGAGGGTCCTAGAGCAGCTGGGGAGCCACAGAGTTTGTGGGTGGGTGGGCCTAACTCCAAGTGGATCATTAGTATCTGTTCAAAACTTTGGGGATCCCTGGATCCTGAGTCCGCATTTTCATTCCTCAGGGAGACGGGAAGGGACCCCCCTACTGGAACAATCCGTGGGAAATTTTCATGTATGGAGCTTTGTGGACTCTCCCTTCCCTGGCCGGCCCCCTGGTTTTGCAATGCAGGAAAGGGGGTTTCCGGGGATAAATCTGGTCTTATATTGTTATTATGATTCTATTTTATTTTATTTCAGCAAGATCAAAGTGTGACAGCATCATCATCACTACTTGGTCACACCCAAGGTAGCTAATCAGAACCATACGAACAGTGATGACAAGCCCGGAGTCCAGGAATAGAGCCTGCAGCAGGGCTGGCGCTGTAGTCCAGTTGGGTAGTAACAACACAGAATACAAAGTGTACAGTGCTCACTTTATATTTATTTTTGCTTGTGGATATGGGCACTGTAAAAAAGAAACAAAAGAAATAGTAGTTTTCAGTTCACTTAATTTTACAATTCACCTAATATAGAATTATGTAGAAAAAATAACTGCACTCAAAAATAAAACCATATAAAACTTTAGAGTTTTACAAGTCCACTCAGCCCTACTTATTGTTCAGCCAATAGCTCAAACAAGTTTGTTTACATTTGCAGAAGATAATGCTACCTGCTTCACATTTACGTCTCCTGAAAGTGAGAACAGGTGTTCACATGTCACTTTTGTAGCCAGTGTCACAAGATATTTTCATGCCATATGCACTAAAGATTCGTATGTCCCTTCATGCTTCAACCACCATTTCAGAGGACATGAGTCCATGCTGATGATGGGTTCTGCTCAGTAATGATCCAAAGCAGTGTGGACTGACACACATTTATTTGCATCATGCGAATCACATGCCAGCAGCAGAAGGTTGATTTTCTTTTTTGGTGGTTCAGGTTCTGTAGTTTCCGCATTGGAGTGTTGCTCTTTTAAGACTCCTGAAAGCATGCGCCACACCTCATCTCTCTCACAGTTTGGAAGACACTTCAGATTCTTAGACCTCAGGTTGAGTGCTGTAGCTATCTTTAGAAATCTCACATTGGTACCTTCTTTGTGTTTTGTCAAATCTTGAGTGAAAGTGCTCTTAAAATGAACAACATGTGCAGGGTCATCATCTCAGATTGCCATAACACAAAATATATGGCAGAATGCAGGTTAAACAGAGTAGGAGACATACAATTTTTCCCCAAAGAGTTCAGTCACAAATGTAATTAACGCATTGTTTTTTTTTTAAAAAGCCTCATCAGCATGGAAGCATGTCCTCTGGAATGGTGCCAAAGCATACACATATTTAGCATACCTGGCAAGTAAATATCTTGCAATGCCGGCTAGAGTAGTGCCATGCAAACATATGTTCTCACTTTCAGGTAACATTGTAAATAAGAAGCGGGAGCATTATTTCCTATAAATGTAAACAAATTTCTTTCTCTTAGTTGATTGGCTGAACAAGACGTAATACTGAGTGGACTTGTAGGCTCAAAAGTTTTACCTTGTTTTGTTTTTGAGTGAAGTTCTGTAACAAATATAATCTACATTTGTAAGGTGCACATCCATGAGAAAAGAGATTGCTCTACAATACTTGTAGGAGGTAAATTGAAAAATATTATTCATTTTGTTTGTATTTTTTACAGTGTGAATATTTGTAATAAATATAATAATGTAAAGTAAGCACTGTACACTTTGTATTCTGGGTTGTAATTGAAAATGTAGAAAAACATCCTAAATATTTTACAAATTTCAGTTGATATTCTATTATTGTTTAAGAGTGTGACTAAAACTGTGATTAATGGAGATTAATTTTTTGGCTTCATTGCATGAATTAACTGCGATGAATCAACAGCCCTAGTTTTCAAACAACTGTCTGAACATGTCTCTGACCCCAAAACCTCCCTCTCTGACTGGGACCCAAGCAGGCCGATGGCTTTCATACTTCCCCAGTGTTGTCTGAAGAGCTCCTTAGCAACAGCTTCCCCACCTCTGGACAGACTTCCAGCCCTGGCAAAACAAGCTGTGTAACGTGGCTGGAGCCCGGAAATAGGCTCTTCCCAGCTTGTAGCTCCAGTGTTGTGTCTCATCCTTCCTGACGTACTTACTGAGATATGGCTTTTCTAGAGTTGTTCCTTCTCTTCCTGCTTGTTTTCCAGCAGCCTGCTATTAAAGTAAGATGAGCCGTACTGGTTTAACCCAATATATCCAGCAAATAAGCATCCCAATAGTTAACCCAATATAGCTGTGTCAAGGTTCCTTCCCCACTCCGAACTCTAGGGTACAGATGTGGGGACCTGCATGAAAACTTCCTAAGCTTACTCTTACCAGATTAGGTTAAAACTTCCCCAAGGTACAAACTATTTTACCCTTTGCCCTTAGACTTCCACTGCCACCACCAAACTTTATCTGGGTTCCTGAGAAAACAGAGTTTGGAAACGTCTTTCCCCCAAAAATCCTCCCAACCCTTGCACCCCACTTCCTGAGGAAGTTTTGGTAAAAACCCTCACCAATTTGCATAGGTGACCACAGACCCAAACCCTTGGATCTTAGAACAATGAAAAAGCATTCAGTTTCCTTACAAGAAAACTTTTAATAGAAGTAAAAAAGAATCACCTCTTTAAAATCAGGATGGTAAACACCTTACAGGGTAATTAGATTCAAAACATAGAGAATCCCTCTAGGCAAAACCTTAAGTTACAAAAAAGACACACTCATTCTATTCAGCACAGCTATTTTCTCAGCCATTTAAAGAAATCATAATCTAACACATACCTAGCTAGATTACTTACTGAGTTCCTAGACTCCATTCCTGTTCTGTCCCCGGCAGAAGCATCACACAGACAGACCCAGACCCTTTGTTTTTCTCCCTCCTCCCAGCTTTTCAAAGTATCTTGTCTCCTCATTGGTCATTTTGGTCAGGTGCCAGCGAGGTTATCTTTAGCTTCTTAAACCTTTACAGGTGAAAGGATTTTTCCTCTGGCCAGGAGGGATTTTAAAAGTGATTACCCTTCCCTTTATATTTATTTTAAGTTGTACAGAAAACATCCCAAGAACTGGGTTTAATTCACATATTCTTTATGGCAGCTCAGCTCCATGCCTGTCCCAGTCCCATTCCCGGGTGCTATGGATTTCATGAATAAAGGACAGAGACAGAGAACAAAAGACTATTTTCATGTAGGAAATGAAGTTCCATATGCATCTAACTTTGAAATGTACTTCCTGCAAACCCTATTTGTGACTGGTGTTGTGGTTATTATGTACTAGACCAGTGGTTTTCAACCTGCGGTCTGTGGGCCACTGGGGGTCTCCAGACTATGTCTGCCTCCATTCAAAATTTATTAGGGCTCTGCAAATCAAAAAAGGTTAAAAACCTCTGTATTAGAGAGTGAGAGTCCATGGAATGAATATTTCATATACTGATCCCAGTGCCTGTTACCACTCCGGATACAGGCTACAGACTGACAGAACAGAACCTGAGGAGACCCAGTTAGCTATGAACCCAGGGACAGGGGAGCTACTAGACTTTTGTTTGCTGACAAGTGATTGACTGAGGACTGAAACACTGCGAGCTTTTCAGGTTGTAATGAAATCCAGGTGACAGACGCTACATTTTAAGTAAAGGAGTACTTGTGGCACCTTAGAGACTAACCAATTTATTTGAGCATGAGCTTTCGTGAGCCACAGCTCACTTCATCAGGTGCCACAAGTACTCCTTTACTTTTTGCGAATACAGACTAACACGGCTGTTACTCTGAAACCTACATTTTAAGTCCCACTCTGACATGAGAAATCATCTCTGAGAGAAGATTGGAGGGGAAAGAATGGGTTGACATGTGTGTGCTAAAGTACAGATGTGTAAATGTGATAACTTTTGCTTTAGAAAATATTTGAGAAGTATTCCACATACTGTTTGCAATGGGTTTGTGCAATTAACTCTTTGTTTAGAGAACAGTAGTATAATACTGTCTCTGAGAAACCGACCAGAAGCTCTTTCTAACACTTACATTCAGAACATAAGAACATAAGATCTGCCAAACTGGGTCAGGCCAAAGGTCTGTCTAGCCCAGTATTCTGTCTTCCAAAAGTGGCCAATGCCAGGTGCCACAGAGGGAATGAACAAAACAGGTAATCATCCCCTGTCGCCCATTCCAAGCTTCTGGCAGTCAGAGTTCTAGGGACACAATCCCTGCCCATCTTGACTAATAGCCATTGATGGACCTATCCTCCATGAATTTATCTAGTTCTTTTTGGAACCTTCTTATAGTCTTGGCCTTCACAACATCCTGTGGCAAAGAGTTCCACAGGTTGACTGTGCGTTGTGTGAAGAAATACTTCCTTTTGTTTGTTTTAAACCTGCTGCCTATTAATTTCATTTGGTGACCCCTAGTTCTTGTGTTATGAGAAGAAGTAAATAACACTTCCTTATTCACAAAAAGAAAAGGAGTACTTGTGGCACCTTAGAGACTAACAGATTTATTTGAGCATAAGCTTTCGTGAGCTACAGCTCATTTCATTGGATGCATTCAGTGGAAAATACAGTGGGGAGATTTATATACATAGAGAACATGAAACAATGGGTGTTACCATACACACTGTAACCAGAGTGATCACTTAAGGTGAGCTATTACTAGCAGGAGAGCTTGCGGGGGGGACCTTTTGTAGTGATAATCAAGGTGGGCCATTTCCAGCAGTGGACAAGAATGTCTGAGGAACAGTGGGGGTGCGAGGTGGGGAATAAACATGGGGAAATAGTTTTACTTTGTGTAATGACCCATCCACTCCCAGTCTTTATTCAAGCCTAAGTTAATTGTATCCTTATTCACTTTCTCCATACCAGTCATGATTTTATACACCTCTATCCTGCCCCCCCTTAGTCGTTTCTTTTGCAAGCTAAAAAGTCCCAATCTTATTAATCTGTCTTCATGCGGAAGCTATTCCATACCCCTAATCATTTTTGTTGCCCCTTTCAGAACCTTTTCTAATTCCAATATATCTTTTTTGAGATGGGGTGACCACATCTGTGCACAGTATTCAAGATGTGGGTGTACCATGGATTTATATATAGGATATTTTCTGGTTTATTATCTATCCCTTTCTTAATGATTCCCAACATTCTGTTAGCTTTTTTGACCACTGATGCACATTCAGTGGGTGTTTTCAGAGAACTATCCACAATGACTCCAAGGTCTCTCTCTTGTGTGGTAACAGCTAATTTAGACCCCATCATTTTATATGTATAGCTGGGATTATGTTTTCCAATACATCTTACTTTGCATTTCTCAGCATTGAATTTTTCTGCCATTTTGTTGCCCAGTCACCCAGTTTTGTGAGATCCCTTTGTAACTCTTCACAGTCTGCTTTGGACTTCACTATCTTGAGTAGTTTTGTATCATCTGCAAATATTGACACCTCACTGTTTACCCCTTTCTCCACATCACTTATGAATATGTTGACACTTGAATGTGGGAGATTTCCTCACAATTGTCACCTAAAAAGAATGGCTCATATTTGGGAACCCCCTCACATCCTCAGCTGCGAAGACCAATGCAAAGAATTAGTTTCCCCTCAATGGCCTTCTCATCCTTGAGTGCTCCTTTAGCAACTTGATCATCCAGTGGCCCCGTTGGTTAGCAGGCTTCCTGCTTCAGATTTACTTAAAGAATTTTTTGCTATTACTTTTTGAGTCTTGGGCTAATTGTTCTTCAAATTCTTTTTTGGCCTTCCTAATTATATTTTTATACTTCCCTTGCCAGGTTTTATGCTCCTTTGTATTTTCCTCAATAGGATTTAAGTTCCACTTTTTAAAGGATGCCTTTTTGTCTCTCACTGCATCTTTTACTTTGTTGTTTAGCCACGGTGGAAACTTTTTTGTTCTCTTACTGTTTTTTAACTTGGGGTATACATTTACGTTGAGCTTCTATTTTGGTGTCTTTAAAAAGCTTCCATGCAGCTTGGAAGAATTTCACTTTTGGCACTGTGCCTTTTAATTTCTGTTTAACTAACTTCCTCATTTTTGTGTAGTCCCCCTTTCTGAAATGAAATACTACAGTGTTGGGCAGCTGTGGTGTTTTCCCTGCCACAGGGATGTTAAACGTAACTATATTATGGTCACTATTACCAAGTGGTCCAGCTATATTTACATCTTGGACCAGATCCTGTGCCCCACTGAGGACGAAATCAAGAACTGCGTCTCTTCATGTGGTTTCCAGGACTAGCTGCTCCAAGAACCAGTCCTTTAAGGTGTCAAGAAACTTGATCACTGCATTATGTCCTGAGGTGACATATACACAGTCAATGCGGTGATAGTTGAAATCTCCCATTATTATTGAGGTTTTTTAATTTTTTATTGCCTCTCTAATCTCTCTGAGCATTTCACAGTCACTATCACCATCCTGGACAGGCAGTTTATGGTATATTTCCTACTGCTATATTCTTATTATTCAAGCATAGAATTACTATCCATACAGATTCTATGGTACAGTTTGGTTCATTTAAGATTATTACTTCATTTGATTCAACCCTTCCCATTCCCCCAGCAGCACGACCTGATCTGTCCTTCTGATATTTTTTGCAGATGCTTCAGAAGGAATGAATAGGAAGGCACTATATCAAGTGATCTCCTTCAACAAAGGGCACTGTGCTAGTGACAGGCCTCATTACTAAGGCTCCATATTTGACAGGGAAGTCACAGAAGTCATGAATTCCATGACTTTCCGTGACTTCTGCAGCAGCCAGTGCGGCTGGCCCTGGTGCCACCTGAGCAGCTCAGGCATCCCCTGGACCAGCCACACCAGCTGCTGCTCGGACCACCGTGCCCTCTGCCCATCCCCCAGAAGCAGCAGGAGTTTGGGTGATGGAGCAGGTAGGAGCTGTAGCCTATAGGGCTAACCTGCTTGCTTGCCTGTATATATATATTCTTTCTCAGGTTTAAAAAAAAAAGGAATTATTTCTTCACACAACGCACAGTCAACCTGCAGAACTCCTTGCCAGATGATGTTGTGAAGGCCAAGACCATAACAGGATTCAAAAAAGAACTAGATAAATTCATGGAGGATAGGTCCATCAATGGCTATTAGCCAGGATGGGCAGGGATGGTGTCACTAGCCTCTGTTTGCCAAAAGCTGGGAATGAGCGACAGGGGATGGACCACTTGATGATTACCTGTTCTGTTCATTCCCTCTGGGGCACCTGGCACTGGCCACTGTCAGAAGACAGGATACTGGGCTAGATGGACTTTTGGTCTGACCCAGTAAGGCCGTTCTTATAGATTTCCTATTTCCTTATGGATTTGATTACTTGTGTTATTATAATGGGTTTATATTAAAGTCATCTGGCTGTAATGCAAGAAACCTACAGGCCATATCCTGTATGTTGATCTAAAGCAAAGTTACAATATCTACGTCTGGGACCTTTCACCCAGATAGTGAAGTTGGCTTATATACATCTGGGACCTTTCACCTAGATAGATAGTAATGACGTAGGCGGTTTCCACATCCGGACCCTCACACTTAACAAGTACACCACAAGGAAAGAAGCAAAATAACTGGGAAAACAAAAATAACATATGTGAGAATGATCTTATGTCATTAATATGTATGTATATGTCATCAATAAATACAAATAAACCAGCCTATGGAGTAGGTGCATCCTAATATTTTTGTGGGTGAGGAAGATAAGTTTGGCCATAGAAGGAGGGCCCAAGCACCTAAGCATATAAAAAGAGGTGCTAGGGGATTGTTTAGGAAAGGAGGGTGAGCTTGTTTCTAAGCAAGTTTCTTTCTTCTGTCTAATAGTCTGTTAGTTTTAATTCTAAGTTTTAAGTCAGTCAGTTAAGTAAACTAAGTTAGAAGAAAGCTAAGAGCTATCAAAGCTAAGTTCTGCACCTCCAACTCAAGAATTGAGGAACCTGGACTGGACTCTTTTGGCATGCCAGAGGTGAGGCTGGTCCTTTGTCTCTTACTACCAGTTTATCAAGGAAGAGTGTGAGTATATTAATCAATGCTATATAGAATACAGTACCATATATATATTGTGACAGGGTCAGGTCAGATGGCTACAGGAAAGTGATAGAAGGCAGATATATTAGCCCCAGGTTAAGTAGGTCCCTTTTCCCTGGGTAGGTAACAGGGAAGTTTCCAGAACAATCAGGAACTTTCTGGAAACAAGTAAGGCAGACAGGCTGATTAGAACACCTGCAGCCAATCAAGAAGCTGCTAGAATCAATTAAGACAGGCAGGCTAATCAGGGCACCTGGGTTTAAAAAGGAGCTCACTTCAGTTTGTGGTGTGCATGTAAGGAGCTGGGATCAAGAGGCGCAAGAAGCTGTGAGTGAGAAGGTGTACTATTGGAAGACTGAGGAGTACAAGCATTATCAGACATCTGGAGGAAGGTCCTGTGGTGAGAATAAAGAAGGTGTTGGGAGGAGGCCTTGGGGAAGTAGCCAGAGAGTTGTAGCTGTCATGCAGCTGTTTCAGGAGCCACTGTAGACAGCTGCAATCCACAGGGCCCTCGACTGGAACCCGGAGTAGAGGATGGGCCCGGGTTCCCGCCATCCCTCCATTCCCCCAACTCCCTACTTAATACCGGAGGAGTTGACCTGGACTGTGGGTTCCACCAGAGGAGAAGGTCTCTGGCCTATTCCCTGATTCACTAGGTGGATCAGCAGAGACTGGGGGGATTGTTCTTCTTTCTTTTCCCCATGCTGGCCAGTGATGAGGCTAATTGAGTGAACTGCAGATTTGAGCCACAAAGGTGGATAAACTGAGGGCTGCCATGAACCTCTGAGGTGAGCAAATCTGCCAATAAGTGCAGGACCCACCAAGGAAGATGGGGAACTTTGTCACAATATCCTTAGAATAATAATATTGTATTGCAATCCTGATTTATTTTACCATTTAATTACTATTTTATTATTATTCCTTATATATCAATAAAAGTTTAAACTGTATTTGTCTCAGTGTGAGTGTCCTGTCATACCCCCAAGGCTCCTGTGCATATTCTGTGTAGCCTGATTCTGGGCCAAGAACCTTATTGTCTTCTGATCAGATTAATTGGCAAGCCTATAACCCATACTATCCAAATTAATAATATTAACCTCCTAAAGCAGGCAATAAGGCTCTGGGCGGTGCTTACCTTGGGGAGGGCTCCACAGAAGTGGTGACATGTCCCTTCCTCAACTCCTAGCTCCAGTCCATGCGCTGCCTCCAGACCCACCCCAGCCCCACAGCTCCCATTGGCAGATGTTTCTGGCCTATGGGAGTAGCATAGCCAACTCTTAGGGTAGGGGCAGCATGTGGAGCTAGGAGCACAGTTGACGTTTGAAATCGGCCACTCTCATTACCACTGCAAAAGTTATTTTTCCTCCCTTGGTATCCTACTGTTAATTGAATTGTCTTGTTAGACTGACCTTACACATGGTAAGGCAGCTACCATCTTTTCAGGTGTTTATACCTGCTCCGGTATTTTCCACTCCATTCCTCTGATGAAGTGGGTTCTAGCCCACGAAAGCTTATGCCCAAATAAATTTGTTAGTCTCTAAGGTGCCATAAGGACGTTTTGTTTTTGCCGATACAGACTAACACGGCTACCACTCTGAAACCTGTTACCTGTAATCAGTTTCTTAATGTATTAGGCTTAGACTTGCAAATTTGTTTTATTTTGCTTTTGTGACTTACTTTGTTCTGTCTGTTATTACTTGAAACCCACTAGTTAAACATATTTTGTGGTGTATAAAATAAAAATACTACTTTTTATTCTTAATAAAATTACTTTTGTTTATTAATAAACCCAGAGTAAGTAATTAATACCTGGGGGAGCAAACAGCTGTGCACATGTTTCTATCAGTGTTACAGGAGGCGGATAAATTATGAATTTATCCTGTATAAGCTCTATGCAGAGTAAAACAGATTTATTTGGGGGTTGGGATCCCATTGGGAACTGGGTGTCAGGGTGCCTGAGACAGGTAACCTGTTGATCAGTTTTCAGCTAAAACCTGCAGCTTTGGGAGCATGGCCCAGACCCTGGGTCTGGGTTGCAGCAGGTTAGAGTGTCTGGCTCAACACGACAGGGTTCTGGAGGTCCCAAGCTGGCAGAGAAAACTGGTTCAGAAGTAATTTCAGCACATCAGGTGACAGTCCCAAGGGGATCTCTGTGACCGAACCCGTCACAGTATTCTTGAGGGAAGAGATGGGCAGAGGGAGAGGCCTCAGGGGAAGAGGTGAAGCAGAGTATAGGGTCTCAAGGGGGAAGAAAAAGGGATGGGGCAGGATCACAGAGGGGAAGTGGCTTCTGCATGTGTCCAGCTTTTGCCTTTTGAAAAGGTGGTCACCCTACATTGAACGGACTGGGCTGTGATAGGAGTTAGCTGTGCCTCTGTGAAGGGGCTGAGGACCGTGTCCCCCCTTTATAAGCAGCGGGGGCAGCACAAACTAAGGGGAGGAGAAGGAAATCTGGACCTGAGTCTCTTCCTAGGATTTCTGTGGTTCAGATCCCAATTACACACTGCCCTGCCTTGGTGGGGAGTGAGCTCAGCAGGTGTGCTGTGGGCAAAGCTGTCAGTGGAGAGACGGGGTTTTGCCTAAATGGCTTTTCCTGGGTTCCCCATGTTAATCATTTCTCTGAAACAACTCAGTCACCAGCAACAGGCTAAGAGTGCAGGGAAATGGTGGATGACTGTGCTCCTTGAATAGCCCCTGTCCACAGCTGGTGCAGCCCCATGGATTACGCAGCTCCCAGAGCGCTCAGGAAGGGCCTGGGCTGCGACTGAAGAACAGCCCTGCAGCTTTTGTCATGGCCTTTGGATGTTTCCCCTCTGTTTGCCACTTTCTTGTGGAAGCAGCCTTTGCTGAAACCTGTGTGAGTCTGGACGGAGTGACTGTAGTGTTCAGCCGTGTCTGTGTTACAGGGACAAGGTGTGTGACTTTTGCCTGAAGAATGCTTTCTCCCAGCCAGACCTTCTGAGATGAAGCCCCCGTGGCTGTTGCTCTGTTGTTTGGCAGTTAGACCCATTCTGTGTGAATGGCTCGCAAACAGCACTCTGGTGACTGTGCTGAAACTCCCGGTGACCCAGTGACATTTCAACACTCTCCTCAGAAACCAAGTACCTACCCCTCACTGTCAGCCCAGGCACCCCGACATCTGCCTCAGACACCAAGGGTCTGGAGTCATGGGGCTTCCCAGAAGCCAGCTGTCACAGGACACTGTGGTAAGACAACCTTTATAGACAAATGTCAGAGGTGTTGCTCTGTGGAACTCTGACACCACCCTGATCTTAGGGTCTCAGAGTCTCTGAGCATCTGGAATGCATTTATCGTCCCGCCAATGCTGTGAGGTAAGGCAGGGCTACTAAGCACCTGGACAAAGTCTCAGAGACAGCCAAGGGCTTGCCCTCGGTCAGACACAGCAAGAGAATCAAACCCAGCTGACCTGAGGCATAGAGCCATGCCCAGACCACAGCACCAGCCTTCCAGACATCTGAGTGCTGACAGGTCTGGCTGGATTCTCTGCTGTTCCAGAAGAATCCCCTTTGTGCGGCAGAGAGCAGGGATGGCCAGGAGCGGTTTGATTGTCTGGCCTGTACTCCCCCTATCTCAGCAGAGTTTAGAGCAGCCTCGGGGCTGGGCTGACCTCTGCCTGATGGTAACGGCTTCCAAGAGCACATCCCACTCTGCCCAAGACCCTGCAGATAGTGGCCACTCCAGATTGCCCCCATTTGGACCTGAGGTAGCCCTGCAGGCTCCCTTCCCTGCCTCTAAGGTTCTTGCAATGACTTACTCTCATTGTGGTATACTTAATACAAGAGCCCCTTTTTGGGGTCACATTAACTCAGTCTTCTCCAAAACACAGGCTTTCCTACCCTCCAGCCCCACCCTCCTCCTTTACTCTGGAGACCCCCACCTCCCTGCTTGCTCGGGTCTTCATCCGATCCGCATCCCCTACTGCTCCTTTTCCCATGAGGTCCCACCTACTGCCTTATCACTTCCCACTAGGCCCTGCCCCCTGTTCATCACTTCTCCCAAGGCTCCACCCCACAGCCAGGCCAGAGTCAGGCCATGATAGCAGCTGCCCCAGGAGCCCAGGCTGCTGCAGGGAGCCCCAGACTCTCCAACTTCCCTGGGTTGTACATCCTAGGAGATAAAATATAGAGGGTCTGGGGATCCTCAAAGTGACTCTGACTCCCTGGGCAGCTGTTAACATCACCTGGCTTCTAGCCTGAAGAGGAAGCAGAGCCTTGGATAAAGTGGAGGAGCAGGGGGCTAAGTCTTGTGGGAAGAGATGGGGCGCAGGAAGGTGCAGAGGGGGAAGAGGATCCAGGATGGAATAAATGGTCTTGGCCATTGTCACCACTGCTGCAGACATTTGATGAACTGACCCTTCACTTCACAAATGCCCTGATTATCCTTGCATGAAGATGTTTGTTTTTCACGCTGTACACAATTGGATTTATCAGGGGTGGGATCATCATGTAGACATAGCCCAAAAGAATCTGAAGAAAGTGAGAAGAGCTATTCCCGAATCTGTGTATCAGAGCCAGCCCTATCTCTGGTATGTAGAAGATCAGGACCGCGCAGAGGTGAGAGACGCAGGTGTTCAGGGCCGTGAGGCACTCCATGGAGGATGCGATGCTCAGTACTGTTTTGAGGATCATAACATAAGAGAGGAGGATGAGCAGCGAGTCCAACCCCATTGTTAAGAGTGCAACAGACAAGCCATAGATGTTGTTGACTGTGATATCTGCACAAGCCATCTTCATGACATCCTGGTGCAGGCAGTAGGAATGGGAGAGGACATTGGCTCGACAGTATCGGAACCGTTTCACGAGAAAAGGGAGTGGGAATATTAGGGCCACCCCCCTTAACACAAACACTAGTCCCATTTTGGCAATTCTCGGCAGAGTTAAGATGGAAGCATATCTCAGCGGGTTACAGATCGCGATGAAGCGGTCAAAGGCCATCAACAAGAGCACGGAAGATTCAATGCATTGAAGTGAGTGGATGAAGAACAGCTGGGCAAAACAGGCATTGAGGCTGATCTCCCTAGAGTTAAACCAGAATACGCCCAGTATTGTTGGCATGGTGGCTATTGATAAGCCAAGGTCTATGGCAGTCAACATGGAAAGGAAAATGTACATGGGCTCATGGAGGCTTGGATCTGTTTTGATAATGAACAGAATGACCGCATTTCCTACTATTGAAATAACATACATTAAGCAGAAGGGGACAGATATCCAGAGATAGACGTCTTCCTGCCCAGGTATCCCGGTGAGAAGGAACACTGCAAATTTGAATTTGGTGTCATTGACAGCTGTCATCATGTACTGGGTAGGTCTGAGGAGTTTTGAACTTTCCTCCCTGGAAGGAAAAAATGGAGACTAGATTATATTTAACAAGACATCTTTCTGCTCTCAGTGCCTGTCTAGAGACTCTCACAAGCTTTAGGATGATCAGCAAAATATAGTCTTGGATTTACACCACCAATTGGAAGATAGGCACTGCCAGACTGGATCAGACTTGTAGTCCATTTAGCTCGCTATTTAGTTGCTAGGTCTAGATTCTTCATAATAAGGTGGAAAGAGCCCTGCAATAGGCAGCTCTGAGATAACCTGCTCCCAGGGAAAGTTTCCACTGACCCCACTAGTTAGACATATTTTTGGTGTAAATCAGGAAAGTTTAGGATCCTTCTCAGACTTTTTAAAAACAATTCTCACTACTGTATTTGGATTTTCTGGTTACCATATAAACATCCAGTCCTTCTTTGAATCCAGCTAAGCTCTTGGCCCCATTGATATTTTGTGGCTGGGAATTCCTCAGTCTACTTGAGTACTGTGTGATTTTACATTTGTGACCTTTCCAGACACCCTTTCTGGCCCTCCACTTCTGAGTGTGTCCCTGTCATAAATATAAAGGGAAGAGTAAACACCTTTAATATCCCTCCTGGCCGGAGGAAAAATTCTTTCACCTGTAAAGGGTTAAGAAGCTAGGATAACCTTGCTGGCACCTGACCAAAATGACCATTGAGGAGACAAGATACCTTCAAAAGCTGGGAGGAGGGAGAAAAACAACGGGTCTGTGCCTGTCTGTGTGATGCTTTTGCCAGGGACAGAACAGGAATGGAGTCTTAGAACTTAGTAAGTAATATAGCTAGATATGTGTTAGATTATGATTTTTTTAAATGGCTGAGAAATTAAGTTGTGCTGAATAGAATGGATATTCCTGTCTGTGTGTCTTTTTGTAACTTAAGGTTTTACCTAGAGGGACTCTCTATGTTTTGAATCTAATTACCCTGTAAGGTATCTACTATCCTGATTTTACAGAGATGATTCTTTTTACTTCTATTAAAATTCTTCTTGTAAGACCTGAATGCTTTTTTCATTGTTCTTAAGATCCAAGGATTTGGGTCTGTGGTCACCTATGCAAATTGGTGAGGGTTTTTACCAAACCTTTCCCAGGAAGTGGGGTTCAAGTGTTGGGAAGACATTTCCAAACAACACTTTCCTAATAAAAATAAACCCAGATGAACGTTTGGTGGTGGCAGTGGAAGTCCAAAGGCAAAGGGTAAAATAGTTTGTACCTTGGGGAAGTTTTAACCTAAGCTGGTAAAAGTAAGCTTAGGAGGTTTTCATGCAGGTCCCCACATCTGTACCCTAGAGTTCAGAGTGGGGAAGGAACCTTGACAGTCCCATTGTATCATGGTGTGTGAAAACACATGGGAGGTACATGGTGAAAATCCTTATTGTATTTATCTGCCCTGTACTGAAGCTATTTATAAATGCCTGTCTTTGCCTAATATAATATATTATATGTCTTTGCCTAATATAAATGTCTGCCTTTTCTCCACTCCTGAGAATTCAAATTCTGCCACTGTCTCTTTACAGTACATGGGATAAATTCTTAGGGCCAGATTCTGAATTCAACAACATTGACATCAACTGCATCATTCCAGTTTTACATGTATCAATTTGATTAGAACTAGGCTCTATTGACTTTCCCTTACCAAATGCTCCCAGTGATACACTCTGACCTCCAAGAAACCCTCTAAGAGAAGCTGAAGTGCTTTTCCTGGCAAGTATTGACTGAATCCAGAGAGTTCAATCATCCTACAGGCTTCTTTTCATCTTCACCGGACCTGCAGCCTATTCTCATTCAAAAGTCTGAAGATATTTGGCAAATTAAAAGCTAACGCAGACAGTTACTTAGCTGGGTGGAGGAGGGGTTGGTCTCAGAAAGAAGGAAATAGTGCAAACAGTAGGTTCACTAGGTTTGCACTAATATCCATTTTCAGCTTGGAAAAGAGGAGATTAAGGGGGGATATGATAGAGGTCTATAAAATCATGAGTGGTGTGGAGAAAGTAACTTGTTCTCATAATATAAGAACTAGAGGCCATCAAATGAAATTAATGGGTAGCAGGTTTAAAACAAATAAAAGGAAGTTCTTCTTCACGCAGCACACAGTTAACCTGTGGAACTCCTTGCCTGAGGAGGTTGTGAGTTTAGGACTATAACAAGGTCTTAAAGAGAACTGGATCCATTCATGGAGGTTAAGTCCATTCATGGTGATTAGCCAGGATGTGTAAGGAGTGGTGTCCCTAGCCTCTGTTTGTCAGAGAGTGGAGATGGATGGCAGGAGAGAGATCACTTGATCGTTACCTGTTCGGTTCATTCCCTCTGGGGCACCTGGCATTGGCCACTGTCGGTAGACAGGATACTGGGCTGGATGGACCTTGGTCTGACCTGGTACGGCCGTTCTTACGTTCTCATGAGTGTGCAAGTTATTTCAGCCACGCATACAAGTGCTATAACACTCCCCTTTCCTGCCCCTCAGCTCAACTCTTTGCTGAAACACAGGCCAGTGGTTCTGTTCTCTCAGGATATTTTGGAAAGACTTGCACAGGTATTGCAGAGGGATTGTCTTCAAGACTCTGAATGTAAGTGTCACAAACATCTTCTGGTCAGTTACCAGGAGACTGTATCATCCAACTGTTCACTGAACAAAGAGTTAACATCACAAACCCATTGCAAACAGTATGTGGAGTATTTCTAAAATGCTTTCTAAAGCAATACCCATTAAGCAGTAAAGTGACCACGGCTTCCTCCTGGAGAGATTCCAACAACTCTGCTTCTGGCTTTCAATATACATGCTGTCATGAAAGTTTGGTTTCAAAATTTATATAACTGTTTTGACATAACATTTACACATCTGTACTTTTGTACACACATGCGAACCTGTTCTTTCCCCTCTGATCTGCTTTCAGAGATGATTTCTAAGGTTACAGTGGGACTTAAAATGTGACGTGTTTCATCAGCCCTCATTCAGTTGCTTGTCAGCAAACAAAAGTCTAGTAGCTCCTCTGTCCCTGGGTTCATAGCTGACTGGGTCTCCTCAGGTTCTATTCTGTCAGTCTGTAGCCTGTATCTGGAGTGGTAACAGGCCTTGGGATCAGTATAGAAAATATTCATTCCCTGAGCTCTCACTCTCTAGTACATAGTAACCCCAGCATCTGTAATTCAGGCATGATGAGGGTTTGCAGGAAATGGATTTGAAAGGCAAATGCATGAGTATTCATGGAAATGGAACTTCTTATCACACATGAAGGTAGTCTCTCTCTCTCTCTCTCTCTCTCTGTCTTTCTCTCTTTCTCTCTGACTGTCTATGTCCTGTACTCATAAAATGCATAGCACCTGGGAACAGCATTGTGACAGACACGGAGCTGAGCTGCAATAACGAATGTGTATGTTAAACCCAGTTCTTGGGATGTTTGCTGTAGAGCTGTATTGGGTTAATGATTGAGATGTTTATGTTATGGCTGTATAAGGTGAAACTAGTGTGGCTCATCTTAGTTTAATAGCAGGCCACAGGAAAACAAGGAGGAAGGGAAGGAATACTTCAAGAAAAGCATTACTCAGTCACCACCCCAGGGAGACTGAGAGACTACACTGGAGATACAAGCCAGGAAGAGCCTATTTCCAGCCTCCAGCCACATTACACAGCTTGTTTTGCCAGTGCTGGGAGTCTGTCCAGAGGTGGGGCAGCTGTTGCTCAGAAGCTCTTCTGACTGACAGGCACAGACACGGCTGGGGAAGTCTGAAAGTGCAAGGCCTCCCTGGGTCCCTGTCAGAGCGGGAAGGCTTGGGGTCAGAAACAGGTGAAGCCTGTTGTTTGAAAATCCTCCGATTTGCCCATGTTCCACTTTATTCCTTCTGTTCATATTAAACAGTATTTTGTTTCAAGAAGGCCAGCTGGTAATTAGTTTCATCAGTACTCCCACAGTCCCAGAGGGAAGAATCACAGGTGCCAAACCCACCCGGGCCTGCTCAGCATCCACAGTCAGCCCGTAGTGAGCTGTAGCCCAGGGCGCAGGCTGAGGGTGGGTGGATCGTGGGATTCCACCCCATGTAAGGGAAGACTACGAGGCCTGACATGTGGCACTCAGAGACCAAAGAGGAGTCAGAGATATGGGTAGCCTCTAACTTTGACGGGTATCTACAGGATAGAAGTGCTGGAGCCCTCAGCCGCTAAGGAAGCAGAAATATGCCCTATTGGGCCTGTTACCACAGAAGAAAGGAAGCTCTGTATTCCTGCGCTCACAATTGAGCCAGAGAATAAAACCTCTGAAAATGCATTTGCTAATTAAATTTTCAGGAGCAAATAAACCTGAGGCAATTTGGGAACTAGTCACTGATATTCTGTGGGGTCTCCTCTCCCTCATCCCCTGGCAGGATTTGACCCAGAGCACACGGGGTCTAGAAATGGGACCTCTTGAAAAATCCTGACTTGGAGCATCGGGGTTTTTACACTCTGAGCTTGCTTTGAATGTCTAGCTTTCTGTGTAGCTTGAGTAGCCCACCATGAACAATGAGCAGGTGTAGAGGAGGGGTTCCAAAGCTACCTAGCGCTGCCTGCCCTCCAGCCCGGTCACTGAGTGACCCCGACAGCTCAGCTGTGTCCTCTGCCACTGCACAGAACATCTGCAAATGTGAACAGCTTCCAGCCTTTCCCCTTCACTTCACATTTTAAAGACAGTGAAACCTGCCAACGTACCCAATTCCTGCTAGAAGAGGAGCCACTGACACCAGAGGTCTTCACCCTAAAGGACAAGGAGTCATCAGAGAAGTTGCTCAGGCAGCAGCTAGTATCTATTCAGATAGAGAGGCAACTGTCTTTATGAAGTGTGTTTGCACATTTCCTTTGGGGCCACTTGGCCATCAGGGAACCTCAGCTGCTTGGCTTTAACCCCTGCCACAGCCAATGGCACTAACTGCCAGAGGCCAAATCACAGGGGATGTGTTGTGATGCCCTGCTGCAGGAACTATTAGTGGAATCTAGGCTTTTCGTCACTGTTCATATGGTTCTGATTAGACACACGGCTACCTCGGGGGCAGCTGAGTGGTAACGATGATGCCGTCACAGCTGTGATCTTACTTAAATATAATAGTAATAATAATATAGGACCAGATTTCTTCCTGTCAGCCCTTTTTCCTGCATTACAAACCCAGTGTGCAGGACAGGGAAGGGAGATTACATAGAACCTCAAAATTATGTACAGATCTCAGTGATCCACTGGTGGCTAGGCCCCCCTACCCACAATCTCTGTGCCTCCACAGCTACTCTAGGACCTTCTCTAGGTTTCTGTTAACCTGTGGCCTGTGGCAGTATTTAGTAAACTGATTTTATGCTTTATCTTTCCCAGCATGTTTTGGGAAAAGTATCTGAGGAAAATCTCAGCTCTGTGTACAAAGGTGGTATCATATCCTTCCCACATCAAGGGCAAAGCGATTAATGAGCTTACATTGTAAAGACCCCTGTGCAGTGCAAGGTGGTATAATTCTGGGTTTATATGTCAGCAAGGGTACAAGTCATGGGATCTGGGATATTGGCTCTTGTCTCCTTCCTGTGTTTAAGTGGCTTAGGTAAAGCACTCAGGTAGCTCAGTTGGGTTTATGGCAACACTTGCTGTTGTGGTTGATAACAGGGCTTGCAGAGATTGGCTGTGTCACCAGCAAAGCAGTGTACAATTGGCCAGCCCGGTTGGAGGGGCACAGAGTTGGAGGGGCACAGTGATTCCGACAGCTCCCAGACTGCACCCAAGGATTGACAACCTGTCACAGCGGTATGTGTTACTCAGCTTCCTGGGTTCATCAGTAATCTCCATGGAGTCCCAGGGGATTACTGATGAACCCAGTAAGCTGAGTAACACAAACTGCCTCCCCAGCCACACTGGAACCTGCATGATGCATAATAATAAGCAACAACTTTCCTGTGCAAAAATTACAACCAGTGGTCGGTGGCCACAAATGAGCCAGGGAAGTCGTACCCTTTCCTTGACTATTCCCTCTTACTTCCTGGACAGGGTATATATATACCCTGTGCAGGCCTATTTCACTACCTACGGTTCCCAACATTCTGTTAGCTTTTCTGACTGCCTCTGCACATTAAGCAGATGTTTTCAGAGAATGATACCCAGTGACTCCAAGATCTATTTCTTCTGTGGTAACAACTAATTTGGAACCATCATTTTCAATGTATAGTTGGGTTTATGTTTTCCAATGTACATTACTGTGCATTTATCAACACTGAATTTCATTTACCATTTTGTTGCCCAGTCACTGAGTTTTCTGAGATCCATTTGTAACACTTGACACTCTGCTTTGGACTTCAGGTTTCAGAGTAACAGCCGTGTTAGTCTGTATTCGCAAAAAGAGTACTTGTGGCACCTTAGAGACTAACCAATTTATTTGAGCATGAGCTTTCATGAGCTACAGCTCACTTCATCGGATGCATACTGTGGAAACTACAGAAGACATTATATACACAGAGACCATGAAACAATGGCCCACCTTGATTATCATACACATTTTAAAGAGAGTGGTCACTTTGGATGGGCTATCACCAGCAGGAGAGTGAGTTTGGGGGCGGGGGGGGCGGAGGGTGAGAAAACCTGGATTTGTGCTGAAAATGGCCCAACTTGATGATTACTTTAGATAAGCTATTACCAGCAGGAGAGTGGGGTGGGAGGAGGTATTGTTTCATGGTCTCTGTGTATATAATGTCTTCTGTAGTTTCCACAGTATGCATCCGATGAAGTGAGCCGTAGCTCACGAAAGCTCATGCTCAAATAAATTGGTTAGTCTCTAAGGTGCCACAAGTACTCCTTCTCTTTGGACTTCAGTATATTAAATAATTTTGTCTTGTCTGCAAATTTTTCCACCTCACTGCTTATCCCTTTTTCCAGATCATTTATGACTATGTGAAACAGCACTGGTCCCAGTACAGATTCCTATGGGGAACCACTATTTACCTATCTCTGATGATTTATTCCTGCCCTTTGTTTCCTATCTTTCAACTAGCTACTGATCTGTTAGACAGCCTTCCTCATTATCCTATGACTGCTTACCTTTCTTAAGAGTCTTTGGTGAGTGACCTTGTCAAAGGCTTCCTGTAAGTCCAAGTACACTATATCCTCCTTATCACATTTGCCCACTTTTGATGATCTGCTCAGAGAATTCAAATAGATAGGCAAGGCATGATTTGCCTTTCCAAAGCCATGCTGACAATTCCACAACAAATCGTGTTCATATAGGTGTCTGTTAATTTTGATCTTTAATATAGGTTTAACTAATTTGCATGTTGCTGAATTTAGGATCACTGGCCTGTAATACCCTCGATCGCCTGTGGAGGCTTTTTTAAAAATCAGTATCGCATTAGCTATTTGCCAGTCATCTGGAACAAAGGCTGATTTAAGTGCTAGGTTACATACCAACTGGTATCACAACAATTTGATATTTGAGTTCCTTCAGAATTCTTGGATGAACATCATCTGGTCCTGGTGACTTATTACTCTTTAATTTATCAGTTTGTTCTAAAACCTCTGTGACAGTTTGTCTCCCCTGGGGTGCAGGCTGGGAGATGATGGAACCCTATAAATTCAGCTGGGCTGGTCTCTCTCACACTGCTCTGCTGGTGACACAGCCAGCCTTTCCAGGCAGTGTTGTCACCCAACATGAGAGCAGGTGTTGCCACACACCCAACTGAGCTACTGAGTGCTTTACCTAAGCCACTCAAGGACAAACAGGAGACAACAAACAATTTCCCAGCTCCCCAGCCTTGCACCCTTGCTGAAGTATAAACCCAGAATTATACCCTCTTGCACTGCACAGGGATCTGTAAAAATTTATTAATATAGGTAGCTTTCCACTGAATGTGGGAAAGGTATGTAACTGCCTTTGTTTACAGAGCTGAGATTTTCCCAGATGCTTCAATCAAAATACCCTGGTTATGATAAAACCTAAAATAAGTTTATTAACTACACAAAGATAGATTTTACATTATTATAAGTGATAGCAAACAGATGAAAGCATATTACCTAGCAAATAAACAAAGCTGCAAACTAAGGGTAACACACTAGATAGATAGGTTTTGAAATAGCAATTTCTCATCCCTTCTGATGATCCATGTAGTGCACCAGGTTTCCATACACAGGTTAGAAATCCCTTTTCCCTGGGACCAGCACTTCCCCTAATTCAGTCTTTCTTCCTCAGTTTTTCTAGGAGTTTACTTGTGCGGGGAGTGAGGCCAAAGAGAGTATCAATCCCCACCTTATATAGTTTTTCCATATGGGTGGAAACCCTTTATTTTAAGCCAAGTTCCCAGCCCAGTTTGTGGGAAAATACAGGTACCAATATGGAGATCAATGCCATGAGATCTGGTCCCATGTCCTTGCATGCCTATTGAGCCATGATAGCCATTGCTCATAGGCTGGTGGAAACATTCACAGGAAGGTTTCAGAGTAACAGCCGTGTTAGTCTGTCTTCGCAAAAAGAAAAGGAGTACTTGTGGCACCTTAGAGACTAACCAATTTATTTGAGCATGAGCTTTCGTGAGCTACAGCTCACTTCATTGGATGCATCAAGTACTCCTTTTCTCCTTACAATGTGTATGATAATCAAGTTGGGCCATTTCCAGCACAAATCCAGGTTTTCTCACCCCCCCCACCCCCACACACAAACCCACTCTCCTGCTGGTAATAGCTTATCTAAAGTGGTCGCTTTACTTGGGCGAGTCTCACAATTCTCCCACTCTTTGAGATGGGAACACAATCCCAACTATGCTAAATGCTATCACCAAGAAGGTCTGAATGGAAACCTGAGTCTTTTCCATTCAGGGTTTGTGACCAGAGCTAAACAGTCACCTCCAGCTTCTTTAAAACTAATAGGTTTATTAGGAAACAGCAGAAAACATCAGAGAAAATGGTTTTAAAATAACAGGAAGCTGTCACACATCTACACTCATTTATCTCATGTATCACAACAACCTAAGTTAGACATGCTTTGCTCTGGAGATAGAGAAACAGAACGGCCCGACTTACATTCTTTCGGGAAGCCAAGGAGCTCTTGGGACACAGCCTAGTTTTCATGTGTCTCTGAGAGCATCTTCCCATCTGTTTTCCCCTTTCTTGTGGAAGCAGCTTGTGACGTTGCACTCCATGTCCTTGGGGAGGTATGCTTGTGAGTGTGAGTGTGATGTGGCTGGAATGCGCTTAACACGAGAGGTCTCTTGTGTGATGTTATTGGAAAGCTTGTGGTCTGCTGGGTATTTTCATCCTATTTGTTTGCATGTGTTGTTTCTGTGTCTGGAGCTGGGGAGATGGGATGTGGACTTATGTCACTGTTGTGGTCGTGCCGGGCAGGGGCTGTCAATGGGGCATTGGGAGCTTGATGGGTCCCATTGGTTGGGACAGTTGATGGTGGATGGTTTCTTTGCCTGAAGGCCTTCCTGTGTGCGTGGGGGTCAGCCCGAGGGGGGGTGGAGACTGGAGGTCTTGGAGATGTGGCTGTGTCGCAAGGTGGTGAAATCCATCTTGGATCTGCTACTTTTCCATTTAGTATGAGCGGTGGGTACCCAGAGAGATGGGGGATTCCCGGCTTGTGACAAGGTTATAAAAGAGGGTGGAGCAGGAATGCGGGGGGGGGGGGAGCTGCCAGTCATGAGAAAACTCCTGCTTTTCACCTGAGATGTCTGCTGGATCTAACAAAGACAGTACCAGAGTAAAGGGTTTGGCCCAGACTAGAAATGAGTACAGTCCTTGAAGTAAGCTTATTGGAACATCTTTGATGGTGAGATATTACCTGTAATCAGTTTCTTAATGTATTAGGCTTAGACTTCTGTGTTTTGTTTCATTTTGTTTGTGACTTACTTTGTTCTGTCTAAAGAAAAGGAGTACTTGTGGCACCTTAGAGACTAACAAATTTAGTCTCTAAGGAGCCAAAAGTATTCCTTTTCTTTTTGTGAATACAGACTAGCATGGCTGCTACTCTGAAACCTGTCTTTGTTCTGTTTGTTATAACTTGAAACCACTTAAATCCTACTTTTTATGCTTAATAAAATCACATTTGTTCATTAATAAACCCAGAGTAAGTGATTAATACCTGGGGGAATAAACAGCTGTGCTTATCTCTCTATCAGTGTTATAGGGGGCAGACAATTTATGAATTTACACTGTATAAGCATTATACGGAGTACATCAGATTTATTTGGCGGTTTGGATCCCATTGGAAACTGGGTGTCTGGGTAGTGGAGACAGGGAACCTGCTGACCTGTTTTCAGCTAAAACCTGTAGCTTTGGGAGTGTGTCCCAGACCCCAGGTCTGCATTGCATGTCTGCCTCAACAAGACAGGGTTCTGGAGTCCCAAGCTGACAGGAAAAACTGGCTCAGAGGTAATTTCAGCACATCAGGTGACAGTCCCAAGGGGATCTCTGTGACCGAATCCATCACACAGCCTTTACTGAAACCTGTGTGAGCCTGGGCCCAGTCACCATAGTAACCTTTGCCCTCAGACTCCTTTCTTCGAGACAGACCATCTAAGATGAGCCCCCTATGGCCATTGCTCGGCAGTTAGACCAATTCAGCCTCAATCGCTCACAAATACCGGTCCCCGTGAAGCTGCAACACTCCCCACAAAAATCCACTACTTACCCCTCACTGTCACCCGTGAGCATCCCCACATCTGCCACAGACACCAAGGGGTGGACTCATGGGGCTTCCCAGAAGAGAGCTGTCACAGGAGGCTGTGGTAAGAGGCCTTTGATAGACTAATGTCAGAGGTGTTGCTCTGTGGAACCCTGACACAGACCTGATCTTAGGGTCTCAGAGAATATGAGCATCTTGAATCTATTTATCCTCGCACCACTGCTGTGAGGCAGGGCAACACTATTACACACCTGAGCAAAGGTGCAGAGACTGCCTATATCTTACCCATGGTCACAGATGGCAGGGAATCAAACCCAGCTCTCCTGAGTCACAGAGCCATGCCCAGACTACAAGAAAAGCTTTCCAGCCCTCTGAGCAGCGACAGGCCCTGCTGGATTGTCTGCTGCACCAGCAGAGCTCCCCCATGGGCGGCAGAGAGCAGGGATGGCACGGAGCCAGTTAGAGAGGTTTGATTCGCTGGCCTGTTCTCCCCCTGCCTCACTGGAGTTTAGAGCAGCCTGAGGGCTGGGCTGACCTCCGCTGGGTGGTAATGGCTTCGAAGAGCCCCCGCTCCTGGACAAGCCTGAGCCTCCCTCACCCCCGTGACTGCCACCCAGTACCCTCCCCCGCCCCGTCTGCCACCACGCAGTTGTCTCTTCTTGAAGAACTTGAGCTTTTTACATGTGCCATGAAGGTTCCAGGGGAGCTGAGGAGGCTTCTGTGACACTTCCCCCATTGTCATCATTGTGATGTGATTATGACATAGTTATAACGCATCCTGTACCAAACGGGTCCTGTGAGGTGTCTATGGAAAAGCTCTGATTGGCAGAATATGATGATCCCACATGTACGCATTTTTATTTTTGCATCTGAAATTATGAATATTGACTATTTATCTGTGTAGCTACACCCGGCTGACACCCAATCGGGAAAATAATTACAGCCTAGACAGCTGGTTATGAAGGTCCTATTCTGGTTGTTGGCACATTAGGGAAAATAATAGACCCCAGGAAAAGCTTATCCCCTACCTGAGAAAAGCCTTCCTGAGACTTCTCCAGAAAGCCTATGGATAATGGAAGCTATGACTCAGCAGGGAATGCAAAGGCATGTGATCAGACCACATGACACTAAACTCCATTTTGCTACCTGTGGGGAGACAGGGTCATGGGATGGGGGCTGTTCTCGGGCCCCTGCTCCTGCTCTTCCTCTTTCCCCCCAATGCCAAGGGCAGATAGGGGGTCCATGGTTCCCCACGGAGGGCCAGGATCCCTGGGTGGCTCTTAACACAGCCTAGCTCTAACTGTCAGGAAGACGAGGAGGCGGGCCCTCAAGGAGAAGAGGAGGAGCAGAGCATGAAGCCTTGTGGGGGGAAAGATGGAGCAAAGGCCTTGGGGAAGAGGAGGAGGAGCGGGTGGAGCCTCAGGGGGGAGAAGAAGGGTAGGGGCAGGGTCACAGGGAGGCAGGACTCCTTCATGTGTCTTGCTTTTACCTTTTGACTAGGTGGTCACCCTAAACTGCATGAGCTAGGCTGCGATAGGAGCAAGCCGTGCCTCTCTGGGGGAGTTGAGGTGCATTTCCACCACTTTCCAAGCAGATGGGGGAGCACAAATTGGGTAAAGGGGAGGGAATCTGGGCCTGAGTCTCTTGGCAGGACTCGTGTGTGTCAGACCCTCACTCACACAAATAGTTCTGCTCTGCCTCTGTGGGAAGGGTGCTCAGCGGGTGTGCAGTGTGCACAGCCATCAGTATAGAATCATAGAATCATAGAATATCAGGGCTGGAAGGGACCTCAGGAGGTCATCAAGTCCAACCCCCTGCTCAAAAGCAGGACCAATCCCCAATTAAATCATCCCAGCCAAGGCTTTGTCAAGCCTGACCTTAAAAACTTCTAAGGAAGGAGATTCCACCACCTCCCTAGGCAACGCATTCCAGTGGAGGAGGGGATGCCTGAATGGGTTCTCCTGGGGCTCCTGTGTTAATCAGGTCTCTGACACCACTCAGACACAAGAATCTGGCTGAAGGCGTCGGGGAAGGGTTGGTGTCTCTGCCCAAGTAGTAGCCCCTGTCCACAGCTGGTGCAGCCCCATGAATCACGCAGCACCCAGAGCGCTGAGATAGGGTCCAGGACTGTGACAACAGAACAGCCCTGCAGCTTTTGTCATGGCCCATCTCCTCCCTCACCAATCCTTCTCCCCTTGCTCTGGCCTTAGACCCCATCTGGACCTCTCTCTACAAAGTGGAGATCAGTAGCTCCTGTCTTCTCAGATAAAAAGAACAGGAGTACTTGTGGCATCTTAGAGACTAACAAATTTATGAGAGCATAAGCTTTCGTGGGCTACAGCCCATTTCATCGGATGCATAGAATGGAACATATAGTAAGATATAGATAGATAGATAGATAGATAGATAGATAGATAGATAAGTTGGAAATCACCATATAAACTGTGAGAGGCTAATTAGTTAAGATGAGCTATTATCAGCAGGAGAAAAAAACTTTTGCAGTGATAATCAAGATGGCCTATTTCGACAGTTGAGAAGAAGATGTGAGGATACTTAAGTTAAGGAAATTGATTCAATGTGTGTAATGACCCAGCCACTTCCAGTCTCTATTCAAACTCAAGTTCATGGTATCTAGTTTGCACATTAATTCAAGCTCAGCAGTTTCTCATTGGAGTCTGTTTTTCAAGCTTTTCTGTTGCAAAATAGACACCCTTAAATCTTTTACTGAGTGGCCAGAGAGGTTGAAGTGTTCTCCTTCCAGTTGTTGAATGTTATGATTCCTGATGTCAGATTTGTGTCTACTTGTCTCAGATGTAAGGGTCCAAAATGGAATAGATGGCTGTGGCCTGTGTTTTTTGACTCCCAGGTTACTAGTATGGGAGCAGAGTGAGAAACTGACCCTTCAGTTGATGAACACCCTGATTATCCTTGCACGAAGTTGTTTGCTTTTCACACTGTACACAATGGGGTTCATTAGGGGTGGGACCAGCAGATAGAAGTAGCCCAGGACAAACTGAAGCAACTGAGAGGAGCTATTCCCAAATCTGTGTATCACAGACAAGCTGATCTCTGGTAGGTAGAAGAGCAGGATGGCACAGAGGTGGGAAACGCAGGTGTTCAAGGTCCTGAGACACTCCACATGGGACACGACGTTCAGCACTGTTTTGAAGATCATCACATAAGAGAGGAAGATGAGCAACAAGTCCAACCCAAAGGTTAAGACTAGAGTAGACAAGCCATAGATATTATTCACTGTGATATCCGAACAAGCCAGGTTCATGACCTCCTGATGTGTGCAGTAGGAATGGGAGAGAATATTAGTTCGACAGTATTGGAACCGTTTCAGCAGACAGGGGAACGGTAGAACTACTACCACCCCTCTTAGCACACACAGCAGTCCCATTTTGGATAACCTCCATGGAGTTAAGATGGAGGCATATCTCAGTGGGTTACAGATTGCAATAAAGCGGTCAAGGGCCATCAACAAGAGGAAGGAGGATTCCATACTTTGAAGCAAGTGGATGAAGAACAGCTGGGCAAAACAGGCATCAAGGCTGATCTCCCTAGAGTTGAACAAGAATATGCCCAGTATCGTCGGTATGGTAGACATTGATAAGCCAAGGTCTGTGACAGCCAACATGGAAAGAAAAATGTACATGGGCTCATGAAGGCTTGGATCTGTTTTTATAATGAACAGAATGACTGAATTTCCTACTATTGAAATAACATACATTAAGCAGAAGGGGATTGAGATCCAGAGATAGACGTCTTCCTTTCCAGGTATCCCGGTGAGAAGGAAAATTGTAAATTGGAATTTGGTATCATTGACAGCTGACATAATGGACTGGGCAGGTTCAAGGAGTTTTCAGTGTTCCTTCCTGAAAGGAAAAAGAACAGGAGACTAGCTGAAATTTAACTAGACATCTTTCTGCTCTGAGTGCAAGTCTAGAGACTCCCAGAAGTTCAAGAAAGATCAGCAAAAACATACTCTTAGATTTACACCATTAATAGGAAGATAGGCACTGGCAGACTGGATCAGACCTGCAGTCCATCTAGTGCACTATCCAGTGGCCAGTTCCAGAAGCTTCAGGGGCAGGTGGAAGAAACCCTGCAATAGGGAGCTATGAGATAACCAGTGCCCAAGGAAAGTTTCCTCCTGGCACCCATTAGTTAGACATATGTTGTGGTGTAAATCAGGAGGGTCTAGAGCACTTCCAAGCCTTTTTTTTTTAAATTGCTCACTAATGAATTTTTTTTTACAATTACCCCTAGAAGCATCCATTCCCTCTTTGAATCCTGGTATGCTCTGATCCCCAATGATATCTTGTGGCTGGGAGTTCCGCAGCCTATTTGATAACTGTGATTTTCAGTTGTAACTTTCACACAGACACCCTTTCTGGCCCTTCACTTCTGAGTGTGGCCCATTGTGTCATTACACGTGCATAAACACATGGCAAGTGCATTGTGAAAGTAGTCGTTGTATTATCTGTCCTCCATTGAAGCTATTTGTAAATGTGTTTCATTGCCTCATTATATACATTCTTTTTCACTTTCTTCACTCCTGTCAAGGTTCCCTCCCTACTCTGAACTCTAGGGTACAGATGTGGGGACTCTCATGAAGCACCCCCGAAGCTTATTTCTACCAGCTTGGGTTAAACACGTCCCCAAGGCACAAATCCTTCCTTGTCCTTGGATGGGTACTCCTGCCACCACCAAGTGAGTTAGAGAAAGATTCAGGAAAAGTACCACTTGGAGTTCCTGTTTCCTTAAAATATCCCCCCAAGTCCCGTCACCCCCTTTCCTCGGGAGCCTTGAGAATAATCTACTAACCAAATAGGTAAACCAGATTCTTCAAAAACAGAACTTTATTATAAAGAAACAAAGAAGTAAAAGAAGCACCTCTGTAAAATCAGGATGGAAGGTAACTTTACAGGGTAATCAGATTCAAAACACAGAGGATTCCCCTCTAGGCAAAACTTCAAAGTTACAAAAAACAGGGATAAATCTCCCTCTAAGCATAGGGAAAATTCACAAGCTAAAAACAAAAGATAACCTAACACGCCTTGCCTTATTTACTTACTCTTTTTGCAATACTGAGACTCATTTTAAGATGATTTTAGGAGAAGCAGTTTTCTGACCAGATGCTTCTCCGCTTCCCCAGAGAACACACAACACAGAGCACAAACAAAGATTTCTTACCCCCCGCCCCACCCCAATTTGAAAATATCTTCTTTCCTTATTGGTCCTTTTGCTCAGGTGCCAACCAGGCTATTTGAGCTTCTTAACCCCTTACAGGTAAGGAGGAATTCTACGTTACCCTCAGCAGTATGTTTATGACAACTCCTCAGAGTCAAAATTCTGCCACTGCCTCTTTGTAACACATGGGATCAATTTGCAGGGACAGGTTCTGAATTCAGTAACTGTGACTTCAACTGCATCACTCCAGATATAAATGTGTAAATATGATCAGAACCGAACTGTGTTAACTCTCCCTTACCAAATGCTCTTGGTGATACACCCTGACTCTCAAGAATCCCTCCAAGAGAAATTGAAGTGCTTTGCCTGGTCAGCATTGACTGATTCCAGAGAATTCAATCATCCAACAAGTTTCTCTTCATCCTCACAGGAACTGCATCATCTCCCCGTGCAAGGATCTGTGGATTTCAGGCAAGTTAAAAGATAAGACTGACAGTTACTTCAGCTAGGGGGAAGGGTTGGCTTCACAAATGGGTGAATAATGGAAACACTAGTTGTGCACTGATATCCAGCTGAGTGTGCAAGTTACTTCAGCCATGAGTGCGTAACAGCTGATGGGCGTAAATTATAGACAACCTCTATTACACTCCCCTTTGCTGCACATCGGCTTTGCTCTTTGCAGAAACACAGGCCAACAGTTCTGTACTCTCAGGGCTGTTTGGAAAGCCTTGCACAAGTCTTGCAGAGAGAATGAATGCAGGACCCTGAATGTATGTGTAAGACACAGCTTCTTGTGAGTTACTAGGAGACAGTATCATACAATGGTTCATTGAACAAAACAATTAATAGCACAAACCAATTGCAACCAGGATGTGGAGTACTTCTGAAATAGTTTCTAAAACAAAGGCCATTAACTGTGTCATGGAAAATTAACCACTCTGTTTTTCCAGTTTAAGCAAGTTTTGAGGGTAAATCACAGTCCAAGTGCGGTTAACAGTAGGCCATGGGTTATAACAGACTTATTGCAGTTAGGGGAAATTTAAGTGGAACTATCTGGATAATCAGGGGCCTTCAGATATTCTTTTGCTGCCATATTGTCAGTTGGACACCCACTAAGATGACCCTTTCCCATCCTTCTTAACACATAGAATTATGCTGCAATGGGACATCAAAAAACCTTATCAGATAATTTCTTCCACAACTGTTAACCGTGCTCCTTCCTATTGCGATTCCAACAGCTCTACTGCTAGCTTTGGCTAGACATGCATGTTATGAAACTTCGGTTTGTAATATTTGTATTATGATTAAAAGTTTTGGCATTAAATTTGCATATCTGTACTTTAGTCCACTTCTGCCAATCCATTCTTTCCCCTCTGATTTGCTTTCAGAGATGATTTCTCAGGTTAGAGTGGGACTTAAAACCTACTTTATCTCATCTGGATTTCTTCAAACCTGAAAAGATGACAGCATCTCGGCCCTCATTCAGTCCCTTGTCAGCAAACAAAAGTCTAGTCGCTCCTCTGTCCCTGGGTTAATAGCTGACTGGGTATCCTCAGCTTCTATTCTGTCAGTCTGTAGCCCGTCTCCGGAGTGGGAACAAGCATTGGGATTGCTAAAGAAAATATTCATTCCTTGAGCTCTCACTCACTAGCAGAAGGTAACCCCAGCACCTGTGATTCAGCCATGGTGAGAGCTTGCTGGACGTGGATTTCAAAGTCAAGTGCATGAGTATTCAGGGAAATGGAACCTCATTTCCCAGAGGAAAGTAGCCTATTGCTCTCTGGTTGCCTGTGTCCTGTATTCATAAAATGCAGAGCACTGGGAACGGCACTGTGACATCTATGGAGCTGAGCTGCCATAATGAATATGTGGGTTAAACCCAGTTCTGGGGATGTTTGCTGTAGAGCTGTATTGGGATGTTTGTGCTCCACCTATATTAGGAGAAACTCGTCTGGCTCATCTTAGTTTAGCAGCAGGCTGCTAAAAAAGAAGCAGGAAGAGAAGCAACAGCTCAAGAAAAGCCATCGCTCAGTGAGCACTTCAGGAAGGTTGAGAGACAACACAGGAGCTACAAGCTGGGAAGAGCCTATTTCCAGGCTCCAGCCACGTTACACAATGTGTTTTGCCAGCACTGGGAGTCTGTCCAGAGGTGGGGCAGCTGTTGCTCAGAAGCTCTTCAGGCTGACAGGCACAGACACGGCTGGGGAAGTCTAAAGGCTCTCAGCCTGCCTGGGTCCTCAACAGAGTGGGAGGGCTTGGACTCAGAGACATGTACAGACTGTCGTTTGAAAAAACCTCTTATTCTCCCATGTTACACTTTCTTCCTTCTCTTCAGATCAAACAGTCTTTTGGGTCAAGAAGGCTGGCTGGTCACTCCTCTCACCACTGGTCACAGACTCCCAGAGGGAAGAGCCAAAGGTGCCGAACACACTCAGACCTGGAGGGCCAGCCCACTGGACCCGCAGTGTGTGGTAGCCCAGAGCCCAGCCTGAGAGTGGGAGGATCACGGGATTCCAGCCCAGGAGAGGGAAAACTACAAGGTCTGATGTCTGGCACTCAGAGACCAGAGAGGGGGGAGAGATGCCAGTATCCCTGCAGCTCTGAGGGGTATAGGGCAGAAACGTTGGAGCCCTCAGCCAGTCAGGAAAAAGAAATATGCCATATTAGACCTCTTACTATAGAGCAACGCAGCTCTCAATTCCTGCATTCACAATCGAGCCAGAGAATAAAGCCTTTGAAAATGCATTTGCTGAATAAATTTCCAGCAGCAAATATACCTGAGGCGATTTGTAAACTAGTCACTGATATTCCATGGGGTCTCATCTCGCTCAAACACTGGCAGGATTGGGCCCATAAGAACATAAAAATAGGAACAGCCATACTGGGTCAGACCAAAGGTCCATCTAGCCCAGTGTCCCGTCTTCTGACAGTGGCCAATGCCAGGTGCCCCAGAGCGAATGACCAGAACAGGGAATCACCAAGAGATCCATCCTCTGTCACTCATTCCCAGATTCTGGCAAACAGAGACCAGGGACACCATCGCTGCCCAACCTGCTAATAGCCATTGATGGACCTGTCCTCCATGAACTTATCGAGTTCTTTTTTGAACCCCGTTATAGCCCAGAGCACACGGCACCTCTAGAAACATGACCCCTTGAAAAATCTGTACTTGGAGCATCAGGATTTTAACAGTCCGAGCTCACTTTGAATGTCAGATTTCTGTGTAGCTTGAACAAAACATCACCCAGCATGGGCAGATGTGGGGGAGGAGTTGCCAAGCTACCTAGCGCTGCCTGCCCTCCAGCCCCGTCACTGAGTGACCCCTAACAGCCCAGCTGAGTCCTCTGCTGCTGCACAGAACACCTGCCAATGGAAACAGCTTCCAGCCTTTCCCGTTCGCTTTGCATGTTAAAGACTGTAAAACCTGCCAACGTACCTAATTCCTGCTAGAGGAGGAGCCGCTGACACTAGAGGTCTTCACCCTAAATGACAAGGAGTCATTGGCAAGGCTGCACAGGCTGCAGGCAGTATCTGTTCACATCGGGAGGCAGCTCCCTTTATGAAGCCTGCCGGCACCTTCCCCTGGGGGCCACTTGGCCAACAGGGAGCCTCAGCTGCTTGACTTACTGTACACCAGCTTTAACTCCCGTCATGGCCAATGGCAAACGGCAGGAGGCCAAATCACAGGGGATGCTACACAACTGGACTGCAGTGCCAGCCCTGCTGCAGGCTCTATTCCTCGTATCTAGAAATGTCATCACTGTTTATATGATTCCGATTAGTCACATGGCTACGTTGGGTGCAGCCAAGTGGTAAGGATGATGCTATCTCAGCTGTGATCTTGCTGAAATAACATAATATAAAACAATAATAAAATAATAAAATAATAATAATAATATAGGGCCTTATTTCTCCTCAGCAGTCCCCTGTCCTACATTACAAACTGAGGGTACAGGCCAGGGAAGTGAAGGGAGTTTCCACAAGGCTCCTTACATGGAAATTTCCTTCAGATTGTTCCGGGACGGGAAGTCTCTTTCCATCTCCCTGAGGATTGACAAGGGGGACTCAGGATCCAGGGATACCCAAAGTGAGACACAGATCTCAGTGATGCACTGGTAGCTAGGTCCTCCACCCACAATCTCTGTGCCTCCACATCTTCTCTAGGACAGTCTCCAGCTCCCTGCTCGAGAATCGGAGAGTGCAGTGCAGAATGGGTAAGAAAACAGTCAGTATGTTACCTCCAGAAGAAGAAAGAGGAGAACCCATCCACCCCAGTGTAGATAGAGGTAAAAAACCATTTTCAGGCTCTCTGCACATGTACTATGGCGGAGAATAATTTGGAAGAGCCATCTGAAGGAAGGGATCAGAAGGAAACCCCATCAACCAGAAGGCATGGGATACATTGTCATAGGGATGGGGGTTCCACGAGGAGGAGATGAGTGGTGGGTTTTGGGGACAACCTTCTAAGGGGGACAGAGTTTTCCATCTGCAGTCCAGACGGGGAGACTCAAGAACTGTGCTGTTTGCCTGAGGCTAGAATTCAGGATGTGACAGAGCGTCTACTGAGACTGATCAAGCCCTGGGACCGCTAACCCTTCGTACTTCTCCACGTGGGTGTCAATGTACTGCCAAGAATGACCTTGAGTGGGTCACTGCAGGCTACGTGGCTTTGGATTCTTCGACCACAGGATGTTGTTCCAGGAAGAAGAGTTGCTATGAAGAGATGGGATCCACCTAACCAAGAGAGGGAAGAGCATCTTCACAGGCAGGCTTGCTAACCTAGTGAGGAGGGCTTTAAACTAGGTTCGCTGGGGGACGGTGACCTAAGCCCTGTGGTATGCGGGGAAGTGGGATACTGGGAGGAAACGCAATGAGTAGGGTGCAACAGGAGTGGTCTCCTGATTCCTACTGTGAAAGTAGTGGAATCGGTTAGTTATCTTAGGTGCCTGTATAGAAATTCAAGAAGCCTGGGAAACAAGCAGGAAGAATTAGAAGTCCTGGCAGAGTCAAGGAACTATGCTGTAACTGGAATAACAGAGACTTGGTGGGGTAGCTCACATGACTGGAGCACTGTCATGGATGGGTATAAACTTTTCTGGAAGGACAGGCAGGGGAGAAAAGGTGGAGGAGTTGCACTGTATTTAAGAGAGCAGTACTATTGCTCAGAGCTCCAGTTGCTCTGAACTGGGGAAAATCCTGTTGAGAGTCTTTGGGGTAAATTTAGAGGTGAGAGCAACAATGGTGATGTTGTGGTGGGAGTCTGCTATAGACCCCCAGACCAGGAGGATGAGGTAGACGAGGCTTTCTTCAGAAAACTAACAGAAGTTTCCAGATCACAGGCCCTTGTTCTCATGGGAGAGTTCAATCCCCCTGTGTCATAAATATAAAGGGAAGGGTAAACCCCTTTAAAATCCCTCCTGGACAGAGGAAAAATCCTCTCACCTGTAAAGGGTTAAGAAGCTAAAGGTAACCTTGCTGGCACCTGACCAAAGTGAGCAATGAGGAGACAAGACACTTTCAAAAGCTGGGAGGAGGGAGAAAAACAAAGGGTCTGGGTCTGTCTGGGTGAGGCTTTTGCCGGGGACAGAACAGGAATGGAGTCTTAGAACTTTTAGTAAGTAATCTATCTAGGTATGTGTTAGATTGTAATTTCTTTAAATGGCTGAGAAAATAGCTGTGTTGAATAGAATGAATATTCCTGTCTGTGTGTCTTTTTTGTAACTTAAGGTTTTGCCTAGAGGAATTCTCTATGTTTTTATTCTAATTACCCTGTAAGGTATTTACCATCCTGATTTTACAGAGATATTCTTTTTTACTTCTATTAAAAGTTTTCTTGTAAGGAAACTGATTTTTTTTTCATTGTTCTAAGATCCAAGGGTTTGGGTCTGTGGTCACCTATGCAAATTGGTGAGGATTTTTACCAAACTTTCCCCAGGAAGTGGGGTGCATGGTTTGAGAGGATTTTTGGGGGAAAAGACGTGTCCAAACTACATTTTCTCAGGAACACAGATAAAGTTTGGTGGTGGCAGTGGAAGTCTAAGGGTAAAATAGTTTGTACGTTGGGGAAGTTTTAACCTAAGTTGATAAAAGTAAGCTTAGGAGGCTTTCATGCAGGTCCCCACATCTGTACCCTAGAGCTCAGAGTGGGGAAGGATCCTTGATGTGGTGGCAGAGCGGTGGGATTAACTTGAAATCATTTTGAGATCAATTTGAGATTTTCTGAACCAGAAAAACAGATATTAAATGGAAATTTTTAAAATCCTTTGTGCTGCTAGAAAGCAGGTCTTCAACTGGCAATAGCTGGAAGTTTTTTTTTTTTTTTTTTGCTTTGCTATGGGGCCAGAGCAGAGACAAAAGGGAATTGTCTTTGGGAGCTGCAGTTTCTCTTCCTAAAGGCAGAGTCGTTACCCTCCTGCAGGGAAATTCACAAGTCTTCACAGACCTAAGAGCAACTAGAGGGGATTTCTACCTATTTGCCTGAAGACAAAAGTGTTAGTTTTGGGTCTTTTGTGGGGTTTTTTCTGGAATTTTCTTTGGGCTGACAATCACTATCAGAGAATAGGTATGCTATTCCAGCACAGCAAAATTTTACAAGTCAAGTTTTGTTTGTTTTATTTCTAAACCTTGGGCTTAAAGCTAGTTAAAAACAGAGAGGTTAGGATGACAGACTGCATGGCTCAACAAAAGCTGGAATTAGCCAGATTTCAGGCTGATGAAAAACAAAAGGAACATGAAAGACAGATAGAACTCGTGTGGCTGGAGAAGGAGGTACAGGAGGCTGCCCACAGGAGGGAGATGGAGGCAAGGGCCAAAGAAATGGAGGCAAGGGCCAAAGAAGTGGAGGAGAAGGAAAAAGAGAGGAAGCATGTGGAGGAGATGGAGAAGATAAAGGCTCAGCAGAATATACCAACAAACCCTAGCAATCCTTCTCCAGGTACCACTTCCCATCCCAGAAAGTTCCCCACCTACAAGGCAGGCGAGGATACTGAGGCCTTCTTGGAAAACTTGGAAAGGGCCTGCCTTGGGTACAGCATCTCGACTGACCAATACATGGTAGAGCTGAGGCCGCAGCTCAGTGGACCCTTAGCTGAGGTGGCAGCTGAAATGCCTAAAGAACAGATGAACAAGTATGAACTGTTTAAATCCAAGGTGAGAGTCAGAATGGGGATAACACCTGAGCATTCTTGTCAGAGATTCAGAGCCCTAAGGTAGAAACCAGATGTGTCATTTACCCGACATGCCTACCACACTGGGAAACATTGGGATGCCTGGATATCAGGAGCCAGTGTTGAATCTCCATTAAATTTGCCCTTCCTAATGCAAATGGAACAATTCTTAGAGGGTGTTCCTGAGGAAATAGAAAGATACATCCTAGATGGGAAGCCCAAAACTGTAATCGAGGCAGGAGAGATTGGAGCCAGATGGGTAGAGGTGGCAGAGAAGAAGAAAACTGGTTGCAGTTGGAGCGGAGTCCAGAAGCGACAACCCCAGACCACACCCTATTCCCGGAGGCCGCCCAAGGCCCCAGCTACATCCCCAAAAGATTACAGTTCATTGCACCAGAATCACACCAGAGATCCGCAGGCCCAGATACCTCCCAGATACCCTTGGAGCGGAGGGAAACTGTGAGTGTGGGTGGGAAGAAGGTCACCATGTGGAGGGACACTGGAGCATAAGTGTCAGCTATCCATGCTTCCTTAGTGGACCCCAATTTAATCAACCCAGAGATCCAAGTGACGATTTAACCCTTCAAGTCCAACTCTTTCAATTTGCCTACAGCCAAGTTGCCTGTCCAGTACCAGGGCTGGTCAGGAACGTGGACTTTTGCAGTCTATGATGATTATCCCATTCCCATGCTGTTGGGGCAAGACTTGGCCAATCATGTGAAGCGGGCCAAGAGGGTGGGAATGGTCACCCGCAGTCAGGCTGAACAAGCCAGGAGGCCTAGCTCTGTTCCGGAAACTTCTATCAGGACCCTGTCAGAGGAGATGGACCCGGACTCCAGGCCAATGTCTGCAACAGCAGTATAGAATCATAGAATCATAGAATATCAGGGTTGGAAGGGACCCCTGAAGGTCATCTAGTCCAACCCCCTGCTCGAAGCAGGACCAATTCCCAGTTAAATCATCCCAGCCAGGGCTTTGTCAAGCCTGACCTTAAAAACCTCTAAGGAAGGAGATTCCACCACCTCCCTAGGTAACGCATTCCAGTGTTTCACCACCCTCTTAGTGAAAAAGTTTTTCCTAATATCCAATCTAAACCTCCCCCACTGCAACTTGAGACCATTACTCCTCGTTCTGTCATCTACTACCATTGAGAACAGTCTAGAACCATCCTCTTTGGAACCCCCTTTCAGGTAGTTGAAAGCAGCTATCAAATCCCCCCTCATTCTTCTCTTCTGCAGGCTAAACAATCCCAGCTCCCTCAGCCTCTCCTCAAAAGTCATGTGTTCCAGACCCCTAATCATTTTTGTTGCCCTTCGCTGGACTCTCTCCAATTTATCCACATCCTTCTTGTAGTGTGGGGCCCAAAACTGGACACAGTACTCCACATGAGGCCTCACCAATGTCGAATAGAGGGGGACGATCACGTCCCTCGATCTGCTCGCTATGCCCCTACTTATACATCCCAAAATGCCATTGGCCTTCTTGGCAACAAGGGCACACTGCTGACTCATATCCAGCTTCTCGTCCACTGTCAGCCCTAGGTCCTTTTCCGCAGAACTGCTGCCTAGCCATTCGGTCCCTAGTCTGTAGCGGTGCATTGGATTCTTCCGTCCTAAGTGCAGGACCCTGCACTTATCCTTATTGAACCTCATCAGATTTCTTTTGGCCCAATCCTCCAATTTGTCTAGGTCCTTCTGTATCCTATCCCTCCCCTCCAGCGTATCTACCACTCCTCCCAGTTTAGTATCATCCGCAAATTTGCTGAGAGTGCAATCCACACCATCCTCCAGATCATTTATGAAGATATTGAACAAAACCGGCCCCAGGACCGACCCCTGGGGCACTCCACTTGATACCGGCTGCCAACTAGACATGGAGCCATTGATCACTACCCGTTGAGCCCGACAATCTAGCCAGCTTTCTACCCACCTTATAGTGCATTCATCCAGCCCATACTTTCTTAACTTGCTGATAAGAATACTGTGGGAGACCGTGTCAAAAGCTTTGCTAAAGTCAAGAAACAATACATCCACTGCTTTCCCTTCATCCACAGAACCAGTAATCTCATCATAAAAGGCGATTAGATTAGTCAGGCATGACCTTCCCTTGGTGAATCCATGCTGGCTGTTCCTGATCACTTTCCTCTCATGCAAGTGCTTCAGGATTGATTCTTTGAGGACCTGCTCCATGATTTTTCCAGGGACTGAGGTGAGGCTGACTGGTCTGTAGTTCCCAGGATCCTCCTTCTCCCCTTTTTTAAAGATTGGCACTACATTAGCCTTTTTCCAGTCATCCGGGACTTCCCCGGTTCGCCACGAGTTTTCAAAGATAATGGCCAATGGCTCTGCAATCACAGCCGCCAATTCCTTCAGCACTCTCGGATGCAACTCGTCCGGCCCCATGGACTTGGGCACGTCCAGCTTTTCTAAATAGTCCCTAACCACCTCTATCTCCACACAGGGCTGGCCATCTCTTCCCCATTTTGTGATGCCCAGCGCAGCAGTCTGGGAGCTGACCTTGTTAGTGAAAACAGAGGCAAAAAAAGCATTGAGTACATTAGCTTTTTCCACATCCTCTGTCACTAGGTTGCCTCCCTCATTCAGTAAGGGGCCCACACTTTCCTTGGCTTTCTTCTTGTTGCCAACATACCTGAAAAAACCCTTCTTGTTACTCTTGACATCTCTCGCTAGCTGCAGCTCCAGGTGCAATTTGGCCCTCCTGATTTCATTCCTACATGCCCGAGCAATATTTTTATACTCTTCCCTGGTCATATGTCCAACCTTCCACTTCTTGTAAGCTTCTTTTTTATGTTTAAGATCTGCTAGGATTTCACCATTAAGCCAAGCTGGTCGTCTGCCATATTTACTATTCTTTTGACTCATTGGGATGGTTTGTCCCTGTAACCTCAACAGGGATTCCTTGAAATACAGCCAGCTCTCCTGGACTCCTTTCCCCTTCAAGTTAGTCCCCCAGGGGATCCTGGCCATCCCTTCCCTGAGGGAGTCGAAGTCTGCTTTCCTGAAGTCCAGGGTCCGTATCCTGTACTGGATTCAGTCCCAGAGACCCGGACGGAACCAGTCCCACAACCAGCGGAACAGCCAGCACCAGACCCATTGCCAGCCCTGAATCCAGTACTTGCAACCTCAACACCAGAGGGCCCCACCAAACCTGAACCGGCAGCAGCCCATAACCCTACACAAAAGGCTCAGCCGGAGCCTGAACCCCAAGAGAGCATCCCAGCGGAGAGCGGTTCACAGTCAACGGAAACAGCCCTACTGCCTACATCGCTTCCAGAGGGACCAAGCATAAGTCCACAAAATAATGAGGAACTGATGTCTCCAGCATCAAGGGAACAGTTCCAGACTAAACAGGAAGCAGATGAAAGCCCTCCAGAGAGCTTGGATGGTGGCATGGAGCAATCCACCATCTCTCAGCTCTTCTAATCGATCCAGGTTTGTTGTAGAAAAAGGATTTTTATGCAAGAAAACTCTTTCTGGTGGACACCAGGAAGACTGGCATTCTCAGAGACAGTTGGTAGTTCCAACTAAATACCGGGCCAAGCTCTTGAGCTTAGCCCACGATCATCCTAGTGGCCATGTTGGGGTGAACATGACCAAAGACCGTTTGGGGGGTCATTCCACTGGGAGGGAATGGGCAAGGATGTTTCTACCTATGTCCAGTCTTATGAAGTATGCCAAAGAGTGGGAAAACCCCAAGACCAGGTCAAAGCCCCTCTCCACCCACTCCCCATCATTGAAGTTCCATTTCAGCCAGTAGCTGTGGATATTCTGAGTCCTTTTCCAAAAAAGACCCCCAGAGGAAAGCAGTCCATACTGACTTTCATGGATTTTGCCACCCGATGGCCGGAAGCAGTAGCTCTAAGCAACACCAGGGCTAAAAGTGCCAGGCACTAGCAGACATTTTTGCCAGGGTAGGTTGGCCCTCCGACATCCTCACAGATGCAGGGACTAATTTCCTGGCAGGAACTATGGAAAACCTTTGGGAAGCTCATGGGGTAAATCACTTGGTCACCACTCCTTACCACCATCAAACAAATGGCATGGTGGAGAAGTTTAATTGAAATTTGGGGGCCATGATACGTAAATTCGTAAATGAGCACTCCAATGATTGGGGCCTAGTGTTGCAGCAGTTGCTCTTTGGCTACAGAGCTGTACCACACCCCAGTTCAGGGTTTTCCCCTTTTGAACTTGTATATGGCCGTGAGGTTAAGGGGCCATTACAGTTGGTGAAGCAGCAATGGGAGGGATTTACACCTTCTCCAGGAACTAACCTTCTGGACTTTGTAACCAACCTACAAAACACCCTCCGAACCTCTTTAGCCCTTGCTAAAGAAAACTTACAGGATGCTCAAAAAGAGGAATGTTATGATAAAAATGCCAGAGATCGTTCCTTCAAAGTAGGGGACCAGGTCATGGTCTTAAAGGCGCTCCAGGCCCATAAAATGGAAGCATCATGGGAAGGGCCATTCACGGTCCAGGAGCGCCTGGCAGCTGTTAATTATCTCGTAGCATTCCCCACCTCCAACCGAAAGCCTAAGGTGGACCATATTAATTCTCTAAAGCCCTTTTATTAGAGAGAATTAAAGGTTTGTCAGTTTACAGCCCAGGGAGGAGACGACGCTGAGTGGCCTCAAGGTGTCTACTATGAAGGGAAAAGTGCTGGTGGTATGGAAGAGGTGAACCTCTCCATGACCCTTGGGCGTATGCAGTAACAGCAGATCAAGGAGCTGTGCACTAGCTACATGCTGACTTTCTCAGCCACACCAGGACTGACTGAATGAGCATACCTCTCCATTGACACAGGTAATGCTCACCAAATTAAAGTCCAACCTTATCGGGTGTCTCCTCAAGCTGAAACTGTTATAGAATGGGAGATCTAGGATATGTTACAGATGGGTGTAATCCGCCACTCTGGAAGTGCATGGGCATCTCCAGTGGTTCTAGTTCCCAAACCAGATGGGGAGATACGTTTTTGCATGGACTACCATAAGCTAAATGCTGCAACTCACCCAGACGAGTATCCAATCCATGCACAGGTGAACTATTAGAGTAACTGGGACGGGCCCAGTTCATCTCTACCTTGGACTTAACCAAGGGGTACTGGCAGGTACCGCTAGATGAATCTGCCAAGGAAAGTTCAGCCTTCACCACACATCTCGGGCTGTATGAATTTAATTTCCTCCCTTTCGGGCTGTGGAATGCACCCGCCACCTTCCAAAGACTTGTAGATGGTCTTGTAGCGGGATTAGGAGAATATGCAGTTACCTATCTTGACGAGGTGGCCATCTTTTCGGATTCCTGGGCAGAACACCTGGAACATCTACAAAAAGTCGTTGAGTGCATAAGGGAGGCAGGACTAAATGTTAAGGCTAAGAAGTGTCAAATAGGCCTAAACAGAGTGACTTATCTTGGACACCAGGTGGGTCAAGGAACTATCAGCCCCCTACAGGCCAAAGTGGATGCTATCCAAAAGTGGCCTGTCCCAAAGTCAAAGAAACAGGTTCAATCCTTCTTAGGCTTGGCCGGTTATTACACCTGATTAATACCGCAATACAGCCAAATCTCCGCCGCACTGACAGATCTAACCAAAAAGAAACAGCCAAATGCCGTTCAGTGGACAGAAGAGTGTCAGAAGGCCTTTAACCAGCTTAAAGGCACACTCATGTCTGACCCTGTGCTAAGGGCCCCAACTTTGACAAACCCGTTCCTAGTAACCACAGATGCGTCCGAGCGTGGTGTGGGAGCAGTTTTAATGCAGAAAGGACCTGATCAGGAATTCCATTCTGTCGTGTTTCTCAGCGAAAATCTCTCTGAGAGGGCAAGCAACTGGTCAGTCACTGAAAAAGAATGTTACGCCATTGTCTACACCCTGGAAAAGCCACGCCCATATGTTTGGGGATGGCGTTTCCACCTGCAAACCGACCATGCTGCGCTTCAGTGGCTTCATAACACCATGGGAAATAAAAAAAAAAAAAAAAAAAACTAATTCAGTGGAGTTTAGCTCTCCAAGATTTTGATTTCTATATCCAACACATCTCAGAAGCTTCTAACAAAGTGGCTGATGCACTGTCCCTTGGAAGTTTCCCAGAATCAACTGCTTAAAGTCATCCTCGAGATGTGGAAAATATTGTTAGTCTTTATGTACTTGGTAGTATATTTAGAGGTGCATGTGTCTTATTAACTCTGTTTTTTCCTAGAGCTGCAGGATGAAATCCCAGCCAGCGTCTCACCCTAGCTGAGATTTGGAGAGGGGTGTCATAAATATAAAGGGAAGGGTAAACCCCTTTAAAATCCCTCCTGGCGAGAGGAAAAATCCTCTCACCTGTAAAGGGTTAAGAAGCTAAAGGTAACCTCGCTGGCACCTGACCAAAATGACCAATGAGGAGACAAGATACTTTCAAAAGCTGGGAGGAGGGAGAAAAACAAAGGGTCTGGGTCTGTCTGGGTGAGGCTTTTGCCGGGGACAGAACAGGAATGGAGTCTTAGAGCTTAGTAAGTAATCTAGCTAGGTATGTGTTAGATTATGGTTTCTTTAAATGGCTGAGAAAATAGCTGTGCTGAATAGAATGAATATTTCTGTCTGTGTGTCTTTTTTGTATGTAAGCAGTGTCAGGATGAGCTCCACCCTGACATCTGGTGGTGAGGTGTGGCAAGTTGTGGAAAAGAACTTCAGGGGCCGATGTCATTTGCATAGGCACACCCACCACGCCTAGAATGAGACCATAGCTGCTCAAATGGTCACTTTGGCTGCTGTGGGATCCCCAGCGTCTCTGTTATTGGGGCAGGAAGAATAAATTGTTATTACCCTGATTATGGGAACTGTGCTTGGAACTGTACGTGGCCTTTCGTTGTGATGGAGGGATTCACCATCAACTAAGTAGCACTCGCTAGGCAAGGGTCATGGGTTCCAAAACTGTGTGAATAGAGAGAGGCTGGGGACAAGTATTAATACTTGGTGGCATGGGCCCCTTGGTGAGGGCCTTACATGCTAATTGCACTTCCTCCTCTCTCCACTGTGGAATATCAGAGCTAATTTTGATTTCATTAGAAGTCTAGTTATAGGCTGCTGAGCTCACTTTGGGCTGACAGTGCACCAGCACTGGGGCTCCCCTACTACAAGCTGAATTCACCTAAGAGCTGAAATCACTGAGTGTTGTGTTAAGTAGTGGGGGAGCCTGAAGATATATTGTGGAGCAGTTTGCGGCACGGCTGGTGAAGCAGTTCAACGCGGAGCAGTGTGTGGATGGCAGGAGCTGCTTGTGGGTCGTGGAGCTGAGCGAAGGAGTTCGTGGGGCAGCTGGTGGAGCGGAGCGCAGCGGAGCGAAGGAGTTCGTGGGGCGGCTGGCGGAGCGGAGCGCAGCGGAGCGAAGGAGTTCGTGGGGCGGCTGGCGGAGCGGAGCGCAGCGGAGCGAAGGAGTTTGTGGGGCGGCTGGCGGAGCGGAGCGCCGCTATGGAGCTATGGGGCGGTCAGCTTCAGATCATGTAAGGTGCCTCTTATCCCCGTCCCATTTCCACCCAGGTTGGGAGGTAAAGCTCCGCAGATAAACTTTCGAACTCTGGGGCTGCCCTGACCAGGGACAGAGAATTTTGGGGCATTGGACTTTTGGGACTTTGGGTGATTTGGGGTTGCTGGACTCAAGAACCAAAGGGAAAAGGGCATGCCCCAATTTGCCTGGGGTGGGTTTTTTTTTTGCTCATGGGTTGTGTTATGAATCCTGTTGGTGGTGTTTCCCCAACATAATGCCACATTGTTTCTCTCTGTTATTAAAAGGCTTTTGCTACACTCAGGCTATGTGCTTGCGAGAAGGGAAGTATTGCCTCTTGGAGGCGCCCAGCGGGGGTGGTATATATTTGTCCCAGGTCACTGGGTGGGGGCTCGAGCCGGTTTGCATTGTGTTATTGGAATGGATCCCCTAGATATTGAACCCGGCCCTTGTTGCTGCCAACTCTGACGGGCAGAAGGGTTACATGTAACTTAAGGTTTTGCCCAGAGGAATTCTCTATGTTTTTATTCTAATTACCCTGTAAGGTATTTACTATCCTGATTTTACAGAGGTGATTCTTTTTTACTTCTATGAAAAGTCTTCTTGTAAGGAAACTGATTTTTTTTTTATTGTTCTAAGATCCAAGGGTTTGGGTCTGTGGTCACCTATGCAAATTGGTGAGGATTTTTACCAAACCTTCCCCAGGAAGTGGGGTGCAAGGGTTGGGAGGATTTTGAGGGGAAAGACGTCTCCCAATTACGTTTACTCAGGAACCCAGATAAAGTGTGGTGGTGGCAGTGGAAGTTTGTACCTTGGGGAAGTTTTAACCTAAGCTGGTAAAAGTAAGCTTAGGAGGTTTTCATGCAGGTCCCCACATTTCTACCCTAGAGTTCAGAGTGGGGAAGGAACCTTGACACCCTGACATCTGCTGGGAGAGCAATACAGTAGTACACAGACAATCCAGGAAGCTTTTGGAGAGTGCTGGGGACAACTTCCTGGTGCAAGTGCTAAAGGAACAAACTGGGGGCCATGCTCCTCTTGACCAGCTGCTCACAAAAAAGGAAGAATTGGTAGGGGAAGTAGAAGTGTGTGGCAACCTGGGCAGCAATGACCATGAGAAGGTTGAGTTTGGGATCCTGACAAAAGGAAGCAAGGAGTGTAGCAAAACCTGCAACTTCGGACTTCAGAAAAGCAGACTCTGACTCTTTACGGGAAATAATGGGCAGGCTAAGGGGGAAAGGAGTCCCGGAGAGCTGGCTGTATTTTAAAGAAGCCTTACTGAGGGTGCAGGAAAAAACCATCCCAATGTGCAGAAAGAATAGCAATTACGGCAGGCTTAACAGAGAAAACTTCAGTAAGCTTAAGCACAAAAAGGAAGTTTACAAGAAGTGGAAATTTGAACAGATGACTAGGGAGGAGTAAAAAAATATTCTTCGAACATGCAGGGGTGTAATCAGGAAGGCCAAAGCACATTTGGAGTTGCAGCTAGCAAGGGATGTGAAGGGTAACAAGAAGGGTTTCTACAGGTATGTTAGGAACAAGAAGAAGGTCAGGGAAAGTGTGGGACCCTTAGTGAATGGAGGAAGCAACCTAGTGACAGATGATGTGAAAAAAGTACTCAATGCTTCTTTTTGCCTCAGTCTTCACAGACAAGGTCAGCTCCCATCCCGCTGCACTGGGCAACACAGTCTGGGGAGGAGGTGAGCAGCTCTTGGTTGTGAAAGAACAGGTTAAGGGCTATTTGGAAATATTGTTGTTTCAAATTCATGCATTCTTTACGAATTTGTCACACAAATGGGGGGATAACTGCCAAGGTAACCCAGGAGGGATGGGGGAGGAGGGAAGCACCGAGTGGGGTGCTGGAGGAGGGGAGGACGGAAGGACAAGGACACATTGCAATTCAAAACTTATTGAATGTCAGCTTTCTGTTGCTTGGGCAGTCCTCTGGGGTGGAGTGATTGGGTGCCCGGTGGTCCCCCCACCACGTTCTTGAGCGTCTGGGTGAGGAGGCTATGGAACTTGGGGAGGAAGGCGGTTGGTTACACAGGGGCTGCAGTGGTTTTCTGTGCTCCTGCTGCCTTTCTTGCACCCCAACCATATGCCGGAGCATATCAGTTTGATCCTCCAGTAGCCTTAGCATTGCATCCTGCCTCCTCTCATCACGCTGATGCCATCTCTCCTCTCGCTCGTCCCTCCTGTCCTCACATTGATTTTGTGCTTTCCTGGACTCTGACATTGTCTCACTCAACGCATTGTGCTGGGCTCTTTCAGCGTGGGAGGACTGCATGAGCTCAGAGAACATTTCATCACGAGTGCGGTTTTTTTTTTTCAGCTTCTCATCTTTGATAGCCTCTGGGATGGAGATGATTCGTGGAGCAATGAAACATTTTCAGCTGAAGGAGGGAGAAAAGGGAGATTAGTCTTTAAAAAGAGACATTTTAGAGAACAATGGGTTGACTCTTTCATGGTTAACCAAGTTGTTAACATTACATAGCAGGTGTAATTTCTTTACAAGGTTGCATTTTGCCTGTTATATCAAGGGCCTGCCAGTTTGGTGTGAGAGATTACACACACAGGGCTGGTGGACATCAGAATTTGGCTTGGAGGCACCATGGTAAGCCACAGTCTTTTGGGTTCTTTAGCCTTCCTAACATGTGGGAATGGTTTCAAACTCCAGTGCCCTCATTTCCCATACCAAGCACCCGTTGGGCTGGCCCTTTAAAAGGAGGGGCTGCAGTTTTCTGGTTAATGTGCAGCACAAACCCAACTAGCCCCCCACCCCTCCCACACACAAACACAATTCTCTGGGATGATCACTTCATCCCTGCCCGAATCGCAGGGATGATTTCTGTTCAGCCACAGGCAAACAGCCCAGCAGGAACGGCCATCTCTGAATGGCCCCTTAATAAAATTCCCTTATTTCAGCCAGGTGACCATGAATGATATCACTCTCCTGAGGATAACATAGAGAGATAAAGAATGGATGTTACTTGAATGCCAACAAAAATTGGGACCATACGCTGCCATGCTTTGTTATGCAATGATTCCAGACTACGTACTGCTTGCCTGCCGTGGTAAAGTGTCCTACTATGGAGGACGGAATAAGGCTACCCTCCCCAGAAACCTTTTGGAAAAGCTTTGGGAGTACATCCAGGAGAGCTTCACTGAGATGTCCCTGGAGGATTTCCGCTCCATCCCCATGCACGTTAACAGACTTTTCCTGTAGCTGTACTGGCCGTGAATGCATCTCAAGTCTTCAGGGCAAATTATCGTAGAATCATAGAATATCAGGTTTGGAAGGGACCTCAGGAGGTCATCTAGTCCAACCCCCTGCTCAAAGCAGGACCAATCCCCAATTTTTGCCCCAGATCCCAAATGGCCCCCTCAAGGATTGAACTCCCAACCCTGGGTTTAGCAGGCCAATGCTCAAACCACTGAGCTATCCCTCCCCCCAAATTAATCATTAAACATGCTTGCTTTTAAACCATGTATTATATTTACAAAGGTACACTCACCAGAGGTCCCTTCTCTGCCTTCTAGGTCTGGGAGCCCGCCTTTGGTGGGTTGCGGGTGGGGGGGGGTACTAGATCCAGGGTGAGAAACAGTTCCTGGCTGTCGGGGAAAATAGTTTCTCCGCTTGCTTGCTGTGCTTCAACCTCCTCCTCATCATCATCTTCCTTGTCTCTGAAATCCGCATCCCTGTTGTGTGAGAGTCCATTGATGAAGACCACGCACAGGGCTGGGGTAGCTGGAGGGGCACTCCCTAGAATGGCATGCAGCTCATCATAGAAACGACATGTCTGGGGCTCTGACCCGGAGCAGCCGTTTGCCTTTCTGGTTCTTTGGTAGGCTTGCCTGAGCTCCTTAAGTTTCATGAGGCAGTGCTGCGGGTCCCTGTTCTGGCCGCGGTCCTGATAGCACGGATTCATCTCCCCATACAGCGATCAGATCCAGTACCTCCCGTTCAGTCCATTCTGGAGCTCTTTTGCAATTCTGGGACTGCATGGTCACCTGTGCTGATGAGTTCTGCATGGTCACCTGTGCTGATCAACTCGCCACACTGGCCAAACAGGAAATGGAATTCAAAAGTTTGCGGGGCTTTTCCTGTCTACTTGGCCAGTGCATCTGAGTTGAGAGTGCTGTCCAGATTGGTCACAATGGAGCACTCTGGGATAGATCCCGGAAGCCAATGCTGTCAAATTGCATCCACACTACCCCAAATGTGACCCAGCAAGATCGATTCCAGTGCTAATCCACTCGTCGGGGAGGAGTACAGAGACCGGCTTTAAGAGCCCTTAAATTTGGAAAAAATGGCTTTGTAGTGTGGACAGGTGCAGGGCTAAATTGATTTAATATTGCTAAATCCGACCTAAATTCATAGTGTAGACCAGGGCTATGAATCATTGTCTTGAGTGGATCGTACCTTGGCTGCAACTTGAACAAGCTGCTCCTCTGAATGCTGACAGGTACTCAACAAAGATAGATGCTGGCCAAGAAAAATCTGGACTGCCACAATAAAGCCGGGATATATCATCTCTGTACCCTCTAAACCAGGTCCTTTCTTGTCTTGCGGGGAGTCTTATAATTGTCCCAGTTTTTGAGCTTGGAACAATACCCCATCTCTGCGAAATGCTTATCACCAAGCAGATCTGATTGGACACCTCAGTCTCTTTCATTTGGGATGCTTGTGACCAGAGCTATAGACTCACCCCCACCCTCCTTAAAACTAGTAGGTTGATTAGCAAACAGCACAAAGCATTGGAGAAAATTGTTATAAAATAGCAGGCAGCTCTCACACATCTACACTCATCTATCTCGGGTCTCACTACAAGCTGAGTTAGACAGATTTTGCTCTGGAGACAGAGGAACAGAACTGTCCCATTTACATTCTTTAGGGAAACCAAGGAGCTCTTGGGACACATCCTAATTTCCCTGTGTCTCTGAGAGCATCTTCCCATCTGTTTACTCCATTCTAGTGAAAGCAACCCTTGGTGCAACCTGTGTGACCTTGGGCCCAGGCACCATAGTGCTCAGCCATGTCCATGTTTCAGGGCCAAGGGGTGAGCTGACCTTTGCCCTGAGACCGTTTTCTCTCAGCAAAATATCTAAGATGAGGCCCCAGTGGCACTTGCTCCATTGCTTGGCTGTTAGACCGATTCAGCCTCAATGGCTTGCAAACACTGGTCCCGTGACTGTGCTGGAACTCCCGGCATCCCTGTGACACTCCATCGCTCCCCTCAGAGATCCAATAACTACCCCTCACTGTCAGCCCCAAGCATCCCCACATCTGCCACAGACACCAAGAGTCTGGAGTTACGGGGCTTCCCAGAAGACAGCTGTCACAGGAGGCTGTGGTAAGAGGCCTTTTATACACAAATGTCTGAGGTGTTGCTCTGTGGAACCCTGACAGTACCCTGATCTTTGGGTCTCAGAGTACCTGAGCACCTTAAATGTATTTATCCTCCTGCCACCGCTGTGAGACAGGGCAGGGCTAGTATACACCTGAGCAGAGGCTCAGACAGCCAACGGCTTGCCCACAATAGGGAATCAAACCCCGTTCTCTTGCATTGCGTTGCAGAGCCATGCCCAGACCACAGGACCAGCCTTCCAGACTCCTGAATGGTGACAGGCCCAGCTGGATTGTCTGCTGCGCCAGCAAAGCTCCCCCTGGGCTGCAGAGAGCAGGGATGGCACGGAGCCAGTTAGAGAGGTTTGATTCGCTGGCCTGTTCTCCCCCTGCCTCAGTGGAGTTTAGAGCAGCCTGAGGGCTGGGCTGACCTCCTCTGGGTGGTAATGACTTCCAAGAGCCTCCGCTCCTGGACAAGACTGAGCCTCCCTCGCCCCTGTGACTGCAACCCAGTACCCTCCCCCGCCCCATCTGCTACCACGTTGTCTCTTCTTGAAGAACTTGACCTTTTTACATGTGCCATGAAGGTTCCAGGGCAGCTGAGGAGGCTTCTGTGACACTTCCCCCATCGTCATCATTGTGGTGTGATTATGACATAGTTATAACGCATCCTGTACCAAACGGGTCCTGTGAGGTGTCTATGGAAAAGTTCTGATTGTCAGAATATGATGATCCCACATGTACGCATTTTTATTTTTGCATCTGAAGTTATGAATATTGTCTATTTATCTGTGTAGCTACACCAGGCTGACACACACTCGGCAAAATACTTACAGTCTAGACAGCTGGTTATGAAGGGCCTATTCTGGTTGTTGGTGCATTGGGGAAATAATAGACCCCAGGAAAAGCTTATCCCCTACCTGAGAAAAGCCTTCCTGAGACTTCTCCAGAAAGCCTATGGATAATGGAAGCTATGACTCAGCAGGGAATGCAAAGGCATGTGATCAGACCACATGACACTAAACTCCATTTTGCTACCTGTGGGGAGACAGGGTCATGGGATGGGGGCTGTTTTCGGGCCCCTGCTCCTGCTCTTCCTCTTGCCCCCCAATGCCAAAGGCAGATAGAGGATCCGTGGTTCCCCACGGTGGGCCAGGATCCCTGGGTGGCTCTGAACACAGCTTAGCTCTTGCTTTCAGGAAGACCAGGAGGCGGGCCCTCAAGGAGAAGAGGAGGAGCAGAGCATGAAGCCTTGTGGGGGGAGAGATGGAGCAAAGACCTTAGAGGAAGAGGAGGAGGAGTGGGTGGAACCTCAGGGAGGAGAAGAAGGGCAGGGGCAGGGTCACAGGGTGGCAGGACTCCTTCATGTGTCTTGCTTTTACCTTTTGACTAGGTGGTCACCCTAAACGGCATGAGCTAGGCTGGGATAGGAGCTAGCCATGCCTCTCGTGGGGAGTTGAGGTGCATTTCCACCACTTTCCAATCAGCTGGGGCAGCACAAATCGGGGGAAGGGGAGGGAATCTGGGCCTGAGTCTCTTGGCAGGACTCATGTGTGTCAGATCCTCACTCACACAAACAGTTCTGCTCTGCCTCTGTGGGAAGAGGGCTCAGCGGGTGTGCAGTGTGCAGAGACATCAGTAGGGGAGGGGATGACTGAATGGGTTCTCGTGGGGCTCCTGTGTTAATCAGGTCTCTGACACCACTCAGACACAAGAATCTGGCTGAAGGCGTCGGGGAAGGATGGGTGTCTCTGCCCAAGTAGTAATCCCTGTCCACAGCTGGTGCAGCCCCATGAATCATGCAGCAACGAGAGCATTCAGGAAGGGCCAGGACTGCGACAAGAGAAGAGCTCTGCAGCTTTTGTCATGGCCCCTGGATGTTTAGACAGAGACAGGGCAGAGACAGGCCAGGTGTAACGGGAAACAACATCCACATCCCTTCTCTTTACTGACTGTATCAACAGGAATTCTGAGTTTGGGGTAGCCACCGATACGGCTCTTTATGGGCCAACATCCCATTGCTCCCCTGGCTCCCAATGAACAGTGTCAGTTTGTAAATGCTGCTTCCGGCCTTGGTTTCCTTTCCTGACTGCGCTCTCCTCCCTCACCAGCCCCTCTCCCCTTGCTCTGGGCCTTCGACCCCATCTGGACCTCTCTTTACAAAGTGGAGATCAGTAGCTCATGTCTTCTCAGAAAAAAGAACAGGAGTACTTTTGGCACCTTAGAAACTAACAAATTTATGAGAGCATAAGCTTTCGTGGGCTACAGGCCACTTCATCGGATGCATAGAATGGAACATATAATAAGATATAGAGATATATACATACAGATAAGTTGGAAGTCACCATACGACCTGTGAGAGGCTAATTAGTTAAGATGAGCTATTATCAGCAGGAGAAAAAAACTTTTGTAGTGATAATCAAGATGGCCCATTTCAACAGTTGACAAGAAGGTGTGAGGATACTTAAGTTAAGGAAATTGATTCAATGTGTGTAATGACCCAGCCACTCCCAGTCTCTGTTCAAACTCAATTTCATGGTATCTAGTTTGAACATTAATTCAAGCTCAGCAGTTTCTCGTTGGAGTCTGTTTTTCAAACTTTTCTGTTGCAAAATTCCCACCCTGAAATGTTTTACTGGTTTTGTAATGTTATGCTTCCTGATGTCAGATTTGTGTCCATTTGTCTCAGATGTAAGGGTCCAGGATGGAATAGATGGCTGTGGCCTGTGCTTTTTGACTCCCAGGTCACTAGTGTCAAAGTTTGACTCAGACTCACAATTTATCAGACCACTCTGTTTTATTAGCAAAGCTGCTCTGCTAATATATTTAGAAATGAGCCCCCCAAGTGGGCCTTGTGTCTCTTAATTTATACAGCTTGCTGGAGAACAAGTTACAGAGAAATTACAGAAAAAAGAAGAAAAAGATTTTAGTCACCACCCTCCGAGATCCCTGAGACCAGTCATCTATCTTCAATTACCTGGCACCCTTAACAATCTCCTTTAACAGCTTCAAGTTAACTTAACTAATTGCCCTTCACACCTTCCATTCAGATGCCTGCTTCTTAGATGTGCTGGCTCTATCTTAATTGCTTCTCCATTCAAAAGCTAACTGTCCCTACGTGTGCTCCCTCAGATACTTTGTAATATGTTTTGGCATGCCCTCTCATATACAATAAATCCAGCATGTCCCCTTATACAACGTTATACTTATACAATGTTATACTTCCACACTAGTATGGGAGCAGCGTGAGGAACTCACCCTTCAGTTGATGAACATCCTGATTATCCTAGCACGAAGTTGTTTGCTTTTCACGCTGTACACAATGGGGTTCATTAGGGGTGGGACCAGCAGATAGAAGTAGCCCAGGACAAACTGAAGCAAGTGAGAAGAGCTATTCCCAAATCTGTGTATCACAGACAAGCCGATCTCTGGTAGGTAGAAGAGCAGGACGGCACAGAGGTGGGAAACGCAGGTGTTCAAGGCCTTGAGACACTCTGCATGGGACACGACATTCAGCACTGTTTTGAAGATCATCACATAAGAGAGGAAGATGAGCAACGAGTCCAACCCAATGGTTAAGACTAGAGTAGACAAGCCATAGATATTATTCACTGTGATATCCGAACAAGCCAGGTTCATGACCTCCTGATGTACACAGTAGGAATGGGAGAGAATATTAGTTCGACAGTATTGGAACCGTTTCAGCAGAAAAGGGAATGGTAATACTAAGACCACCCCTCTTAGCACACACAGCAGTCCCATTTTGGATAACCTCCATGGAGTTAAGATGGAGGCATATCTCAGTGGGTTACGGATTGCAATGAAGCGGTCAAAGGCCATCAACAAGAGGAAGGAGGATTCCATACATTGAAGCAAGTGGATGAAGAACAGCTGGACAAAACAGGCATCAAGGCTGATCTCCCTAGAGTTGAACAAGAACATGCCCAGTATCGTCGGTATGGTAGATATTGATAAGCAAAGGTCCGTGATGGACAACATGGAAAGGAAAATGTACATGGGCTCATGGAGGCTTGGATCTGTTTTTATAATGAACAGAATGACTGAATTTCCTACTATTGAAAGAACATATATTAAGGAGAAAGGGACAGAGATCCAGAGATAGACGTCTTCCTTTCCAGGTATCCCGGTGAGAAGGAAAATTGTAAATTGGAATTTGGTATCATTGACAGCTGACATAATGGACTGGGCAGGTTCAAGGAGTTTTCAGCATTCCTTCCTGAAAGGAAAAAGAACAGGAGACTAGCTGATATTTAACTAGACATCTTTCTGCTCTGAGTGCAAGTCTAGAGACTCCCAGGAGCTCAAGAAAGATCAGCAAAAACACACTCTTGGATTTACACCATTAATAGGAAGACAGGCACTGGCAGATTGGATCAGACCTGCAGTCCATCTAGTGCACTATCCAGTAGCCAGTTCCAGAAGCTTCAGAGGCAGGTGGAAGAAACCCTGCAATAGGGAGCAATGAGATAACCAGCGCCCAGGGAAAGTTTCCCCTTGACAACCACTATTTAGACATATTTTGTGGTGTAAATCAGGAGGGTCTACAGCTCTTTCCAATTACCCCTATAACCATCCAGTCCCTCTTTGAATCCTGCTATAGTCTCATCCCCAGTGATATCTTGTGGCCGGGAGTTCCGCAGCCTATTTGATAACTGTGATTTTACAGTTGTAACTTTCACACAGACACCCTTTCTGGCCCTTCACTTCTGAGTGTGGCCCATTGTATCATGACTCGTGCATGAACACATAGCAAGTGCATGGTGAAAGCGGTCGTTGTATTATCTGTCCTCCATTGAAGCTATTTGTAAATGTGTTTCATTGCCTCATTATATACATTTTTTTTCACTTTCTCCACTTCTGTCAAGGTTCCTTCCCTACTCTGAACTATAGGGTACAGTTGTGGGGACCCGTATGAAGGACCCCCGAAGTTTATTTCTACCAGCTTATGTTAAACACTTCACCAAGACACAAATCCTTCCTTGTCCTTGGATGGGTACTCCTGCCACCACCAAGTGAGTTAGAGAAAGATTCAGGAAAATGACCACTTGGAGTTCCTGTTTCCTTAAAATATCCCCCCCAAGTCCCGTCACCCCCTTTCCTGGAGAGCCTTGAGAATAATCTACCAACCAAATCGGTGAACCAGATTCTTCAAAAACAGAACTTTATTATAAAGAAGTAAAAGAAACACCTCTATAAAATCAGGATGGAAGGTAACTTTACAGGGTAATCAGATTCAAAACACAGAGGATTCCCCTCTAGGTAAACTTTAAAGTTACGAAAAACAGGGATAAATCTCCCTCTAAGCAAAGGGAAAATTCACAAGCAAAAAACAAAAGATAATCTAACACGCCTTGCCTTATTTACTTACTCTTTTTGCAATACTGAGACAAACAAAGCCTTCTTCCATCCCCCTCCCCACAACCCCAATTTGAAAATATCTTCTTTCCCCATTGGTCCTTTTGCTCAGGTGCCAACCAGGTTATTTGAGCTTCTTAACCCCTTACAGGTAAGGAGGAATTCTAGGCTACCTTCAGCTGTATGTTTATGACAATTCCTCAGAGTCAAAATTCTGCCACTGCCTCTTTGTAGCACATGGGATCAATTCGCAGGGCCAGGTTCTGAATTCAGTAACAGTGTCTTCAACTGTAGCACTCCAGATATAAATGTGTAAATATGATCAGAACCAAACTGTGTTAACTCTCCCTTACCAAATGCTCTTGGTGATACACCCTGACTCTAAAGAATCCCTCCAAGAGAAATTGAAGTGTTTTGCCTGGTCAGCATTGACTGATTCCAGAGAAATCAATCATCCAACAAGCTTCTCTTCATCCTCACAGGAACTGCATGATCTCCCTGTGCAAGGATCTGTGGATTTCAGGCAAGTTACAAGATAAGACTGACAGTTACTTCAGCTGGGGGGAAGAGTTAGCTTCAAAAATGGGTGAATAATGCAAACACTAGTTGTGCACTAATATCCAGCTGAGTGTGCAAGTTACTTCAGCCATGAGTGCGTAACAGCTGATGGGCGTAAATTATATACAACCTCTATTGCACTCCCCTTTGCTGCAGCTCGGCTCTGCTCTTTGCAGAAACACAGGCCAGCGGTTCTGTTCTCTCAGGGCTGTTTGGAAAGTCTTGCACAAGTCTTGCACAGTGAATGAATGCAGAACCCTTAATGTATGTGTTAAAAACAGCTTCCTGTGCGTTACCAGGAGATAGTATCATAGAATCGTTCACTGAACAAAACAATTAATAGCACAAACCCATTGCAACCAGGGTGTGGAGTACTTCTGAAATAGTTTCTAAAAAAAGGCCATTAACTGTGTCATGGAAAATTAACCACTCTTTGTTTTAGGAATCAGAATTGCCTGACACTTTTTTTTATTTTAGAGAGTCAGCATAGCCCCACACAGGGTGGGAAGCTGCTCTGTTTTCCATACACTTTAACAGAGTTATCCAGGATTTTCGGTGGCATTTTCAAACAATACACTTCTGCATGGGTACTTTTCCACAGACCCTTCCAACAATGCCTTGTAAGGACAAAATCATACATATTGCAGTGATAAGTAATTTTTCCAGTTTAAGCAAGTTTTGAGGGTAAATCATAGTCCAAATGCCATAGTGTCTCTTGGCCACCCACTAAGATGACACTTTCCCATCCTTAGCACATACAATTATCCTGCAATAGGGGCATCACAAAACCTTATCAGATAATTTCTTCCACAACTGTTACCAGTGCTCCTTCTTATCGCAATTCCAACAACTCTACTGTTAACTTTGGCTAGACATGCATGTTATGAAACTTTGGTTTGTAATATTTGTATTATGATGAAAAGTTTTGGCATTCCATTTGCATATCTGTACTTTAGTACACTCATTCCAACTCATTCTTTCCCCTCTGATCTGCTTTCAGAGATGTTTTCTCAGGTTAGAGTGGGACTTAAAACCTAGTTTATGTCATCTGGATTTCTTCAGAACCTGAAAAGATGACAGCATCTCGGCCCTCATTCATGTCCCTTGTCAGCAAACAAAAGTCTAGTCGCTCCTCTGTCCCTGGGTTAATAGCTGACTGGGTCTCCTCAGCTTCTGTTCTGTCAGTCTGTAGCCTGTCTCCGGAGTGGGAACAAGCATTGGGATTGCTATAGAAAATATTCATTCCTTGAGCTCTCACTCACTAGTACAAGGTAACCCCAGCACCTGTGATTCAGCCATGATGAGAGCTTGCCGGACGTGGATTTCAAAGGCAATTGCATGAGTATACATGGAAATGGAACCTCATTTCCCACAGGAAAGTAGCCTATTGCTCTCTGGCTGCCTGTGTCCTGTATTCATAATATGCAGAGTACTGGGAACGGCACTGTGACATCTATGGAGCTGAGCTGCCATAATGAATGTGTGGGTTAAACCCAGTTCTGGGGATGTTTGCTGTAGAGCTTTATTGGGTTAAGTAAAAGTGTCCTGTATTCATAAAATGTGGTGCATTGGGAACGGCACTGTGCTGCCATAATGAATGTGTGGGTAAACCCAGTTCTGGGGATGTTTGCTGTAGAGCTGTATTGGGTTAAGTATTGGGATATTTGTGCTCCACCTATATTAGGAGAAACTCGTCTGGCTCATCTTAGTTTAGCAGCAGGCTGCTAAAAAAGAAGCAGGAAAAGAAGCAACAGCTCAAGAAAAGCCATCGCTCAGTGAGCACTTCATGTAGGATGAGAGACAACACAGGAGCTACAAGCTGGGACGAGCCTATTTCCAGGCTCCAGCCACGTTACACAATGTGTTTTGCCAGCACTGGGAGTCTGTCCAGAGGTGGGGCAGCTGTTGCTCAGAAGCTCTTCAGGCTGACAGGCACAGACACGGCTGGGGAAGTCTAAAGGCTCTCAGCCTGCCTGGGTCCCCAACAGAGTGGGAGGGCTTGGACTCAGAGACATGTACAGATTGTCGTTTGAAAAAACCTCTTATTCTCCCATGTTACACTTTCTTCCTTCTCTTCAGATCAAACAGTATTTGGGGCAAGAAGGCTGGCTGGTCACTCCTCACCACTGGTCACAGACTCCCAGAGGGAAGAGCCACAGGTGCCAAACACATTCAGACCTGTAGGGCCAGCCCAGTGGACCCGCAGTGTGTGGTAGCCCAGAGCCCAGCCTGAGAGTGGGAGGATCGTGGGATTCCAGCCCAGGAGAGGGAAAACTAAAAGGTCTGATGTCTGGCACTCAGAGGCTAGAGTGGGGGTAGCGATGCCAGTATCCCTGCAGCTCTGAGAGGTATCTACAGGGCAGAAACGTTGGAGCCCTCAGCCAGTCAGGTAAAAGAAATATGCCGTATCACACCTCTTACTATAGAGCAACGCAGCTTTTAATTCCTGCGTTCAAAATCGAGCCAGAGAATAAAACCTTTGAAAATGCATTTGCTGAATAAATTTCCAGCAGCAAATATACCTGAGGCGATTTGTGAACTAGTCACTGATATTCAATGGGGTCTCGTCTCACTCAAACACCAGCAGGATTGGGCCCATAAGAACACAAAAACAAGAACGGCCATACTGGGTCAGACCAAAGGTCCATCTAGCCCAGTGTCCTGTCTTCCGACAGTGGCCAGTGCCAGATGGCCCAGAGGGAAAGACCAGAACAGGGAATCACCAAGTGATCCATCCCCTGTCACTCATTCCCAGCTTCTATCAAACAGAGTCCAGGAACACCATCCCTGCCCAACCTGGTTAATAGCCATTGACGGACCTGTCCTCCATGAACTTATCTAGTTCTTTTTTGAACCCCGTTATAGCCCAGAGCACATGCCACCTCTAGAAACATGACCCCTTGATAAATCCGGCCTTGGATCATCAGGATTTTAACAGTCCGAGCTCACTTTGAATGTCAGATTTCTGTGTAGCTTGAACAACACACCACCCAGCATGGGCAGATGTGGGGGAGCGGTTCCCAAGCTACCTAGTGCTGCCTGTCCTCTAGCCCCATCACTGAGGGACCCCTAACAGCCTCGCTGAGTCCTCTGCCACTGCACAGAACACCTGCCAAAAGAAACGGCTTCCAGGCTTTCCCCTTCACTTCGCATTTTAAAGACAGTGAAACCTGAAAACGTACCCAATTCCTGCTGGAAGAGGAGCTGCTGACACTAGAAGTCTTCACCCTAAACGACAAGGAGTCATTGGCAAGGCTGCATGGGCAGCAGGCAGTATCTGTTCACATCGGGAGGCAACTCTCTTTATGAAGCATGCCGGCACAGTCCCTTGAGGGCACTTGGCCATCAGGGAATCTCAGCTGCTTGACTTACTGTACACCAGCTTTAACTCCCATCATGGCCAATGGCAAACTGCAGGAGGCCAAATCACAGGGGATTCCTGGGGATGATAGAAAACTGGACTACATTGCCAGCCCTGCTGCAGACTTTATTCCTGGTATCTAGGTCTGTCATCACTGTTCATATGATTCCGATTAGTCACATGGCTATGTTGCGTGCAGCCAAGTGGTAAGGATGATGGTGTCTCAGCTGTGATCTTGCTGAAATAACATAACATAAAACAACAATAATAATAATATAGGGCCTTATTTCTCCTCAGCAGTCCCCTGTCCTACATTACAAACTCAGGGTGCAGGCCAGGGAAGTGAAGGAAGTTTCCACAAGGCTCCTTACATGGAAATTTCCTTCAGATTGTTCCGGGATGGGAGGTCCCTTTCCATCTCCCTGACGATTGACAAGGGGGACTCAGGATCCAGGGATACCCAAAGTGAGACATAGATCTCAGTGATGCACTGGTAGCTACGTCCCCCAACCACAATCTCTGTGCCTCCACATCTTCTCTAGGACAGTCTCCAGCTCCCTGCTGGAGAATCGTAGAGGGCAGTGCAGAATGGGTAAGAAAACAGTCAGTATGTTACCTCCAGAAGAAGAAAGAGGAGAACCCATCCACCCCAGTGTAGATAGAGGTAAAAAACCATTTTCAGGCTCTCTGCACATGTCCTATGGCGGAGAATAATTTGGAAGAGCCATCTGAGAAAAAGGGATCAGAAGGAAACCCCATCGCCCAGAAGGCATGGGATGCATTGTCCTAGGGATGGGGGTTCCATGAGGAGGAGATGAGTGGTGGGTTTTGGGGACAACCTTCTAAGGGGGACAGAGTCCTCCACCTGCAGTCAGGACGGGGAGACTCAAGAACTGTGCTGTTTGCCTGGAGCTAGAATTCAGGATGTGACAGAGCGTCTACTGAGACTGATCAAGCCCTGGGACCGCTAACCCTTCGTACTTCTCCACGTGGGTGTCGATGTACTGCCAAGAATGACCTTGAGTGGGTCACTGCAGGATACGTGGCTTTGGATTCTTCGACCACAGGATGTTGTTCCAGGAAGAAGAGTTGCTATGAAGAGATGGGATCCACCTAACCAAGAGAGGGAAGAGCATCTTCACAGGCAGGCTTGCTAACCTAGTGAGGAGGGCTTTAAACTAAGTTCGCTGGGGGACGGTGACCTAAGCCCTGTGGTATGCGGGGAAGTGGGATACTGGGAAGAAACACAATGAGTAGGGTGCAACAGGAGTGGCCTCCTGATTCCTACTTTGAAAGTAGGGCAATCAGTTAGTTATCTTAGGTGCCTGTATAGGAACGCAAGAAGCCTGGGAAACAAGCAGGAAGAATTAGAAGTCCTGGCACAGTCAAGGAACTATGCTGTAATTGGAATAACAGAGACTTGGTGGGGTAGCTCACATGACTGGAGCACTGTCATGGATGGGTATAAACTGTTCTGGAAGGACAGGCAGGGGAGAAAAGGTGGAGGAGTTGCACTGTATGTAAGAGAGCAGTACTATTGCTCAGAGCTCCAGTTGCTCTGAACTGGGGAAAATCCTGTTGAGAGTCTTTGGGGTAAATTTAGAGGTTAGAGCAACAATGGTGATGTTGTGGTGGGAGTCTGCTATAGACCACCAGACCAGGAGGATGAGGTAGACGAGGCTTTCTTCAGAAAACTAACAGAAGTTCCAGATCACAGGCCCTTGTTCTCATGGGAGAGTTCAATCCGCCTGTGTCATAAATATAAAGGGAAGGGTAAACCCCTTTAAAATCCCTCCTGGACAGAAGAAAAATCCTCTCACCTGTAAAGGGTTAAGAAGCTAAAGGTAACCTCGCTGGCACCTGACCAAAATGAGCAATGAGGAGACAAGATACTTTCAAAAGCTGGGAGGAGGGAGAAAAACAAAGGGTCTGGGTCTGTCTGGGTGAGGCTTTTGCCGGGGACAGAACAGGAATGAACTTTTAGTAAGTAATCTATCTAGGTATGTGTTAGATTGTAATTTCTTTAAATGGCTGAGAAAATAGCAGTGCTGAATAGAATGAATATTCCTGTCTGTGTGTCTTTTTTTAACTTCAGGTTTTGCCTAGGGGGATTCTCTACGTTTTGATTCTAATTACCCTGTAAGGTATTTACCATCCTAATTTTACAGAGATGATTCTTTTTTACTTCTATTAAAAGTTTTCTTGTAAGGAAACTGATATTTTTTTTCATTGTTCTAAGATCCAAGGGCTTGGGTCTGTGGTCACCTATGCAAATTGGTGAGGATTTTTACCAAACCTTCCCCAGGAAGTGGAGTGCAAGGGTTGGAGGATTTTGCGAGGGAAAGACGTGTCCAAACTACATTTTGTCAGGAACACAGATAAAGTTTGGTGGTGGCAGTGGAAGTCCAAGTGTAAAATAGTTTGTACGTTGGGGAAGTTTTAACCTAAGCTGGTAAAAGTAAGCTCAGGAGGTTTTCATGCAGGTCCCCACATCTGTACCCCAGAGCTCAGAGTGGGGAAGGATCCTTGACATGGTGGCAGAGCGGAGGGATTAACTTGAAATCATTTTGAGATCAATTTGAGATTTTTTGAACCAGAAAAACAGATTTTAAAAGGAAATTTTTAAAATCCTTTGTGCTGCTAGAAAGCAGGTCTCCAACTGGCAATGGTTGGAAGTTGGCTTTTTTTGCTTTGCTTTGGGGCCAGAGCAGAGACAAAAGGGAATTGTCTTTGGGAGCTGCAATTTCTCTTCCTAAAGGCAGAATAGTTAACCTCCTGCAGGGAAATTCACAAGTCTTCACAGACCTAAGAGCAACTAGATGGGATTTCTACCTATTTGCCTGAAGACAAAAGTGTTAGTTTTTGGGTCTTTTTTTTTTTTTTTTTTTTGGATTTTTCAGTAGGCTGACAATCACTATCAGAAAATAGGTATGCTATTCCAGCACAGCAAAATTTTACAAGTCAAGTTTTGTTTGTTTTATTTCTAGACCTCGGGTGTAAAGTTAGTTAAAAACAGAGAGGTTAGGATGACAGACTCCATGGCTCAACAAAAGCCGGAATTAGCCAGTTTTCAGGCTGATGAAAAACAAAAGGAACATGAAAGACAGATAGAACTCATGCGGCTGGAGAAGGAGGTACAGGAGGCTGCCCACAGGAGGGAGATGGAGGCAGGGGACAAAGAGATGGAGGCAAGGGACAAAGAGATGGAGGCAAGGGACAAAGAGATGGAGGCAAAGGACAAAGAAAGTGAGGCAGCGAAAGAGGCAGAAGAACACCAAGCGGCTACTCACAGGAGAGCTATGGAAGCAAGGGCCAAAGAAATGGAGGCAAGGCCCAAAGAAGTGGAGGAGAGGGAAAAAGAGAGGAAGCATGTGGAGGAGATGGAGAAGATAAAGGCTCAGCAGAATATACCAACAAACCCTAGCAATCCTTCTCCAGGTACCACTTCCCATCCCAGAAAGTTCCCCACCTACAAGGCAGGCGAGGATACTGAGGCGTTCTTAGAAAACTTGGAAAGGGCCTGCCTTGGATACAACATCTCTACCTGCCAACATATGGTAGAGCTGAGGCCGCAGCTCAGTGGACCCTTAGCTGAGGTGGCAGCTGAAATGCCTAAAGAACAAATGAACAAGTATGAACTGTTTAAATTCAAGGTGAGAGTCAGAATGGCGATAACACCCGAGCATTCTCGTCCGAGGTTCAGAGCCCTAAGGTGGAAACCAGACGTGTCATTTACCCGACATGCCTACCACATTGTGAAACATTGGGATGCCTGGATATCAGGAGCCAGTGTTGAATCTCCATTAAATTTGCCCTTCCTAATGCAAATGGAACAATTCTTAGAGGGTGTTCCTGAGGAAATAGAAAGATACATCCTAGATGGGAAGCCCAAATCTGTAATCAAGGCAGGAGAGATTGGAGCCAGATGGGTAGAGGTGGCAGAGAAGAAGAAAACTGGTCGCAGTTGGAGCGGAGTCCAGAAGCGACAACCCCAGACCACACCCTATTCCCGGAGGCTGCCCAAGGCTCCACCTACCTCCCAAAGAACACTCCAGACACCTTATCATCCCACCACCCAGTTCTCCAGCAACCCGCCTCGTCCCAGTGACCTGTCAGCTGGATGATGTTTTAAATGTAACGAGCTGGGGCATGTAAAGGCCAACTGCCCCAAGAACCCCAACAGATTACAGTTCATTGCACTGGAATCACACCAGAGATCCGCAGGCCCAGATACCTCCCAGATACCCTTGGAGCAGAGGGAAACTGTGAGTGTGGGTGGGAAGAAGGTCACCGTGTGAAGGAACACTGGAGCACAAGTGTCAGCTATCCATGCTTCCTTAGTGGACCCCAATTTAATCAACCCAGAGATCCAAGTGACGATTCAACCCTTCTAGTCCAACTCTTTCAATTTGCCTACAGCCAAGTTGCCTGTCCAGTACCAGGGCTGGACAGGAACATGGACTTTTCCAGTCTATGATGATTATCCCATTCCCATGCTGTTGGGGGAAGACTTGGCCAATCATGTGAAGCGGGCCAAGAGGGTGGGAATGGTCACCCGCAGCCAGGCTAAACAAGCCGGGAGGCCTACCTTTGTTCCGGAAACTTCTATCAGGACCCGGTCAAGGTGATGGAGCTGGACCCCAGGCCAATCTCTGCAACAGCAGTAGTGAATCAAGTCCCAGAGACCCAGAGGGGACCAGTCCCAGGACCGGAACCAGCAGAATAACCAGCACCAGACCCATTGACAGCCCTGAATCCAGTACTTGCAACCTCAACACTAGAGGGCCCCACCGAACCTGAACCGGCAGCAGCCCATAACCCTACACAAGAGGCTCAGCCAGAGCCTGAAGCCCAACATAGTGTCCCAGCAGAGAGCGATTCACAGTCAACGGAAACAGCCAAATCCCCTACATCACTTCCAGAGGGACCAAGCATAGGTCCACAATCCAATGAGGAACTGATATCTCTAGCATCAAGGGAACAGTTCCAGACTGAACAGGAAGCAGATGAAAGCCTCCAGAGAGCTTGGACGGTGGCACGGAGCAACCCACCGCCTCTCAGCTCTTCTAATCGATCCAGGTTTGTTGTAGAAAAAGGACTTTTATACAAGGAAACTCTTTCTGGGGGACACCAGGAAGACTGGCATTCTCAGAGACAGTTGGTAGTTCCAACTAAATACCGGGCCAAGCTCTTGAGCTTAGTCCACGATCATCCTAGTGGCCATGCTGGGGTGAACAGGACCAAAGACCATTTTGGGGGTCATTTCACTGGGAGGGAATGGGCAAGGATGTTTCTACCTATGTCCGGTCTTCTGAAGTATGCCAAAAAGTGGGAAAACCCCAAGACCAGGTCAAAGCCCCTCTCCACCCACTCCCCATCATTGAAGTTCCATTTCAGCGAGTAGCTGTGGATATTCTGTGTCCTTTTCCAAAAAAGACCCCCAGAGGAAAGGAGTCCATACTGACTTTCATTGATTTTGCCACCCGATGGCCAGAAGCAGTCGCTCTAAGCAACCCAAGGCCTAAAAGTGTGTGCCAGGCACTAGCAGACATTTTTGCCAGGGTAGGTTGGCCTTCCGACATCCTCACAGATGAAGGGACTAATTTCCTGGCAGGAACTATGGAAAACCTTTGGGAAGCTCATGGGGTAAATCACTTGGTCACCACTCCTTACCACCATCAAACAAATGGCATGGTGGAGAAGTTTAATGGATCTTTGGGGGCCATGATACGTAAATTCTTAAATGAGCACTCCAAAGATTGGGACCTAGTGTTGCAGTAGTTGCTCTTTGCCTACAGAGCTGTACCATACCCTAGTTCAGGGTTTTCCCCATTTGAACTTGTATATGGCCGTGAAGTTAAGGGGCCATTACAGTTGGTGAAGCAGCAATGGGAGGGATTTACACCTTTTCCAGGAACTAACCTTCTGGACTTTGTAACCAACCTACAAAACACCTCCGAACCTCTTTAGCCCTTGCTAAAGAAAACTTACAGGATGCTCAAAAAGAGCAAAAAGCCTGGTATGATAAATATGCCAGAGAGCGTTCCTTCAAAGTAGGGGACCAGGTCATGGTCTCAAAGGTGCTCCAGGCCCATAAAATGGAAGCATCATGGGAAGGGGCATTCACAGTCCAGGAGCGCCTGGGAGCTGTTAATTATCTCATAGCATTCCCCACCTCCAACCGAAAGCCTAAGGTGGACCATATTAATTCTCTAAAGCCCTTTTATTAGAGAGAATTAAAGGTTTGTCAGTATACAGCCCAGGGAAGAGACGACGCTAAGTGGCCTGAAGGTGTCTACTACGAAGGGAAAAGTGCTGGTGGTGTGGAAGAGGTGAACCGCTCCATGAACCTTGGACGTATGCAGCGACAGCAGATCATGGAGCTGTGCACTAACTACGTGCCGACATTCTCAACCACCCCAGGACCGACTGAAAGGGCATACCACTCCATTGACACAGGTAATGCTCACCCAATTAAAGTCCAACCTTACCAAGTGTCTCCTCAAGCTAAAACTGCTTTTGAACGGGAGATCTAGGATATGTTACAGATGGGTGTAATCTGCCCCTCTGGAAGTTTATGGGCATCTCCAGTGGTTCTAGTTCCCAAACCAGATGGGGAGATATGTTTTTGCATGGACTACCGTAAGCTAAATGCTGTAACTTGCCCAGACAAGTATCCAATGCCATGCACAGATGAACTATTAGAGAAACTGGGACGGGCCCAGTTCATCTCTACCTTGGACTTAACCAAGGGGTACTGGCAGGTACCGCTAGATGAATCCGCCAAGGAAAGGTCAGCCTTCACCACACATCTCGGGCTGTATGAATTTAATGTACTCCCTTTCGGGCTGCAAAATGCACCCGCCACCTTCCAAAGACTTGTAGATGGTCTCCTAGTGGGATTAGGAGAATATGCAGTTGCCTACCTTGATGAGGTGGCCATCTTTTCGGATTCCTGGGCAGAACACCTAGAATATCTACAAAAAGTCAGTGAATGCATAAGGGAGGCAGGACTAACTGTTAAGGCTAAGAAGTGTCAAATAGGCCTAAACAGAGTGACTTACCTTGGACACCAGGTGGGTCAAGGAACTATCAGCCCCCTACAGGCCAAAGTGGATGCTATCCAAAAGTGGCCTGTCCCAAAGTCAAAGAAACAGGTTCAATCCTTCTTAGGCTTGGCCGGTTATTACAGATGATTTGCACCACAATACAGCCAAATCGCCTCCCCACTGACAGATCTAACCAAAAAGAAACAGCCAAATGCCATTCAGTGGACCGAAGAGTGTCAGAAGGCCTTTAACCAGCTTAAAGTGACATTCATGTCTGACCCTGTACTAAGGGCCCCAGACTTTGACAAACCATTCCTAGTAACCACAGAAGCGTCCGAGCGTGGTGTGGGAACAGTTTAATGCAGAAAGGACCGTATCAAGAATTCCACCCAGTCATGTTTCTCAGCAAAAAAACTCTCTGAGAGGGAAAGCAACTGGTCAGTCAGTGAAAAAGAATGTTATGCCATTGTCTATGCCCTGGAAAAGCTACGCCCATACGTTTGGGGACGGTGTTTCCACTGAAAACTGACCATGCTGTGCTACAGTGGCTTCAGACCACCATGGGAAATAACAAAAAATTATTCAATGGAGTTTAGCTCTCCAAGATTTTGATTTCAACATCCAACACATCTCAGGAGCTTCTAACAAAGTGGCTGATGCACTCTCCCGTGAAAGTTTCCCAGAATCAACTGGTTAAAATCATCCTTGAGATGTGGAAAATATAGTTAGTCTTTATGTACTTGGTAGTATATTTAGAGGTGCATGTGTCTTATTAACTCTGTTTTTTCCAAGAGCTCCAGGAAGAAATCCCAGCCAGCGTTTCACCCTAGCTGAGATTTGGGGGGCATGTCATAAATATAAACGGAAGGGTAAACCCCTTTAAAATCCCTCCTGGCCAGAAGAAAAATCCTCTCATCTGTAAAGGGTTAAGAAGCTAAAAGTAACCTCTCTGGCACCTGACCAAAATAAGCAATGAGGAGACAAGACACTTTCAAAAGCTGGGAGGAGGGAGAAAAACAAAGGGTCTGGGTCTGTCTGGGTGATGCTTTTACCGGAGACAGAAAAGGAATGGAGTCTTAGAATTTAGTAAGTAATCTAGCTAAGTATGTGTTAGATTATGATTTCTTGTAATGGCTGAGAAAATAGGTGTGCTGAATAGAATGACTATTCCTGTCTGTCTGTCTTTTTTGTAACTTAAGGTTTTGCCTAGAGGGATTCTCTATGTTTTGAATCTAATTACCCTGTAAGGTATTCACCATCCTGATTTTACACAGATGATTCTTTTTTACTTCTATGAAAAGTCTTCTTGTAAGGAAAAGAATAGCAGAAAGAATAGCAATTACGGCAGGCTTAACAGAGAAAACTTCAGTAAACTTAAGCACAAAAAGGAAGTCTACAAGAAGTGGAAATTTGGACAGATGACTAGGGAGGAGTACAAAAATATTGCTCGAACACGCAGGGGTGTAATCAGGCAGGCCAAAGCACATTTGGAGTTGCAGCTAGCAAGGGATGTGAAGGGTAACAAGAAGGGTTTCTACAGGTATGTTAGGAACAAGAAGAAGGTCAGGGAAAGTGTGGGACCTTAGTGAATGGAGGAAGCAACCTAGTGACAGATGATGTGAAAAAAGTACTCAATGCTTCTTTTTGCCTCAGTCTTCACAGACAAGGTCAGCTCCCATCCGGCTGCACTGGGCAGCACAGTCTGGGGAGAAGGTGAGCAGCTCTTGGTGGTGAAAGAACAGGTTAAGGGCTATTTGGAAATATTGTTGTTTCAAATTCATGCATTCTTTACGAATTTGTCACACAAATGGGGGGATAACTGCCAAGGTAACCCAGGAGGGATGGGGGAGGAGGGAAGCACCGGGTGGGGTGTGGGAGGAGGGGAGGACAGAAAGACAAAGCCACATTGCACTTCAAAACTTATTGAATGCCAGCTTTCTGTTGCTTGGGCAGTCCTCTGGGGTGGAGTGATTCGGTGCCCGGATGTCCCTCCACCACGTTCTTGGGCATCTGGGTGAGGAGGCTATGAAACTTGGGGAGGAGGGCGGTTGGTTACACAGGGGCTGCAGTGGTTTTCTGTTGTCCTGCTGCTTTTCTTGCATCTCAACCATATGCCGGAGCATATCAGTTTGATCCTCCAGTAGCCTCAGCATTGCATCCTGCCTCCTCTCATCACGCTGACGCCATCTCTTCTCTCGCTCGTCCCTCCTGTCCTCTTGCTCGTCCCTCCTGTCCTCACGTTGATTTTGTGCTTTCCTGGACTCTGACATTGTCTCACTCAACACATTGTGCTGAGCTCTTTCAGCGTGGGAGGCCTGCATGAGCTCAAAGAACATTTCATCACGGTTTTTTTCAGCTTCTAATCTTTGATAGCCTCTGGGATGGAGATGATACGTGGAGCAATGAAACATTTTCAGCTGCGGGAGGGAGAAAAGGGAGATTAGTCTTTAAAAAGAGACATTTTAGAGAACAATGGGTTGACTCTTTCATGGTGAACCAAGCTGTTAACATTACATAGCAGGTGTGATTTCTTTACAAGGTTGCATTTTGCCTGTTATATCAAGGGCCTGCCAGTTTGGTGTGAGAGATCACACACACAGGGCTGGCGGACAACAGAATTCGGCTTGCAAGGAGCCATGGTAAGCCACAGTCTTTTGGGTTCTTTAGCCTTCCTAACATGTGGGAATGGTTTCAAACAGCAGTGCCCTGATTTCCCATACAAAGCACCCGTTGGGCTGGCCCTTTAAAAGGAGGAGCTGCAGTTTTCTGGTTAATGTGCAGCACAAACCCAACTAACTCCCCATCCCACACACACACACAGACACACAATTCTCTGGGATGATTACTTCATCCCTGCCCGAATCGCGGGGCTGATTTCTGTTCAGCCACAGGCAAACAGCCCAGCAGGAATGGCCACCTCTGAATGTCCCCTTAATAAAATTCCCCTATTTCAACCAGGTGACCATGAATGATATCACTCTCCTGAGGATAACACAGAGAGATAAAGAATGGATGTTGCTTGAATGCCAACAAAAACTGGGACCATTCGCTGCCATGCTTTGTTATGCAATGATTCCAGACTACGTACTGCTGGCCTGCCGTGGTAAAGTGTCCTACTATGGAGGACAGAATAAGGCTGCCCTCCCCAGAAACCTTTTGCAAAGACTTTGGGAGTACATCCAGGAGAGCTTCAATGAGATGTCCCTGGAGGATTTCCGCTCCATCCCCATGCCCGTTAACAGACTTTTCCTGTAGCTGTACTGGCCGCGAATGCATCTCAAGTCTTCAGGGCAAATTAATCATTAAACATGCTTGCTTTTAAACCATGTATTATATTTACAAAGGTACACTCACCAGAGGTCCCTTCTCTGCCTTCTAGGTCCAGGAGCCCGCCTTCGGTGGGTTGGGGAGGGTACGAGATCGAGGGTGAGAAACAGTTCCTGGCTGTCGGGGAAAATGGTTTAGATTCATAGATTCATAGATTCATAGATATTTAGGTCAGAAGGGACCATTATGATCATCTAGTCTGACCTCCTGCACAACGCAGGCCACAGAATTTCACCCACCACTCCTACAAAAAAAACCTCACACCTATATCTGTGCTATTGAAGTCCTCAAATTGTAGTTTAAAGACCTCAAGGAGCAGAGAATCCTCCAGCAAGTGACCCGTGCCCCATGCTACAGAGGAAGGCGAAAAACCTCCAGGGCCTCTTCCAATCTGCCCTGGAGGAAAATTCCTTCCCGACCCCAAATATGGCGATCAGCTAAACCCTGAGCATATGGGCAAGATTCATCAGCCAGATACTACAGAAAATTCTTTCCCAGGTAACTTGGATCTTACCCCATCTAAAACCCATCACAGGCCATTGGGCCTATTTACCATGAATATTTAATTACCAAAACCGTGTTATCCCATCATACCATCTCCTCCATAAACTTATCGAGTTTAATCTTAAAGCAAGATAGATCTTTTGCCCCCACTACTTCCCTCGGAAGGCTATTCCAAAACTTCACTCCTCTGATGGTTAGAAACCTTCGTCTAATTTCTAATCTAAATTTCCTAGTGGCCAGTTTATATCCATTTGTTCTTGTGTCCACATTGGTACTGAGTTTAAATAATTCCTCTCCCTCTCTGGTATTTATCCCTCTGATATATTTATAGGGAGCAATCATATCTCCCCTCAGCCTTCTTTTAGTTAGGCTAAACAAGCCAAGCTCCCTGAGTCTCCTTTCATAAGACAAGTTTTCCATTCCTCGGATCATCCTAGTAGCCCTTCTCTGTACCTGTTCCAGTTTGAATTCATCCTTCTTAAACATGGGAGACCAGAACTGCACACAGTACTCCAGGTGAGGTCTCACCAGTGCCTTATATAACGGTACTAAAACCTCCTTATCCCTACTGGAAATACCTCTCCTGATGCATCCCAAGACGACATTAGCTTTTTTCACAGCCATATCACATTGGCAGCTCATAGTCATCCTATGATCAACCAATACTCCAAGGTCCTTTTCCTCCTCCGTTACTTCTAGTTGATGCGTCCCTAGCTTATAACTAAAATTCTTGTTATTAATCCCTAAATGCATGACCTTACACTTCTCACTATTAAATTTCATCCTATTCCTATTACTCCAGTTTACAAGGTCATCCAGATCCTCCTGTAGGGTATCCCTGTCCTTCTCTAAATTAGCAATACCTCCCAGCTTTGTATCATCTGCAAACTTTAGTAGCACACTCCCACTTTTTGTGCCCAGGTCAGTAATAAAAAGATTAAATAAGATTGGTCCCAAAACCGATCCCTGAGGAACTCCACTGGTAACCTCCCTCCAACTTGACAGTTCACCTTTCAGTAGGACCCGTTGTAGTCTCCCCTTTAACCAATTCCCTATCCACCTTTCAATATTCCTATTGATGCCCATCTTATCCAATTTAACTAATAATTCCCCATGTGGCACCGTATCAAACGCCTTACTAAAATCTAAGTAAATTAGATCCACTGCGTTTCCTTTATCTAAAAAATCTGTTACTTTCTCAAAGAAGGAGATCAGGTTGGTTTGGCACGATCTACCTTTTGTAAAACCATGTTGTATTTTGTCCCATTTACCATTGACTTCAATGTCCTTAACTACCTTCTCCTTCAAAATTTTTTCCAAGACCTTGCATACTACAGATGTCAAACTAACAGGCCTATAATTACTTGGATCACTTTTTTTCCCTTTCTTAAAAATAGGAACTATGTTAGCAATCCTCCAATCATACGGTACAACCCCTGAGTTTACAGATTCATTAAAAATTCTTGCTAATGGGCTTGCAATTTCTTGTGCCAATTCTTTTAATATTCTTGGATGAAGATTATCTGGGCCCCCCGATTTAGTCCCATTAAGCTGTTTGAGTTTCGCTTCTACCTCAGATATGGTGATGTCTACCTCCATATCCTCATTCCCATTTATCATGCTACCATTATCCCTAAGATCCTCTTTAGTCTTATTAAAGACTGAGGCAAAGTATTTGTTTAGATATTGGGCCATGCCTAGATTATCCTTGACCTCCACTCCATCCTCAGTTTTTAGCGGTCCCACTTCTTCTTTCTTTGTTTTCTTCCTATTTATATGACTATAGAACCTTTTACTATTGGTTTTAATTCCCTTTGCAAGGTCCAACTCTACTTGACTTTTAGCCTGTCTCACTTTATCCCTACATATTCTGACCTCAATAAGGTAGCTTGCCTTACTGATCCCTCCCTTCTTCCACTCCCTATATGCTTTCTGCTTTTTCTTAATTACCTCTCTAAGATGCTTGCTCATCCAGCTTGGTCTACAACTCCTGCCTATGAATTTTTTCCCCTTTCTTGGGATGCAGGCTTCCGATAGCTTCTGCAGCTTTAATTTAAAATAATCCCAGGCCTCCTCTACCTTTAAACCCATAAATTCTTCAGTCCAATCCACTTCCCTAACTAATTTCCTTAATTTTTGAAAGTCAGCCCTTTTGAAATCAAAAACCTTAGTTGCAGATTTATTTTTGTTAATCCTTCCATTCAGTTTGAACTGAATTAGCTCATGATCACTTGAGCCAAGATTATCCCCTACAACCATTTCCTCTATGAGGTCCTCATTACTCACCAAGACCAAATCTAAAATAGCATCCCCTCTAGTCGGTTCAGCAACTACTTGCTGAAGGAATCCATCAGCTATCGCATCTAGGAAAACCTGAGCCCTATTATTATTACTAGCACTCGTCCTCCAGTCTATATCTGGGAAGTTAAAGTCTCCCATGATCACACAGTTTCCATTAGTATTTACTTTATTAAAAACATTAAAAAGGGCTCTATCCATATCCAAATTAGATCCCGGCGGTCTATAGCACACCCCAAGCACTATCCCAGAGGAGGCTCTAATAGTTTTCTTCCCCAATTTAATTTTTGCCCAGACAGACTCAGTCATATCCATTTCATCGCTTCTTATTTCTTTACATTCTATCTCATCATTGATATACAGTGCTACTCCACCACCTTTACCTTTATTTCGGTCTTTCCTAAACAGCACATACCCTTCAATACCTGTAGCCCAGTCATGACTACTATTCCACCAGGTCTCTGTTATACCTATAATATCTGGTTTCACTTCCTGCACCAGTAACTCTAGTTCCTCCATTTTGTTACCTAGGCTCCTTGCATTAGTGTACAAACATCTTAATTTTTGCTGTTTAGCCTCACTCACATTCTGTACCCTATTAGGCACGGTTATTTTACTACCAGTATAACCTATTAGACTTGTATCTACACTGCCCTTCCTCCTACCTACAGCGGTTTCTCCGCTTGCTTGCTGTGCTTCAACTTCCTCCTCATCATCATCTTTCTCATCTCTGAAATCCGCATCCCTGTTGTGTGAGAGTCCATGGACGGAGTCCACGCACAGGGCTGGGGTAGCTGAAGGGGCATTCCCTAGAATGGCATGCAGCTCATCATAGTAACGACATGTCTGGGGCTCTGCCCCGGAGCAGCCATTTGCCTTTCTAGTCCTTTCGTAGGCTTGCCTGAGCTCCTTAAGTTTCACGCGGCACTGCTGCTGGTCCCTGTTCTAGCCGCGGTCCTTCATACCCTTGGAGACTTTTTCAAATATTTTTGGCATTTTCTCTTTTAGAATGGAGTTCTGATAGCACGGATTCATCTCCCCATACAGCGATCAGATCCAGTACCTCCCGTTCGGTCCATGCTGGACCTCTTTTGAGATTCTGGGACTGCATGGTCACCTGTGCTGATGAGCTCTGCATGGTCACCTGTGCTGATCAACTCGCCACACTGGCCAAACAGGAAATGAAATTCAAAAGTTTGCGGGGCTTTTCCTGTCTACTTGGCCAGTGCATCTGAGTTGAGAGTGCTGTCCAGATTGGTCACAATGGAGCACTCTGGGATAGATCCCGGAAGCCAATGCTGTCATATTGCATCCACACTACCCTAAATTGGACCCAGCAAGGTTGATTCCAGTGCTAATCCACTCGTCGGGGAGGAGTAGATAAACCTGTTTTAGAGCCCTTAAATTCAGAAAAAATGGCTTCGTAATGTGGACAGGTGCAAGGCTAAACTGATTTAATATTGCTAAATCTGACCTAAATCATAGAATCATAGAATATCAGGGTTGGAAGGGACCTCAGAAAGTCATCTAGTCCAACCCCCTGCTCAAAAGCAGGACCAATCCCCAATTAAATCATCCCAGCCAGGGCTTTGTCAAGCCTGACCTTAAAAACTTCTAAGGAAGGAGATTCCACCACCTCCCTAGGCAACGCATTCCAGTGTTTCACCACCCTCCTAAAAAAAAGATTTTCCTAATGTCCAACCTAAACCTCTTCCACTGCAACTTGAGACCATTACTCCTTGTCCTGTCCTCTTCTACCACTGAAAATAGTCTAGAACCATCCTCTCTGGAACCACCTCTCAGGCAGTTGAAAACAGCTATCAAATCCCCCCTCATTCTTCTCTTCTGCAGACTAAACAATCCCAGTTCCCTCAGCCTCTCCTCATAACTCATGTGTTCCAGATCCCTAATCATTTTTGTTGCCCTTCGCTGGACTCTTTCCAATTTATCCACATCCTTCTTGTAGTGTGGGGCCCAAAACTGGACACAGTACTCCAGATGAGGCCTCACCAATGTCGAATAGAGGGGGACGAACACGTCCCTCGATCTGCTCGCTATGCCCCTACTTATACATCCCAAAATGCCATTGGCCTTCTTGGCAACAAGGGCACACTGTTGACTCATATCCAGCTTCTCGTCCACTGTCACCCCTAGGTCCTTTTCCACAGAACTGCTGCCTAGCTATTCGGTCCCTAGTCTGTAGTTGTGCATTGGGTTCTTCCGTCCTTAGTGCAGGACCCTGCACTTATCCTTACTGAACCTCATCAGATTTCTTTTGGCTGAATCCTCCAATTTGTCTAGGTCCCTCTGTATCCTATCCCTGCCCTCCAGCGTATCTCCTCCCAGTTTAGTATCATCCACAAATTTGCTGAGAGTGCAATCCACACCATCCTCCAGATCATTTATGAAAATATTGAACAAAACCGACCCCAGGACCGACCCCTGGGGCACTCCACTTGACACCGGCTGCCAACTAGACATGGAGCCATTGATCATTACCCGTTGAGCCTGACAATCTAGCCAACTTTCTACCCACCTTATAGTGCATTCTTCCAGCCCGTACTTCTTTAACTTGCTGACAAGAATACTGTCGGAGACGGTGTCAAAAGCTTTGCTAAAGTCAAGAAACAAGAAATTCGTAGTGTAGACCAGGGCTATGAATCATTGTCTTGAGTGAATCATACCTTGGCTGCAACTTGAACAAGTTGCTCCTCTGAAGGCTGACAGGCACTCAATAAGGATAGACGCTGGCCAAGAAAAATTGGGACTGCCGCAATAAAACCAGGATATATCATCTTTGTACCCTCTACACCAGGTCCTTTCCTGTCTTGGGGGGAGTCTTACAATTGTCCCACTTTTTGAGCTTGGAACAATGCTGCATCTGTGCTAAATGCTTATCAACAAGCAGATCTGATTGGACACCTCAGTCTCTTCCATTTGGGATGCTTGTGACCAGAGCTATAGACTCACCCCCACCCTCCTTAAAACTAGTAGATTGATTAGCAAACAGCACAAAGCATTGGAGAAAATGGTTATAAAATAGCAGGCAGCTCTCAAATGTCTACACTCATCTATCCCGCGTCTCACTACAAGCTGAGTTAGACAGACTTTGCTCTGGAGACAGAGGAACAGAACTGGCCCATTTACATTCTTTAGGGAAAGCAAGGAGCTCTTGGGACACATCCCACTTTCCCTGTGTCTCTGAGAGCATCTTCCCATCTGTTTACTCCATTCTCGTGAAAGCAATCCTTGGTGCCACCTGTGTGAGCTTGGGCCCAGTCACCATAGTGCTCAGCCATGTCCATGTTTCAGGGCCAAGGGGTGAGCTGACGTTTGCCCTGAGACTGTTTTCTCACAGCAAGATATCTAAGATGAGGTCCCAGTGCCGCTTGCTCCATTGTTTGGCAGTTAAACCGATTCAGCCTCAATGGCTTGCAAACACTGGTCCCGTGACTGTGCTGGAACTCCTGACATCCCTGTGACACTCCATCGCTCCCCTCAGAGATCCAATACCTACCCTTCACTGTCAGCCCCAAGCATCCCCACATCTGCCACAGACACTAAGGGGCTGGAGTCATGGGGCTTCCCAGAAGACAGCTGTCACAGGAGGCTGTGGTAAGAGGCCTTTTATACACAAATGTCTGAGGTGTTGCTCTGTGGAACCCTGACACCACCCTGATCTTTGGGTCTCAGAGTGTCTGAGCACCTTCAATGTATTTATCCTCCTGCCACTGCTGTGAGGCAGAGTAGAGCTATTATGCACTTGAGCAGAGGCTAAGACAGCCAACGGCTTGCCCACAGTAAGGGAATGAAACCCAGTTCTCTTGCATTGTGTTGCAGAGCCATGCCCAGACCACAGGACCAGCCTTCCAGACTCCTGAATGGTGACAGGCCTGGCTGGATTCTCTGTTGCGCCAGCAGAGCTCCCCCCTGGGCGGCAGAGAGTGGGGAAGGCACGGAGCCAGTTAGAGAGGTTTGATTCGCTGGCCTGTTCTCCCCCTGCCTCATTGGAGTTTAGAGCAGCATGAGGGCTGCGCTTACATCGGCCCAGGTAACAGCTTCCTAGAGCACAGCAAACTCTGGCCAAGTCCCTGTGAACAGGATCCACCCTATGTTGCCTCCTTCAGGCCTGAGGTGGCCCTGTAGGCACACTGACCTTCCCTCTAAGAATCATAGAATATCAGAGTTGGAAGGGACCTCTGGACGTCATCTAGTCCAACCCCCTGCCCAGAGCAGGACCAATCCCCAACTAAATCATCCCAGCCAGGGCTTTGTCAAGCCTGACCTTAAAAACTTCTAAGGAAGGGGATTCCACCACCTCCCTAGGTAACCCATTCCAGTTTTTCACCACCCTCCTAGTGAAAAAGATTTTCCTAATATCCAACCTAAATCTCCCCCACTGCAACTTGAGACCATTACTCCTTGTTCTGTCATCTGCTATCACTGAGAATAGTCTAGATCCATCCTCTTTGGATCCTCCTTTCAGTTTATAAAAAGCAGCTACCAAATCGCTCCTCATTCTTCTCTTCCTTAGACTAAACAATCCCAGTTCCCTCAGCCTCTCCTCATAAGTCATGTGTTCCAGATCCCTAATCATTTTTGTTGCCCTTCGCTGGACTCTCTCCAATTTTTCCACATCCTTCTTGTAGTGTGGGGCCCAAAACTGGACACAGTACTCCAGATGAGGCCTCACCAAGGTCGAATAGAGGGGAACGATCACATCCCTTGATCTGCTGGCAATGCCCCTACTTATACACCCCAAAATGCCATTGGCCTTCTTGGCAACAAGGGCACACTGTTGACTCATATCCAGCTTCTCGTCCACTGTCACCCCAAGGTCCTTCTCTGCAGAACTGCTGTCGAGCCATTCGGTACCTAGTCTGTAGTGGTGCATTGGATTCTTTGGTCCTAAGTGCAGGACTCTGCACTTGTCGCTTTTGAACCTCATCAGATTTCTTTTGGCCCAATCCTCCAATTTGTCTAGGTCCCTCTGTATCCTGTCCCTACCCTCCAGCGTATCTATCACTCCTCCCAGTTTAGTGTCATCCGCAAACTTGCTGAGGGTGCAATCCACACCATCCTCCAGATCATTAATGAAGATATTGAAGAAAACCGGAAGGAGAACCAACCCTGGGGGCACTCCACTTCATACTGGCTGCCAACTAGACATGGAGCCATTGATCACTACCCGTTGAGCCCGACAATCTAGCCAACTTTCTACCCACCTTGTAGTGCATCCATCCAGCCCATACTTCTTTAACTTGCTGACAAGAATACTGTGGGAGACCATGTCAAAAGCTTTGCTAAAGTCAAGGAATAACATGTCCACTGCTTTCCCCTCATCCACAGAACCAGTTATCTCATCATAGAAGACAATTAGATTAGTCAGGCATGACCTTCCCTTGGTGAATCCATGATGACTGTTCCTGATCACTTTCCTCTCCTCTAAGTGCTTCAGAATTGATTCCTTGAGGACATGCTCCATGATTTTTTTCCGGGGACTGAGGTGAGGCTGACTGGCCTGTAGTTCCCAGGATCCTCCTTCTTCCCTTTTTTAAAGATTGGCAGTACATTAGCCTTTTTCCAGTCTTCCGGGACTTCCCCTGATCGCCATGAGTTTTCAAAGATAAGGTCCAAGCAATGACTTACTCTCAACCTGTGATACTTAAAAGAGGAGCCCCCTTTGTGGGGTCACATTAATTTAATCTTCTCCAACACACAGGCTGTCCGACCCTCCAGCCCCATCTTCCTCCTTTACTCAGGAACCCCCACACCCCTGCATCCTACTTGCTGGGGTCAGCGTTTGTCCAGACTTGCCCCTACTTCCCCTTTTTCCTCTAAAGCCTTGCTCCCTGCCCCATCTCTTCCACTAAGTCCTGCCCCCTGCTCCTCCTCTTTCCTTGACTCTCTGCCTCCCAGCCAGGCCAGAGTCGGGCTATGGTAAGAGCTGCTACCAGAACTCAGGCTGCTGTTTTAATCCCTGAACTGTCCACCTTCCATGGGTTTCACATCCTGGGTGGGTAAAATGTGGAGAGTCTCTGGCTCCTCACGGTGTTGTGGTCTCTGGGTAGCTCTTACCATGTCCTGGCTCTGGGCTGTAGCCTGGGGCTGGGGAAGAGTCTCGGGTAAAGGGGAGTAGTTGGGGTGGGACCTTGGGGGAAGAGATAGGGCAGAGAGAGGGGCCTTAGGGTAAAAGGAACCAGGATGGAACAGGTGGCCGTGGCTGTCACCTGTGTTTTTTGTCTACTGTGTGTCCAGTGCTGGAGATGGGGGATGAAATCACTCTTCACTTGACAAACGCCCTGATTATCCTCACACGAAGATGTTTGCTTTTCACGCTATACACGATTGGATTCATCAGGGGCGGGACCAGAAGGTAGACATATCCCAGGAGAATCTGAAGCAAGTGAGAAGAACCATTCCTGAATCTGTGTATCACAGCCAGGCCGATGTTTGGTGTGTAGAAGAGCAGGACGGCGCAGAGGTGGGAGACGCAGGTGTTCAGGGCCCTGAGGCAGTCCGTGTGGGATGCGATGCTCAGCACTGTTTTGAGGATCATCATGTAAGAGAGGAAGATGAGCAAAGAGTCCAATCCAAACGTGAAGAGAGTAGTAAATAAGCCATAGATGTAGTTGACTGTGATATCCGAACAAGCCAACTTCATGACATCCTGGTGCAGGCAGTAGGAATGGGAGAGGACGTTGGCTCGACAGTATCGGAACCGTTTCAGGAGAATGGGGAATGGTAATGCTACAGCCACCCCTTTGAGCAGAAACATCAACCCCATCTTGGCTATTTTTGGTGGAGTTAAGATGGAAACTTATCTCAGTGGGTTACAGATTGCGATGAAATGGTCAAAGGCCATCAGTAACAGCATGGAGGATTCAATTTTTGCAAGTGAGTGGATGAAGAAGAGCTGAGCAAAACAGGCATTGAGGCTGATGTCCCTAGTGTTAAACAAGAATATGCCCAGTATCGTCGGTATGGTGGCTATCAATAAGCCAAAATCTGTGACAGCCAACATGGAAAGGAAAATGTACATGGGCTCATGAAGGTTTGGATCTGTTTTTATAATGAACAGAATGACTGAATTTCCTATTATTGAGATAACATATATAAAGCAGAAAGGAATAGAGATCCAGAGATGGAGGTATTCCTGTCCAGCTATGCCAGTGAGAAAGAACACAACAGATTTGAATTTGGTGTCATTGACAGCTGACGTAATGTCATGGGTAGGTCCAAGGAGTTTTGAGCTTTCCTTCCTGAAAGGAAAAAGAACAGGAGACTTGATAATATTTAACAAGACTTCATTGTGCTCTCAATGTAAGTCTAGAGACTCTTAGGAGCTCAAGGAAGATCAGCAAAAACGTAGTCTTGGATTTACATCTTTGATAGGAAGACAGGCACTGCAAAACTGGATCAGACCTGAAGTCCATCTAGCTTAGGATCCAGTAGCCAGTTCCAGATGCTTCAGAGGAAGGTGGAAGAAACCTTGCAATAAGCAGCTATGATATAACCTGCTCCTTGGGAAAGTTTCCCCCTGAAACCCATTAGTTGGACATATTTTGTGGTATAAATCTGGAAAGTTTAAGACCCTTCCAAGACTCTTTTAACATTATCCTCACTACTGTATTTTGATTTTTTGGTTACCCATATAGACATCTAGTCCCTTTTTGAATCCTACTATACTCTTGGCCCCATTGATATCTTGTGGCTGGGAGTTCCACAGCCCGCTTCAGCAACGTGTGAATTTACAATGTGACTTTCCCACAGACTCCCTTTCTGGCCCTCCACTTTTGAGTGTGGCCCATGGTATCATGATATCTGTGTAAACACAAGGCAACTGCATGGTGAGAACAGTCATTGAATTTATTTATTTATTTATTTGTCCTGCACTGATGGCCTCACTATCTGTATATTTTTTTTATTTTCTCCACTGCTGAGTGTTCAAATTATGCCACTGCCTCTTTGATAATCTCCTGAGGTCTTTTCCAATCCTAATCTTCTGATTCTATGATTCTACACTTCTGAAATACTTTCTAAAGCAAAAGCCATTAAACAGTAAAATTACTACTGCTCCTTCCTGTAGAGATTCCAACAACTCTGCTGCAGGCTTTCGATATACATGCATGTCTGAAAGCTTAGTTTGTAATATTTGTATTACAATGAAAAGTTGTGGCATAACATTTAGATGTCTGTACTTTCATACACACATGTGAACCCATTCTTTCCCATCAGAGATGATTTTGCAGGTTAGAGAGGGGCTGAAAAGTAGCGTCTCTTATCTGGATTTCTTCAGAATCTGAAAAGATCTCAGATCACAGCCCTCATTCAGTCCCTTATCAGCAAACAAAAGTTTAGTAGCTCCCTGTCCCTGGGTTAATAGCTGACTGGTTCTCCTCAGGTTCTGTTCTGTCAGTCTGTGGCCTGTGTCCGGCGTGGTAACAGGCATTGGGGTCAGGATAGAGAAGATTCACTCTCTGAGCTCTCCCTCTCTAGTACACAAAAAGAAAAGGAGGACTTATGGCACCTTAGAGACAAACCAATTTATTTGAGCATAAGCTTTTGGGAGCTATGCTCAAATAAATTGGTTCGTCTCTAAGGTGCCACAAGTCCTCCTTTTCTTTTTGTGGATACAGACTAACACGGCTGCTACTCTGAAACCTCTAGTACACAGTGACCCCAGCACCTATTATTCAGGCATGATGAGGGTTTGCAGGAAGTGATTTCAAAGTCAAATGCATGGGTATTCATGGAAATGGAACTTCATTTCCCACAGGAATGTAGTCCATTGCTCTCTCTGTCTCTCAGACTGCCTATGTCCTCTATTCATAAAATATCTAGCACACTGGAACAGCATTGTGACAGGCATGGAGCTGCACTGCTATAATGAATGTGTATGTTAAACCCAGTTCTTGGGATGTTTCCTGCATAGTGACAGGGGTGAACTATTGGGATGTTCATGTTATGGCTACATTCAGTGAAACCAGTATGGCTCTTCTGAGTTTAATAGCAGGCTGCTGAAAAACAAGAAGGAAGGGAAGCAATAGTTCAAGGAAAGCCATTGCTCAGTAACCACCTCAATGAGGTTGAGAGACAGCACCAGAGGTACAAGCTAGCAGAGCCTATTTCTGGGCTCCAGCCACGTTACTGGATTCAGAAGGCTGTGAAGCTCTTCAGAGCGACAGTCATGGACACGGCTGGGGAAGCCTGCAGGCCCTCGGCCTGCGTGAGTCCCGGTCAGAGTGGGAGGACTTGGGGTCAGAAAGTGTGCTGTTGTTGAAAACCCTCTTTTTTGCTCATGTTACTCTTTATTCCTACTGGTTAGACTAAACAGTAGTTTGGTTCAAGAAGGCGGGCTGGTCACTCATGTCATCACCACTCACAGGCTTCCAAAGGGAAGAACCATTGGTGTCGAGCCCACGCAGACCTGAGGGGCAAAGCAGAGTTGGCCTGCAGTGTCCTGTAGCCCAGGGCGCAGTCTGAGGGTGGGAGGATCACAGGATTCCACCCTAGGAGAGGGCAGATTCTGAGGTCTGACATCTGGCTCTTAGAGACCAGAAAAGGGCAGAGATGCCAGTAACTTTGAGTGGTATCCAAAGGGCAGAAGTGCTGGAGACCTCGGCCAGTCAGGAAATAGAAATATGCCCTACTGGACCTGTGACCACAGAGTAACACAGCTCTGAATTCCTGCGGTTACAGTCCAGCAAGAAAATAAAACCTTTGAAAATGCATTTACTGATTAAATTTTCAGGAATAAATAAACCTGAGGCGATTTGGGAACTAGTCACTGACATTCCATGGGGTCTTGTCTCTCTCAGTGCCTGGCAGTATTGGGGCCAGAGCACACGGCACCTCTAGACATGGTAGCCCTTGAGAAATCCTGACGTGGGGCATTGGGGTTTTAACGCTCGGAGATTGCTCACATTCAATGTGAGATATTTGTGCAGCTTCAGCAGCCCCATGGAGCGTGGGCACATGCAGAGAAGGGGTTCCCAAGCGAGCTAGCATTGCCCTGCCGCCAGCCCCATCACTCAGCCACCCAGAAAAGCCCAGCAGAGAACCCTCTGCCGCTGCACAGAACATCTGCCCATGGAAACAGCTTCCAGCCTTTACACATCACTTCACATTTTAAAGACAGTGAAACCTGCCAACGTATCCAGTTCCTGCTCGGCGTGGAGCTGCTGACACCAGAGGTCTTCGCCCAAAAGGACAAGGAGTCATCTTAGAGATTGCACAGGCAGCAGGCAGTATCTGTTCAGACGGGGAGGTAGGTGTATTTATGAAGCCTGCCGGCACATTCCCCTGGGGACCACTTGGCCTCCAGGGAAGCTCAGATGCTTGGCTTTGGGTGCAACAGCTTTAACCCCAGACAGACAATGGCAAACTGCAGGAGGCCAAATCACAGAGGATGTGTGGTGATCCTACCTAACTAGACCACAGCACAAGCCCTCCTACAGCCTGTATTTCTGGAATCCGGGCTTGTCATCACTTCTTGTATGGTTCTGATTAGTCACATGGCTACCTTGGGGATGGCTGAGTCATAACGACAATGCTGTCACAGTTGTGATCTTGCTGAAAGAAAATAAAATAGACTAATAATAATTATATTATACCCCCCAGCAACCCCCTTTCCTGCAGTACAAATCCAGAGTGCAGGCCAGGGAAGGAGGATTCCACAATATTTCCTGGGATCATTATGGTGTGGGAGGGATCCCTTCCCTTCTCCATGAGGAATGAAAAAGGGGACGCAGGATCCTGGGATCCCCAAAGCTTGGCACAGAGCTCAGTGACCCACTGGTAGCTAGGCCCCCCCACCCACAATCTCTGGGACTCCACAACTGCTCTAGGACCCTCTCCAGCTCCCTGCTACCACAGGCTCATCAGAGATGTGCTCCTAGGGCCTGTCACAGTAGCCACTGCCGACAGCATCTGCTGAACAGGGTGGCGGGTGCTGCAGAGAGATGGGAGGGCTGGTTAGAGTAGCTGATGGGCACAATGTCCCAGCCACAGACTGGTCGGAAGGTTTCAACCTTTCCATACCCAGAGTGCAGCCAGAGACTCGGTCAGTGCAACCTTCATTTCCATGATGAGGGAGAGGCGATCAAAGGCCTCCAGTTTCTCTTGGGGATCCAGGCAGCTGCAGCTGGGCAGCATCCTAGCAGCTGAGCTTTCAGAGAACAATCATCCATTTTTTATGAAAACTCACCTGCAAAAATGGGGGAAAAGGCAACATTTCATCTGAGTCAAAAATTTTCATGGAGGGGGGAGGGGGACGGGACTCTCTTGTTTTCCAGCCCAACTCTCGCTCCACCCATGAGCCCAGCTCCCTCATGCTACAGGACCACACCCCTGGGTGGCAGCACTCATCCCCCATTGGCCTCCCATGCAGAGCACCCGCTTAGGGTGACCATATTTCCCAAGGACAAAACTGGAGACCTCCAGTTTCTCTCCCCATACGAGACTGTTGACCATCGCTGGAACCCTACAGGGGCCCACTGAGGTCTCAAGAGGCTGTCACTTTGGCTGGAATGCTGAACACCCTCCCCCGCTCCTCTGCCTCACCCTTTTTGGGGCTGGCGTCTCCCGTTACCTCCCCAGAACTTTCTTCCGTTCCCCACTTCCCCACTTTTCTCACAGAAGTGGGAATTAGTCCTGTTTCCTCCTCCCAACTGATAAAGTCATCAAGAGCAACCGGGACAAATGGCTCATTTGGAGTGTGTATGGGGGAAATAAAAAGATGAGGGAGGCTGAGAGAGGGCTTAAAAAAGGAATTGCCCTGGCCAAATCAGGAAGTATGGTCCCCCTAACATGGACATCTGTTCGGATGGCTACAACAGCCCTATAACAGAGGGATCCCTGTGGAAAAGGCTTCTCTGCACCAGCCCATCTATCAGAGGAACAATTTAAGAACAGAAGAATGGCCATATGGATTCAGACCAATGTCCATCTAGCCCAGTGTCCTGTCTTCTAATAGTGGCCAGTGCAGTAGGCTCAGATGGAAGGAAAAGAACAGGGCAATTATTAAGTGACCCATCCTCCCTTGTCTCCTCCTATCCTCTGGCAGTCAGAGTTTTAGAGACACCCACAGCATGGGGCTGCATCCCTGACCCTCTTGGCTAAGAGCCATTGATGGACCTATCCTCCATGAACTTATATAATTCTTTTTTGGACCCAGTTAAGAATTGTATTGAGTGGAATGTTATCTTGGATGCAACTTGAACAAGTTGCTCCTCTAAATCCTGATAAGCACTCAACAAAGATATATACTGGCCAAGAAGAATCGGGATTGTTGCTCTAAAACTGGCATATATGGTCTCTTTACCCTCTTAACCAGGTCCTTTCCTCTCTTGGGGGGAGTCTCATAATTGTCCCACTCTTCCAGCTGGAAACCACGCCTCATCTATGCGAAAAGATTATCGCCAAGCAGGTTCAATTGGACAGCACAATCCCTTCCCTTTAGGGGGCTTTGTGACCAGCACTACATAGTCCACCCCAGCCTCCTTCAAAGTAGACGGTTTATTGTCAAATAGCACAAAGCATTAGAGAAAATGGTTTTAAAATAACAGGCAGCTGTCACACATCTACACTCATCCATCTCACGTCTCACTACCAACTGAGTTAGACAGTGTTTGCTCTGTAGATAGAGGAACAGAGCTGGCCCATCTTACGTTCTTTTGGAAAGCCAAGGAGCTCTTGGGACACAGCTTAGTTACCCTGTGTCTATGAGAGCATCTTCCCATCTTTTGGCCATTTTCTTGTGGAAGCAGCCTTTGCTGAAACCTGTGTGAGCCTGGGCCCAGTCACCACAGTGCTCAGCCATGCCCAAGTTACAGAGCTGAGGTGTGAAACTGACTTTTGCCCCGAGACTGCTTTCTCTCAGCCAGACATCTAAGATGAGGCCACAGTGACCCTTGCTCCACTCTTTGGCAGTTAGACCCATTGAGCCTCAACGGGTTGCAAATACCGACCGGGTGACTGTGCTGAAACTCCTGGTATCCCTGTGACACTCCATCACTCCCCTCAGAAATCCACTACCTACCCTTCACTCTCACCCCCGAGCACCCCCAAATGTGTCGCAGACACTAAGGTGCTGGAATCATGGGGCTTCCCAGAGGCCAGCTGTCACAGGAGGCTGTTGTAAGAAGCCTTTTATCAACAAATGTCAGAGGTGATGCTCTATGGAACCCTGACACCGCCCTGATCCTAGGGTCTCAGAGTGTCTGAGCACCTGGAATGTCTCGCCACTGCTGTGAGGCAGGGCAGGGCTCTTATCCACCTGTGCAGAGGCTGAGAGGCAGCCAATGGCTTGGCCACGGTGACACATGGCAAGGGAAGCAAACCCAGCAGTCCTGAGTCACAGAGCAGTGTCTGGAGCACAGAACCAGACTTCCAGTCCCCAGAGTGGTGACAGGCCTGGCTGGATTCTCTGCTATACCAGCAGATCTCCCCTCTGCGCTGTGGAGATTGAGGATGGTAAGGAGAGGTTTGATTCACTGGCCTGTTCTCACCTTACCACAGTGGAGTTTAGGGCAGCCTGGGGCCTGGGCTGGCATGCTGTAGCAATGCGGCCTCTGACGGGACATCTCTGAAAGTATCAATTCAGGACAAATTGCTTGGAGCAGGGCAGTCACAGCCCAAGGCTGTGGGTCCTTCACAACTAAGGCACACCAAACCAGGCAAACACAGAGAACTTCGGTTTTACCCCACTCGCTAACCAGAAATCATTTAAGCAATTCCCTCAGACACTCCAGTTTCCCAGTATCACCGCTAGCACCACTGCTTATGGAAATGAATGGTTATGAAAACCAACACCCCAGTGAAAGGAAAAAGGGTCTCCTGATCCCAAAGGACCAAACCCCAGACCCAGGTCAATACACAAGTCAGATCTTACCTACAAATTATGCTGTTGCCAATCTTTTAGAATCTAAAACCTAACGGTTTATTCATAAAAGAGAGAAATATAGATGAGAGCTAAAATTGGTCAAAGTGATCAATTACATACAGCAATGGCAAAGTTCTTGGTTCAGGCTTGTAGCAGTGATGGAATAAACTGCAGGCTCAAATCAAGTCTCTGGAGTCCATCCACAGCTTGGGTGGGTCATTCAGGCCATTATTAAGAGCTTCAGTGTAGCAAAGTTCCTCCAGGGGTAAGGAGCAGGATTGAAGACAGCATGGAGAAGATGCAGCTGCCTTTTATAGTCTCTGATTCCAGAAACAAGCTTCCCAGCACAGGGCATGGTAAAACCAGTTCTGTCCATAGGCATGTCCCTGGCTGTCTCGCTGAGTCACAAGGTGTACCTGCCTTCTCTCAAAGGGTCAACTGTATAGCTGATGATTGGCCATCAAGCAGGCTAGGTACTGCTAATGCCAAATTGTCTTGGGTGTCACCCAGAAGTATAGCGCAAGTTTGGAATACAGACAGCATAGAACCAATACTTATAACTTTAAGTACAACAGCAATACATGCATACAGACAGCATGATCATCCCCAGCAAATCATAACCTTTTCATAGACACCTTATACAACAAGCTTTACAATATTTGGTGCCACTATAGGACCTTGGTTGCAACAATGATCAATACGGTCACAGTTCATGTCAATAACTTCACACATACTCCCATTGGTAACAGCTTCTTAGAGCACAGCACACTCTGGCTAAGTCGCTGAGCACAGATGCCACCTCAGGGTGCCTCCTTCAGGCCTGAGGTGGCCCTGCAGGCAAGCTGACCTTCCCTCTGAGATTCTTGCAGTGGCTTACTCTCAGCCTGGGATACTTAAAAGAGGAGCCCCCTTTGTGGGGTCACATTAATTTAGTCTTCTCCAAAACACAGGCTCTCCGATCCTCCGGCCCCATCTTCCTCCTTTACTCAGGCACATCCCCACCATCATGCGTGCTGGGGTTACATTTGTTTCAGACTTGCCACATCCCCTACTCCCTTTTTTCCCCTGGAGCCCCACCCTGTATCCCATCTCTTCCCACTAAGCCCTGCCTCCTGCTTCTCAACTTTCCCCGATGCTCCGCCTTACATGCAGGCCTGAGTCAGGCCATGGTAAGAGCTGCTCCGGGAGCACTGGCTGCTGTGAGGAACTCCAGACTGTTCACTTTCCCTGACTTGTACATCCTTGGGGGTAAAATGTGGGGAGTCTGGGGCACCTCACAGTGGCTGTGGCTGTCTGGGAAGCTCTTACCATGGCCCAGCTCTGGCTTCCAGCCAGAAGAGGGAGGAAAGTCTCAGTTAAAGGAGAATAGTAGGGATGGGGCCTTGGGGGAAGAGATGAGGCAAAGAGAGGAGCCTCAGGGAAAAAGGAACCAGGATGGAATAGGTGGCCATTGCCATCACTCATGTTTTTTTCTCTCTTCTTTCACACATGCTGGAGCTGGGTGAAGAACTGACCCTTCATTTGACGAAGGCCCTGATTATCCTCACACGAAGATGTCTGCTTTTCACGCTATAAACGATTGGGCTTATCAGGGGCGGGACCAGGAGGTAGACGTATGCCAGGAGAATCCTAAGTAAGTGAGAAGAGCTATTCCCAAATCTGTGTATCACAGCCAGGCCAATGTCTGGTATATAGAAGAGCAGGAGGGCGCAGATGTGGGAGAAGCAGGTGTTCAGGGCCCTGAGGCACTCCGTGTGGGATTCGATGCTCAGCACTGTTTTGAGGATCATCACATAAGAGAAGAAGATGAGCAGCGAGTCCAACCCCAATGTGAAAACTGTAGTAAACATGTCGTAGATGGTGTTGACTGTGATATCTGAACAAGCCAACTTCATGACATCCTGGTGCAGGCAGTAGGAATGGGAGAGGACGTTGGCTCAAAAGTATTGGAACCTTTTCAGGAGAAAGGGGAATGGTGATGCTACAGCAACCCCTCTTAACAAAAACACTAATCCCATTTTGGCTATTCTCGGTGGAGTTAAGATGGAAGCATATCTCAGTGGGTTACAGGTGGCAACAAAGCGGTCAAAGGCCATGAACAAGAGTACAGAAGATTCAATTTTTGCAAGAAAGTGGATGAAGAACAGCTGGGCAAAACAGGCATTAAGGCTGATCTCCCTAGAGTTAAACAAGTATATGCCCAGGATTGTCGGTGTGGTGGATATCGATAAGCCAAGGTCTGAGACGGCCAGCCTGGAAAGGAAAATATACATGGGCTCATGGAGGCTTGGATCTGTTTTTATAATGAACAGAATGACTGAATTTCCTACTATCGAAATAGCGTACATTAAGCTGAAGGGGATAGAGATCCAGATATGGACGTCTTCCTGCCCAGGTATCCCAGTGAAAAGGAACATTGCAGAGTTGAATACGGTGTCATTCGCAGCTGACATAATGGACTGGGCCGTTCCAAAGAGTTTTGAGATTTATTTCCTAAAAGATAAAAGAACAGGAGACTAGATGAAATTTAATGAGACATTTTTCTGCTCTCTGTGCCGCTTGAGAGACTTTCAGGAACTTAAGGAAGATCAGTAAATACATATCCTTGGATTTGCAGCACCAGTAGGAAGATAGGCACTGCCAGAGTGGATGAGACCCGCAGTTCATCTAGCCCAGTATCCAGTGACCAGTTCCAGATGATACAGAGGAAAGTGGAAGAAGCCCTGCAATAGGCAGCTATGAGATAACCTGCTCCCAGGAAAAGTGTCCCCCTGACACCAACTAGTTTGACATATTTTGTGATGTAAATCTGGAAGGTTTAGAGCTCTTCCAAGACTTTAAAAAACAAATCCTCATGACTGTAATTGGATTTTCTGGTTACCCATATCAACCTCCAGTCCCTCTTTGAATCATACTTAGCCCTTGGCCCCATTCGTATCTTGTGCTTTGAGTTCCACAGCCTACTTGAGCACTGTGTGCTTGTACAGTTGCGACCTTCCTAAAGACACCCTCTCTGGCCCTCCACTTCTGAGTGTGACCCGTTGTATCATATGTATCAGATGGTAAAGACATGGCAAGTGCAGTGAAAAGAGTCATTCTATATAGCTGAAAACAGTGATTCTATTTAGCTGTCCTGCATTGAAGCTACGTATAAACAGGTTTTATTGCCTCTGTAGAGGTGATGATCTACTGAATCTATTAAGCCTGTTTGTATGCATGTCTCATTTCTGTATTCGAAATTATGAATATTGGCTGCATACTTGTTTAATTCTGAGTAGGTTTCAGTGAAGCAGTTGGTCAGATTCGTGAGAAAAGACTATTCTCAGTAAGTGCCCGATCAAGAAGCCCTTATGCCAACAATGAACTAGGAGATGCCGATCCACATCTGGGCTTTCCCAGGAATGTGGCTTGGCTGATAGGGAACTCAGTCATGCGTGGACATGTGACTTGCCTGGGGGACCCCAAAACTCCATTTTGCAGATGGACTTTGTCTAGGGGAGTGGAGGGGGTCTCCACCCACAAGATGTTCTATCTTAAAAATAAAGGGAAGGGTAACCACCTTTCTGTATACAGTGCTACGAAATCCCTCCTGGCCAGAAGCAAAGTCCTTTTACCTGTAAAGGTTAAGAAGCTCAGGTAACCCGGCTGGCACCTGACCCAAAATGACCAATGAGGGGACAAGATACTTTCAAACCTGAAGTGGGGGAAAGGCTTTTGTCTGTCTGTGTGATACCTTTGCCGGGAACAGATCAAGGATGCAAGCCTTCCAACTCCTGTAAAATTAGTAAGTAATCTAGCTAGAAAATGAGTTAGGTTTCCTTTGTTTTGGCTTGTGAAATTCGCTGTGCTGGAGGGAATGTGTATTCCTGTTTTTGTGTCTTTTTGTAAACTAAGGTTTTGCCTAGAAGGATTCTCTTTGTTTTGAACCTAATTACCCTGTATGGTATATACCATCCTGATTTTACAGAGGTGATTCCTTTACTTCTATTAAAAGTCTTCTTGTAAGAAAACTGGATGATTTTTCATTGTTCTAAGATCCAAGGGTTTGGGTCTGTGGTCACCTATGCAAATTGGTGAGGATTTTACCAAACCTTTCCCAGGAAGTGGGGTACAAGGGTTGGAGGATTTTAGGGGGAAAGACGTGTCCAAACTACGTTTCCCAGTAAGCCCAGTTAAAGTTTGGCGGTGGCAGTGGAAATCCAGGGGCAAAGGATAAAATTAATTTGTACCTTGGGGAAGCGTTAACCTAAGCTTACACTAAACTCCATTTTGCTACTTGTGGGGAGTCAGTGTCATGGGATGGGGGCTGTTTTCCAGCCTCTGCTCCTGCTCCTCCTCTTGCCCCCCCCATGCCCAGGGAAGATAGGGGGTCCATGGTTCCCCACGGTGGGCCAGGATCCCTGGGTGGCTCTTAACACAGCCTAGCTCTATCTTTCAGGAAGACCACGAGGTGGGCCCTCAAGGATAAGAGGAGGAGCAGAGCATGAAGCCTTGTGGGGGGAAAGATGGAGCAAAGGCCTTAGAGGAAGAGGTGGAGGAGTGTGTGGAGCCCCAGGGGGGAGAAGAAGGGCAGAGGCAGGGTCACAGGGAGGCAGGACTCCTTCATGTGTCTTGCTTTTACCTTTTGACTAGGTGGTCACCCAAAACTTCATGAGCTAGGAGCTAGCCGTGCCTCCCTGGGGGAGCTGAGATGCATTTCCAACACTTTCCAATCACCTGGGGCAGCAGAAATCGGGGGGCGGGGAGAGAAACTGGGCTGAGTCTCTTGCCAGGACTCGTGTGTGTCAGACCCACACTCACACAAATAGTTCTACTCTGCCTCTGTGGGAAGAGGGCTCAGTGGGTGTGCAATGTGAAGAGCCATCAGTAGGGGAGGGGATGCATGAATGGCTTCTCCTGGGGCTCCTGTGTAAATCAAGTCTCTGACACCACTCAGACACAAGAATCTGGCTGAAGGCGTCGGGGAAGGGTGGGTGTCTCTTCCCAAGTAGTAGCCCCTGTCCACAGCTGGTGCAGCCCCATGAATCATGCAGCACCCAGAGCGCTCAGGAAGGGCCAGGACTGCGACAAGAGAAGAGCTCTGCAGCTTTTGCCATGGCCCCTGGGTGTTTAGCCAGAGATGGGACAGGGACAGGCCAGGTACAAGGGTAAACAACATCCATGTCCCTTCTCTTTACTGACTGTATCAACAGGAATTCTGAGTTTGGGGTAGCCACCGATACAGCTCTTTTTGGGCCAACATCCCACCGCTCCCCTCCCTCTCCATGAACAGCGTCACTTTGTAAATGCTGCTTCCGGCCTTGGTTTCCTTTCCCGACTGCACTCTCCTCCCTCGCCAGTCCCTCTCCCCTTGCTCTGGGCCTTAGACCCCATCTGGACCTCTCTCTACAAAGTGGAGATCTGTAGCACCTGTCTTCTCAGATAAAAAGAACAGGAGTACTTGTGGCACCTTAGAAACTAACAAATTTATGAGAGCATAAGCATTTGTGGACTACAGCCCATTTCATCGGATGCATAGAATGGAACATATAGTAAGATATAGATAGATATATACAAACAGATAAGTTGGAAGTCACCATATGACCTGTGAGAGGCTAATTAGTTAAGATGAGCTATTATCAGCAAGAGAAAAAAACTTTGGGAGAGATAATCAAGGTGGTCCATTTCGACAGTTGACAAGAAGATGTAAGGATACTTAACATAGGGAAATAGATTCAATATGTGTAATGACCCAGCCATTCCCAGTCTCTATTCAAACTCAAGTTCATGGTATCTAGTTGGCATATTAATTCAAGCTCAGCAGTTTCTCGTTGGAGTCTGTTTTTTCAAGCTTTTCTGTTGCTAAATTCCCACCCTTAAATCTTTTACTGAGTGGCCAGAGAGGTTGAAGTGTTCTCCTTCCAGTTTTTGAATGTTTTGATTCCTGATGTCAGATCTGTGTCTATTTGTCTCAGATGTAAGGGTCCAGGATGGAATAGATGACTGTGGCCTGTGTTTTTTGACTCCCAGGTCACTAGTATGGGAGCAGTGTGAGGAACTGACCCTCCAGTTGATGAACACCCTGATTATCCTTGCACGAAGTTGTTTGCTTTTCACGCTGTACACGATGGGGTTCATTAGCGGTGGGACCAGCAGATAGAAGTAGCCCAGGACAAACTGAAGCAAGTGAGAAGAGCTATTCCCAAATCTGTGTATCACAGACAAGCCAATCTCTGGTATGTAGAAGAGCAGGACAGCACAGAGGTGGGAAACGCAGGTGTTCAAGGCCCTGAGACACTCTGCATGGGACACGACATTCAGCACTGTTTTGAAGATCATCACATAAGAGAGGAAGATGAGCAATGAGTCCAACGCAGTGGTTAAGACTAGTGTTGACAAGCCATAGACATTGTTGACTGTGATATCCGAACAAGCCAGGTTCATGACTTCCTGATGTACGCAGTAGGAATGGGAGAGAATATTAGTTCGACAGTATTGGAACCGTTTCAGCAGAAAAGGGAGTGGTAATACTACGACTACACCTCTTAGCACACACAGCAGTCCCATTTTGGATAACCTCCATGGAGTTAAGATGGAGGCATATCTCAGTGGGTTACAGATTGCAATGAAGCGGTCAAAGGCCATCAACAAGAGGAAGGAAGATTCCATACATTGAAGCAAGTGGATGAAGAACAGCTGGGCAAAACAGGCATCAAGGCTGATCTCCCTCGAGTTGAACAAGAACATGCCCAGTATCGTCGGTATGGTAGATATTGATAAGCCAAGGTCTGTGATGGACAACATGGAAAGGAAAATATACATGGGCTCATGGAGGCTTGGATCTGTTTTTATAATGAACAGAATGACTGAATTTCCTACTATTGAAATAACATACATTAAGCAGAAGGGGATAGAGATCCAGAGATAGACATCTTCCTTTCCAGGTATTCCGGTGAGAAGGAAAATTGTAAATTGGAATTTGGTATCATTGACAGCTGACATAATGGACTGGGCAGGTTCAAGGAGTTTTCACCATTTCTTCCTGAAAAGTAAAAGAACAGGAGACTAGCTGATATTTAACTAGACATCTTTCTGCTCTGAGTGCAAGTCTAGTGACTCCCAGGAGCTCAAGAAAGATCAGCAAAAACATACTCTTGGATTTACCAAATTAATGGGAAGATAGGCATTGCTAGACTGGATATGACCTGAGTCTATCTAGTGCACTATCCAGTGGCCAGTTCCAGAAGCTTCAGGGGCAGGTGGAAGATACCCTGCAGTAGGGAGCTATGAGATGACCAGCGCCCAGGGAAAGTTTCCCCCTGACAACCACAAGTTAGCCATATTTTGTGGTATAAATCAGGAGGGGTTTAGAGCCCTTCCAAGCCTTTTCTAAAAAAAATGCTCACTAATGAAATTGGATTTTCCAGTTACCCCGATAAGCATCCAGTCCCTCTTTGAATCCTGCATGCTTTGATCCCCAGTGATATCTTGTGGCTGGGAGTTCCGCAGCCTATTTGATAACTGTGATTTTACAGTTGTAACTTTCACACAGTCACCCTTTCTGGCCCTTCACTTCTGAGTGTGGCCCTTTGTATCACGACACGTGCATAAACACATGGCAAGTGCATGGTGAAAGGGGTCGTTGTATTATCTGTCCTCCATTGAAGCTATTTGTAAATGTGTTTCATTGCCTCATTATGTACATTCTTTTTCACTTTCTCCACTCCTGTCAAGGTTCCCATGCTACTCTGAACTCTAGGATACAGATCTGGGGACCCACATGAGGGACCCCCGAACCTTTTTTCTACCAGCTTATGTTAAATGCTTCCCCAAGACACAAATCCTTCCTTGTCCTTGGATGGGTGCTGCTGCCACCACCAAGTGAGTTAGGGAAAGATTCAGGAAAAGGACCACTTGGAGTTCCTGTTTCCTTAAAATATCCCCCCAAGTCCCGTCACCCCCTTTCCTGGGGAGCCTTGAGAATAATCTACCAACCAAATAGGTAAACCAGATTCTTCAAAAACAGAACTTTATTATAAAGAAGTAAAAGAAGCACCTCTGTAATATCAGGGTGGAAGGTAACTTTACAGGGTAATCAGATTCAAAACACAGAGGATTCCCCTCTAGGTCAAACTTTAAAGTTACAGAAAACAGGGATAAATCTCCCTCTAAGCATAGGGAAAATTCACAAGCTAAAAACAAAAGATAATCTAACACGCCTTGCCTTATTTACTTACTCTTTTTGCAATACTGAGTCTCATTTTAAGATGATTTTAGGAGAAGCAATTTTCTCACCTGATGCTTCTCCGCTTCCCCAGAGAACACACAACACAGACCACAAACAAAGCCTTCTCCCCCCCGCCCCCTCCAACCCTGAATTGAAAATATCTTCTATCTTTTGCTCAGGTGTCAAACAGGTTATTTGAGCTTCTTAACCCCTTACAGGTAAGGAGGAATTCTAGGCTACCCACAGCTGTATGTTTATGACAACTCCTCAGAGTCGAAATTCTGCCACTGCCTCTTTGTAGCACATGGGATCAATTCGCAGGGCCAGGTTCTGAATTCAGTAACAGTGACTTCAACTGCATCACTCCAGATATAAATGTGTAAATTCGATCAGAACCGAACTCTGTTAACTCTCCCTTACCAAATGCTCTTGGTGATATATCCTGACTCTCAAGAATCCCTCCAAGAGAAATTGAAGTGCTTTGCCTGGTCAGCATTGACTGATTCCAGAGAATTCAATCGTCCAACAAGCTTCTCTTCATCCTCACAGGAACTGCATCATCTCCCTGTGCAAGAATCTGTGGATATCAGGCAAGTTACAAGACAAGACTGACAGTTACTTCAGGTGGGGGGAAGGGTTGGCTTCACAAATGGGTGAATAATGCAAACACTAGGTGTGCACTAATATCCAGCTGAGTATGCAAGTTACTTCAGCCATGAGTGCATAACAGTTAATGGGCATAAATTATATACAACCTCTATTGCACTCCCCTTTGCTGCACCTCGGATCTGCTCTTTGCAGAAACACAGGCCAGCGGTTCTGTTCTCTCAGGGCTGTATGGAAAGCCTTGCACAAGACTTGCAGAGTAAATGAATGCAGGACCTTAATCTATGTGTTAGAAACAGCTTCTTGTGAGTTACCAGGAGATAGTATCATACAATGGTTCACTGAACAAAACAATTAATAGCACAAACCCATTGTAACCAGGATGTGGAGTACTTCTGAAATAGTTTCTAAAACAAAGGCCATTAACTGTGTCATGGAAAATGAACCACACTTTGTTTTAGGAATTAGAATTGCCTGAGGCTTTTTTTATTTTTTGCGAGCAGGAGAGTCAGCATAGCCCCACACAGGGTGGGAAGCTGCTCTGTTTTCCATACACTTTAACAGACTTATCCAGGGTTTTCGGTGGCATTTTCAAACAATACACTTCTGCATGGGTACTTTTCCACAGACCCTTCCAACAATGCCTTGTAAGGACAAAATCATACATATTGCAATGATAAGTAATTTTTCCAGTTTAAGCAAGTTTTGAGGGTAAATCATAGTCCAAGTGCGGTTAACAATAAGCCATGGGTTATAACAGACTTATTGCGGTTAGGGGAAATTTAAGTGGAAGTAGCTGGATAATCAAGGGCCTTCAGATACTCTCTTGCTGCCATATTGTCTGTTGGCCACCCACTAAGATGACCCTTTCCCATCCTTCTTAGCACATACAATTATCCTGAAATTGGGGCATCACAAAACCTTATCAGATAATTTCTTCCACAACTGTTACCAGTGCTCCTTCCTACTGCGATTCCAACAACTCTACTGCTAGCTTTGGCTAGACATGCATGTTATGAAACTTTGGTTTGTAATATTTGTATTATGATGAAAAGTTTTGGCATTCCATTTGCATACCTCTACTTTAGGCAACTCCTGCCAACCCATTCTTTCCCCTCTGATCTGCTTTCAGAGATGATTTCTCAGGTTAGAGTGGGACTTAAAACCTAGATTGTGTCATCTGGATTTCTTCAGAACCTGAAAAGATGACAGCATCTCGGCCCTCATTCAGTCCCTTGTCAGCAAACAAAAGTCTAGTCGCTCCTCTGTCCCTGGGTAAATAGCTGACTGGGTCTCCTCAGCTTCTGTTCTGTCAGTCTGTAGCCCGTTCCGACTAGGAACAAGCATTGGGATTGCTATAGAAAATATTTTTTCCTTGACCTCTCATTCACTGGCACAAGGTAACCCCAGCACCTGTGATTCAGCCAGGATGAGAGCTTGCCGGACGTGGATTTCAAAGTCAAGTGCATGAGTATTCAGGGAAATGGAACCTCATTTCCCACAGGAAAGTAGCCTATTGCTCTCTGGCTGCCTGTGTCCTGTATTCATAAAATGCGGAGCACTGGGAACGGCACTGTGACATCTATGGAGCTGAGCTGCCATAATGAATGTGTGGGTTAAACCCAGTTCTGGGGATGTTTGCTGTAGAGCTGTATTGGGTTAAGTATTGGGATGTTTGTGCTCCACCTATATTAGGAGAAACTCATCTGGCTCATCTTAGTTTAGCAGCAGGCTGCAAAAAAAGAAGCAGGAAGAGAAGCAACAGCTCAAGAAAAGCCATCCCTCAGTGAGCACTTCATGGAGGTTGAGAGACAACACGAGAGCTACAAGCTGGGAAGAGCCTATTTCCAGGCTCCAGCCACGTTACACAGCTTGTTTAGCCAGCACTGGGAGTCTGTCCAGAGGTGGGGCAGCTGTTGCTCAGAAGCTCTTCAGGCTGACAGGCACAGACACGGCTGGGGAAGTCTAAAGGCTCTCGGCCTGCCTGGGTCCCCAACAGAGTGGGAGGGCTTGGACTCAGAGACGTGTACAGACTGTTGTTTGAAAAAACCTCTCATTCTCCCATGTTACACTTTTCCTTCTCTTCAGATCAAACAGTATTTGGGGTCAAGAAGGCTGGCTGGTCACTCCTCTCACCACTGGTCACAGATTCCCAGAGGGAAGAGCCACAGGTGCCAAACGCACTCAGACCTGCAGGGCCAGCCCAGTGGACCCGCAGTGTGTGGTAGCCCAGAGCCCAGCCTGAGAGTGGGAGGATCACGGGATTCCAGCCCAGGAGGGGGAAAACTACAAGGTCTGATGTCTGGCACTCAGAGGCCAGAGAGGGGGTGGAGATGCCGGTATCCCTGCAGCTCTGAGGGGTATCTACAGGGCAGAAACGTTGGAGCCCTCAGCCAGTCAGGAAAAAGATACATGCCCGATCAGACCTCTTACTATAGTACAACGCAGCTCTCAATTCCTGCGTTCACAATCGAGCCAGAGAATAAAACCTTTGAAAATGCATTTGCTGAATAAATTTCCAGCAGGAAATATACCTGAGGCAATTTGTGAACTAGTCACTGATATTCCATGGGGTCTCATCTCACTCAAACACCAGCAGGATTGGGCCCATAAGAACATAAAAACAAGAACGGCCATACTGGGTCAGACCAAAGGTCCATCTAGCCCAGTGTCCCGTCTTCTGACAGTGGCCAATGCCAGGTGCCCCAGAGCGAATGACCAGAACAGGGAATCACCAAGTGATCCATCCCCTGTCACTCATTCCCAGCTTCTGGCAAACAGAGACCAGGGACACCATCCCTGCCCAACTTGCTAATTGCCATTGATGGACCTGTCCTCCATGAACTTATCGAGTACTATTTTGAACCCCGTTATAGCCCAGAGCACACGGCACCTCTAGAAACATGACCCCTTGGAAAATCTGGACTTGGATCATCAGGATTTTAACAGTCCGAGCTCACTTTGAATGTCAGATTTCTGTGTAGCTTGAACAACCCACCACCCAGCATGCGCAGATGTGGGGGAGGGCTTCCCAAGCTACCTAGCGCTGCCTGTCCTCCAGCCCCGTCACTGAGTGACCCCGACAGCCCCTCTGAGTCCTCTGCCGCTGCACAGAACACCTGCCAATGGAAACAGCTTCCAGCCTTTCCCGTTCGCTTTGCATTTTAAACAGAGTAAAACCTGCCAGCGTACCCAGTTCCTGCTAGAAGAGGAGCCGCTGACACTAGAGGTCTTCACCCTAAACGACAAGGAGTCATCGGCAAGGCTGCACAGGCTGCAGGCAGTATCTGTTCAGATCGGGAGGCAGCTCCCTTTATTAAGCCTGCCGGCACATTCCCTTGGGGGCCTCTTCGCCAACAGGGAGCCTCAGCTGCTTGACTTACTGTACACCAGCTTTAACTCCCGTCATGGCAATGGCAAACGGCAGGAGGACAAATCTGTCACTAGGGGAGGACGGAAGGACAAGGCCACACTGCTCTTCAAAACTTATTGAATGCAGCTTTCTGTCACTTGGGCAGTCCTCTGGGGTGGAGTGGTTGGGTGCCCGGGTGTCCCCCCACCACGTTCTTGAGCGTCTGGCTGATGAGGCTATGGAACTTGGGGAGCAGGGCAGTTGGTTAAACAGGGGCTGCAGCGCTGGTCTGTGCTCCTGCTGCCTTTCCTGCACCTCAACCATATGCCAGAGCATATTATTTTGATCTCCAGTAGCCTCAGCATTGCATCCTGTCTCCTCTCATCACGCTGACGCCATCTCTCCTCTCGCTCATCCCTCCTGTCCTCTCGCTCATCCCTCCTGTCCTCTCGCTCATCCCTCCTGTCCTCGCATTGATTTGTGCTTTCCTGGACTCTGACATTTTCTCCCTCAACGCATTGTGCTGGGCTCTTTCAGCACGGGAGGCCTGCATGAGCTCAGAGAACATTTCATCACGAGTGCAGATTTTTTCAGCTTCTAATCTTTGATAGCCTCTGGGATGGAGATGATACGTGGAGCAATGAAACATTTTCAGCTGTGGGAGGGAGAAAAGGGGATTAGTCTTTAAAAAGAGACATTTTAGAAAACAATGGGTTGACTCTTTCATGGTGAAGCAAGCTGTTAACATTACATAGCACGTGTGCTTTCTTTACAAGGTCACATTTTGCTTCTTATATTGAGGGCCTGCCTGTTTGCTGTAAGAGATCACACACAGGGCTGGTGGACAACAAAATTTGGCTTGCAGGCAGCCATAGAAAGCCACAGTCTTTTGGCTTCCTTAGCCTTTCTAACATGTGGGAATGGTTTCAAACAGCACTGCCCTGATTTTCCATACCAAGCACCTGTTGGGCTGGCCCTTTAAAAGGAGGGGCTGTGGTTTTTTGGTTAATGTGCAGCACAAACCCAACTAACTCCCTATCCCACACACACACACAGACACACAATTCTCTGGGATGATCACTTCATCCCTGCCCGAATCGCGGGGCTGATTTCTGTTCAGCCACAGGCAAACAGCCCAGCAGGAACGGCCACCTCTGAATGGCCCCTTAATACAATTCCCCTATTTCAACCAGGTGACCATGAACGATATCATTCTCCTGAGGATAACACAGAGAGATAAAGAACGGATGTTGCTTGAATGCCAACAAACACTGGGACCATTCGCTGCCATGCTTTGTTACGCAATGATTCCAGACTACGTACTGCTGGCCTGCCGTGGTAAAGTGTCCTACCATGGAGGACGGAATAAGGCTGCCCTCCCCAGAAACCTTTTGCAAAGACTTTGGGAGTACATCCAGGAGAACTTCACTGAGATGTCCCTGAAGGATTTCCGCTTCATTCCCATGCCCGTTAACAGACTTTTCCTGTAGCTGTACTGGCCACGAATGCATCTCAAGTCTTCAGGGCAAATTAATCATTAAACATGCTTGCTTTTAAACCATGTATTATATTTACAAATGTACACTCACCAGAGGTCCCTTCTCTGCCTTCTAGGTCCGGGAGCCCGCCTTCGGTTGGTTGGCGGGGTACTAGATCCAGGGTGAGAAACAGTTCCTGGCTGTCGGGGAAAATGGTTTCTCCGCTTGCTTGCTGTGCTTCAACCTCCTCCTCATCGTCATCTTCCTTGTCCCCAAAATCTGCATCCTTGTTGTGTGAGAGTCCATTGACGGAGTCCACGCACAGGGCTGGGCTAGCTGGAGGGGCTCACCCTAGAATGGCATGCAGCTCATCATAGAAGCGACATGTCTGGGGCTCTGACCTGGAGCAGCCCTTTGCCTTTCTGCTTCTTTGGTAGGCTTGCCTGAGCTCCTTAAGTTTTACGCGGCACTGCTGCAGGTCCCTGTACTAGCCTCGTCCTTCATGCCCTTGGAGAATTTTTCAAATATTTTGGCATTTTGTCTTTTAGAATGGAGTTCTGATAGCACGGATTCATCTCCCCATACAGCAATCAGATCCAGTACCTCCCAATTCTTCCATGCTGGAGTTCTTTTGTGATTCTGGGACTGCATGGTCACCTGTGCTGATGAGCTCTGCATGGTCAGCTGTGCTGATCAGCTCGCCACACTGGCCAAACAGGAAATGAAATGCAAAAGTTTGCGGGGCTTTTCCTGTCTACTTGGCCAGTGGATCTGAGTTTAGAGTTCTGTCCAGATTGGTCACAATGGAACACTCTGGGATAGCTCCCGGAGGCCAATACTGTCACATTGTGTCCACACTACCCCAAATTGGACCCAGCAAGGTCAATTTCAGTGCTAATCCATTTGTCGGGGAGCAGGACAGAAACCATATTTTAGAGCCCTTGAAGTTGGAAAAAACAGCTTCATAGTGTGGACGGGTGCAGGGCTAAACTGATCTAACGCTGCTAAATCTGACCTAGACTCATAGTGTAGACCAGGGCTATGAATGTTTGTCTTGAGTGGATTGTACCTTGGCTGCAACTTGAACAAGTTGCTCCTCTGAATGCTGACAGACACTCAACAAGGATAGAAGCTGGCCAAGAAAAATTGGGACTGCCACAATAAAACCGGGATATATCATCTCTGTACCCTGTAAACCAGGTCCTTTCTTGTCTTGGGGGGAGTCTTACAATTGTCCCATTTTTTGAGCTTGGAACAATACCCCATCTCTGCTAAACGCTTATCACCAAGCAGATCTGACTGGACACCTCAGTCTCTTCCATTTGGGATGCTTGTGACCAGAGCTATAGACTCACCCCCACCCTCCTTAAAACTAGTAGGTTGATTAGCAAACAGCACAAAGCATTGGAGAAAATGGTTATAAAATAGCAGGCAGCTCTCACACATCTACACTCATCTATCTCACGTCTCACTATAAGCTGAGTTAGACAGACTTTGCTCTGGAGACAGAGGAACAGAACTGGCCCATTTACATTCTTTAGGGAAACCAAGGAGCTCTTGGGACACATCCTACTTTCCGTGTGTCTCTGAGAGCATCTTCCCATCTATTTACTCCATTCTAGTGAAAGCAATCCTTGGTGCAACCTGTGTGAGCCTGGGCCCAGTAACCATAGTGCTCAGCCATGTCCATGTTTCAGGGCCAAGGGGTGAGCTGACGTTTGCCCTGAGACTGTTTTCTCACAGCAAGATATCTAAGATGAGGTCCCAGTGCCGCTTGCTCCATTGTTTGGCAGTTAAACCGATTCAGCCTCAATGGCTTGCAAACACTGTTCCCGTGATTGTGCTGGAACTCCTGGCATCCTTGTGACACTCCATTGCTCCCCTCAGAGATCCAATATCTACCCTTCACTGTCAGCCCCAAGCATCCCCACATCTGCCACAGACACCAAGGGTCTGGAGTTACGGGGCTTCCCAGAAGACAGCTGTCACAGGAGGCTGTGGTAAAAGGCCTTTTATACACAAATGTTTGAGGTGTTGCTCTGTGGAACCCTGACACCGCCCTGATCTTTGGGTCTCAGAGTATCTGAGCACCTTGAATGTATTTATTCTCCTGCCACTGCTGTGAGGCAGGGCAGAGCTATTATACACCTGAGCAGAGGCTCAGACAGCCAACGGCTTGCCCACAGTAAGGTAATGAAACCCAGTTCTCTTGCATTGCGTTGCAGAGCCATGCCCAGACCACAGGACCAGCCTTTCAGACTCCTGAATGGTGACAGGCCCGGCAGGATTGTCTGCTGCACCAGCAGAGCTCCCCCCTGGGCGGCAGAGAGCGGGGAAGGCACGGAGCCAGTTAGAGAGGTTTGATTCGCTGGCCTGTTCTCCCCCTGCCTCACTGGACTTTAGAGCAGCCTGAGGGCTGGGCTTACATCGGTCCAGGTAACAGCTTCCTAGAGCACAGCACACTCTGGCCAAGTCCCTGTGAACAGGATCCACCCTATGTTGCCTCCTTCAGGCCTGAGGTGGCCGTGTAGGCACACTGACCTTCCCTCTAAGAATCATAGAATATCAGAGTTGGAAGGGACCTCTGGACGTCATCTAGTCCAACCCCCTGCCCAGAGCAGGACCAATCCCCAACTAAATCATCCCAGCCAGGGCTTTGTCAAGCTTGACCTAAAAAACTTCTAAGGAATGGGATTCCACCACCTCCCTAGGTAACCCATTCCAGTCTTTCACCACCCTCCTAGTGAAAAAGTTTTTTCCTAATATCCAACCTAAATCTCCCCCACTGCAACTTGAGACCATTACTCCTTGTCCTGTCATCTGCTATCACTGAGAATAGTCTAGATCCATCCCCTTTGGATCCTCCTTTCAGTTCGTTAAAAGCAGCTACCAAATCCCTCCTCATTCTTCTCTTCCGTAGACTAAACAATCCCAGTTCCCTCAGCCTCTCCTCATAACTCATGTGTTCCAGACCCCTAATCATTTTTGTTGCCCTTCGCTGGACTCTCTCCAATTTATCCACATCCTTCTTGTAGTGTGGGGTCCAAAACTGGACACAGTACTCCACATGAGGCCTCACCAATGTCGAATAGAGGGGAACGATCATGTCCCTTGATCTGCTGGCAATGCCCCTACTTATACACCCCAAAATGCCATTGGCCTTCTTGGCAACAAGGGCGCACTGTTGACTCATATCCAGCTTCTCATCCACTGTCACCCCGAGGTCCTTCTCTGCAGAACTGCTGCCGAGCCATTCGGTCCCTAGTCTGTAGCTGTGCATTGGATTCTTGCGTCCTAAGTGCAGGACTCTGCACTTGTCGCTTTTGAACCTCATCAGATTTCTTTTGGCCCAATCCTCCAATTTGTCTAGGTCCCTCTGTATCCTATCCCTACCCTCCAGCATATCTACCTCTCCTTCCAGTTTAGTGTCATCTGCAAACTTGCTGAGGGTGCAATCCACACCATCCTCCAGATCATTAATGAAGATATTGAAGAAAACCGGCCTGAGAACCGACACTGGGGGCACTCCACGTCATACCAGCTGCCAACTAGACATGGAGCCATTGATCACTACCCGTTGAGCCCGACAATCTAGCCAACTTTCTACCCACCTTGTAGTGCATCCATCCAGCCCATACTTCTTTAACTTGCTGACAAGAATACTGTGGGAGACCATGTCAAAAGCTTTGCTAAAGTCAAGGAATAACACGTCCACTGCTTTCCCCTCATCCCCTCTTCCCCTCATCCCCTCATCAGTTATCTCATCATAGAAGACAATTAGATTACTCAGGCATGACTTGCCCTTGCTGAATCCATGCTGACTGTTCCTGATCAATTTCCTCTCCTCTAAGTGCTTCAGAATTGATTCCTTGAGGACATGCTCCATGATTTTTTCACATCCTGGTGGGTGAAATGTGGACTCTCTGGCTCCTCAAGGTGTTGTGGCTCTCTGGGTAGCTCTTACCACGTCCTGGATTTGGTCTGTAGCCTGGGGATGGGGAAGAGTCTCGGGTAAAGGGGAGTAGTAGGGGTGGGACCTTGGGGGAAGAGATAGGGCATAGAGAGGGGCCTTAGGGTAAAAGGAACCAGGATGGAACAGGAGGCCGTGGCTGTCATTTGTGTTTTTTGTCTACTGTGTGTCCAGTGCTGGAGATGGGGGATGAAATCACTCTTCATTTGACAAACGCCCTGATTATCCTCGCACGAAGATGTTTGCTTTTCACGCTATACACGATTGGATTCATCAGGGGCGGGACCAGCAGGTAGACATATCCCAGGAGAATCTGAAGCAAGTGAGAAGAACCATTCCCGAATCTGTGTGTCACAGCCAGGCCGATGTTTGGTGTGTAGAAGAGCAGGACGGCGCAGAGGTGGGAGACGCAGGTGTTCAGGGCCCTGAGGCACTCCGTGTGGGATGCGATGCTCAGCACTGTTTTGAGGATCATCATGTAAGAGAGGAAGATGAGCAAAGAGTCCAATCCAAACGTGAAGAGAGTAGTAAACAAGCCGTAGATGTAGTTGACTGTGATATCCGAACAAGCCAACTTCATGACATCCTGGTGCAGGCAGTAGGAATGGGAGAGGACGTTGGCTCGACAGTATCGGAACCGTTTCAGGAGAATGGGGAATGGTAATGCTACAGCCACCCCTCTTAGCACAAACACCAACCCCATCTTGGCTATTCTTGGTGGAGTTAAGATGGAAGCATATCTCAGTGGGTTACAGATTGCGATGAAACGGTCAAAGGCCATCAGTAACAGCATGGAGGATTCAATTTTTGCAAGTGAGTGGATGAAGAAGAGCTGAGCAAAACAAGCATTGAAGCTAATCTCCCTAGAGTTAAACAAGAATATGCCCAGTATCGTCGGTATGGTGGCTATCAATAAGCCAAAATCTGTGACAGCCAACATGGAAAGGAAAATGTACATGGGCTCATGAAGGTTTGGATCTGTCTTTATAATGAACAGAATGACTGAATTTCCTACTATTGAGATAACATATATAAAGCAGAAAGGAATAGAAATCCAGAAATGGAGGTATTCCTGTCCAGCTATGCCAGTGAGAAAGAACACAACAGATTTGAATTTGGTGTCATTGACAGCTGACATAATGTCGTGGGTAGGTCCAAGGAGCTTTGAGCTTTCCTTCCTGAAAGAAAAAAGAACAGGAGACTTGACAATATTTAATGAGACTTCATTCTGCTCTCAATGTAAGTCTAGAGACTCTTAGGAGCTCAAGGAAGATCAGCAAAAACGTAGTCTTGGATTTACATCACTGATAGGAAGATAGGCACTGCAAAACTGGATCAGACCTGAAGTCCATCTAGCTTAGGATCCAGTAGCCAGTTCCAGATGCTTCAGAGGAAGGTGGAAGAAACCTTGCAATAGGCAGCTAGGAGATAACCTGCTCCTAGGGAAAGTTTCCCTCTGAATCCCATTAGTTAGACATATTTTCTGGTGTAAATCTGGAAAGTTTAAGTTCCTTCCAAGACTCTTTTAACACTATCCTCACTACTGTATTTTGATATTTTGGTTACCCATATAGACATCTAGTCCCTTTTTGAATCCTACTATACTCTTGGCCCCATTGATATCTTGTGGCTGGGAGTTCCACAGCCTGATTCAGCAACGTGTGATTTTACAATGTGACTTTCCCACAGACACCCTTTCTGGCCCTCCACTTTTGAGTGTGGCCCATGGTATCATGATATCTGTGTAAACACAAGGCAACTGCATGGTGAGAACAGTCATTGAATTCATTTATTTATTTATTTGTCCTGCACTGATGGCCTCACTATCTGTATATTTTTTTTTCTCCACTGCTGAGTGTTCGAATTATGCCACTGCCTCTTTGATAATCTCCTGAGGTCTTTTCCAATCCTAATCTTCTGATTCTATGATTCCACACTTCTGAAATACTTTCTAAAGCAAAAGCCATTAAGCAGTAAAATTACCACTGCTCCTTCCTGTAGAGATTCCAACAACTCTGCCGCAGGCTTTCGATATACATGCATGTCTGAAAGTTTAGTTTGTAATATTTGTATTACAATGAAAAGTTGTGGCACAACATTTAGATGTCTGTACTTTCATACACACATGTGAACCCATTCTTTCCCATCAGAGATGATTTTGCAGGTTAGAGAGGGGCTTAAAAGTAGCGTCTCTTATCTGGATTTCTTCAGAATCTGAAAACATCTCAGATCGCAGCCCTCATTCAGTCCCTTATCAGCAAACAAAAGTCTAGTAGCTCCCTGTCCCTGGGTTAATAGCTGACTGGTTCTCCTCAGGTTCTGTTCTGTCAGTCTGTGGCCTGTGTCCGGCGTGGTAACAGGCATTGGGGTCAGGATAGAGAAGATTCACTCTCTGAGCTCTCCCTCTCTAGTACACAAAAAGAAAAGGAGGACTTATGGCACCTTAGAGACAAACCAATTTATTTGAGCATAAGCTTTTGTGAGCTATGCTCAAATAAATTGGTTCATCTCTAAGGTGCCACAAGTCCTCCTTTTCTTTTTGCGGATACAGACTAACACGGCTGCTACTCTGAAACCTCTAGTACACAGTGACCCCAGCACCTATTATTCAGGCATGATGAGGGTTTGCAGGAAGTGATTTCAAAGTCAAATGCATGGGTATTCATGGAAATGGAACTTCAATTCCCACAGGAATGTAGTCCATTGCTCTCTCTGTCTCTCAGACTGCCTATGTCCTCTATTCATAAAACATCTAGCACACTGGAACAGCATTGTGACAGGCATGGAGCTGCACTGCTATAATGAATGTGTATGTTAAACCCAGTTCTTGGGATGTTTACTGCATAGTGACAGGGGTGAACTATTGGGATGTTCATGTTATGGCTACATTCAGTGAAACCAGTATGGCTCTTCTGAGTTTAATAGCAGGCTGCTGAAAAACAAGCAGGAAGGGAAGCAATAGTTGAAGGAAAGCCATTGCTCAGTAACCACCTCAATGAGGTTGAGAGACAGCACCAGAGGTACAAGCCATTGCTCAGTAACCACCTCAATGAGGTTGAGAGACAGCACCAGAGGTACAAGCTAGCAGAGCCTATTTCTGGGCTCCAGCCACGTTACTGGATTCAGAAGGCTGTGAAGCTCTTCAGAGCGACAGTCATGGACACGGCTGGGGAAGCCTGCAGGCCCTCGGCCTGCGTGAGTCCCGGTCAGAGTGGGAGGACTTGGGGTCAGAAAGTGTGCTGTTGTTGAATACCCTCTTTTTTGCCCATGTTACTCTTTATTCCTACTGGTTAGACTAAACAGTAGTTTGGTTCAAGAAGGTGGGCTGGTCACTCGTCTCACCACCACTCACAGGCTTCCAAAGGGAAGAACCATTGGTGTCGAGCCCACGCAGACCTGAGGGGCCAAGCAGAGTTGGCCTGCAGTGTGCTGTAGCCCAGGGCGCAGTCTGAGGGTGGGAGGATCACAGGATTCCACCCTAGGAGAGGGCAGATTCTGAGGTCTGACATCTGGCTCTTAGAGACCAGAAAAGGGCAGAGATACCAGTAACTTTGAGCGGTATACAAAGGGCAGAAGTGCTGGAGATCTCGGCCAGTCAGGAAATAGAAATATGCCCTACTGGACCTGCGACCACAGAGTAACACAGCTCTGAATTTCTGCGGGTACAGTGCAGCAAGAAAATAAAACCTTTGAAAATGCATATACTGATTAAATTTTCAGGAATAAATAAACCTGAGGCGATTTGGGAACTAGTCACTGACATTCCATGGGGTCTCGTCTCTCTCAGTGCCTGGCAGTATCGGAGCCAGAGCACACGGCACCTCTAGACATGGTAGCCCTTGAGAAATTCTGATGTCGGGCATTGGGGTTTTAACGCTTGGAGATTGCTCACATTCAATGTGAGATTTTTGTGCAGCTTCAGCAGCCCCATGGAGCGTGGGCACATGCAGAGGAGGGGTTCCCAAGTGAGCTAGCATTGCCCTGGCACCAGCCCCATCACTGAGCCACCCCTAAAAGCCCAGCAGAGAACCCTCTGCCGCTTCACAGAACATCTGCCCATGGAAACAGCTTCCAGCCTTTACAGATCACTTCACATTTTAAAGACAGTGAAACCTGCCAACGTACCCAGTTCCTGCTCGGCGTGCAGCTGCTGACACCAGAGGTCTTCAGCCAAAAGGACAAGGAGTCATCTTAGAGATTGCACAGGCAGCAGGCAGTATCTGTTCAGACGGGGAGGCAGGTGTCTTTATGAAGCCTGCTGGCACATTCCCCTGGGGGCCACTTGGCCTCCAGGGAAGCTCAGATGCTTGGCTTTGGGTGCAACAGCTTTAACCCCAGACAGACAATGGCAAACTGCAGGAGGCCAAATCACAGAGGATGTGTGGTGATCCTACCTAACTAGACCACAGCGCAAGCCCTGCTACAGCCTGTATTTCTGGAATCCAGGCTTGTCATCACTGTTTGTATGGTTCTGATTAGTCACATGGCTACCTTGGGGATGGCCGAGTCATAACAACAATGCCGTCACAGTTGTGATCTTGCTGAAAGAAAATAAAATAGAATAATAATAATTATATTATACCCCCCAGCAGCCGCCTTTCCTGCATTACAAATCCAGGGTGCAGGCCAGGGAAGGAGGATTCCACAATATTTCCTGGGATCATTATGGTGTGGGAGGGATCCCTTCCCTTCTCCATGAGGAATGAAAAAGGGGACGCAGGATCCTGGGATCCCCAAAGTTTGGCACAGAGCTCAGTGACCCACTGGTAGCTAGGCCCCCCCACCCACAATCTCTGGGCCTCCACAACTCCTCTAGGACCCTCTCCAGCTCCCTGCTACCACAGGCTCATCAGAGATGTGCTCCCAGGGCCTGTCACAGTAGCCACTGCCCACAGCATCTGCTGAACAGGGTGGCGGGTGCTGCACAGAGATGGGAGAGCTGGTTAGAGTAGCTGATGGGCACAATGTCCGAGCCACAGACTGGTCGGGAGGTTTCAACCTTTCCATACCCAGAGTGCAGCCAGAGACTCGGTCAGTGCAACCTTCATTTCCATGATGAGGGAGAGGCGATCAAGGCCTCCAGTTTCTCTTGGGGATCCAGGCAGCTGCAGCTGGGCAGCATCCTGGCAGCTGAGCTTTCAGAGAACAATGATCCATTTTTTATGAAAATTCACCCGCAAAAATGGGTGAAAAGGAAACATTTCATCTGAGTCAAAAATTTTCATGGGGGGGGGAGGGGGATGGGACTCTCTTGTTTTCCAGCCCAACTCTCGCTCCACCCATGAGCCCAGCTCCCTCATGCTACAGGACCACACCCCTGGGTGGCAGCACTCATCCCCCATTGGCCTCCCATGCAGAGCACCCGCTTAGGGTGACCATATTTCCCAAGGAGAAAACTGGAGACCTCCAGTTTCTCTCCCCATACGAGACTGTTGACCGTCGCTGGAACCCTACAGGGGCCCACTTAGGTCTCAAGAGTCTGTCACTTTGGCTGGAATGCTGAACACCCTCCCCGACTCCTCTGCCTCACCCTTTTTGGGGCTGGCATCTCCCGTCACTTCCCCAGAACGTTCTTCCGTTCCCCACTTGCCCACTTTTCTCACAGAAGTGGGAATTAGTCCTGTTTCCTCCTCTCAACTGATAAAGTCATCAAGAGCAACCGGGACAAATGGCTCATTTGGGGGGTGTGTGGGGGAAATAAAAAGATGAGGGAGGCTGAGAGAGGGCTTAAAAAAGGAATTGCCCTGGCCAAATCAGGAAGTATGGTTCCCCTAACATGGACATCTGTTCGGATGGCTACAACAGCCCTATAACAGAGGTATCCCTGTGGAAAAGGCTTCTCTGCACCAGCCCATCTATCAGAGGAACAATTTAAGAACAGAAGAATGGCCATATGGATTCAGACCAATGTCCATCTAGCCCAGTGTCCTGTCTTCTAATAGTGGCCAGTGCAGCAGGCTCAGATGGAAGGAACAGAACAGGGCAATTATTAAGTGACCCATCCTCCCTTGTCTCCTCCTATCCTCCGGCAGTCAGAGTTTTAGAGACACCCACAGCATGGGGCTGCATCCCTGACCCTCTTGGCTAAGAGCCATTGATGGACCTATCCTCCATGAACTTATATAATTCTTTTTTGGACCCAGTTAAGAATTGTATGGAGTGGAATGTTATCTTGGATGCAACTTGAACAAGTTGCTCCTCTAAATCCTGATAAGCACTCAACAAAGATATATACTGGCCAAGAAAAATCGGGATTGTCGCTCTAAAACTGGCATATATGGTCTCTTTACCCTCTTAACCAGGTCCTTTCCTCTCTTGGGGGGAGTCTCATAATTGTCCCACTCTTCCAGCTGAAAACCACGCCTCATCTATGCAAAAAGATTATCACCAAACAGGTTCAATTGGACAGCACAATCCCTTCCCTTTAGGGGGCTTTGTGACCAGCACTACATAGTCCATCCCAGCCTCCTTCAAAGTAGAAGGTTTATTGTCAAATAGCACAAAGCATTAGAGAAAATGGTTTTAAAATAACAGGCAGCTGTCACACGTCTACACTCATCCATCTCACGTCTCACTACCAACTGAGTTAGACAGGGTTTGCTCTATAGATAGAGGAACAGAGCTGGCCCATCTTACGTTCTTTTGGAAAGCCAAGGAGCTCTTGGGACACAGCTTAGTTACCCTGTGTCTATGAGAGCATCTTCCCATCTTTTGGCCATTTTCTTGTGGAAGCAGCCTTTGCTGAAACCTGTGTGAGCCTGGGCCCAGTCACCACAGTGCTCAGCCATGCCCATGTTACAGAGCTGAGGTGTGAAACTGACTTTTGCCCCGAGACTGCTTTCTCTCAGCCAGACATCTAAGATGAGGCCCCAGTGACCCTTGCTCCACTCTTTGGCAGTTAGACCCATTGAGCCTCAACGGGTTGCAAATACCGACCGGGTGACTGTGCTGAAACTCCTGGTATCCCTGTGACACTCCATCACTCCCCTCAGAAATCCACTACCTACCCTTCACTCTCACCCCCGAGCACCCCCAAATGTGTCGCAGACACTAAGGTGCTGGAATCATGGGGCTTCCCAGAGGCCAGCTGTCACAGGAGGCTGTTGTAAGAAGCCTTTTATCAACAAATGTCAGAGGTGATGCTCTATGGAACCCTGACACCGCCCTGATCCTAGGGTCTCAGAGTGTCTGAGCACCTGGAATGTCTCGCCACTGCTGTGAGGCAGGGCAGGGCTCTTATCCACCTGTGCAGAGGCTGAGGGGCAGCCAATGGCTTGGCCAAGTGACACATGGCAAGGGAAGCAAACCCAGCAGTCCTGAGTCACAGAGCAGTGTCTGGAGCACAGAACCAGACTTCCATTCACCAGCGTGGTGACAGGCCTGGCTGGATTCTCTGCTATACCAGCAGATCTCCCCTCTGCGCTGTGGAGATTGAGGATGGTAAGGAGAGGTTTGATTCACTGGCCTGTTCTCACCTTACCACAGTGGAGTTTAGGGCAGCCTGGGGCCTGGGCTGGCATGCTGTAGCAATGCGGCCTCTGACGGGACATCTCTGAAAGTATCAATTCAGGACAAATTGCTTGGAGCAGGGCAGTCACAGCCCAAGGCTGTGGGTCCTTCACAACTAAGGCACACCAAACCAGGCAAACACAGAGAACTTCGGTTTTACCCCACTCGCTAACCAGGAATCATTTAAGCAATTCCCTCAGACACTCCAGTTTCCCAGTATCACCGCTAGCACCACTGCTTATGGAAATGAATGGTTATGAAAACCAACACCCCAGTGAAAGGAAAAAGGGTCTCCTGATCCCAAAGGACCAAACCCCAGACCCAGGTCAATACACAAGTCAGATCTTACCTACAAATTATGCTGTTGCCAATCTTTTAGAATCTAAAACCTAACGGTTTATTCATAAAAGAGAGAAATATAGATGAGAGCTAAAATTGGTCAAAGTAATCAATTACATACAGCAATGGCAAAGTTCTTGGTTCAGGCTTGTAGCAGTGATGGAATAAACTGCAGGCTCAAATCAAGTCTCTGGAGTCCATCCACAGCTTGGGTGGGTCATTCAGGCCATTATTAAGAGCTTCAGTGTAGCAAAGTTCCTCCAGGGGTAAGGAGCAGGATTGAAGACAACATGGAGAAGATGCAGCTGCCTTTTATAGTCTCTGATTCCAGAAACAAGCTTCCCAGCACAGGGCATGGTAAAACCAGTTCTGTCCATAGGCATGTCCCTGGCTGTCTCGCTGAGTCACAAGGTGTACCTGCCTTCTCTCAAAGGGTCAACTGTATAGCTGATGATTGGCCATCAAGCAGGCTAGGTACTGCTAATGCCAAATTGTCTTGGGTGTCACCCAGAAGTATAGCGCAAGTTTGGAATACAGACAGCATAGAACCAATACTTATAACTTTAAGTACAACAGCAATACATGCATACGGACAGCATGATCATCCCCAGCAAATCATAACCTTTTCATAGACACCTTATACAACAAGCTTTACAATATTTGGTGCCACTATAGGACCTTGGTTGCAACAATGATCAATACGGTCACAGTTCATGTCAATAACTTCACACATACTCCCATTGGTAACAGCTTCTTAGAGCACAGCACACTCTGGCTAAGTCGCTGAGCACAGATGCCACCTCAGGGTGCCTCCTTCAGGCCTGAGGCGGCCCTGCAGGCACGCTGACCTTCCCTCTGAGATTCTTTCAGTGCCTTACTCTCAGCCTGGGATACTTAAAAGAGGAGCCCCCTTTGTGGGGTCACATTAATTTAGTCTTCTCCAAAACACAGGCTCTCCGATCCTCCAGCCCCATCTTCCTCCTTTACTCAGGCACATCCCCACCATCTTGCGTACTGGGGTGACATTTGTTTCAGACTTGCCACATCCCCTAATCCCCTTTTTCCCCTGGAGCCCCACCCTGTATCCCATCTCTTCCCACTAAGCCCTGCCTCCTGCTTCTCCACTTTCCCCGATGCTCCGCCTTACATGCAGGCCTGAGTCAGGCCATGGTAAGAGCTGCTCCGGGAGCACTGGCTGCTGTGAGGAACTCCAGACTGTTCACTTTCCCTGACTTGTACATCCTTGGGGGTAAAATGTGGGGAGTCTGGAGCACCTCACAGTGGCTGTGGCTGTCTGGGCAGCTCTTACCACGGCCCAGCTCTGGCTTGCAGCCAGAAGGGAGAGCAAAGTCTCAGTTAAAGGAGAATAGAAGGGATGGGGCCTTGAGGGGAAGATATGAAGCAAACAGAGGAGCCTCAGGGAAAAAGGAACCAGGATGGAATAGGTGGCCATTGCCGTCACTCATGTTTTTTCTCTCATCTTTCACACATGCTGGAGCTGGGTGAAGAACTGACCCTTCATTTAACGAAGGCCCTGATTATCCTCACACGAAGATGTCTGCTTTTCACGCTATACACGATTGGGCTTATCAGGGGCGGGACCAGGAGGTAGACGTATTCCAGGAGAACCCTAAGTAAGTGAGAAGAGCTATTCCCAAATCTGTGTATCACAGCCAGGCCAATGTCTGGTATATAGAAGAGCAGGACGGCGCAGATGTGGGAGAAGCAGGTGTTCAGGGCCCTGAGGCACTCTGTGTGGGATGCGATGCTCAGCACTGTTTTGAGGATCATCACATACGAGAAGAAGATGAGCAGCGAGTCCAACCCCAATGTGAAAACTGTAGTAAACATACCGTAGATGGTGTTGACTGTGATATCTGAACAAGCCAACTTCATGACATCCTGGTGCAGGCAGTAGGAATGCGAGAGGACGTTGGCTCGACAGTATTGGAACCTTTTCAGGAGAAAGGGGAATGGTGATGCTACAGCCACCCCTCTTAACAAAAACACTAATCCCATCTTGGCTATTCTCGGTGGAGTTAAGATGGAAGCATATCTCAGTGGGTTACAGGTGGCAACAAAGCGGTCAAAGGCCATGAACAAGAGTACAGAAGATTCAATTTTTGCAAGAAAGTGGAGGAAGAACAGCTGGGCAAAACAGGCATTAAGGCTGATCTCCCTAGAGTTAAATAAGTATATGCCCAGGATTGTCGGTGTGGTGGATATCGATAAGCCAAGGTCTGAGACGGCCAACCTGGAAAGGAAAATATACATGGGCTCATGGAGGCTTGGATCTGTTTTTATAATGAACAGAATGACTGAATTTCCTACTATCGAAACAGCGTACATTAAGCCGAAGGGGATAGAGATCCAGATGTGGACGTCTTCCTGCCCAGGTATCCCAGTGAGAAGGAACACTGCAGAGTTGAATACGGTGTCATTCGCAGCTGACATAATGGACTGGGCCATTCCAAAGAGTTTTGAGATTTACTTCCTAAAAGAAAAAAGAACAGGAGACTAGATGATATTTAATGAGACATTTTTCTGCTCTCTGTGCCACTTGAGAGACTTTCAGGAGCTTAAGGAAGATCAACAAATACATATCATTGGATTTGCAGCACCAAAAGGAAGATAGGCACTGCCAGAGTGGACCAGACCTGCAGTTCATCTAGCCCAGTATCCAGTGACCAGTTCCAGATGATACAGAGGAAAGTGGAAGAAGCCCTGCAATAGGCAGCTATGAGATAACCTGCTCCCAGGAAAAGTGTCCCCCTGACACCAACTAGTTTGACATATTTTGTGATGTAAATCTGGAAGGTTTAGAGCTCTTCCAAGACTTTAAAAAACAAATCCTCATGACTGTAATTGGATTTTCTGGTTACCCATATCAACCTCCAGTCCCTCTTTGAATCATACTTAGCCCTTGGCCCCATTCATATCTTGTGGCTTTGAGTTCCACAGCCTACTTGAGCACTGTGTGCTTGTACAGTTGTGACCTTCCTAAAGACACCCTTTCTGGCCCTCCACTTCTGAGTGTGACCCTTTGTATCATATGTATCAGATGGTAAAGACATGGCAAGTGCAGTGAAAAGAGTCATTCTATATAGCTGAAAACAGTGATTCTATTTAGCTGTCCTGCATTGAAGCTACGTATAAACAGGTTTTATTGCCTCTGTAGAGGTTATGATCTACTGAATCTATTAAGACTGTTTGTATGCATGTCTCATTTCTGTATTCGAAATTATGAATATTGGCTGCATACTTGTTTAATTCTCAGTAGGTTTCAGTGAAGCAGTTGGTCAGCTTCGTGAGAAAAGACTATTCTCAGTAAGTGCCCGATCAAGAAGCCCTTATGCCAACAATGAACTAGGAGATGCCGATCCACATCTGGGCTTTCCCAGAAATGTGGCTTGGCTGATAGGGAACTCAGTCATGCGTGGACATGTGACTTGCCCGGGGGACCCCAAAACTCCATTTTGCAGCTGGACTTTGTCTAGGGGAGTGGAGGGGGTCTCCACCCACAAGATGTTCTATCTGTTACTACTTGGAACCTCTTAAATCCTACTTTCTGTATTTAATACAATGACTTTTTCCTTTTTAATTGACCCAGAGTATGTATTAATACCTGGGCAGGGGAGCAAACAGCTTTGAATACCTCTCTATCAGTGTTAGAGAGGTTGAACCAACTGATGAGTGGTTACCCTTCCCTACATAAATATAAAGGAAAGGGTAACCACCTTTCTGTATACAGTGCTATGAAATCTCTCCTGGCCAGAAGCAAAGTCCTTTTACCTGTAAAGGGTTAAGAAGCTCAGGCAACCCGTCTGGCACCTGACCCAAAATGACCAATGAGGGGACAAGATACTTTAAAACCTGGAGTGGCGGGGGGAGGGGGAAGGCTTTTGTCTGTCTGTGTGATACCTTTGCCAGGAACTGATCAAGGATGCAAGCCATCCAACTCCTGTAAAGTTAGTAAGTAATCTAGCTAGAAAATGAGTTAGGTTTTCTTTGTTTTGGCTTGTGAAATTTGCTGTGCTGGAAGGAATGTGTATTCCTGTTTTTGTGTCTTTTTGTAAACTAAGGTTTTGCCTAGAGGGATTCTCTGTGTTTTGAATCTAATTAGCGTGTATGGAATATACCATCCTGATTTTACAGAGGTGATTCCTTTACTTCTATTAAAAGTCTTCTTGTAAGAAAACTGGATGCTTTTTCATTGTTCTAAGATCCAAGGGTTTGGGTCTGTGGTCACCTATGCAAGTTAGTGAGGATTTTACCAAACCTTTCCCAGGAAGTGGGGTGCAAGTTTTGGGAAGATTTTTTGGGGGGAAAGACGTGTCCAAACTACATTTCCCAGTAAGCCCAGTTAAAGTTTGGTGGTGGCAGTGGAAATCCAGGGGCAAAGGATAAAATTAATTTGTACCTTGGGGAAGTTTTAACCAAAGCTTACACTAAACTCCATTTTGCTACCTGTGGGGAGTCAGGGTCATGGGATGGGGGCTGTTTTCCGGCCTTTGCTCCTGCTCCTCCTCTTGCCCCCCCCATGCCCAGGGCAGATAGGGCGTCCATGGTTCCCCATGGTGGGCCAGGATCCCTGGTTGGCTCTTAACACAGCCTAGCTCTATCTTTCAGGAAGACCACGAGGCGGGCCCTCAAGGAGAAGAGGAGGAGCAAAGCATGAAGCCTTGTGGGGTGAAAGATGGAGCAGAGGCCTGAGAGGAAGAGGAGTGGGTGGAGCCTCAGGGGGGAGAAGAAGGGCAGAGGCAGGGTCACAGGGAGGCAAGACTCCTTCATGTGTCTTGCTTTTACCTTTTGACTAGGTGGTCACCCAAAACTGCATGAGCTAGGAGCTAGCCGTGCCTCCCTGGGGGAGTTGAGATGCATTTCCACCACGTTCCAATTACCTAGGGAAGCACAAATCGGGGGAAGGGGAGAGAAACTGGGCCTGAGTCTCTTGACAGGACTCGTGTGTGTCAGACCCTCACTCACACAAATAGTTCTGCTCTGTCTCTGTGGGTAGAGGGCTCAGTGGGTGTGCAGCGTGCAGAGCCGTCAATAGGGGAGGGGATGCATGAATGGCTTCTCCTGGGGCTCCTGTGTAAATCAAGTCTCTGACACCACTCAGAAACAAGAATCTGGCTGAAGGCGTCGGGGAAGGGTGGATGTCTCTGCCCAAGTAGTAGCCCCTGTCCACAGCTGGTGCAGCCCCATGAATCATGCAGCAACCAGAGCGCTCAGGAAGGGCCAGGACTGCGACAAGAGAAGAGCTCTGCAGCTTTTGTCATGGCCCCCAGATGTTTAGCCAGAGACGGTACAGGGACAGGCCAGGTGTAACTGGAAACAACATGTACGTCTCTTCTCTTTACTGACTGTATCAAGAGGAATTCTGAGTTTGGGGTAGCCACCGATACGGCTCCTTATGGGCCAACATCCCACCGCTCCCCTCGCTCTCCATGAACAGCGTCACTTTGTAAATGCTGCTTCCGGCCTTGGTTTCCTTTCCCGACTGCACTCTCCTCCCTTGCCAGTCCCTCTCCCCTTGCTCTGGGCCTTAGACCCCATCTGGACCTCTCTCTACAAAGTGGAGATCAGTAGCTCATGTCTTCTCAGATAAAAAGAACAGGAGTACTTGCGGCACCTTAGAAACTAACAAATTTATTAGAGCATAAGCATTTGTGGACTACAGCCCATTTCATCGGATGCATAGAATGGAACATATAGTAAGATATAGATAGATATATACAAACAGATAAGTTGGAAGTCACCATATGACCTGTGAGAGGCTAATTAGTTAAGATGAGCTATGATCTGCAGGAGAAAAAAACTTTTTGTAGTGATAATCAAGATGGCCCATTTCGACAGTTGACAAGAATGTGTGAGGATACTTAAGTTAAGGAAATTGACTCAATATGTGTAATGACCCAGCCACTCCCATCTCTGTTCAAACTCAAGTTCATGGTATCTAGTTTGCGTATTAATTCAAGCTCAGCAGTTTCTCGTTGGAGTCTGTTTTTCAAGCTTTTCTTTTGCAAAATTCCCACCCTGAAATGTTTTACTGAGTGACCAGAGAGGTTGAAGTGTTCTCCTTCTGGTTTTTGAATGTTATGATTCCTGATGTCAGATTTGTGTCTATTTGTCTCAGATGTAAGGGTCCAGGATGGAATAGATGGCTGTGGCCTGTGTTTTTTGACTCCCAGGTAACTAATACGGGAGCAGCGTGAGGAACTGACCCTTCAGTTGATGAACACCCTGATTATCCTTGCACGAAGTTGTTTGCTTTTCACGCTGTACACGATGGGGTTCATTAGGGGTGGGACCAGCAGATAGAAGTAGCCTAGGACAAACTGAAGCAAGTGAGAAGAGCTATTCCCAAATCTGTGTATCACAGACAAGCCCATCTCTGGTATGTAGAAGAGCAGGACGGCACAGAGGTGGGAAACGCAGGTGTTCAAGGCCCTGAGACACTCCGCATGGGACACGACATTCAGCACTGTTTTGAAGATCATCACATAAGAGAGGAAGATGAGCAACGATTCCAACCCGAAAATTAAGACTAGAGTAGACAAGCCATAGACACTGTTGACTGTGATATCCGAACAAGCCAGGTTCATGACCTCCTGATGTACGCAGTAGGAATGGGAGAGAATATTAGTTCGACAGTATTGGAACCGTTTCAGCAGAAAAGGGAGTGGTAATACTACGACTACACCTCTTAGCAAACACAGCAGTCCCATTTTGGATAACCTCCATGGAGTTAAGATGGAGGCATATCTCAGTGGGTTACAGATTGCAATGAAGTGGTCAAAGGCCATCAACAAGAGGAAGGAAGATTCCATACTTTGAAGAAAGTGGATGAAGAACAGCTGGGCAAAACAGGCATCAAGGCTGATCTCCCTAGAGTTGAACAAGAACATGCCCAGTATCGTCGGTATGGTTGATATTGATAAGCCAAGGTCTGTGATGGACAACATGGAAAGGAAAATGTACATGGGCTCATGGAGGCTTGGATCTGTTTTTATAATGAACAGAATGACTGAATTTCCTACTATTGAAATAACATACATTAAGCAGAAGGGGATAGAGATCCAGAGATAGACATCTTCCTTTCCAGGTATTCCGGTGAGAAGGAAAATTGTAAAATGGAATTTGATATCATTGACAGCTGACATAATGGACTGGGCAGGTTCAAGGAGTTTTCAACATTTCTTCCTGAAAAGTAAAAGAACAGGAGACTAGCTGATATTTAACTAGACATCTTTCTGCTCTGAGTGCAAGTCTAGAGACTCCCAGGAGCTCAAGAGAGATCAGCAAAATCATACTCTTGGATTTACCTAATTAATGGGAAGATAGGCTTTGCCAGACTGGATCAGACCTGAGTCCATCTAGTGCACTATCCAGTGGCCAGTTCCAGAAGTTTCAGGGGCAGGTGGAAGAAACCCTGCAATAGGGAGCTATGAGATGACCAGCGCCCAGGGAAAGTTTCCCCCTGACAACCACAAGTTAGCCATATTTTGTGGTATAAATCAGGAGGGTTTAGAGCCCTTCCAAGCCTTTTCTAAAAAAAATGCTCACTAATGAAATTGGATTTTCCAATTACCCCTATAAGCATCCAGTCCCTCTTTGAATCCTGCATGCTTTGATCCCCAGTGATATCTTCTGGCTGGGAGTTCCGCAGCCTATTTGATAACTGTGATTTTACAGTTGTAACTTTCACACAGTCACCCTTTCTGGCCCTTCATTTCTGAATGTGGCCCATTGTATCATGACACGTGCATAAACACATGGCAAGTGCATGGTGAAAGCGGTCATTGTATTATCTGTCCTCCATTGAAGCTATTTGTAAATGTGTTTCATTGCCTCATTATATACATTCTTTTTCACTTTCTCCACTCCTGTCAAGGTTCCCTCCCTACTCTGAACTCTAGGGTACAGATCTGGGGACCCACATGAGGGACCCCCGAACCTTTTTTCTACCAGCTTATGTTAAACGCTTCCCCAATACACAAATCATTCCTTATCCTTGGATGGGTGCTGCTGCCACCACCAAGTGAGTTAGAGAAAGATTCAGGAAAAGGACCACTTGGAGTTCCTGTTTCCTTAAAATATCCCCCCAAGTCCTATCACCCCCTTTCCTGGGGAGCCTTGAGAATAATCTACCAACCAAATAGGTAAACCAGATTCTTCAAAAGCAGAATTTTATTATAAAGAAGTAAAAGAAGCACCTCTGTAAAATCAGGGTGGAAGGTAACTTTACAGGGTAATCAGATTCAAAACACAGAGGATTCCCCTCTGGGTCAAACTTTAAAGTTACAGAAAACAGGGATAAATCTCCCTCTAAGCATAGGGAAAATTCACAAGCTAAAAACAAAAGATAATCTAACACACCTTGCCTTATTTACTTACTCTTTTTGCAATACTGAGACTCATTTTAAGATGATTTTAGGAGAAGCAGTTTTATAACCTAATGCTTCTCCGCTTCCCCAGAGAACACACAACACAGACCACAAACAAAGCCTTCTTCCCCCCCCCCCCAACCCCGAATTGAAAATATCTTCCTTCCCCATTGGTCCTTTTGCTCATCTTAACCCCTTACATGTGAGGAGGAATTCTAGGCTACCCACAGCTTTATGTTTATGACAACTCCTCAGAGTCGAAATTCTGCCACTGCCTCTTTGTAGCACATGGGATCAATTTGCAGGGCCAGGTTCTGAATTCAGCAACAGTGACTTCAACTGCATCACTCCAGATATAAATGTATAAATTCGATCAGAACTGAACTCTGTTAACTCTCCCTTACCAAATGCTCTTGGTGATACACCCTGACTCTCAAGAATCCCTCCAAGAGAAATTGAAGTGCTTTGTATGGTCAGCATTGACTGATTCCAGAGAATTCAATCATCCAACAAGTTTCTCTTCATCCTCACAGGAACTGCATCATCTCCCCGTGCAAGGATCTGTGGATATCAGGCAAGTTACAAGATAAGACTGACAGTTACTTCAGCTAGGGGGAAGGGTTGGCTTCACAAATGGGTGAATAATGCAAACACTAGGTGTGCACTAATATCCAGCTGAGTGTGCAAGTTACTTCAGCCATGAGTGCGTAACAGTTGATGGGCATAAATTATATACAACCTCTATTGCACTCCCCTTTGCTGCACCTCGGCTCTGCTCTTTGCAGAAACACAGGCCAACGGTTCTGTTCTCTCAGGGCTGTATGGAAAGCCTTGCACAAGACTTGCAGAGTAAATGAATGCAGGACCTTAATCTATGTGTTAGAAACAGCTTCTTGTGAGTTACCAGGAGATAGTATCATACAATGGTTCACTGAACAAAACAATTAATAGCACAAACCTATTGCAACCAGGATGTGGAGTACTTCTGAAATAGTTTCTAAAACAAAGGCCATTAACTGTGTCATGGAAAATTAACTGCACTTTGTTTTAGGAATCAGAATTGCCTGTGGCTTTTTTATTTTTTGGGAGCAGGAGAGTCAGCATAGCCCCAGACAGGGTGGGAAGCTGCTCTGTTTTCCATACACTTTAACAGACTTATCCAGGGTTTTCGGTGGCATTTTCAAACAATACTCTTCTGCATGGGTACTTTTCCACAGACCCTTCCAACAATGCCTTGTAAGGACAAAATCATACATATTGCAGTGATAAGTAATTTTTCCAGTTTAAGCAAGTTTTGAGGGTAAATCATAGTCCAAGTGCGGTTAACAGTATTCCATGGGTTATAACAGACTTATTGCGGTTAGGGGAAATTTAAGTGGAAGTAGGTGGATAATCAGGGGCCTTCAGATACTCTTTTGCTGCCATATTCCCTGTTGGCCACCCACTAAGATGACCCTTTCCCATCCTTCTTAGCACATACAATTATCCTGCAATAGGGGCATCACAAATCCTTATCAGATAATTTCTTCCACATCTGTTACCAGTGCTCGTTCCTATCGCGATTCCAACAACTCTACTGCTAGCTTTGGCTAGACATGCATGTTATGAAACTTTGGTTTGTAATATTTGTATTATGAGGAAAAGTTTTGGCATTCCATTTGCATATCTGTACTTTAGTACACTCCTGCCAACCCATTCTTTCCCCTCTGATCTGCTTTCAGAGATGATTTCTCAGGTTAGAGTGGGACTTAAAACCTAGTTTATGTCATCTGGATTTCTTCAGAACCTGAAAAAATGACAGCATCTCGGCCCTCATTCAGTCCCTTGGCAGCAAACAAATGTCTAGTCGCTCCTCTGTCCCTGGGTTAATAGCTGACTGGGTCTCCTCAGCTTCTGTTCTGTCAGTCTGTAGCCTGTCTCCGGAGTAGGAACAAGCATTGGGATTGCTATAGAAAATATTCATTCCTTGAGCTTTCACTCACTAGCACAAGGTAACCCCAGCACCTGTGATTCAGCCAGGATGAGAGCTTGCCGGAGGTGGATTTCAAAGTCAAGTGCATGAGTATTCAGGGAAATGGAACCTCATTTCCCAAAGGAAAGTAGCCTATTGCTCTCTGACTGCCTGTGTCCTGTATTCATAAAATGCGGAGCACTGGGAACGGCACTGTGGCATCTATGGAGCTCAGCTGCCATAATGAATGTGTGGGTTAAACCCAGTTCTGGGGATGTTTGCTGTAGAGCTGTATTGGGTTAAGTATTGGGATGTTTGTGCTCCACCTATATTAGGAGAAACTCGTCTGGCTCATCTTAGTTTAGCAGCAGGCTGCTAAAAAAGAAGCAAGAAGAGAAGCAACAGCTCAAGAAAAGCCATCCCTCAGTGAGCACTTCAGGAAGGTTGAGAGACAACACGGGAGCTACAAGATGGGAAGAGCCTATTTCCAGGCTCCAGCCACGTTACACAGCTTGTTTTGCCAGCACTGGGAGTCTGTCCAGAGGTGGGGCAGCTGTTGCTCAGAAGCTCTTCAGGCTGACAGGCACAGACATGGCTGGGGAAGTCTAAAGGCTTTCGGCCTGCCTGGATCCCCAACAGAGTGGGAGGGCTTGGACTCAGAGACGTGTACAGACTGTTGTTTGAAAAAACCTCTTATTCTCCCATGTTACACTTTCTTCCTTCTCTTCAGATCAAACAGTATTTGGGGGCAAGAAGGCTGGCTGCTCACTCCTCTCACCACTGGTCACAGACTCCCAGAGGGAAGAGCCACAGGTGCCGAACGCACTCAGACCTGCAGGGCCAGCCCGGTGGACCCACAGTGTGTGGTAGCCCAGAGCCCAGCCTGAGAGTGGGAGGATCGTGGGATTCCAGCCCAGAAGAGGGAAAACTACAAGGTCTGATGTCTGGCACTCAGAGACCAGAGAGGGGGTAGAGATGCCGGTATCCCTGCAGCTCTGAGGGGTATCTACAGGGCAGAAACGTTGGAGCCCTCAGCCAGTCAGGTAAAAGAAATATGCCCTATCAGACCTCTTACTATAGAACAACGCAGCTCTCAATTCCTGCGTTCACAATCGAGCCAGAGAATAAAACCTTTGAAAATGCTTTTGCTGAATAAATTTCCAGCAGCAAATATACCTGAGGCGATTTGTGAACTAGTCACTGATATTCAATGGGGTCTCGTCTCGCTCAGACACTGGCAGGATTGGGCCCATAAGAACACAAAAACAAGAACGGCCATACTGGGTCAGACCAAAGGTCCATCTAGCCCAGTGTCCCGTCTTCTGACAGTGGCCAATGCCAGGTGCCCCAGAGCGAATGACCAGAAAAGGGAATCACCAAGAGATCCATCCTCTGTCACTCATTCCCAGCTTCTGGCAAACAGAGACCAGGGACACCATCCCTGCCCAACCTGCTAATAGCCATTGATGGACCTGTCCTCCATGAAATAATCGAGTTCTTTTTTGAACCCCGTTATAGCCCAGAGCACACGGCACCTCTAGAAACATGACCCCTTGAAAAATCCGGACTTGGAGCATCAGGTTTTTAACAGTCCGAGCTCACTTTGAATGTCAGATTTCTGTGTAGCTTGAAACAACCCACCACCCAGCATGGGCAGATGTGGGGGAGGGCTTCCTTAGCTACCTATCGCTGCCTGCCCTCCAACCCCGTCACTGAGTGACCCCGACAGCCCGTCTGAGTCCTCTGCCGCTGCACAGAACACCTGCCAATGGAAACAGCTTCCAGCCTTTCCTGTTCGGTTCGCATTTTAAAGACAGTGAAACCTGCCAACGTACCCAGTTCCTGCTAGAAGAGGAGCCGCTGACACTAGAGGTCTTCACCATAAATGACAAGGAGTCATCGGCAAGGCTGCACAGGCTGCAGGCAGTATCTGTTCAGAGCGGGAGGCATCTCCCTTTATGAAGCCTGCCGGCACATTCCCCTGGGGGCCACTTGGCCAACAGGGAGCCTCAGCTTCTTGACTTACTGTACATCAGCTTTAACTCCCGTCATGTCCAATGGCAAACTGCAGGAGGCCAAATCACAGGGGATGCTACACAACTGGACTGCAGTGCCAGCTCTATTCTATTCTATTCTACTCGGCCTGTCATCATTTTTCATACGATTCCGATTAGTCACATGGCTACATTGTGTGCAGCCGAGTGGTAAGGATGATGATATCTCAGCTGTGATCTTGCTGAAATAACATAACATAAAACAACAATGATAATAATATAGGACCTGATTTCTCCTCGGCAGCCCCCTGTCCTACCTTACAAACTCAGGGTGCAGGCCAGGGAAGTGAAGGGAGTTTCCACAAGGCTCCTTACATGGAAATTTCCTTCAGATTGTCCCGGGACAGGAGGTCTCTTTCCATCTCCCTGAGGATTGTAAAGGGGGACCCAGGATCCAGGGATACCCAAAGTGAGACACAGATCTCAGTCATCCACTGTTATCTAGGTCCCCCACCCATTATCTCTTTGCCTCCACATCTTCTCTAGGATGGTCTCCAGCTCCCTGCTAAAACAGGTTTATCAGAGTTGTGCTTCCAGGGCTTCTCACAGTTGCCACTGCCCACAGGATCTGCTGAAGAGACATTGTACAGGTGGATGGGGCTCACAGAGATGGCTAGGCTGGTTAGAGTAACTAAATATACGGATTTCAGAGTAACAGCCGTGTTAGTCTGTATTCGCAAAAAGAAAAGGAGTACTTGTGGCACCTTAGACACTAACCAACTAACTAACCAACTAAGACAACTAACCAACCAACTAAACAACTAAGACAACGCTTCCTCAGCTCTCGTCCCCTAAAGCCCCTACTCTACTTGCGCTATATTGATGACATCTTCATCATCTGGACCCATGGAAAAGAAGCCCTTGAGGAATTCCACCATGATTTCAACAATTTCCATCCCACCATCAACCTCAGCCTGGTCCAGTCCACACAAGAGATCCACTTCCTGGACACTACAGTGCTAATAAACAATGGTCACATAAACACCACCCTATACCGGAAACCTACTGACCGCTATTCCTACCTGCATGCCTCCAGCTTTCACCCTGACCACACCACACGATCCATCGTCTACAGCCAAGCTCTGCGATACAACCGCATTTGCTCCAACCCCTCAGACAGAGACAAACACCTACAAGATCTCTGTCAAGCTTTCTTACAACTACAATACCCACCTGCGGAAGTAAAGAAACAGATTGATAGAGCCAGAAGAGTTCCCAGAAGTTACCTACTACAGGACAGGCCTAACAAAGAAAATAACAGAACGCCACTAGCCGTCACCTTCAGCCCCCAACTAAAACCCCTCCAACGCATTATTAAGGATCTACAACCTATCCTAAAGGATGACCCAACACTCTCACAAATCTTGGGAGACAGGCCAGTCCTTGCCTACAGACAGCCCCGCAACCTGAAGCAAATACTCACCAGCAACCACATACCACACAACAGAACCACTAACCCAGGAACTTATCCTTGCAACAAAGCCCGTTGCCAATTGTGCCCACATATCTATTCAGGGGACACCATCACAGGGCCTAATCACATCAGCCACACTATCAGAGGCTCGTTCACCTGCACATCCACCAATGTGATTTATGCCATCATGTGCCAGCAATGCCCCTCTGCCATGTACATTGGTCAAACTGGACAGTCTCTACGTAAAAGAATAAATGGACACAAATCAGATGTCAAGAATTATAACATTCATAAACCAGTCGGAGAACACTTCAATCTCTCTGGTCACGCAATCACAGACATGAAGGTCGCTATCTTAAAACAAAAAAACTTCAAATCCAGACTCCAGCGAGAAACTGCTGAATTGGAATTCATTTGCAAATTGGATACTATTAATTTAGGCTTAAATAGAGACTGGGAGTGGCTAAGTCATTATGCAAGGTAGCCTATTTCCTCTTGTTTTTTCCTCCCCCCCCCCCCCCCCCCAGATGTTCTGGTTTAACTTGGATTTAAACTTGGAGAGTGGTCAGTTTGGACGAGCTATTACCAGCAGGAGAGTGAGTCTGTGTGTGTATGGGGGTGGGTTTTTGGAGGGGGGTGAGGGAGTGAGAGAACCTGGATTTGTGCAGGAAATGGCCTAACTTCATTATCATGCACATTGTGTAAAGAGTTGTCACTTTGGATGGGCTATCACCAGCAGGAGAGTGAATTTGTGTGGGGGGGTGGAGGGTGAGAAAACCTGGATTTGTGCTGGAAATGGCCTAACCTGACAATTACTTTAGATAAGCTATTACCAGCAGGACAGTGGGGTGGGAGGAGGTATTGTTTCATATTCTCTGTGTATATATAAAGTCTGCTGCAGTTTCCACGGTATGCATCTGATGAAGTGAGCTGTAGCTCACGAAAGCTCATGCTTAAATATACGGAGTTTGCCTGAGAGTTTGCCTGCGGGGAGATCCCACAGAATGTTGGGCTGGGGGTTGCCTTTCAGGCTTCTGTGATCAGTAATACAACTTCTGAAGAGGCTCTTAGAAGGAACACATTATGGATAGTGAGCGATCAGCTGTTGTGACCTGGATAGGATGTGCCATGTTTGTCTCTCTCCCAGAGGATAGAAGTGACTCCGTCTGTGTGAAGTGCAGGCTGGCCTCCATATTGGAAGAGAAGGTTAAAGGACTCAAGACCCAAGTATGAACCCTGCATTACATCAGAGTGTTAAGGAAAAGTTAGCACATGTGACTCCATTTTGGTTTGGGGCCCACCATTGTTTAAATGCCAGCACGTCATACACCAGGAGGAGTAATCCTTAAATACTGAATCCCTGTGAAAATCCTCCTCCTTGTCTCCAGCCTGCCTTGACTCCCAGTATCTGGTTTTTTTTCAGTCTCTAACTCCCTGTCTCTTGGCCTTGATGTGAGGCCTCCCATCCAGATAATAAAAGTTACTGATGCATGGCTTTAGGACCATGCTGTGTAATTAACATACTGGTATAGCACGAGGAATGCACCAAGCAGGGATAGGTGGTAGATAAGACAAGGGTTTGTTTATTGGCTAAGGTTTCCAATGCACGAGGGCAACATGCTTTGCTAAAAGGTATATAACCTTTGTATAATCTGCATTCAGGGTCCCCTCCTGGCTAGCAGGGGGGCACCACGCTCGAGCGTAATAAATTTAGTGTTTTTTGGGAACTCTGCAGTTGTGGACTTTATTTCTGTGCCTCAGCCTAGATTCGAACTCTGTGTGTCCTATCAGGTATAATTCGCAGCACTTGTGTGCGTGTCCTACCAGGTGTAATTCGTAGCGCTTGTGTGCATGTCCTACCAGGTGTAATGCATAACAAGAGAAAATGAAGACTTTCTGGATAGAAGTCAGCTTTTTGTATTGCAGGCACAGCATGCTGAAGAATCAGAGAGGGCAGTGCAGAATGGGTAAGAAAACAGGCAGTATGTTACTTCCAGAAGAAGAAAGAGGAGAACCCATCCACACCATTGTAAATAGAGATAAGAAACCATTTTCAGGTTCTCTACACATGTACTATGGCAGAGAATAACTTGGAACAGCCATCTGAGGGAAGGGATCAGAAGGAAACCATATCAACTGGAAGGCATGGGATGCATTGTCCTAGGGATGGGGGTTCCACGAGGAGGAGATGAGTGGTGGGTTTTGGGGACAACTTTCTAAGGGGGATGGAGTCCTCCACCTGCAGTCCAGACTGGGAGACTCAAGAACTATGCTGCTTGCCTGGAGCTAGAATTCAGGATGTGACAGAGCGTCTACTGAGACTGATCAAGCCCTGGGACCTCTAACCCTTCGTACTTCTCCACGTGGGTGTCGATGTACTGCCAAGAATGACCTTGAGTGGGCCACTGCAGACTACGTGGCTTTGGATTCTTCGACCACAGGATGTTGTTCCAGGAAGAAGAGTTGCTATGAAGAGATGGGATCCACCTAACCAAGGGAGGGAAGAGCATCTTCACAGGCAGGCTTGCTAACCTAGTGAGGAGGAATTTAAACTAAGTTCACTGGGGGACGGTGACCTAAGCCTTGTGGTATGCGGGAAAGTGGGATACTGGGAGGAAACACAATGAGTAGAGTGCAACAGGAGTGGCCTCCTGATTCCTACTGTGAAAGTAGGGCAATCGGTTAGTTATCTTAGGTGCCTGTATAGGAACGCAAGAAGCCTGGGAAACAAGCAGGAAGAATTAGAAGTCCTGGCACAGTCAAGGAACTATGCTGTAATTGGAATAACAGAGACTTGGTGGGGTAGCTCACATGACTGGAGCACTGTCATGGATGGGTATAAACTGTTCTGGAAGGACAGGCAGGGGAGAAAAGGTGGAGGAGTTGCACTATATGAAAGAGAGCAGTACTATTTCTCAGAGCTCCAGTTGCTCTGAACTGGGGAAAATCCTGTTGAGAGTCTTTGGGGTAAGCTTAGAGGTGAGAGCAACAATGGTGATGTTGTGGTGGGAGTCTGCTATAGACCACCAGACCAGGAGGATGAGGTAGATGAGGCTTTCTTCAGTAAACTAATGGAAGTTCCCAGATCTCACGCCTTTGTTCTCATGGGAGACTTCAATCATCCTGACAACTGCTGGGAGAGCAATACAGCGGTGCACAGACAATTCAGGAAGCTTTTGGAGAGTGTTGGGGACAACTTCCTGGTGCAAGTGCTAGAGGAACTAGCTCGGGGCCGTGCTCCTCTTGACCAGCTGCTCACAAAAAAGGAAGAATTGGTAGGGGAAGTAGAAGTGGGTGGCAACCTGGGCAGCAGTGACCATGAGAAGGTTGAGTTTGGGATCCTGACAAAAGGAAACAAGGAGAGTAGCAAAACCTGGAACTTCAGACTTCAGAAAAGCAGACTCTGACGCTCTCCGGGAACTAATGGGCAGGATGAGGGGGAAAGGAGTCCTGGAGAGCTGGCTGTATTTTAAAGAAGCCTTATTGAGGGTGCAGGAACAAACCATCCCGATGTGAAGAAAGAATAGCAATTACGGCAGGCTTAATACAGAAAACTTCAGGAAGCTTAAGCACAAAAAGGAAGTTTACAAGAATTGGAAATTTGGACAGACAACGAGGGAGGAGTACAAAAATATTGCTCGAACACGCAGGGGTGTAATCAGGCAGGCCAAAGCACATTTGGAGTTGCAGCTAGTAAGGGATGTGTAGGGTAGCAAGAAGGCTTTCTACAGGTATGTTAGCAACAAGAAGAAGGTCAGGGAAAGTGTGGGACCCTTAGTGAATGGAGGAAGCAACCTAGTGACAAATGATGTGAAAAAAATTGAAGTACTCAGTGCTTCTTTTTGCCTCAGTCTTCACAGACAAGGTCAGCTCCCAGATGGCTGCACTGGGCAGCACAGTCTGGGGAGGAGGTGAGCAGCTCTTGGTTGTGAAAGAACAGGTTAAGGGCTATTTGGAAATATTGTTGTTTCAAATTCATGCATTCTTTACAAATTTGTCACACAAATGGGGGGATAACTGCCAAGGTAACCCGGGAGGGGTGGGGGAGGAGGGAAGTACCGGGTGGGGTGGGGGAGGAGGGGAGGACGGAAGGACAATGCCACATTGCAAATCAAAACTTATTGAATGCCAGCTTTCTGTCGCTTGGGCAGTCCTCTGGGGTGGAGTGGTTGGGTCCCCAGAGGTCTCTCCACCACATTCTTGGGCATCTGGGTGAGGTGGCTATGGAACTTGCGGAGCAGGGCAGTTGGTTACACAGGGGCTGCAGCGCTGGTCTGTGCTCCTGCTGCCTTTCCTGCACCTCAACCATATGCTAGAGCATATCAGTTTGATCCTCCTGTAGCCTCAGCATTGCATCCTGCCTCCTCTCATCATGCTGATGCCATCTCTCCTCTCGCTCGTCCCTCCTGTCCTCTTGCTCGTCCCTCCCGTCCTCGCGTTGATTTGTGCTTTCCTAGACTCTGACATTGTCTCCCTCAATGCATTGTGCTGGGCTCTTTCAGCATGGGAGGCCTACATGAGCTCAGAGAACATTTCATCATGAGTACGTTTTTTTTTCAGCTTCTAATCTTTGATAGCCTCTGGGATGGAGATGATATGTGGAGCAATGAAACATTTTCAGCTGAGGGAGAGAGAAAAGGGAGATTAGTCTTTAAAAAGAGACATTTTAGAAAACAATGGGTTCACTCTTTCATGGTGAACCAAGCTGTTAACATTACATAACACGTGTGCTTTCTTTACAAGGTCACATTTTGCCTGTTATATCGAGGGTCTTCCGGTTTGGTGTGAGAGATCACACACACAGGGCTGGCGGACAACAGAATTCAGACCACAGGACCAGCCTTCCAGACTCCTAAATGGTGACAGGCCCGGCTGGATTGTCTGCTGCGCCAGCAGAGCTCCCCCCTGGGCGGCAGAGAGCAGGGATGGCACGGAGCCAGTTAGAGAGTTTTGATTCACTGGCCTGTTTTCCCCCTGCCTCACTGGAGTTTAGAGCAGCCTGAGGGCTGGGCTGACCTCCGCTGGGTGGTAATGGCTTCCAAGAGCCCCCGCTCCTGGATAAGCCTGAGCCTCCCTCGCCCCCGTGACTGCCACCCAGTACCCTCCCCCGCCCCATCTGCTACCACACAGTTGTCTCTTCTTGAAGAACTTGAGCTTTTTACATGTGCCATGAAGGTTCCAGGGCACCTGAGGAGGCTTTTGTGACACTTTCCCCATCGTCATCATTGTGATGTGATTATGACATAGTTATAATGCATCCTGTACAAAATGTGTCCTGTGAGGTGTCTATGGAAAAGTTCTGATTGGCAGAATATGATGATCCCACATGTATGCATTTTTTATTTTTTTCATCTGAAGTTATGAATATTGACTATTTATCTGTGTAGCTACACCCGGCTGAAACCCACTTGGCAAAATACTTACAGTCTAGACAGCCGGTTATGAAGGGCCTATTCTGGTTGTTGGCACATTAGGGGAAATAATAGACCTCAGGAAAAGCTCATCCCTTACATGAGAAAAGCCTTCCTGAGACTGCTCCAGAAAGCCTATGGATAATGGAAGCTATGACTCAGCAGGGAATGCAAAGGCATTTGATCAGAACACATGACACTAAACTCCATTTTGCAACCTGTGGGGAGACAGAGTTGTGGTATGGGGACTGTTTTCAGGCCCCTGCTCCTGCTCCTCCTCATGCCCCCCCTTGCCCAGGGCAGATAGAGGGTCCGTAGATCCCCACGGTGAGCCAGGATCACTGGGTGGCTCTGAACACATCCTAGCTCTCGCTTTCAGGAAGACCAGGAGGTGGGCCCTCAAGGAGAAGAGGAGGAGCAGAGCATGATGCCTTGTGGGGGGAAAGATGGAGCAAAGCCCTTAGAGGAAGAGGAGAAGGAGTAGGTGGAGTCTCACGGGGGAGAAAAAGGGCAGGGGCAGAGTCACAGGGAGGCAGGACTCCTTCATGTGTCTTGCTTTTACCTTTTGACTATGTGTCACCCTAAACTACATGAGCTAGGCTGGGATAGGAGCAAGCTGTGCCTCTCTGGGGGAGTTGAGATGCATTTCCACCACGTTCCAATCACCTGGGGCAGAAGAAATCGGGGGAAGGAGAGAGAAACTGGGCCTGAGTCTCTTGGCAGGACTCGTGTGTGTCAGACCCTCACTCACACAAATAGTTCTGCTCTGCCCCTGTGGGAACAGGGCTCAGCGGGTGTGCAGTGTGAAGAGCCATCAGTTGGTGAGGGGTTGACAGAATGGGTTCTCGTGGGGCTCCTGTGTTAATCAAGTCTCTGACACCACTCAGACACAAGAATCTGGCTGAAGGCGTTGGGGAAGGGTGGGTGTCTCTGCCCAAGTAGTAGCCCCTGTCCACAGCTGGTGCAGCCCCATGAATCATGCAGCACCCAGAGCGCTCAGGAAGGGCCAGGACTGCGACAAGAGAAGAGCTCTGCAGCTTTTTTCATGGCCCTGGGTGTTTAGCCAGAGACGGGACAGGGACAGGCCAGGTACAAGGGGAAACAACATCCACATCCCTTCGCTTTATTGAGAGTACTGACAGGATTTCTGAGTACGGAGCAGCCACCAATACAGCTCTTTATGGGCCAACATCCCACCGCTCCCCTGGCTCTCCATGAACAGCGTCACTTTGTAAATGTTGCTTCCGGCCTTGGTTTCCTTTCCCGACTGCGCTCTCCTCCCTCACCAGCCCCTCTCCCCTTGCTCTGGGTCTTAGACCCCATCTGGACCTCTCTCTACAAAGTGATGATCAGTAGCTCATGTCTTCTCAGATAAAAAGAACAGGAGTACTTGTGGCACCTTAGAAACTAACAAATTTATTAGAGCATAAACATATGTGGGCTACAGCCCATTTCATCGGATACATAGAATGGAACATATAGTAAGATATATATAGATATATACATACAGATAAGTTGGAAGTCACCATATGACCTGTGAGAGGCTAATTAGTTAAGATGAGCTATGATCTGCAGGAGAAAAAAAACTTTTTGTAGTGATAATCAAGATGGCCCATTTTGACAGTTGACAAGAAGGTGTGAGAATACTTAAGTTAAGGAAATTGACTCAATAAGTGTAATGACCCAGCCACTCCCATCTCTATTCAAACTCAAGTTCATGGTATCTAGTTTGCACATTAATTCAAGCTCAGCAGTTTCTCCTTGGAGTCTGTTTTTCAAGCTTTTCTGTTGCAAAATTCCCACCCTTAAATCTTTTACTGAGTGGCCAGAGAGGTTGAAGTGTTCTCCTTCCGGTTTTTGAATGTTATGATTCCTGATGTCAGATTTGTGTCTATTTGTCTCAGATGTAAGGGTCCAGGTTGGAATAGATGGCTGTGGCCTGTGTTTTTTGACTCCCGGGTCACTAGTATGGGAGCAGCGTGAGGAACTGACCCTTCAGTTGATGAACACCCTGACTATCCTTGCACGAAGTTGTTTGCTTTTCATGCTGTACACGATGGGGTTCATTAGGGTTGGACCAGCAGATAGAAGTAGCCCAGGACAAACTGAAGCAAGTGAAAAGAGCTATTCCCAAATCTGTGTATCACAGACAAGCCGATCTCTGGTAGGTAGAAGAGCAGGACGGCACAGAGGTGGGAAACGCAGGTGTTCAAGGCCCTGAGACACTCCGCATGGGACACGACATTCAGCACTGTTTTGAAGATCATCACATAAGAGAGGAAGATGAGCAATGAGTCCAACCCGAAAATTAAGACTAGAGTAGACAAGCCATAGACATTGTTGACTGTGATATCCGAACAAGCCAGGTTCATGACCTCCTGATGTACGCAGTAGGAATGGGAGAGAATATTAGTTTGACAGTATTGGAACGGTTTCAGCAGACAAGGGAATGGTAGTACTACGACCATCCCTCTTAGCACACACAGCAGTCCCATTTTGGATAACCTCCATGGAGTTAAGATGGAGGCATATCTTAGTGGGTTACAGATTTAATGAAGCGGTCAAAGGCCATCAACAAGAGGAAGGAGGATTCCATACATTGAAGGAAGTGGATGAAGAACAGCTGGGCAAAACAGGCATCAAGGCTGATCTCCCTAGAGTTGAACAAGAACATGCCCAGTATCTTCGGTATGGTAGACATTGATAAGCCAAGGTCTGTGACAGCCAACATGGAAAGAAAAATGTGAATGGGCTGATGGAGGCTTGGATCTGTTTTTATAATGAACAGAATGACTGAATTTCCTACTATTGAAATAACATACATTAAGCAGAAGGGGATTGAGATCCAGAGATAGACGTCTTCCTTTCCAGATATCCCGGTGAGAAGGAAAATTGTAAATTGGAATTTGGTATCATTGACAGCTGACATAATGGACTGGGCAGGTTCAAGGAGTTTTCAGCATTCCTTCCTGAAAGGAAAAAGAACAGGAGACTAGTTGATATTTAACTAGACATCTTTCTGCTCTGAGTGCAAGTCTAGAGACTCCCAGGAGTTCAAGAAAGATCAGCAAAAACATACTCTTGGATTTACACCATTAATAGGAAGATAGGCATTGCCAGACTGGATCAGACCTGAGTCCATCTAGTGCACTATCCAGTGGCCAGTTCCAGAAGCTTCAGAGGCAGGTGGAAGTAACCCTATTCCTGGTATCTAGGAATGTCATCACTGTTCATATGATTCCGAATAGTCACAGGGCTGCGTTGGGTGCAGCCAAGTGGTAAGGATGATGCTGTGATCTTGCTGAAATAACATAACATAAAACAACAATAATAATAATATAGGGACTGATTTCTCCTCAGTAGCCCCCTGTCCTACATTACAAATTCAGGGTGCAGGCCAGGGAAGTGAAGGGAGTTTCCACAAGGCTCCTTACATGGAAATTTCCTTCAGATTGTTCCGGGATGGGAAGTCTCTTTCCATCTCCCTGAGGATTGACAAGGGGGACCCAGGATCCAGAGATACCCAAAGTGAGACACAGATCTCAGTGATGCACTGGTAGCTAGGTCCCCCTCCCACAATCTCTGTGCCTCCACATCTTCTCTAGGACCGTCTCCAGGTCCCTGCTGGAGAATCTTCAACCACGGGATGTTGTTCCAGGAAGAAGAGTTGCTATGAAGAGATGGGATCCAACTAACGAAGAGAGGGAAGAGCATCTTCACAGGCAGGCTTGCTAACCTAGTGAGGAGGGATTTAAACTAGGTTTGCTGGGGGATGGTGACCTAAGCAGTGTGGTATGCTTGGAAGTGGGATAATGGGAGGAAACGCAATGAGTAGGGTGCAACAGGAGTGGCCTTCTGATTCCTACTGTGAAAGTAGGGCAATCGGTTAGTTATCTTAGGTGCCTGTATAGGAACGCAAGAAGCCTGGGAAACAGGAAGGAAGAATTAGAAGTCCTGGCACAGTCAAGGAGCTATGCTGTAATTGGAATAACAGAGACTTGGTGGGGTAGCTCACATGACTGGAGCACTGTCATGGATGGGTATAAACTGTTCTGGAAGGACAGGCAGGGGAGAAAAGGTGGAGGAGTTGCACTGTATGTAAGAGAGCAGGACTATTTCTCAGAGCTCCAGTTGCTCTGAACTGGGGAAAAGCCTGTTGAGAGTCTTTGGGGTAAGTTTAGAGGTGAGAGCAACAATGGTGATGTTGTGGTGGGAGTCTGCTATAGACCCCCAGACCAGGAGGATGAGGTAGATGAGGCTTTCCTCAGAAAAGTAACAGAAGTTTCCAGATCTCACGCCCTTGTTCTCATGGGAGACTTCAATCCCCCTGTGTCATAAATATAAAGGGAAGGGTAAACCCCTTTAAAATCCCTCCTGGACAGAGGAAAAATCCTCTCACCTGTAAAGGGTTAAGAAGCTAAAGGTAACCTCGCTAGCACCTGACCAAAATGAGCAATGGGGAGACAAGATACTTTCAAAAGCTGGGAGGAGGGAGAAAAACAAAGGGTCTGGGTCTGTCTGGGTGAGGCTTTTGCCGGGGACAGAACAGGAATGGAGTCCTAGAACTTTTAGTAAGTAATCTAGCTAGGTGTGTGTTAGATTGTAATTTCTTTAAATGGCTGAGAACATAGCTGTGCTGAATAGAATGAGTATTCCTGTCTGTGTGTCTCTTTTGTAACTTAAGGTTTTGCCAGGAGGGATTCTCTATGTTTTGATTCTAATTACCCTGTAAGGTATTCACTATCCTGATTTTACAGAGATGATTCTTTTTTTACTTCTATGAAAAATCTTCTTGTAAGGAAACTGAATGCTTTTTCATTGTTCTAAGATCCAACGGGTTGGGTCTGTGGTCACCTATGCAAATTGGTGAGGATTTTTACGAAACCTTCCCCAGGAAGTGGGGTGCAAGGGTTGGAGGATTTTTGGGGGGTGGGGAAAGACGTGTCCAAACTACATTTTCTCAGGAACCCAGATAAAGTTTGGTGGTGGCAGTGGAAGTCCAAGGGTAAAATAGTTTGTACCTTGGGGAAGTTTTAACCTAAGCTGATAAAAGTCAGCTTAGGAGGTTTTCATGCAAGTCCCCAAATCTGTACCCTAGAGCTCAGAGTGGGGAAGGATCCTTGACATGATGGCAGAGCGGTGGGATTAACTTGAAATCATTTTGAGATCAATTTGAGATTTTTTGAACCAGAAAAAGAGATTTTAAAAGGAAATTTTTAAAATCCTTTGTGCTGCTAGAAAGCAGGTCTCCAACTGGCAATAGTTGGAAGTTTTTTGTTGTTGGTGGTGTTTTTTTGTTTTTTTATTTTTGCTTTGCTTTGCTTTGGGGCGAGAGCAGAGACAAAAGGGAATTGTCTTTGGGAGCTGCAGTTTCTCTTCCTAAAGGCAGAGTAGTTAACCTCCTACAGGGAAATTCACAAGTCTTCACAGACCTAAGAGCAACTAGAGGGGATTTCTACTTATTTGCCTGAAGACAAAAGTGTTAGTTTTGGGTCTTTTGGGTTTTTTTTTTTTTTTGGATTTTTTGTGTAGGCTGACAATTACTATCAGAGAATAGGTATCCTATTCCACCACAGCAAAATTTTACAAGCCAAGTTTTGTTTGTTTTATTTCTAAACCTCGGGTGTAAAGTTAGTTAAAAACAGAGAGGTTAGGATGACAGACTCCATGGCTCAACAAAAGCCGGAATTAGCCAGATTTCAGGCTGATGAAAAAGAAAAGGAACATGAAAGACAGATAGAACTCATGCGGCTGGAGAAGGAGGTACAGGAGGCTGCCCACAGGAGGGAGACGGAGGCAAGGGACAAAGAGATGGAGGCAAAGGACAAAGAAAGTGAGGCAGCAAAAGAGGCAGAACAACACCAAGTGGCTGCTCACAGGAAAGCTATGGAAGCAAGGGACAAAGAAATGGAGGCAAGGGACAAAGAACTGGAGGAGAAGAAAAAAAGAGAGGAAGCATGTGGAGAAGATGGAGAAGATAAAGGCTCAGCAGAATATACCAACAAACCCTAGCAATCCTTCTCCAGGTACCACTTCCCATCCCAGAAAGTTCCCCACCTACAAGGCAGGCGAGGATACTGAGGCCTTCTTCGAAAACTTCGAAAGGGCCTGCCTTGGGTACAGCATCTCTACCTGCCAATACATGGTAGAGCTGAGGCTGCAGCTCAGTGGACCCTTAGCTGAGGTGGCAGCTGAAATGCCTAACGAACACATGAACAAGTATGAACTGTTTAAATCCAAGGTGAGAGTCAGAATGGGGATAACACCCGAGCAGTCTCATCGGAGATTCAGAGCCCTAAGGTGGAAACCAGATGTGTCATTTACCCGACATGCCTACCACATTGGGAAACATTGGGATGCCTGGATATCAGGAGCAAGTGTTGAATCTCCAGTAAATTTGCCCTTCCTAATGCAAATGGAACAATTCTTAGAGGGTGTTCCTGAGGAAATAGAAAGAAACATCCTAGATGGGAAGCCCAAAACTGTAATCAAGGCAGGAGAGATCGGAGCCAGATGGGTAGAGGTGGCAGAGAAGAAGAAAACTGGTCGCAGTTGGAGCGAAGTCCAGAAGCGACAACCAAAGACCACACCCTATTCCTGGAGGCTGCCCAAGGCCCCACCTACCTCCCAAAGAACCCTCCAGACAACTTATCATCCCACCACCCCGTTCTCCAGCAACCTCCCAGATACCTCTCCAATACCTCCCAGATACCCTTGGAGCGGAGGGAAACTGTGAGTGTGGGTGGGAAGAAGGTCACCAAGTGGAGGGACACTGCAGCACAAGTGTCAGCTATCCATGCTTCCTTAGTGGACCCCAATTTAATCAACCCAGAGATCCAAGTGACGATTCAACCCTTCAAGTCCAACTCTTTCAATTTGCCTACAGCCAAGTTGCATGTCCAGTACCAGAGCTGGTCAGGAACGTGGACTTTTGCAGTCTATGATGATTATCCCATTCCCATGCTGTTGGTGGAAGACTTGGCCAATCATGTGAAGCAGGCCAAGAGGGTGGGAACGGTCACCCGTAGCCAGGCTAAACAAGCCGGGAGGCCTAGCTCTGTTCCGGAAACTTCTATCAGGACCTGGTCAGAGGTGATGGACCCGGACCCCAGGCCAATGTCTGCAACAGCAGTAGTGGATCCAGTCCCAGAGACCCAGACGGAACCAGTCCCAGAACTGGAACCAGCGGAACAACCAGCACCAGACCCATTGCCAGCACTCAATCCAGTACTAGCAACCTCAACACTAGAGGGCCCCACCGAACCTGAACCGGCAGTAGCCCATAACCCTAAACAAGAGGCTCAGCTGGAGCCTGAACCCCAACAGAGCATCCCAGCGGAGAGTGGTTCACTGTCAACGGAAACAGCCCCATCCCCTACATCACTTCCAGAGGGACCAAGCATAGGTCCACAATCCCATGAGGAACTGAAGTCTCCAGCATCAAGGGAACAGTTCCAGACCGAACAGGAAGCAGATGAAAGCCCTCCAGAGAGCTTGGATGGTGGCATGGAGCAATCCACCATCTCTCAGCTCTTCTAATAGATCCAGGTTTGTTGTAGAAAAAGGACTTTTATGCAAGAAAACTCTTTCTGGTGGACACCAGGAAGACTGGCATTCTCAGAGACAGTTGGTAGTTCCAAATAAATACCAGGCGAAGCTCTTGAGCTTAGTCCACGATCATCCTAGTGGCCATGCTGGGGTGAACAGGACCAAAGACCGTTTTGGGGGTCATTTCACTGGGAGGGAATGGGCAAGGGTGTTTCTACCTAAGTCCAGTCTTATGAAGTATGCCAAAGAGTGGGAAAACCCCAAGACCAGGTCAAAGCCCCTCTCCACCCACTCCCCATCATTGAAGTTCCATTTCAGAGAGTAGCTGTGGATATTCTGGATCCTTTACCAAAAGAGACCCCCAGAGGAAAGCAGTCCATACTGACTTTCATTGATTTTGCCACCCGATGGCCAGAAGCAGTAGCTCTAAGCAACCCAAGGGCTAAAAGTGTGTGCCAGGCACTTGCAGACATTTTTGCCAGGGTAGGTTGGCCCTCCAACATACTCACAGATGCAGGGACTAATTTCCTGGCAGGAACCAAGGAAAGCCTCTGGGAAGCTCATGGGGTAAATCACTTGGTTGCCACTCCTTACCACCATCAAACAAATGGCATGGTGGAGAAGTTTAATGGAACTTTGGGGGCCTTGATACGTAAATTCGTAAATGAGCACTCCAATGATTGGGACCTAGTGTTGCAGCAGTTGCTCTTTGCCTACAGAGCTGTACCACATCCCAGTTTAGGGTTTTCACTATTTGAACTTGTATATGGCCGTGAGGTTAGGGGCCATTACAGTTGGTGAAGCAGGAATGGGAGGGATTTACACCTCTCCAGGAACTAACCTTCCGTGCTTTGTAACCAACCTACAAAACACCCTCTGAAACTCTTTAGCCCTTGCTAAAGAAAACTTACGGGATGCTCAAAAAGAGCAAAAAAGCCTGGTATGATAAACATGCCAGAGAGCGTTCCTTCAAAGTAGGGGACCAGGTCATGGTCTTAAAGGTGCTCCAGGCCCATAAAATGGAAGCATGTTGGGAAGGGCCATTCACGGTCCAGGAGCGCCTGGGAGCTGTTAATTATCTCATAGCATTCCCCACCTCCAACCGAAAGCCTAAGGTGTACTATATTAATTCTCTAAAGCCCTTTTATTCCAGAGAATTAAAGGTTTCTCAGTCTACAGCCCAGGGAGGAGATGACGCTGAGTGGCCCGAAGGTGTCTACTACGAAGGGAAAAGTGCTGGTGGTGTGGAAGAGGTGAACCTCTCCATGACCCTTGGGCGTATGCAGCGACAGCAGATCAAGGAGCTGTGCACTAGCTACACGCCAACGTTCTCAGCCACCCCAGGACTGACTGAACGGGCATACCACTCCATTGACACAGGTAATGCTCACCCAATTAGGGTCCAACCTTACCAGGTGTCTCCTCAAGCTAAAACTGCTATAGAATGGGAGATCCAGGATATGTTACAGATGGGTGTAATCCACCCCTCTGGAAGTGCATGGGCATCTCCAGTGGTTCTAGTTCCCAAACCAGATGGGGAAATACCTTTTTGCTTGGACTACCGTAAGCTAAATGCTGTAACTCGCCCAGACAACTATCCAATGCCATGCACAGGTGAACTATTAGAGAAACTGGGACAGGCCCAGTTCATCTCTACCTTGGACTTAACCAAGGGGTACTGGAAGGTATCGCTAGATGAATCTGCCAAGGAAAGGTCAGCCTTCATCACATATCTCGGGCTGTATGAATTTAATGTACTTCCTTTCGGGCTGCAAAATGCACCCGCCACCTTCCAAAGACTTGTAGATGGTCTCCTAGCGGGATTTGGACAATATGCAGTCGCCTACCTTGACAAGGTGGCCATCTTTTCAGATTCCTGGGCAGACCACCTGGAACATCTACAAAAAGTCCTTGAGTGCATAAGGGAGGCAGGACTAACTGTTAAGGCTAAGAAGTGTCAAATAGGCCTAAACAGAGTGACTTACCTTGGACACGAGGTGGGTCAAGGAACTATCAGCCCCCTATAGGTCAAAGTGGATGCTATCCAAAAGTGGCCTGTCCCAAAATCAAAGAAACAGGTTTAATCCTTCTTAGGCTTGGCCGGTTATTACGGATGATTTGCACTACAATACAGCCAAATCGCCGCTCCACTGACAGATCTAACCAAAAAGAAACAGGCAAATGCTGCTCAGTGGACCAAAGAGTGTCAGAAGGCCTTTAACCAGCTTAAAGCGACATTCATATCTGACCCTGTACTAAGGGCCCCAGACTTTGACAAACCGTTCCTAGTAACCACAGATGCGTCCGAGCGTGGTGTGGGAGCAGTTTTAATGCAGAAAGGACCTGATCAAGAATTCCACCCTGTAGTGTTTCTCAGCAAAAAAACTGTCTGAGAGGGAAAGCAACTGGTCAGTCACTGAAAAAGAATGACAGGTTTCAGAGTAACAGCCGTGTTAGCCTGTATTCGCAAAAAGAAACGGAGTACTTGTGGCACCTTAGAGACTAACCAATTTATTTGAGCATGAGCTTTCGTGAGCTACAGCTCACTTCATCAGATACAGATCTGATGAAGTGAGCTGTAGCTCACGAAAGCTCATGCTCAAATAAATTGGTTAGTCTCTAAGGTGCCACAAGTACTCCTTTTCTTTTTGAAAAAGAATGTTACGCCATTGTCTAAGCCCTGGAAAAGCTACACCCATATGTTTGGGGACAGCGTTTCCACCTGAAAACCGACCATGTTGCACTACAGTGGCTTCATGCCACCATAGGAAATAACAAAAAAAATTATTCAGTGGAGTTTAGCTCTCCAAGATTTTGATTTCGACATCCAACACATCTCAGGAGCTTCCAACAAAGTGGCTGATGCACTCTCCCGTGAAAGTTTCCCAGATTCAACTGGTTAAAATTGTCCTTGAGATGTGGAAAATATTGTTAGTCTTTACGTACTTGGTAGTATAGTTAGAGGTGCATGTGTCTTATTAACTCTGTTTTTTCCTAGAGCTCCAGGAAGAAACCCCAGCCAGCGTTTCACCCTAGCTGAGATTTGGGGGGCAGGAAAAATCCTCTCACCTGTAAAGGGTTAAGAAGCTAAAGGTAACCTCGCTGGCACCTGACCAAAATGACCAATGAGGAGGCAAGATACTTTCAAAAGCTGGGAGGAGTGAGAAAAACAAAGCGTCTGGGTGTGTCTGGGTGATGCTTTTGCGGGAGACAGAACAGGAATGGAGTCTTAGAACTTAGTAAGTAATCTAGCTAGGAATGTGTTAGATTATGATTTCTATAAATGGCTGAGAACATAGCTGTGCTGAATACAATGAATATTTCTGTCTGTGTGTCTTTTTTGTAACTTAAAGTTTTGCCTAGAGGGATTCTCTATGTTTTGAATCTAATTATCTTTAAGGTATTCACCATGCTGATTTTACAGAGATGACTCTTTTTTTACTTCTTGTAAAAGACTTCTGAAAAGTCTTCTTGTAAGGAAATTGAATGCTTTTTCATTGTTCTAAGATCCAAGGGTTTGGGTCTGTGGTCACCTATGCAAATTGGTGAGGATTTTTAGCAAACCTTCCACAGGAAGTGGGGTGCAAGGGTTGGGAGGATTTGGGGGGAAAGACGTGTCCCAACTACGTTTTCTCAGGAACCCAGATAAAGTGTGGTGGTGGCAGTGGAAGTTTGTACCTTTGGGAAGTTTTAACCTAAGCTGGTAAAAGTAAGCTTAGGAGGTTTTCATGCAGGTCCCCACATCTGCAATGACCATGAGAAGGTTGAGTTTGGGATCCTGACAAAAGGAAGCAAGGAGAGTAGCAAAACCTGGAACTTAGGACTTCAGAAAAGCAGACTCTGACTCTCTCTGGGAACTAATGGGCAGGATGAGAGGGAAATGAGTCCTGGAGAGCTGGCTCTATTTTAAAGAAGCCTTATTGAGGGTGCAGGAACAAACCATCCCGATGTGCAAAAAGAATAGCAATTACGGGAGGCTTAACAGAGAAAACTTCAGTAATCTTAAGCAAAAAAAGGAAGTTTACAAGAAATGGAAATATGCACAGATGACGAGGGAGGAGTACGAAAATCTTGGTCGAACACGCAGGGGTGTAATCAGGCAGGCCAAAGCACATTTGGAGTTGCAGCTAGCAAGGGATGTGAAGGGTAACAAGAAGGGTTTCTACAGGTATGTTAGCAACAAGAAGAAGATCAGGGAAAGTGTGGGACCCTTAGTGAATGGAGGAAGCAACCTAGTGACAGATGATGTGAAAAAGTACTCAATGCATCTTTTTGCCTCAGTCTTCACAGACAAGGTCAGCTCCCATCCGGCTGCACTGGGCAGCACAGTCTGGGGAGGAGGTGAGCAGCTCTTGGTGGTAAAAGAACAGGTTAAGGGCTATTTGGAAATATTGTTGTTTCAAATTCATGCATTCTTTACGAATTTGTCACACAAATGGGGGGATAACAGCCAAGGTAACCCAGGAGGTGTGGGGGAGAAGTAGTAAAAACGCAAGTAGTCCACGCAAAAACGTATCTCCCCACCTGGTTTGGGAACTAGAACATCTGGAGATGCCCATGCACTTCCAGAGGGGCGGATGACACCCATCTGTAACATATCCTGGATCTCACCTTCTATAGCAGTTTTAGTTGAGGAGACACCTGGTAAGGTTGGACTTTAACTGGGTGAGCATTGCCTGTGTCAATGGAGAGGTATGCCCTTTCAGTTTGTCAAACAGAGAAACCTTTAATTCTCTGGAATAAAAGGGCTTTAGAGAATTAATGTGGTCTACCTTAGGCTTTCGGTTGGAGGTGGGGAATGCTAGGAGATAATTAACAGCTCCCAGGCGCTCCTGGACCATGAATGGCCCTTCCCACCATGCTTCCATTTTATGGGCCTGGAGCGCATATAAGACCATGACCTGGTCCCCTACTTTGAAGGAACTCTCTCTGGCATGTTTATCATACCAGGCTTTTTCCTCTTTTTGAGCATCCTGTAAGTTTTCTTTAGCAAGGGCTAAAGAGGTTCGGAGGGTGTTTGTAGGTTGGTTACTGTCAAGGTTCCTCCCCCACTCTGAACTCTAGGGTACAGATGTGGGGACCTGCATGAAAAACCTCCTAAGCTTATCTTTACCAGCTTAGGTCAAAACTTCCCCAAGGTACAAAATATTCCACCCTTTGTCCTTGGAGTGGCCGCTACCACCACCAAACTAATACTGGTTACTGGGGAAGAGCTGTTTGGACGCGTCTTTCCCCCCAGAATACTTCCCAAAACCTTGCACCCCACTTCCTGCACAAGGTTTGGTAAAAAGCCTCACCAATTTGCCTAGGTGACTACAGACCCAGACCCTTGGATCTTAAGAACAATAAACAATCTTCCCAACACTTGCACCCCCCCTTTCCTGGGAAATGTTGGATAAAAAGCCTCACCAATTTGCATAGGTGACCACAGACCCAAACCCTTGGATCTGAGAACAATGCAAAAGCATTCAGTTTTCTTACAAGAAGACTTTTAATAAAAATAGAAGAAATCCCCCCTGTAAAATCAGGATGGTAGATATCTTACAGGGTAATTAGATTCAAAAACATAGAGAATCCCTCTAGGCAAAACCTTAAGTTACAAAAAGATACGCAGACAGAAATAGTTATTCTATTCAGCACAGTTCTTTTCTCAGCCATTTAAAGAAATCATAATCTAGCACGTACCTAGCTAGATTACTTACTAAAAGTTCTAAGACTCCATTCCTGGTCTGTCCCCGGCAGAAAACCAGCATATAGCCAGACACTCAGACCCTTTGTTTCTCTCCCTCATCCCAGCTTTTGAAAGTATCTTGTCTCCTCATTGGTCATTTTGGTCAGGTGCCAGCGAGGTTACCTTTAACTTCTTAACCCTTTACAGCTGAGAGGAGCTTTCCCCTGGCCAGGAGGGATTTCAAAGGGGTTTACCCTTCCCTTTATATTTATGACACGCCCCCCAAATCTCAGCTAGGGTGAAACACTGGCTGGGATTTCTTCCTGGAGCTCTAGGAAAAACAGAGTTACGAAGACACATGCATCTCTAAATATACTACTAAGTACATAAAGACTAACAATATTTTCCACATCTCAAGGACGATTTTAACCAGTTGAATCTGGGAAACTTTCACGGGAGAGTGCATTAGCCACTTTGTTAGAAGCTCCTGAGATGTGTTGGATGTCGAAATCAAAATCTTGGAGAGCTAAACTCCACCGAAGAAGTTTTTTGTTAGTTTCCTTGACGGTGTGAAGCCACTGTAGTGCAGCATGGTCGGTTTTCAGGTGGAAACGCCATCCCCAAACATATAGGTGTAGCTTTTCCAGGGCGTAGACAATGGCGTAACATTCTTTTTCAGTGACTGACCAGTTGCTTTCCCTCTCAGACAGGTTTTTGCTGAGAAACACTACAGGGTGGAATTCTTGATCAGGTCCTTTCTGCAGTAAAACTGCTCCCACACCATGCTCGGACGCATCTGTGGTTACTGGGAACGGTTTGTCAAAGTCTGGGGCCCTTAGTACAGGGTCGGACATGAGTGTTGCTTTAAGCTTGTTAAAGGCCTTCTGACACTTTTCGGTCCACTGAACAGCATTTGGCTGTTTCTTTTTGGTTAGGTCTGTCAGTGGGGCAGCGATTTGGCTGTAGTGCGGTACAAATTGTCTGTAATAACCGGCCAAGCCTAAGAAGGATTGAACCTGTTTCTTTGACTTTGGGACAGGCCACTTTTGGATAGCATTCACTTTGGCCTGTAGGGGGCTGATAGTTCCTTGACCCACCTCGTGTCCAAGGTAAGTCACTCTGTTTAGGCCTATTTGACACTTCTTAGCCTTAACAGTTAGTCCTGCCTCCCTTATGCACTCAAGGACTTTTTGTAGATGTTCCAGGTGGTCTGCCCAGGAATCTGAAAATATGGCCACATCATCAAGGTAGGCGACTGCATATTGTCCAAATCCTGCTAGGAGACCATCTACAAGTCTTTGGAAAGTGGCAGGTGCATTTTGCAGCCCGAAAGGAAGTACATTAAATTCATACAGCCCGAGATGTGTGATGAAGGCTGACCTTTCCTTGGCAGATTCATCTAGCGGTACCTGCCAGTACCCCTTGGTCAAGTCCAAGGTAGAGATGAACTGGGCCTGTCCCAGTTTCTCTAATAGTTCATCTGTGCGTGGCATTGGATAGTTGTCTGGGCGAGTTACAGCATTTAGCTTACGGTAGTCCAAGCAAAAAGGTATTTCCCCATCTGGTTTGGGAACTAGAACCACTGGAGATGCCCATGCACTTCCAGAGGGGTGGATTACACCCATCTGTAACATATCCTGGATCTCCCATTCTATAGCAGTTTTAGCTTGAGGAGACACCCGGTAAGGGTGGACCCTAATTGGGTGAGCATTACCTGTGTCAATGGAGTGGTATGCCCGTTCAGTCAGTCCTGGGGTGGCTGAGAACGTTGGCGTGTAGCTAGTGCACAGCTCCTTGATCTGCTGTCGCTGCATACGCCCAAGGGTCATGGAGAGGTTCACCTCTTCCACACCACCACCACATTTCCCTTCGTAGTAGACACCTTCGGGCCACTCAGCATTGTTTCCTCCCTGGGCTGTAAACTGACAAACCTTTAATTCTCCGGAATAAAAGGGCTTTAGAGAATTAATATGGTACACCTTAGCCTTTCGGTTGGAGGTGGGGAATGCTATGAGATAATTAACAGCTCCCAGGCGCTCCTGGACCGTGAATGGCCCTTCCCAACATGCTTCCATTTTATGGGCCTGGAGCACCTTTAAGACCATGACCTGGTCCCCTACTTTGAAGGAACGCTCTCTGGCATGTTTATCATACCAGGCTTTTTCCTCTTTTTGAGCATCCTGTAAGTTTTCTCTAGCAAGGGCTAAAGAGGTTCGGAGGGTGTTTTGTAGGTTGGTTACAAAGTCCAGAATGTTAGTTCCTGGAGAAGGTGTAAATCCCTCCCATTGCTGCTTCACCAACTGCAATGGCCCCTTAACCTCACGGCCATATACAAGTTCAAATGGGGAAAACCCTAAACTGGGGTGTGGTACAGCTCTGTAGGCAAAGAGCAACTGCTGCAACACTAGGTCCCAATCATTGGAGTGCTCATTTACGAATTTACGTATCGAGGCCCCCAAAGTTCCATTAAACTTCTCCACCATGCCATTTGTTTGATGGTGGTAAGGAGTGGCAACCAAGTGATTTACCCCATGAGCTTCCAAGAGGTTTTTCATAGTTCCTGCCAGGAAATTAGTCCCTGCATCTGTGAGGATGTCGGAGGGCCAACCTACCCTTGCAAAAATGTCTGCTAGTGCCTGGCACACACTTTTAGCCCTTGGGTTGCTTAGAGCTACTGCTTCCGGCCATCGGTGGCAAAATCCATGAAAGTCAGTATGGACTGCTTTCCTCTGGGGGTCTCTTTTGGAAAAGGATCCAGAATATCCACAGCTACTCTCTGAAATGGAACTTCAATGATGGGGAGTGGGTGGAGAGGGGCTTTGACCTGGTCTTGGGGTTTTCCCACTCTTTGGCACACCTCACAAGACTGGACATAGGTAGAAACATCCTTGCCCATTCCCCCCCAGTGGAATGACCCCCCCAAACGGTCTTTGGTCCTGTTCACCCCAGCATGGCCACTAGGATGATCGTGGGCTAAGCTCAAGAGCTTGGCCCGGTATTTAGTTGGAACTACCAACTGTCTCTGAGAATGCCAGTCTTCCAGGTGTGCCCCAGAAAGAGTTTCCTTGTATAAAAGTCCTCTTTTTACAACAAACCTGGATGGATTAGAAGAGCTGAGAGGCGGTGGGTTGCTCCGTGCGGCCGTCCAAGCCCTCTGGAGGCTTTCATCTGCTTCCTGTTCGGTCTGGAACTGTTCCCTTGATGCTGGAGACATCAGTCCCTCATTGGATTGTGGACCTAGGCTTGGTCCCTCTGGAAGCGATATAGGGGATGGAGCTGTTTCTGTTGACTGTGAACCGCTCTGCGCTGGTGCACTATGTTGGGATTCAGGCTCCGGCTGAGCCTCTTGTGTCGGGTTATCGGCTGCTGCTAGTTCAGGTTCGGTGGGGCCCTCTGGTGTTGAGGTTGCAAGTACTGGATTCAGTGCTGACACTGGGTCTGGTGTTGGTTGTTCGGCTGGTTCCGGTTCTGGGACTGGTTCCGTCTGGGACTGGATCCACTACTGCTGTTGCAGACATTGGCCTGGGGTCCGGGTCCACCACCTCTGACCGGGTCCTGATAGAAGTTTCCGGAACAGAGCTAGGCCTCCCGGCTTGTTTAGCCTGGCTGCGGGTGACCGTTCCCACCCTCTTGGCCTGCTTCACATGATTGGCCAAGTCTTCCCCCAACAGCATGGGGATGGGATAATCATCATAGACTGCAAAAGTCCACATTCCTGACCAGCCCTTGTACTGGACAGGCAACTTGGCTGTAGGCAAATTGAAAGAGTTGGACTTGAAGGGTTGAATCGTCACTTGGATCTCTGGGTTGATTAAATTGGGGTCCACTAAGGAAGCATGGATAGCTGACACTTGTGCTGCAGTGTCCCTCCACTTGGTGACCTTCTTCCCACCCACACTCACAGTTTCCCTCCGTTCCAAGGGTATCTGGGAGGTATCTGGGCCTGTGGACCTCTGGTGTGATTCCAGTGCAATGAACTGTAATCTGTTGGGGTTCTTGGGGCAGTTGGCCTTTACATGCCCCAGCTCGTTACATTTAAAACATCGTCCAGCTGACGGGTCACTGGGGCGAGGAGGGTTGCTGGAGAATGGGGTGGTAGGACGATAAGGGGTCTGGAGGGTTCTTTAGGAGGTAGGTGGGGCCTTGGGCAGCCTCCAGGAATAGGGTGTGGTCTTTGGTTGTCGCTTCTGGACTTCGCTCCAACTGCGACCAGTTTTCTTCTTCTCTGCCACCTCTACCCATCTGGCTCCGATCTCTCCTGCCTTGATTACAGTTTTGGGCTTCCCATCTAGGATGTTTCTTTCTATTTCCTCAGGAACACCCTCTAAGAATTGTTCCATTTGCATTAGGAAGGGCAAATTTACTGGAGATTCAACACTTGCTCCTGATATCCAGGCATCCCAATGTTTCCCAATGTGGTAGGCATGTCGAGTAAATGACACATCTGGTTTCCACCTTAGGGCTCTGAACCTCTGACGAGACTGCTCGGGTGTTATCCCCATTCTGACTCTCACCTTGGATTTAAACAGTTCATACTTGTTCATGTGTTCTTTAGGCATTTCAGCTGCCACCTCAGCTAAGGGTCCACTGAGCTGCGGCCTCAGCTCTACCATGTATTGGCAGGTAGAAATGCTGTACCCAAGGCAGGCCCTTTCGAAGAAGGCCTCAGTATCCTCGCCTGCCTTGTAGGTGGGGAACTTTCTGGGATGGGAAGTGGTACCTGGAGAAGGATTGCTAGGGTTTGTTGGTATATTCTGCTGAGCCTTTATCTTCTCCATCTTCCCCACATGCTTCCTCTCTTTTTTCTTCTCCTCCAGTTCTTTGTCCCTTGCCTCCATTTCTTTGTCCCTTGCTTCCATAGCTTTCCTGTGAGCAGCCACTTGGTGTTGTTCTGCCTCTTTTGCTGCCTCACTTTCTTTGTCCTTTGCCTCCATCTCTTTGTCCCTTGCCTCCATCTCCCTCCTGTGGGCAGCCTCTTGTACCTCCTTCTCCAGCCGCATGAGTTCTATCTGTCTTTCATGTTCCTTTTCTTTTTCATCAGCCTGAAATCTGGCTAATTCCGGCTTTTGTTGAGCCATGGAGTCTGTCATCCTAACCTCTCTGTTTTTAACTAACTTTACACCCGAGGTTTAGAAATAAAACAAACAAAACTTGGCTTGTAAAATTTTGCTGTGGTGGAATAGGATACCTATTCTCTGATAGTAATTGTCAGCCTACACAAAAAATCCAAAAAAAAAAAAAAACCCAAAAGACCCAAAACTAACACTTTTGTCTTCAGGCAAATAAGTAGAAATCCCCTCTAATTGCTCTTAGGTCTGTGAAGACTTGTGAATTTCCCTGCAGGAGGTTAACTACTCTGCCTTTAGGAAGAGAAACTGCAGCTCCCAAAGACAATTCCCTTTTGTCTCTGCTCTCGCCCCAAAGCAAAGCAAAAAAAAAAAACCAAACAAAAAACAAAACACAACAACAACAAACTTCCAACTATTGCCAGTTGGAGACCTGCTTTCTAGCAGCACAAAGGATTTTAAAAATTTCCTTTTAAAATCTCTTTTTCTGGTTCAAAAAAATCTCAAATTGATCTGAAAATGATTTCAAGTTAATCCCACCGCTCTGCCATCATGTCAAGGATCCTTCCCCACTCTGAGCTCTAGGGTACAGATTTGGGGACCTGCATGAAAACCTCCTACGCTGACTTTTATCAGCTTAGGTTAAAACTTCCCCAAGGTACAAACTATTTTACCCTTGGACTTCCACTGCCACCACCAAACTTTATCTGGGTTCCTGAGAAAATGTAGTTTGGACACATCTTCCCCCCCCCAAATCCTCCAACCCTTGCACCCCACTTCCTGGGGAAGGTTTCGTAAAAATCCTCACCAATTTGCATAGGTGACCACTGACCCAAACCCTTAGAACTACGAAAAAGCATTCAGTTTCCTTACAAGAAGACTTTTAATAGAAGTAAAAAAGAATCATCTCTGTAAAATCAGGATAGTAAATACCTTACAGGGTAATTAGACTCAAAACATAGAGAATCCCTCTGAGAATCCCTCTAGGCAAAACCTTAAGTTACAAAAAAGACACACAGACAGGAATATTCATTCTATTCAGCACAGCTATGTTCTCAGTCATTTAAAGAAATTACAATCTAACACATACCTAGCTAGATTACTTATTAAAAGTTCTAGGACTCCATTCTTCTTCTGTCCCTGGCAAAAGCCTCACCCATTCAGACCCAGACCCTTTTTTTCCTCCCTCCTCCCAGCTTTTGAATGTATCTTGTCTCCTCATTGCTCATTTTGGTCAGGTGCCAGCGAGGTTACCCTTAGCATCTTAACCCTTTACAGGTGAGAGGATTTTTCCTGTGGCCAGGAGGGTTTTTAAAGGGGTTTACCCTTCCCTTTATATTTATGACACAGGGGGTGTCATAAATATAAAGGGAAGGGTAAACCTCTTTGAAATCCCTCCTGGCCAGGGGAAAGCTCCTCTCACCTGTAAAGGGTTAAGAAGCTAAGGGTAACCTCGCTGGCACCTAACCAAAATGAGCAATGAGGAGACAAGATACATTCAAATGCTGGGAGGAGGAAGAGAAACAAAGGGTCTGTGTGTCTGTCTATATGCTGGTTTCTGCCGGGGATAGACCAGGAATGGAGTCTTAGAACTTTTGGTAAGTAATCTGGCTAGGTACGTGTTAGATTATGATTTCTTTAAATGGCTGAGAAAAGAACTCTGCTGAATAGAATAACTATTTCTGTCTGTGTATCTTTTTTGTAACTTAAGGTTTTGCCTTGAGGGGTTCTCTATGTTTTTGAATCTAATTACCCTGTAAGATATCTACCATCCTGATTTTACAGGGGGGATTACTTTATTTCTATTTACTTCTATTTTTATTAAAAGTCTTCTTGTAAGAAAACTGAATGCTTTTTCATTGTTCTCAGATCCAAGGGTTTGGGTCTGTGGTCACCTATGCAAATTGGTGAGGCTTTTTATCCAACATTTCCCAGGAAAGGGGGGGTGCAAGTGTTGGGAGGATTGTTCATTGTCCTTAAGATCCAAGGGTCTGGGTCTGTAGTCACCTAGGCAAATTGGTGAGGCTTTTTACCAAACCTTGTCCAGGAAGTGGGGTGCAAGGTTTTGGGAAGTATTTTGGGGGGAAAGACGCATCCAAACAGCTCTTCCCCAGTAACCAGTATTAGTTTGGTGGTGGTAGCGGCCACTCCAAGGACAAAGGGTGGAATATTTTGTACCTTGGGGAAGTTTTGACCTAAGCTGGTAAAGATAAGCTTAGGAGGTTTTTCATGCAGGTCCCCACATCTGTACCCTAGAGTTCAGAGTTGGGGAGGAACCTTGACAGGGGGATTGAAGTCTCCCATGAGATCCCATTGCGTGGACTACCTGTGGGGCATCAGGATCATGGGATGGGTGCTGTTTTCAATCCCCTGATCTTGCTCCTCCTCTTGCCCCCCCATGCCCAGGGCACATAGGGGGTCCGTAGTTCCCATAGTGGGCCAGCGTCCCTGGGTGGCTCTTAACACAGCCTAGCTCTATCTTTCAGAAAGACCACGAGGCGGGCCCTCAAGGAGAAGAGGAGGAGCAAAGCATGAAGCCTTGTGGGGTGAAAGATGCAGCAGAGGCCTGAGAGGAAAAGGAGTGGGTGGAGCCTCAGGGGGGAGAAGAAGGGCAGGGGCAGGGTTACAGGGAGGCAGGACTCCTGCATGTGTCTTGCTTTTACCTTTTGACTAGGTGGTCACCCTAAACTGCATGAGCTAGGCTGGGATAGGAGCTAGCCGTGCCTCTCTGGGGGAGTTGAGATGCATTTCCACCACTTTCCAATCAGCTGGGGCAGCACAAATCGGGGGAAGGAGAGAGAAACTGGGCCTGAGTTTCTTGCCAGGACTCGTGTGTGTCAGACCCTCACTCACACAAATAGTTCTGCTCTGCCTCTGTGGGTAGAGGGCTCAGCGGGTGTGCAGTGTGAAGAGCCATCAGTAGGGGAGGGGATGCCTGAATGGCTTCTCCTGGGGCTCCTGTGTTAATCAGGTCTCTGACACCACTCAGACACAAGAATCTGGCTGAAGGCGTCGGGGAAGGGTGGATGTCTCTGCCCAAGTAGTAGCCCCTGTCCACAGCTGGTGCAGCCCCATGAATCATGCAGCACCCAGAGCGCTCAGGAAGGGCCAGGACTGTGACAAGAGAAGAGCTCTGCAGCTTTTGTCATGGCCCCCGGATGTTTAGCCAGAGACGGTACAGGGACAGGCCAGGTGTAACTGGAAACAACATCCATGTCTCTTCTCTTTACTGACTGTATCAACAGGAATTCTGAGTTTGGGGTAGCCACCGATACGGCTCTTTATGGGCCAACATCCCACCGCTCCGCTCGCTCTCCATGAACAGCGTCACTTTGTAAATGCTGCTTCTGGCCTTGGTTTCCTTTCCCGACTGCACTCTCCTCCCTCGCCAGTCCCTCTCCCCTGGCTCTGGGCCTTAGACCCCATCTGGACCTCTCTCTACAAAGTGGAGATCAGTAGCTCATGTCTTCTCAGATAAAAAGAACAGGAGTACTTGTGGCACCTTAGAAACTAACAAATTTATTAGAGCATAAGCTTTCATGGGCTACAGCCCACTTCGTCAGATGCATAGAATGAAACATATAGTAAGATATTTATATAGATAGATAGATAAGTTGGAAGTCACCATACGACCTGTGAGAGGCTAATTAGTTAAGATGAGCTATTATCAGCAGGAGAAAAAAGCTTTTTGTAGTGATAATCAAGATGGCCCATTTCGACAGTTGACAAAAAGTGCGAGGATACTTAAGTTGAGGAAATTGACTCAATATGTGTAATGACCCAGCCACTCCCATCTCTATTCAAACTCAAGTTCATGGTATCTAGTTTGCACATTAATTCAAGCCCAGCAGTTTCTCGTTGGAGTCTGTTTTTCAAGCTTTTCTGTTGCAAAATTCCCACCCTTAAATCTTTTACTGAGTGGCCAGAGAGGTTGAAGTGTTCTCCTTCCGGTTTTTGAATGTTATGATTCCGGATGTCAGATTTGTGTCTATTTGTCTCAGATGTAAGGGTCCAGGAAGGAATAGATGGCTGTGGCCTGTGTTTTTTGACTCCCAGTTCACTAATATGGGAGCAGAGTGAGGAACTGACCCTTCAGTTGATGAACACCCTGATTATCCTTGCACGAAGTTGTTTGCTTTTCACGCTGTACACGATGGGGTTCATTAGGGGTGGGACCAGCAGATAGAAGTAGCCCAGGACAAACTGAAACAAGTGAGAAGAGCTATTCCCAAATCTGTGTATCACAGACAAGCCGATCTCTGGTAGGTAGAAGAGCAGGACGGCACAGAGGTGGGAAACGCAGGTGTTCAAGGCCCTGAGACACTCCGCATGGGACACAACATTCAGCACTGTTTTGAAGATCATCACATAAGAGAGGAAGATGAGCAATGAGTCCAACCCAATGGTTAAGAGTAGAGTAGACAAGCCATAGACATTGTTGACTGTGATATCCGAACAAGCCAGGTTCATGACTTCCTGATGTACACAGTAGGAATGGGAGATGATATTACTTCGACAGTATTGGAACCGTTTCAGCAGAAAAGGGAGTGGTAATACTACGACCACCCCTCTTAGCACACACAGCAGTCCCATTTTGGATAACCTCCATGGAGTTAAGATGGAGGCATATCTCAGTGGGTTACAGATCGCAATGAAGCGGTCAAAGGCCATCAACAAGAGGAAGGAGGATTCCATACTTTGAAGCAAGTGGATGAAGAACAGCTGGGCAAAACAGGCATCAAGGCTGATCTCCCTAGAGTTGAACAAGAACATGCCCAGTATCGTTGGTATGGTAGATATTGATAAGCCAAGGTCCGTGATGGACAACATGGAAAGGAAAATATACATGGGCTCATGGAGGCTTGGATCTGTTTTTATAATGAACAGAATGACTGAATTTCCTACTATTGAAATAACATACATTAAGCAGAAGGGGATAGAGATCCAGAGATAGACATCTTCCTTTCCAGGTATTCCGGTGAGAAGGAAAATTGTAAATTGGAATTTGGTATCATTGACAGCTGACATAATGGACTGGGCAGGTTCAAGGAGTTTTCAGCATTCCTTCCTGAAAGGAAAAAGAACAGGAGACTAGCTGATATTTAACTAGACATCTTTCTGCTCTGAGTGCAAGTCTAGAGCCTCCCAGGAGTTCAAAAAAGATCAGCAAAAACATACTCTTGCATTTACACCATTAATAGGAAGATAGGCATTGCCAGACTGGATCAGTCCTGAGTCCATCTAGTGCACTATCCAGTGGCCAGTTCCAGAAGCTTCAGAGGCAGGTGGAAGAAACCCTGCAATAGGGAGCTATGGGATAACCAGCGCCCAGGGAAAGTTTCCACCTGACACCCACAAGTTAGCCATATTTTGTGGTATAAATCAGGAGAGTTTAGAGCCCTTCCAATCCTTTTTTTTTTTTTTTAAGTTCCTCATTAATGAAATTGTTTTTTCAATTACCCCGAGAAGCATCCAGTCCCTCTTTGAATCCTGCTATGCTCTGATCCCCAATGATATCTTGTGGCTGGGAGTTCCGCAGCCTATTTGACAACTGTGATTTTATAGTTGTAACTTTCACATAGACACCCTTTCTGGCACTTCTCTTCTGAGTGTGGCCCATTGTATCATGACACGTGCATAAACACATTCCAAGTGCATGGTGAAAGTGGTCTTTGTATTATCTGTCCTCCATTGAAGTTATTTGTAAATGTGATTCATTGCCTCATTATATACATTCTTTTTCACTTTCTCCACTCCTGTCAAGGTTCCCTCCCTACTGTGAACTATAGGGTACAGATGTGGGGAGCCGTATGAAGGACCCATGAAGTTTATTTTTACCAGCTTAGGTTAAACACTTCCCCAAGGCACAAATCCTTCCTTGTCCTTGGATGGGTGCTGCTGCCACCACCAAGTGAATTAGAGAAAGTTTCAGGAAAAGGACCACTTGGAGTTCCTGTTTCCTTAAAATATCCCCCCAAGTCCCGTCACCCCCTTTCCTGGGGAGCCTTGAGAATAATCTACTAACCAAATAGATAAACCAGATTCTTCAAAAACAGAACTTAGAATCATCATAGAATATCAGGGTTGGAAGGGACCCCTGAAGGTCATCTAGTCCAACCCCCTGCTCGAAGCAGGACCAATTCCCAGTTAAATCATCCCAGCCAGGGCTTTGTCAAGCCTGACCTTAAAAACTTCCAGGGAAGGAGATTCCACCACCTCCCTAGGCAACGCATTCCAGTGTTTCACCACCCTTTTAGTGAAAAAGTTTTTCCTAATATCCAATCTAAACCTCCCCCACTGCAACTTGAGGCCATTACTCCTCGTTCTGTCATCTGCTACCATTGAGAACAGTCTAGAGCCATCCTCTTTGGAACCCCCTTTCAGGTCGTTGAAAGCAGCTATCAAATCCCCCCTCATTCTTCTCTTCTGCAGGCTAAACAATCCCAGCTCCCTCAGCCTCTCCTCATAAGTCATGTGTTCTAGACCCCTAATCATTTTTGTTGCCCTTCGCTGGACTCTCTCCAATTTATCCACATCCTTCTTGTAGTGTGGGGCCCAAAACTGGACACAGTACTCCAGATGAGGCCTCACCAATGTCGAATAGAGGGGGACGATCACGTCCCTCGATCTGCTCGCTATGCCCCTACTTATACATCCCAAAATGCCATTGGCCTTCTTGGCAACAAGGGCACACTGCTGACTCATATCCAGCTTCTCGTCCACTGTCACCCCTAGGTCCTTTTCCGCAGAACTGCTGCCTAGCCATTCGGTCCCTAGTCTGTAGCGGTGCATTGGGTTCTTCCGTCCTAAGTGCAGGACCCTGCACTTATCCTTATTGAACCTCATCAGATTTCTTTTGGCCCAATCCTCCAATTTGTTTAGGTCCTTCTGTATCCTATCCCTCCCCTCCAGCGTATCTACCACTCCTCCCAGTTTAGTATAGTCCACAAATTTGCTGAGAGTGCAATCCACACCATCCTCCAGATCATTTATGAAGATATTGAACAAAAACCGGCCCCAGGACCGACCCCTGGGGCACTCCACTTGACACCACTTGACACTTTATTATAAAGAAGTAAAAGAAGCACCTCTGTAAAGTTAGGATGGAAGGTAACTTTACAGGGTAATCAGATTCAAAAGACAGAGGATTCCCCTCTAGGTCAAACTTTAAAGTTACAGAAAACAGGGATAAATCTCCCTCTAGGCATAGGGAAAATTCACAAGCTAAAAACAAAAGATAACCTAACACGCCTTGCCTTATTTACTTACTCTTTTTGCAATATTGAGACTAATTTTAAGATGATTTTAGGAGAAGCAGTTTTCTGACCTGATGCTTCTCTGCTTCCCCCGAGAACACACAATACAGACCACAAACAAAGCCTTCTTCCCCCCCCTCCCCCCGAATTGAAAATATCTTCTTTCCCCATTGGTCCTTTTGCTCAGGTGCCAACCAGGTTATTTGATCTTCTTAATCCCTTACAGGTAAGGAGGAATTCTAGGCTACCCTCAGCTGTATGTTTATGACAACTCTTCAGAGTTGAAATTCTGCCACGGCTCCTTTGTAGCACATGGGATCAATTCGCAGGGACAGGTTCTGAATTCAGTGACTGCAACTGCATCACTCCAGATATAAATGTGTAAATTCGATCAGAACTGAACTCTGTTAACTCTCCCTTACCAAATGCTCTTGGTGATATATCCTGACTCTCAAGAATCCCTCCAAGAGAAATTGAAATGATTTGCCTGGTCAGCATTGACTGATTCCAGAGAATTCAATCATCCAACAAGCTTCTCTTCATCCTCACAGGAACTGCATCATCTCCCCGTGCAAGGATTGTGGCTATCAGGCAAGTTACAAGATAAGACTGACAGTTACTTCATGTAGGGGGAAGGGTTGGCTTCACAAATGGGTGAATAATGCAAACACTAGGTGTGCACTAATATCCAGCTGACTGTGCAGGTTACTTCAGCCTTGAGTGTGTAACAGCTGATGGGCGTAAATTATATACAACCTCTATTGCACTCCCCTTTGCTGCACCTCGGCTCTGCTCTTTGCAGAAACACAGGCCAGTGGTTCTGTTCTCTCAAGGCTGTTTGGAAAGCCTTCCACAAGTCTTGCAGAGTGAATGAATGCAGGACCTTAATCTATGTGTTAGAAACAGCTTCTTGTCAGATCCTAGGAGACAGTATCGTACGATGGTTCACTGAACAAAAAAATTAACAGAACAAACCCATTGCAACCAGGATGTGGAGTACTTCTGAAATAGTTTCTAAAACAAAGGCCATTAACTGTGTCATGGAAAATTAACCACTCTTTGTTTTAGGAATCAGAATTGCTTGAGGCTTTTTTATTTTCTGCGAGAAGGAGAGTCAGCATAGCCCCACACGGGGTGGGAAGCTGCTCTGTTTTCCATACACTTTAACAGACTTGTTTGAGAATGCCACTGAAAACCCTCGACAATACACTTCTGCATGGGTACTTTTCCACAGACCCTTCAAACAATGCCTTGTAAGGACAAAATCATACATATTGCAATGATAAGTAATTTTTCCAGTTTAAGCAAGTTTTGAGGGTAAATCATAGTCCAAGTGCGGTTAACAGTATTCCATGGGTTATAACAGACTTATTGCGGTTAGGGGAATTTTAAGTGGAAGTAGCTGGATAATCAGGGGCCTTCAGATACTCTTTTGCTGCCATATTCTCTGTTGGCTGCCCACTAAGATGACCCTTTCCCATCCTACTCAGCACATACAATTATCCTGCAATAGGGGCACCACAAAACCTTATCAGATAATTTCTTCCACAACTGTTACCAGTGCTCCTTCCTATCGCAATTCCAACAACTCTACTGCTAGCTTTGGCTAGACATGTATATTATAAAACTTTGGTTTGTAATCTTTGTATTATGATGAAAAGTTTTGGCATTCCAAAGCTGTCCTGGGGAAGGTTTGGTAAAAATCCTCACCAATTTGCATAGGTGACCACAGACCCAAACCCTTGGATCTTAGAACAATCAAAAGCATTCAGTTTTCTTACAAGAAGACTTTTAATAGAAGTAAAGGAATCACCTCTGTAAAATCAGGATGGTAAATACCTTACAGGGTAATTAGATTCAAAACATAGAGAATCCCTCTAGGCAAAACCGTAAGTTACAAAAAAGACACACAGACAGGAATAGTCACTCTATTCAGCACAGTTCTTTTCTCAGCCATTTAAAGAAATAATAATCTAACACATACCTAGCTAGATTACTCACTAAAATTTCTAAGTCTCCATTCCTGTTCTATCCCCAGAAAAAGCAGCATACAGACAGACACAGACCCTTTGTTTCTCTCCCTCTTCCCATCTTTTGAAAGTATCTTGTCTCCTCATTGGTCATTTTGGTCAGGTGCCAGCGAGTTTACCTTTAGCTTCTTAACTCTTTACAGGTGAGAGGATTTTTCCTCTGGCCAGGAGGGATTTTAAAGGGGTTTCCCCTTCCCTTTATATTTATGATAAGTGGCATGTGGTCTGGTCACATGCCTTTGCATTCCCTGCTGAGTCATAGCTTCCATTATCTATAGGCTGTCTGGAGCAGTCTCAGGAAGGCTTTTCTCAGGTAGGGAAGAAGCTTTTCCTGGTGTCCATTATTTCCCTAATGTGCGAACAACCAGAATAGACCCTTCATAACCAGCTGTCCAGACTGTAGGTATTTTCCCGAGTAGGTGTCAGCCGGGTGTAGCTACACAGATAAATAGACAATATTCATAACTTCAGATGCAAAAATAAAAATGCGTACATGTGGGATCATCATATTCTGACAATCAGAACTTTTCCATAGACACCTCACAGGACCCGTTTGGTACAGGATGCATTATAAGTATGTCATAATCACATCACAATGATGACGATGGGGGAAGTGTCACAGAAGCTTCCTCAGCTGCCCTGGAACCTTCATGGCACATGTAAAAAGCTCAAGTTCTTCAAGAAGAGACAACTGCGTGGTGGCAGACGGGGCGGGGGAGGGTACTGGGTGGCAGTCATGGGGGCGAGGGAGGCTCAGGCTTATCCAGGAGCGGGGGCTCTTGGAAGCCATTAACACCCAGAGGAGGTCAGACTAGCCCTCAGGCTGCTCTAAACTCCAATGAGGCAGGGGGAGAACAGGCCAGCGAATCAAACCTCTCTAACTGGCTCCGTGCCTTCCCCGCTCTCTGCCGCCCAGGGGGGAGCTCTGCTGGCGCAGCAGACAATCCAGCCGGGCCTGTCACCATTCAGGTATCTGGAAGGCTGGTTCTGTGGTGTGGACACGGCTCTGCAACGCAATGCAAGAAAACTGGGTTTGATTCCCTTACTGTGGTTAAGGCGTTGGCTGTCTCTGCTCAGGTGTATACTAGCCCTGCCCTGCCTCACAGCGGTGGCAGGAGGATAAATACATCCAAGGTGCTCAGATACTCTGAGACCCAAAGATCAGGGCGGTGTCAGGGTTCCACAGAGCAACACCTCAGACATTTGTGTATAAAAGGCCTCTTACCACAGCCTCCTGTGACAGCTGTCTTCTGGGAAGTCCCGTAACTCCAGACCCTTGGTGTCTGTGGCGGATGTGGGGATGCTTGGGGCTGACAGTGAGGGGTAGATATTGGATCTCTGAGGGGAGCGATGGAGTGTCACAGGGATGCCGGGAGTTCCAGCACAGTCACGGGAACGGTGTTTGCAAGCCATTGAGGCTGAATCGGTTTAACAGCCAAGCAACGGAGCAAGTGCCACTGGGGCCTCATCTTAGATATTTTTCTGAGAGAAAACGGTCTCAGGGCAAAGGTCAGCTCACCCCTTGGCCCTGAAACATGGACATGGCTGAGCACTATGGTGACTGGGCCCAAGCTCACACAGGTTGCACAAAGGATTGCTTTCACTAGAATGGAGTAAACAGATAGGAAGATGCTCTCAGAGACACAGGGAAAGTAGGATGTGTCCCAAGAGCTCCTTGGTTTCCCTAAAGAATGTAAATGGGCCAGTTCTGTTCCTCTGTCTCCAGAGCAAAGTCTGTATAACTCAGCTTGCAGTGAGACGCGAGATAGATGAGTGTAGACATGTGAGAGCTGCCTGCTATTTTATAACCATTTTCTCCAATGCTTTGTGTTGTTTGCTAATTAACCTATCAGTTTTAAGGAGGGTGGGGGTGAGTCTATAGCTCTGGTCACATGCATCCCAAACGGAAGACACTGAGGTGTCCAATCAGATCTGCTTGGTGATAAGTATTTCGCAGAGATGGGGTATTGTTCCAAGCTCAAAAAGTGGGACAATTGTAAGACTCCCCCCAAGACAAGAAAGGACCTGGTTTAGAGGGTATAGAGATGATATATCCCGGTTCTATTGTGGCAATCCCGATTTTTCTTGGCCAGCGTCTATCTTTGTTGAGTGCCTGTAAATATTCAGAGGAGCAACTTGTTCAAGTTGCAGCCAAGGTATGATCCACTCAAAACAATGATTCATAGCCCTGTTCTACACTATGAATTTAGGTCAGATTTAGCAACATTAAATCTGTTTAGCCCTGCACCTGTCCACACTACGAAGCCATTTTTTCCAAATTTAAGGGCTCTTAAAACCAGTTTCTTTACTCCTCCCCAACGAGTGGATTAGTACTGGAATCGACTTTTCTGGGTCCAATTTGGGGTAGTGTGGACACAACGGTCCAAGTAGTCAACAGACTTATCCAGGGTTTTCGGTGGCATTTTCAAACAATACACTTCTGCATGGGCACTTTTCCACAGACCCTTCCTACAATGCCTTGTAAGGACAAAATCATACATAATACAATGATAAGTAATTTTTCCAGTTTAAGCAAGGTTTGAGGGTAAATCATAGTCCAAGTGCGGTTAACAGTAAGCCGTGGGTTATAACAGACTTATTGCAGTTAGGGGAAATTTAAGTGGAAGTAGCTGGATAATCAGGGGCCTTCAGATACTCTCTTGCTGCCAAATTCCCTGTTGGCCACCCACTAAGATGACCCTTTCCCATCCTTCTTAGCACATACAATTATCCTCCAATAGGGGCATCACAAATCCTTATCAGATAATTTCTTCCACATCCGTTACCAGTGCTCCTTCCTATCGCAGTTCCAACAACTCTACTGCTAGCTTTGGCTAGACATGCATGTTATAAAACTTTGGTTTGTAATATTTGTATTATGAGGAAAAGTTTTGGCATTCCATTTGCATATCTGTACTTTAGTCCACTCCTGCCAACCCATTCTTTCCCCTCTGATCTTCTTTCAGAGATGTTTTCTCAGGTTAGAGTGGGACTTAAAACCTAGTTTATGTCATCTGGATTTCTTCAGAACCTGAAAAGATGATAGCATCTCGGCCCTCATTCAGTCCCTTGTCAGCAAACAAAAGTCTAGTCGCTCCTCTGTCCCTGGGTTAATAGCTGACTGGGTCTCCTCAGCTTCTGTTCTGTCAGTCTGTAGCCTGTCTCCAGAGTGGGAACCAGCACTGGGATTGCTATAGAAAATATTCATTCCTTGAGCTCTCACTCACAAGCACAAGGTAACCCCAGCACCTGTGATTCAGCCAGGATGAGAGCTTGCCGGAGGTGGATTTCAAAGTCAAGTGCATGAGTATTCTGCGAAATGGAACCTCATTTCCCACAGGAAAGTAGCCTATTGCTCTCTGTCTGCCTGTGTCCTGTATTCATAAAATGCGGAGCACTGGGAACGGCACTGTGGCATCTATGGAGCTCAGCTGCCATAATGAATGTGTGGGTTAAACCCAGTTCTGGGGATGTTTGCTGTAGAGCTGTATTGGGTTAAGTATTGGGATGTTTGTGCTCCACCTATATTAGGAGAAACTCATCTGGCTCATCTTAGTTTAGCAGCAGGCTGCTAAAAAAGAAGCAGGAAAAGAAGCAACAGCTCAAGAAAAGCCATCGCTCAGTGAGCACTTCATGGAGGTTGAGAGACAACACGGGAGCTACAAGCTGGGAAGAGCCTATTTCCAGGCTTCAGCCACGTTACACAGCTTGTTTTGCCAGCACTGGGAGTCTGTCCAGAGGTGGGGCAGCTGTTGCTCAGAAGCTCTTCAGGCTGACAGGCACAGACACGGCTGGGGAGGTCTAAAGGCTCTCAGCCTGCCTGGGTCCCCAACAGAGTGGGAGGGCTTGGACTCAGAGACGTGTACAGACTGTTGTTTGAAAAAACCTCTTATTCTCCCATGTTACACTTTCTTCCTTCTCTTCAGATCAAACAGTATTTGGGGGCAAGAAGGCTGGCTGGTCACTCCTCTCACCACTCGTTACAGACTCCCAGAGGGAAGAGCCACAGGTGCCAAACACACTCAGACCTGCAGGGCCAGCCCGGTGGACCTGAAGTGTGTGGTAGCCCGGAGCCCAGTCTGAGAGTGGGAGGATCACGGGATTCCAGCCCAGGAGAGGGAAAACTACAAGGTCTGATGTCTGACACTCAGAGGCCAGAGAGGGGGTGGAGATGCCGGTATCCCTGCAGCTCTGAGGGGTATCTACAGGGCAGAAACATTGGAGCCCTCAGCCAGTCAGGAAAAAGAAATATGCCCTATCAGACCTCTTACTGTAGAACAACGCAGCTCTCAATTCCTGCGTTCATAATCGAGCCAGAGAATAAAACCTTTGAAAATGCTTTTGCTGAATAAATTTCCAGCAGCAAATATACCTGAGGCGATTTGTGAACTAGTCACTGATATTCCATGGGGTCTCATCTCGCTCAGCCACCGGCAGGATTGGGCCCATAAGAACATAAAAACAAGAATGGCCATACTGGGTCAGACCAAAGGTCCATCTAGCCCAGTGTCCCGTCTTCTGACAGTGGCCAACGCCAGGTGCCCCAGAGGGAATGACCAGAACAGGGAATCACCAAGTGATCCATCCCCTGTCACTCATTCCCAGCTTCTGGCAAACAGAGACCAGGGACACCATCCCTGCCCAACCTGCTAATAGCCATTGATGGACCTCTCCTCCATGAACTTATCTAGTTCTTTTTTCAACCCCGGTATAGCCCAGAGCACACGGCACCTCTAGAAACATGACCCCTTGAAAAATCCGGACTTGGATCATCAGGATTTTACCAGTCCGAGGTCACTTTGAATGTCAGATTTCTGTGTAGTTTGAAACAACCCACCACCCAGCATGGGCAGATGTGGGGGAGGGGTTTCCAAGCTACCTAGAGCTGCCTGCCCTCCAGCCCCGTCACTGAGTGACCCCGACAGCCCCACTGAGTCCTCTGCTGCTGCACAGAACACCTGCCAATGGAAACACCTTCCAGCCTTTCCCGTTCGCTTTGCATTTTAAAGAGAGTGAAACCTGCCAACGTACCCAATTCCTGCTAGAAGAGGAGACGCTGACACTAGAGATCTTCACCCTGAACGACAAGGAGTCATCAGCAAGGCTGCACAGGCTGCAGGCAGTATCTGTTCAGATCGGGAGGCAGCTCCTTTTATGAAGCCTGCTGGCACATTCTCCTGGGGGCCACTTGGCCAACAGGGAGCCTCAGCTGCTTGACTTACCATACACCAGCTTTAACTCCCGTCATGGCAATGGCAAACGGGAGGAGGCCAAATCTGTCGCTAGGGGAGGACAGAAGGACAAGGCGACACTGCACTTCAAAACTTATTGAATGCCAGCTTTCTGTCGCTTGGGCAGTCCTCTGGGGTGGAGTGGTTGGGTGTCCAGAGAACTCTCCACCATGTTCTTGGGCGTCTGGGTGAGGTGGGTATGGAACTTGGGGAGCAGGGCAGTTGGTTACACAGGGGCTGAAGCGCTGGTCTGTGCTCCTGCTGCCTTTCCTGCATCTCATTCATATGCCAGAGCATATCAGTTTGATCCTCCAGGAGCCTCAGCATTGCATCCTGCCTCCTCTCATCACACTGATGCCATCTCTCTTCTCGCTCGTCCCTCCTGTCCTTGCGTTGATTTGTGCTTTCCTGGACTCTGACATTGTCTCCCTCAAGGGATTGTTCTGAGCTCTTTCAGCGTGGGAGGCCTGCAAGAGCTCAGAGAACACTTCATCACAAGTGCAGTTTATTTCAGCTTCTAATCTTTGATAGCCTCTGGGATGGAGATGAAACAGTTCCTGGCTGTCGGGGAAAATGGTTTCTCCGCTTGCTTACTGTGCTTCAACCTCCTCCCCATCATCATCTTCCTCATCCCCAAAATCCGCATCCCTGTTGTGTGAGAGTCCATTGATGGAGTCCACGCACAGGGCTGGGCTAGCTGGAGGGGCACTCCCTAGAATGGCATGCAGCTCATCATAGAAGCGACATGTCTGGGGCTCTGACCCAGAGCAGCCGTTTGCCTTTCTGGTTCTTCGGTAGGCTTGCTGAGTTCCTTAAGTTTCACGCGTCACTGCTGCGGGTCCCTGTTCTAGCCTCTGTCCTTCATGCCCTTGGAGAATTTTTCAAATATTTTATCATTTCGTCTTTTAGAATGGTGTTCTGATAGCATGGATTCATCTCCCCATACAGCAATCAGATCCAGTACCTCCTGTTCGGTCCATGCTGGAGCTCTTTTGTGATTCTGGGAGTGCATGGTCACCTGTGCTGATCAGCTTGCCACACTGGCCAAACAGGAAATGAAATTCAAAAGTTTGAGGGGCTTTTCCTGTCTACTTGGCCAGTGCATCTGAGTTGAGAGTGCTGTGCAGATCAGTGACAATGGAGCACTCTGGGATAGCTCCCGGAGGCCAATACTGTCAAATTGCGTCCACACTTCCCCAAATTGGACCCAGCAAGGTCGATTTCAGTGCTAATCCACTCGTTGGGGAGGAGTGCAGAAACCAGTTTTAAGAGCCCTTAAAGTCAGAAAAAAATGGTTTTGTAGTGTGAACGGGTGCAGGGCCAAACTGATTTAATGTTGCTAAATCCCACCTAAATTCTTAGTGTAGACCAGAGCTATGAATCATTGTCTTGAGTGGATTGGACCTTGGCTGCAACTTGAACAAGTTGCTCCTTTGAATGCTGACAGGCACTCAACAAGGATAGACGCTGGCCAAGAAAAATCGGGACTGCCACAATAAAATCGGGATATATCATCGCTGCACCCTCTCAACCAGGTCCTTTCCTGTCTTGGGGGGAGTCTTACAATTGTCCCACTTTTTGAGCTTGGAACAATACCCCATTTGTGCTAAACGCTTATCACTAAGCAGATCTGATTGGACACCTCAGTCTCTTCCATTTGGGATGCTTGTGACCAGAGCTATAGACTCACCCCCACCCTCCTTAAAACTAGTAGGTTGATTAGCAAACAGCACAAAGCATTGGAGAAAATGGTCCATTTACATTCTTTAGGGAAACCAAGGAGCTCTTGGGACACATCCTACTTTCCCTGTGTCTCTGAGAGCATCTTCCCATCTGTTTACTCCATTCTCGTGAAAGCAACCCTTGGTGCCACCTGTGTGAGCTTGGGCCCAGGCACCATAGTGCTCAGCCATGTCCATGTTTCAGGGCCAAGGGGTGAGCTGACCTTTGCCCTGAGACCGTTTTCTCTCAGCAAAATATCTAAGATGAGGCCCCAGTGGCACTTGCTCCATTGTTTGGCTGTTAGACCGATTCGGCCTCAATGGCTTGCAAACACTGGTCCCGTGACTGTGCTGGAACTCCCGGCATCCCTGTGACACTCCATTGCTCCCCTCAGAGATCCAATATCTACCACTCACTGTCAGCCCCAAGCATCCCCACATCCGCCACAGACACCAAGGGTCTGGAGTTACAGGGCTTCCCAAAAGTCAGCTGTCACAGGAGGCTGTGGTAAGAGGCCTTTTATACACAAAAGTCTGAGGTGTTGCTCTGTGGAACCCTGACAGTACCCTGATCTTTGGGTCTCAGAGTATCTGAGCACCTTGGATGTATTTATCCTCCTGCCACCGCTGTGAGACAGGGCAGGGCTAGTATACACCTGGGCAGAGGCTCAGACAGCCAACGGTTTGCCCACAGTAAGGGAATCAAACCCCGTTCTCTTGCATTGCATTGCAGAGCCGTGCCCAGACCACAGGACCAGCCTTCCAAACTCCTGAATGGTGACAGGCCTGGCTGGATTGTCTGCTGCGCCAGCAGAGCTCCCCCCTGGGCCGCAGAGAGCAGGGAAGGCATGGAGCCAGTTAGAGAGGTTTGATTCGCTGGCCTGTTCTCCCCCTGCCTCAGTGGAGTTTAGAGCAGCCTGAGGGCTGGGCTGACCTCCTCTGGGTGGTAATGGCTTCCAAGAGCCCCTGCTCCTGGACAAGACTGAGCCTCCCTCGCCCCCGTGACTGCCACCCAGTACCCTCCCCCGCCCCGTCTGCTACCACGCAGTTGTCTCTTCTTGAAGAACTTGAGCTTTTTACATGTGCCATGAAGGTTCCAGGGCAGCTGAGGAGGCTTTTGTGACACATCCCCCATCGTCATCATTGTGATGTGATTATGACATAGCTATAATGCATCCTGTACCAAACGTGTCCTGTGAGGTGTCTATGGAAAAGTTCTGATTGGCAGAATATGATGATCCCACGTCTATGCATTTTTTTATTTTTGCATCTGAAGTTATGAATATTGACTATTTATCTGTGTAGCTACACCAGGCTGACACACACTCTGCAAAATACTTACAGTCTAGACAGCTGGTTATGAAGGGCCTATTCTGGTTGTTGGTGCATTGGGGAAATAATAGACCCCAGGAAAAGCTTATCCCCTACCTGAGAAAAGCCTTCCTGAGACTTCTCCAGACAGCCTATGGATAATGGAAGCTATGACTCAGCAGGGAATGCAAAGGCATGTGATCAGACCACATGACACTAAACTCCATTTTGCTACCTGTGGGGAGACAGGGTCATGGGATGGGGGCTGTTTTCGGGCCCCTGCTCCTGCTCCTCCTCTTGCCCCCCAATGCCAAGGGCAGATAGAGGATCCGTGGTTCCCCACGGTGGGCCAGGATCCCTGGGTGGCTCTGAACACAGCTTAGCTCTCGCTTTCAGGAAGACCAGGATGCAGGCCCTCAAGGAGAAGAGGAGGAGCAGAGCATGAAGCCTTCTGGGGGAAGAGATGGAGCAAAGACCTTAGAGGAAGAGGAGGAGGAGTGGGTGGATCCTCAGGGAGGAGAAGAAGGGTAGGGGCAGGGTCACAGGGTGGCAGGACTCCTTCATGTGTCTTGCTTTTACCTTTTGACTATGTGGTCACCCTAAACTGCATGAGCTAGGCTGGGATAGGAGCTAGCCATGCTTCTCTGGGGGAGTTGAGGTGCATTTCCACCACTTTCCAATCAGCTGGGGCAGCACAAGTCGGGGGAAGGGGAGGGAATCTGGGCCAGAGTCTCTTGGCAGGACTCGTGTGTGTCAGACCCTCACTCACAGAAATAGTTCTGCTCTGTCTCTGTGGGAAGAGGGCTCAGCGGGTGTGCAGTGTGCACAGCCATCAGTTGGTGAGGGGTTGACTGAATGGGTTCTCGTGGGGCTCCTGTGTTAATCAGGTCTCTGACACTGGCTGAAGGTGTCGGGGAAGGGTGGGTGTCTCTGCCCAAGTAGTAATCCCTGTCCACAGCTGGTGCAGCCCCATGAATCATGCAGCAACCAGAGCATTCAGGAAGGGCCAGGACTGCGACAAGAGAAGAGCTCTGCAGCTTTTGTCATGGCCCCTGGATGTTTAGGCAGAGACAGGACAGGGACAGGCCAGGTGTAACGGGAAACAACATCCACATCCCTTCTCTTTACTGACTGTATCAACAGGAATTCTGAGTTTGGGGTAGCCACCAATACGGCTCTTTATGGGCCAACATCCCATTGCTCCCCTGGCTCCCCATGAACAGCGTCACTTTGTAAATGCTGCTTCCGGCCTTGGTTTCCTTTCTCGACTGCACTCTCCTCCCTCACCAGCCCCTCTCCCCTTGCTCTGGGCCTTCAACCCCATCTGGACCTCTCTTTACAAAGTGGAGATCAGTAGCTCATGTCTTCTCAGAAAAAAGAACAGGAGTACTTGTGGCACCTTAGAGACGAACAAATTTATGAGAGCATAAGCTTTCGTGGGCTACAGGCCACTTCATCGGATGCATAGAATGGAACATATAATAAGATATAGAGATATATACATACAGATAAGTCGGAAGTCACCATACGACCTGTGAGAGGCTAATTAGTTAAGATGAGCTATTATCAGCAGGAGAAAAAAAACTTTTGTAGTGATAATCAAGATGGCCCATTTCGACAGTTGACAAGAAGGTGTGAGGATACTTAAGTTAAGGAAATTGATTCAATATGTGTAATGACCCAGCCACTCCCAGTCTCTATTCAAACTCAGTTTCATGGTATCTAGTTTGCACATTAATTCAAGCTCAGCAGTTTCTCATTGGAGTCTGTTTTTCAAGCTTTTCTGTTGCAAAATTCCCACCCTGAAATGTTTTACTGAGTGACCAGAGAGGTTGAAGTGTTCTCCTTCTGGTTTTTGAATGTTATGCTTCCTGATGTCAGATTTGTGTCCATTTGTCTCAGATGTAAGGGTCCAGGATGGAATAGATGGCTGTGGCCTGTGTTTTTTGACTCCCAGGTCACTAGTGTCAAAGTTTGACTCAGACTCACAATTTATCAGACCACTCTGTTTTATTAGCAAAGCTGCTCTGCTAATACATTTAGAAGTGAGCCCCCCGAGTGGGGCTTGTGTCTCTTAATTTATACAGCTTGCTGGAGAACAAGTTACAGAGAAGTTACAGACAAAAGAAGAAAAAGATTTTAGTCACCATCCTTCGAGATCCCTGAGACCAGTCACTTACCTTCAATTACCTGCCACCCTTAACAATCTCCTTTAACAGCTTCCAGTTAACTTAAGTAATTGCCCTTCACACCTTCCATTCTGATGCCTGCTTCTTTGATGTTCTGGCTCTTTCTTAATTGCTCCTCCATTCAAAAGCTAACTGTCCCTACATGTGCTCCTTCAAAAGCTAACTGTCCCTACATGTGCTCCCTCAAAAGCTAACTGTCCCTACGTGTGCTCCCTCAGATACTTAGTAACATGTTTTGGCATGCCCTCTCATATACAATGTATCCAGCATGTCCCCTTATACAACGTTATACTTATACAGTGTTATACTTCCACAATCCCCCATTTTGGTCAAGGCTACGCCCATGAACAATGACTTACTGGATTCCATACATCAATCGTTTTTTTTTTTCTTCATTACTTTCACTGGTGACATTTAACAACATTAGATTAGCACTCTGGTTAGGGGTAACCTGATGGATGGTGTGTCTTGTGCAGTTTTGGATACAACAAGAAATCAATTGGAAATTTACAAAGGAGGAATAGTATCCCCCAAAGGGCACAGGATGATTTTCACTGGGAGAAGAGGTAGCATTCACATGACATTTGTAGATGGTGCTGTTTTTCTCAGGGAGGCTGTAGGGGGAGCAAGAGATTGAATCTTTGGTTTGATCCCAGGTTGAGAGGAAGTTTATCTTTCCATACCCGGTTCGCCATTCTCCAACCTTGTTTGAAGAGTCCCATACACCATGGGACACGATGTATTGGAGACAGCTTCTCCTCCCTAGATTCAACCCTGTCCCATTACACACCCAGCACCAGTGGCCCTTTCCTTTCACCACACTTATAAGTTTAGGAACATATGTTTTTCCCAGCCCCCAAGTGTCATTTTCCTTCCATGTCCTTTTAAGTGGATAGGGTTCTCCAGCAAGCTCTGAGGAATTCAAAGGGATTGCCATGGTGGGGATACTAGCTTGTGAGTGAGCTGGGATGTGGCTACAGACCGAGCAATTAGAAATATTCAGGATCTGGGCTATCTGCACCTGTTGTTGGATGAAAGAATTGTCACTGTCACTCTGGATTCCCCAGACCCTCAGGACACAGTAGCTGAGGATTAAGCTTCTCAAAGAACACATGTTGGAAGCAGGACCCTTTCTGGTTCTGACAACCCCTTCCGAGGGAACCACAGTCACGGTTTTACGTCCACCAGGCAGCAGGCGCTAGGCTCACTACTGCTTCTTGTTTGTTGGGTCCTGCTGTCTGCTTACCCTCTGCTTCTGGCAACCCTTACGAGAGCGCAGATTGTAAGGTATTGCAGGCTGTTCCTCTTTGTCTTCTGGGGTTGAAGCTGGTTCGGCATGGTCTTGCAGAGGTGCTTGGTCCCCTTGAGGTGGCGCTGGCTTACACTGTGAGGCGTGGATCCATGCAGCGATGCCGGATAATTTCACTGCTGTCTGGGTGGTGAGCAGTACCTGGTATGGTCCCTTCCACCGGGGTTCCAAGGCCGCAGGTAGACCCAATCACCAGGCTCAAGAGTGTGACAGGCAGCAGAGGTGGGTTCCGTCGGCCAAGCTGCTCGCACCTGCGAATGGAAGGAGCTCACAGCTTGCATTAACCCTTTGCAGTACTGGAGGAGCGTGCTGTGAGTTAGGTTTAGGTCTGGGGCTGGGGTAATAGTAGCCATTGTTCGCATAGGGCGTCCCATGATGATTTCAAATGGACTCAATTTGTGTCTCTGGGATGGGGATGACCGAATTTCTGTAAGGGCCAGTGGTAAAGCAGCTGGCCAGTTTAACCCTGTGGAACTACAGATTTTTGCCAGCTTATTTTTAAGCACACCATTTCGCCTTTCAACTGCCCCTGCACTCTGTGGATGGTAAGGGCAGTGCAACAGGTGGGTGACATGTAATACCTGGTTTAGATGTTGAACAATTTTTCCAGTAAAATGTGTTCCCCGGTCACTAGACAAAGTGGCAGGAATTCCCTTGGTAAGGATAATGTGGTTTAACAGACATTTTGCAACGGACAATGTATCAGCTTTGCGACAGGGAAAGGCTTCAATCCAACCCGAAAACAGACATATTATAACTAAAATGAATTCATATTTCTGACACTTTGGCATTTTTACAAAATCAAGTTGCCAGTGTAGGAAAGGTGCTTGAGGCAAACCCCAGAACCCTTGTGTTACTTTTAGAGATTTGCCTACACTGTGGCTTTGACAAGTAACACAAGCGGCGCAGTGGCGGGTTGCAAAGGAGCTGAAATGGGGAGCCCACCACCCCGCCTTACTCATAGCAGAGACCATCCCCTCCTTGCCGACATGCAAAACACCATGTAGCAGGGCGGCTAGAGATGGGTAGAGTGAGGGGGGGTGTACAAAGGTACCGGTGGGCGATCGCCAAAGGGAATCAGAATGCAAAGAGCAACCCAAAGCACTCCAGGAGTCTTTCTCTGTTTCTGGGGCAGAATCCTGGAGCTGAGCGAGATGAGACAGGGATGGTGGCGTTACAGAGACAGAGAGGGGACCAAGAAATGCTTCTGGTGAAGGTTTTATAGTGGTGGCATGTTTTGCAGCAGCATCAGCAAGTGCATTACCTTTTACCACCTCAGTGTCTGCCGCTGGGTGGCCAGTACACTTAACAATTGCCAAGGCAGATGGTAGTAAAATTGCATACAGGAGGGCGGCAATGTAGGGGCCATTCTTGATGGGGTACCAGTAGAGGTAAGAAAACCTCGAGCCTGCCAGAGGGTTCCAAAGTCATGCACAACCACAAAGGCATACCGAGAATCAGTAAAAATATTGGCAGAGAGCCCCTCGGCTAGAAAGCAGGCACGGGTTAGAGCAATCAGTTCAGCCACCTGGGCAGAGGTCACAGAGGGTAAGGGCGCAGCTTCTATGGTCTCAGAGAGAGAGACCACAGCGTACCCTGCAAGAAGGTGGCCTTGGTCATTTCTATAACAGGACCCATCAGTGAATAATACCGGGTCAGAGTTAGGGAGAGTTACATCTGAAAGGTCGGGGCGCGGGACAGTGATAGCGGAGACAGTTGCAAGGCAGTCATGGGGTTCACCATCACTAGGTAAAGGAAGGAGGGTAGCAGGGTTTAACTGGGAGCAGCGCTTAACAGTGATATGTGAGGCTGAAAGCAGCAAAAGTTCATACCTAGTGAGGCGAGCAGAGGAGAGGTGAGCCGTGTTGCGTTGCAGAAGGAGAGTTTCCACAGAATGGGGAACCATGAGAGTGAGAGGAGAGCGGAGGACAAGGGACTCAGACATCTCAACCAGGCATGCTGCAGCAGCTACAGCGCGTAGGCAAGGGGGTAAACCCTGGGCTACAGGGTCCAAGGTTGCAGAAAAATAAGCCACCGGGTGATTTCTGTCACCGTGCTCCTGAGTAAGAACCCCGAGGGCACAAGCAGATTGTTCGTGACAGAAAAGGGTAAAAGGCTTGTCATAGTTAGGTAACCCTAAGGCAGGGGCAGAGGCTAAATTCTGCTTAAGGGAGATGAAAGCAGCATTTGCTTCAAGTGGCCATGGCATGGGGTTAGGTACAGAGGATTGAGTGAGTTCTTGGAGTGGTTTAGCCAGAGAAGCATATTGGGGAATCCATTGCCTACAGAACCCTGTCATGCCTAAGAATTTTCTGACCTGGCGTGGAGAGCAAGGCTGGGGAAAGCTAAGGATGGCTTGTACCCGGGCCGGATAGAGTGTACGGGAGCCCGGGAGAGAAGGAAGCCTAGGTATGTGACAGAGGTTTGGCAGAGCTGCAATTTTGTGCGAGAAGCCTTATGACCCTTGTTTGCTAAAGCTGTGAGAAGTGTTAGTGAATCAGTTTCTGAGGCAGACAGAGAGGGGGAGCACAGGAGTAAGTTGTCCAAATATTGGATCAGTGTGGATCCTGATGGGAAAACCAGATCAGCGAGATCCCTGGCTAGGGCTTGAGAAAAATAGGATGGACTCTCTGTATACCCCTGGGGAAGGGTAGTCCATGTATATCGCTGACCCTTGTAGGAGAAGGCAAAGAGATAGTGGGATTCAGAGTGAACTGGGACAGAGAAGAAAGTGGAGCACAAATCTACAACAGTAAAGTGGGTTGCATTTGGAGGAATAGACGCTAGTATTGTAGCAGGGTTAGGAACCACTGGAAAAGAAGGTATGACAATATGGTTAATAGCTCGAAGGTCTTGAACAAATCGCCATGATTTGCCATCAGCCTTTTGAACTGGGAGGATAGGGGTGTTACAGGGGCTGGAACAAGGGACAATAATTCCTTGTTCTTTTAATGCAGATATAACTGGAGCAATCCCAGCCTCTGCCTCAGGATTCAAAGGATACTGAGACAGGCAAGGCAGAAGTTTGGAATTGTCTACAGTAATCCGAACTGGGTCAGTGTGTAATCGGCCCACTTCAGATGGGTGAGATGGCCATAGGGAGGAAGGAACCTGAGAGATTAGGTGCTCTAGGGATGGAGTTAAGGGACAGCAAGGGACCGGAGTGGAGAGGGAAGTTTCAGACAGCAGGGAGGCTACAGAATTACATAAGGAAGACTGAGGGATTTGCAGATAGACAGCATCTGGGGAGCAGTAAATAGAACAGACAAGTTTGCATAACAAGTCCCTTCCCAGAAGGTTTGCAGGGGTGGAATCAGAGAGGAGTAATGCATGCTTCTCAGAGAGGGGACCGACCTGAACAGACAAAGGTTTTGAGAGGGTCAAAGAGGTAGGGATCCCTGTAATGCCAACAGCAGACACAGATCTTAGATCGGGGAACCTCAGGCAAGTCAGTGGTGTGGATTGTAGAAAGAGAAGCTCCAGTATCAACAAGGTAGGGATCCCTGTAATGCCAACAGCAGACACAGATCTTAGATCGGGGAACCTCAGGCAAGTCAGTGGTGTGGATTGTAGAAAGAGAAGCTCCAGTATCAACAAGGAAAGGGAGAGAGAGATCATTTACAGTCAGGACACATTTTCCAGTAGGGGACAGAGGTAATAAGGGAGCTAAACCTTTGTGAGGTTCCCCAGCATCCCGTCATTGTTGGGGTGAAAAATAGGGTTGGGGATCAGTTGGAGGAACCAGCGGGGGGTTCACTTGATTTCCCATACAATTATTAGGTCGTCTTGGACACTCTTTTTTCCAGTGTCCAGGCTGTTTACAGTAGTTACAAACCCCAGTTAATCCAGCCCCCCGCCCCCTTCCGCAACCCCGTCCCTGTCCCCGGTGTGGTCTGCTTAGTCCTGAATAATGCTGTATCTGCAGAGCCATTAACTTTTGGGAGGACTGTTCCTCCTTTCCTTTTAAAGTGCGGTGGCAATGCTCTGCTACTGCCAGCAATTTGTCCATGGTTTCAGTCTCCCATCCCACACTTTTTCATTTTAACATGCTGCCTGTGGCAGGGAGAAGACCATCAACAAATGCATGTGCCAAGGCCCCCTGCCCATTTACATCGGGCTCTTGTATTCCTGAATGTTGTAGGAAAATATCAGTTAGCCGGGACCTATAGTGGCCTGGGCTTTCTCCTTGCCCTTGCTTACAGCAATGTATTGCTGTCCAGTTTGTTTTAGGAGACCACACTTTGGGAATGGCTTGATGCAGGCGCTTCCAAAGAGCCATACTCTGGTCTCTGTATGCCGAATCTGGGCCAGTACTTTTTATGGTTGAGTGGCATGCCTCAGCTGGCCAGTCTGCGGCAGCCAACCATTTTTCATAAAAACTGGCAGGAGCTAACAATTTACACAGTTGGAGGAGATCTGTCTCAGAGGGTTCATAGGTTTCAGAGATTAACAGAAACTCCTCAGCAAATTTGACAGAGTTTTCCTGTGGTTTGGGAAAACTTTTAACTACAGATAAAAGTTCCGTACGAGTCCAGGGCTTATAATCCCATATGGACTCACTTTCTCCCATCTTAAGGACTCGTAAGGGTGCCACAACAGTTTGATCAGAGTCTCTCATTAACCTCCCATCAGGTTCTCTTTTCCAAGCAGAGATGTCAAGAGAATCTTTGCAGTCTGCTTTGGATTTCTTCTTCATAATATTTTGCAGAGCTGCGAGGTCAATGAGGGTATCTTCTTCACTTTCATTATCTGTAGTCACTGAAGATTTTTTCTTTTCTGATTTCTTATTTGCGCAGGAGTATGGTGGGGGTCGGGTTTGATCCGGATCATTGCACAGGACTGGGCAAAGAGGAGCGCTCAGACTAGTGGTGGGAGAGACTGCATCCAATTGAACTGTTAGTTTTTTGATAGAATTTTTAAGAGAGGTGAGTTTTGACTCAGTCCATCTACGATTTGCCTCTTCCCACCACTGCATGAAGCAGTCTACTTCTCCTCTCTCCAATTTGGTTTTTGGGAGGACGAGTTTGCTTTTTAAAGCGTCCACTCGATCCTTGTCCCAAGAACCTAACAGTGGCCACTGTAATTTGGGGTTCTCTAGAGCTAATTTGGACCATTTTTCAAGAAACCTACAAGAGTCCAGACCCCTCCTAAAATACATAAAATAAGTTGGAGTTCCCTTAGGGAACTGTTCTACCTTAGACTTCTGACTACCCATCCAGGAGGACTTCACACAGCACTCACACAGGAAGGAAATTCGGGCTCAGCAGAGCGGTGCCCGGTGCAACACACAGAAAGGAGCCCACAAGCTACTGCCTCAACTGCCCTTGCTTTCACACCAGGGGTTATACCCAAGGTGTGGTGCGGCTGCAGCTGTGCAGATTCCACTTATTCAGACCGTGGGGACGGGGACCCCTTGGTCAGCCAGTCTCTGGACAGAGATGGCTCCCAGATTCACACACACACCATGGGGAAGACGGATAGACACAAAGACAAGACAGTCCTCAAACCGGTTAAAGCACACAAATAATAATTACCTGAGACGTCTGATTCCAGAAGCTGGATCCAAAGACCCCTACCCAAACAGAGTGGGAACTAGCAAGTTCAATGGCGTAGACTGCGCTGCTGCTGTGTACCTTTCTGTCTTGTGGAGGATCGCTTGGACTAAGCATCCAGGCGCCGGCTGCCACGATTGTCCTGCAAGGCAGTCAGGGATCACACAGCCTCAGTGAAGCCGCTTGCCATCTCGGTGGGACCTCCAAATTGTCAAAGTTTGACTCAGACTCACAATTTATCAGACCACTCTGTTTTATTAGCAAAGCTGTTCTGCTAATACATTCAGAAGTGAGCCCCCCCCCCCCCCCCGAGTGGGGCTTGTGTCTCTTAATTTATACAGCTTGCTGGAGAACAAGTTACAGAGAAGTTACAGACAAAAGAAGAAAAAGATTTTAGTCACCACTCTTTGAGATACCTGAGACCAGTCATGTATCGTCAATTACCTGCCACCCTTAACAACCTCCTTTAACAGCTTCCAGTTAACTTATCTAATTGCCCTTCACACCTTCCATTCTGATGCTTGCTTCTTAGAAGTGCTGGCTCTATCTTAATTGCTTCTCCATTCAAAAGCTAACTGTCCCTACATGTGCTCTTTCAGATACTTTGTAACATATTTTGGCATGCCCTCTCATATACAATGTTATACTTCCACATGTGGAACTCCCAGCCACAAAATATCAATGGGCCCAGCAGCTTCTCAGGATTCAAAGAAGGATGGGATGTTTAAACGAGTAATCAGGAAATACAATTACAGTACTGAGAATTTTTTTCGAAAACGTTTTGTAAGGGATCGAAACCTTCCTGATTTACATGACAAAATATGTCTAACGAGTGGGTGTCAGGGGGAAACTTTCCATGGGATCAGGGTATATCTTAGTTCCTTATTGCAAGGCTTCTTCCACCTTCCTTTGCAGGATCCCTTACTGGCTACTGGATACTGGACTAGGCAGACTGTAGGTCTGATCCAGTCTGGCAGTGCCTATCTTCCTATTGGTGGTATAAATCCAAGACAATTTTTTGCTGATTTTCCTTGAGGTCCTGGGAATCTCTAGATTTGTACTGAGAGCAGAAAGATGTCTCTCTAAATATCATCTAGTCTCCTGTTCTTTTTCTTTTCAGGAACGAAAGTTCAAAAGTCCCCACACCTGCCCAGTACATTATGTCAGCTGTCAATGACACTAAATTCAACTCTGTAATGCTCCTTCTCACCGGGATACCTGGGCTGGAAGACATCCACCTCTGGATCTCTATCCCCTTCTGCTTCATGTATATTATTTCAATAGTAGGAAATTCAGTCATTCTGTTCATTATAAAAACAGATCCAAGCCTCCATGAGCCCATGTACATTTTCCTTTCCATGTTGGCTGTCACGGACCTTGGCTTATCCATAACCACCATACCGATGATACTGGGCATATACTTGTTTAACTCTAGGGGAATCAGCCTTGTTGCCTGTTTTGCTCAGATGTTCTTCATCCACTCACTTTCAAAAATTGAATCCTCTGTCCTCTTGTTGATGGCCTTTGACCTCTTCATCGCATAACCCACTGAGATATGCCTCCATCTTAACTCCATCGAGAATAGCCATGATGGGCTGGTGGCTGTGGTAAGATCGGTGGTACTAATACTCCCCTTCTCCTGAAACAGTTCTGATACTGTTGAGAAAATGTCCTCTCCCATTCCTACTGCCTGAACCCGGACATCCTGAAGGCGGCTTGTTCAGACATTTCAGTGAACAGCATCCAAGGTTTGTTTGTTAAAGTCATCATGGTTGGGTTGGACTCGTTCCTCATCTTCCTTTCTTATGTGATGATCCTCAAAACAGTGCTGAGCATCACATCCCACAGAGAGTGCCTCAGGGCCCTAAACACCTGCATCTCCCACCTCTGCGCTGTCGTGCTCTTTTACATATCAGACTTCAACCTGGCTTTGATACACAGATTCGGGAATAGCTCTTCTCACTTGCTTCCGATTATCCTGGTCTACATCTACCTGCTGGTCCCTCCCCAATGAACTCCATTGTATACAGTGTGAAAAGCAAACACCTTCGTGAGAGGATAATCGGGCCATTTGTCAAGTGAAGGGTCAGTTCATCACCTGGCTCCAGTGCTGGTGACATGGGAGAGGAAAAACATGAGCGATGGGCATGGCCACGTATTACATCCTGTTTCCTCTTCCCCTGAGGCACTTTCCTCTGCCCTGTCTCTTCCCCGAAGACCACACCTCTACTGTTCCCCTTTACCCGAGACTCAGCCTCCTTTCCATGCTGGAAGCCAGAGCAAGGCCTTGGTAAAATCTGCTAAGGTGAACTAGGATGTTCCACACCCTCCACATTTTATCCCCCAGGATGTACAAGTCAGGGAATGTGGAGAATCTTGGTCTCCCCAGAGCAACCTTTGGTCCCAGAGCAGCTCTTACAATGGCCCAACTGTGGCCTGGCTCAGAGGCGGAGCCTCGGGGAAAGTGGAGGAGCAAGAGGCTGGGCTTAGTGAGAAGATAAATAAATAAATGCCACCCCACAAAGGGGTCTCTTGTTTTAAGTATCCGAGGCTGAGAGTAAGTCATTGCAAGGACCTTAGAGGGACGGGCAGGGTTCCTGCAGGACCACCTCAGATCCCAAGGGGGCACTCTGGGATGGCCCCCGTCCACAGGGATTTGGGCAAAGTGGGCTGTAGTCCTGGAAGCCGTTACCAATGGGCAGATGTCATCCCAGACCCCAGGCTGCTCTAAACTCTGCTGAGGTAGGGAGAAAACAGGCCAGCGAATCAGACCTCTGTAACATGTAAAATATGACCTCTGTAAAATGTGGTGGAATCTCCTTCCTTAGAAGTTTTTAAGGTCAGACTTGACAAAGCCCTGGCTGGGATGATTTAATTGGGTATGGGCCCTGCTTTTGAGCAGGGGGTTGGACTAGATGACCTCCTGAGGTCCCTTCCAACCCTGATATTCTATGATTCTAACTGGCACATGGCCATCCCCACTCTATATAGCGCAGGGGGGAGCTCTCCTGGCGCAGCAGAGAATGCAACCAGGCCTGTCACTGCTCATGTGTCTGGAAGGCTGGTCCTGTTGTCTGGGCATAGCTCTGTAACTCCAGAGAGCTGAGTTTGATTCCCAGGCCCTGCGTGACTGTGGCCAATCCATTGGATATCTCTGCACAGGTGGATAATAGCCTTGCCCTGCCTCACAGCGGTGGTGGGAGGATAAATACATTTAATGCAGTTTGATACTCTGAGACCCTAAGATCAGGGCAGTGTCAGGGTTCCACAGAGCAATGCCTCTGACATTTGTCTATAAAAGGCCTCTTACCACAACCTCCTGTGACAGCTGTCTTCTGGGAAGCCCCGTGACTCCAGCCCCTTAGTGTCTGTGGCAGATGTGGGGGTGACAGTGAAGGTTAAGTAGTGGATTTCTGAGAGTAATATTGGAGTGCTGCAGAGAGGTTCAGCACAGTCACAGAACCAGTGATTGTAAGCTATTGAGGCTAAATGGTTCTAACTGACAAACTATGTATTAACAGCCATGGGGGACCTCATCTTTAATGGTCTGGTTGAGTGAAAGCAGACTGAGGGCAAAGGTCAGCTTCACACCTAGGCCCTGTAACAAAGTCATGGATAAGAATGTCAATGAGAGGGCCCAGGATCACAGGGTTTCAGTAAAGGTTGCTTCCAGAAGAAAGGGACAAAAAACAAACAGATAGGAAGATGCTCTTAGAGACACAGAGAGATTAGGCTGGGTCCCAAGAGCTCCTTGTCTTCCCAAAAGACTATAAGTTGGGCCAATTCTGTTTGCTAATAAACCTACTCATTTTAAGGAGGCTGGGGGTGACTATATAGCTCTGGTCACAAGTAAGAGTCTCAAGTGTCCAATCAGTGCTGCTTGTTGATAAGCTTTTATCTTTGGTAGGATGCTGTTCCCGGATCAAAGAGAGAGACAATTAAGAACATAAGAATGGCCCTACTGGGTCAGAACAAAGGTCCATCTAGCCCAGTATCCTGTCTTCCAATAGTGGCCAATGTCAGGTGCCCCAGAGTGAATGAACAGAACAGGCAATCATCAAGTGACCCATCCCTTGTCACCCATTCCTAACTTCTGGGAAAAGTAAGCCAGAGATACCATCCCTGCCCATCTGGGCTAATAGGCACTGAAAGACCTCCTCTCCACTAATTTATCTAGTTCTTCTTTGATCTCTGTTATAATCTTGGCCTTCACTAAATCCTCTGGAAAGGAGTTCCATAGGGTGGCTGTACGTTATGTGAAGAGATACTTCCTTTTGTTGTTTTAAACCTGCTGCCTATTAGTTTCATTTGGCAATCCCTAGTTCTTGTGTTATGATAAGGAGTAAATAACACTTCCCTATGTACTTTCTCCACACCTATCATGATTAAATTGTGAGATTCCTCTCATGACAGGAAATGATCTGGTTTATAGAGTAAAGAGACCATACATCCTGGTTTCATTGTAGCAATCTTGAGCCTTCTAGGCCAGCATATATTCTTGTTGAGTGATAGTTGCTATTCTGAATGCTTACATTCTCCAGTTGCATCCAAAATAGAAATTCACTCAAGAGAATAAATCATAGATTCATAGAATTTAAGGAAAGAAGGGACCATTAGATTATCGAGTCCGACCTCCTGGAAAATTTCTCCCAGTTTACCCCCATATTGAGCCCAATGATTTCTTTTTGACTAAAACATTGCTTCTGTTCCTCTAAAGCCTATCTTTTAGGAAGGCATCTGTCAAGGTTCCTTCCCCACTCTGAACTCTAGGGTATAGATGTGGGGACCTGCATGAAAACCTCCTAAGCTTACTTTTACCAGATTAGGCTAAAACTTCCCCAAGGTACAAACTATTTTACCTTTGGACTTCCACTGCCACCACCAAACTTTATCTGGGTTCCTGAAAAAAAAGAGTTTGGACACATCTTTCCCCCCAAATCCTCCCAACCCTTGCACCCCACTTCCTGGGGAAGGTTTCGTAAAAATCCTCACCAACTTGCATAGGTGACCACAGACCCAAACCCTTGGATCTTAGAACAATGAAAAAGCATTCAGTTTCCTTACAAGAAGAATTTTCATAGAAGTAAAAAGAAAAGAATCACCTCTGTAAAATCAGGATGGTGAATACCTTACAGGGTAATTAGATTCAAAACATAGAGAATCCCTCTAGGCAAAACCTTAAGTTACAAAAAAGACACACAGACAGGAATAGTTATTCTATTCAGCACAGCTATTTTCTCAGCCATTTAAAGAAATCATAATCTAACACATACCTAGCTAAATTACTTACTGAGTTCTAAGACTCCATTCCTGTTCTGTCTCCAGCAAAAGCTTCACATAGACAGACACAGACCCTTTGTTTTTTTCCCTCCTCCCAGCTTTTGAAAGTATCTTGTCTCCTCATTGGTCATTTTGGTCAGGTGCCAGCGAGGTTACCGTTAGCTTCTTAACCCTTTCAGGTGAGAGGATTTTTCCTCTGGCCAGGAGGAATTTTAAAGGGGTTTACCCTTCCCTCTATATTTATGACAGCATCTAATACTGGTTTAGAGATATCAGGAGAATCCACAACGTCCTTTGAGAGTTTGTTCCCCTGGTTAATTACCAACACAGTCAAAAATATGTGTTCCTCTTTTCCAAATCTAAGTTCTCTGGCTTCAGTTTTCAGCCATTGGTCCTTGTTATACCTTTCCCTGCTAGGTTAAAGAGCCCATTAGTACCTGGTATTTCATTCCTGTAAAAGTGCTTTTACACTGTTATCATGTCAGTTCTGAATCTTCCCTAGTTCAACTCACTACATGCCAGTTTATACAGCCAAGGGTAAGCTGGAACTGACCAAGGAGGAGAAAGATGTATTAGTCAGTCCCAGGATGACTGTGAGCCACCTGTGTCCTGCAGGAGTGAACAAAAAGCAAATGAGATCCTTGAATGTGTCAGGCGAGATAGGGAAGATAGGAAAGTATTAATATCCTTGTAACCCTCCTACCAACACTACAAGAAAAAAGAATTCTGTGTGGACTGTTCCTGATGGTCGAAATGACAGACTGGACTTCTACATAGAGTGCTTCCGCAGATGTGCACAGGCTGAAATGGTGAACAAACAGCATTACTGGCCCCATAACCTCATCTGTACAGAATGCAATGCCATCCACAGCCTCAGAAACAACTCTGACATTATAATCAAAGGGGCTGACAAAGGAGGTGCTGTACTAATGAACAGGTTGTATTATGAACAGGAAGCAGGCAACTCTCCAGCCCCACATTCTACAGACCATTATCCTCTGATCCCACTGATGGTTACCAAAAGAAACTACACAATCTGCTGAAGAAACTCCCTGCTATAGCACAGGAACAAATCTACATGGACAAACCCCTAGAGCCGCAACCAGGGGTATTCTATCTACTACCGAAGATCCATAAACCTGGAAACCCTGGACACCCAATCATCTCAGGCATTGGCACCCTAACAGCAGGATTATCGGGCTATTTGGACTCTCTCCTCCAACCCTACGCTACCAGCATGCCTAGCTAACTTCGAGATACTACCGACTTCCTGAGGAAACTACAATGCATTGATGATCTTCCTGAAAACACCATCCTGGCCACCATTTATGTAGAAGCTCTTTACACCAATATTCCACAAGAGGATGGACTACAAGCTCTCAGGAACACTATCCCTGATGAGGCCATGGCACACCTGGTGGCTGAGATTTGTGACTTTGTCTTCACCCACAACCATTTCAGATTTGGGGACAACTTATACCTTCAAGTCAGCAGCACTGCTATGGGTACCCGCATGGCCCCACAGGATGCCAAAATTTTTATGGTTGACTTAGAACAACGCTTCCTCGTCTCTCGTCTCCTAATGCCCCTACTCTACTTGCGCTATATTGATGATATCTTCATCATCTGGACCAACGGGAAGGAGGCCCTTGAAGAATTCCACCTGAATTTCAACCATTTCCACCCCATATCAACCTCAGCCTGGACCAGTCCACATAAGAGATCCACTTCCTGGACACTACAGTTCAAATAAGTGATGGTCACATAAACACCACCCTATACTGGAAACCTACTGACTGCTATACTTATCTACATGCCTCCAGCTTTGATCCAGGACACATCACACCATCCATTGTCTACAACCAAGCCCTAAGATACAACCAAATTGGCTCCGATCCCTCAGACAGAGACAAACACCTACAAGATCTTTATCAAACATTCTTAAAACTACAATACCCATATGGAGAAGGGAGGAAACAGACTGACAGAGCCAGAAGGGTACCCAGAAGTCACCTACTACAAGACAGGCCCAACAAAGAAAATAACAGAACGCCACTGGCCATCACGTACAGCCCCCAGCTAGAACCTCTCCAGCACATCATCAATGACCTACAACCTATCCTGGAAAATGATCCCTCATTCTCAATCTAGGGAGGCAGGCCAGTGCTCGCTTACAGACAGCCCCCCAACCTGAAGCAAATAGTCACCAGCAACTATGCACCACACCACAGAAACACTAACCCAGGAACCAATCCCTGTAACAAACCCCATTGCCAACTCTGTCCCCATATCTACTCTAGCGACACCATCAGAGGACCCAGCCACATGAGCCACACCATCAGAGGCTCATTCACTTGCACATCTACCAATGTGGTATATGCCATCATGTGCCAGCAAAGCCCCTCTGCCATGTACATTGGCCAAACCGGACAGTCTCTAAGTAAAAGAATAAATGGACACAAATCAGACATCAGGAATAGTAACATACAAAAGCCAGTAGGAGAACACTTCAATCTCCCTGGTCATTCTTTAACAGATTTAAAAGTAACCATACTTCAACAAAATAATGTCAAAAACAGATTTCAAAGAGAAACTGCAAAACTAAAATTCATTTGCAAATTTAACACCATTAAATAAGAGGAAAATGCAGGGCTTGAATAAGGGAAAAACGCACTTGGTGGAAGGGTGCTTGACCAATTGTGGGTTGCAGAAAAACCTGAGTGTCTCTGGATTAAGTTTAGAAGTGTGAGCAACAGGAGTGATGTAGTGGTGGGAGTCTGCTATAGACCACCGGACCAGGGGGATGAGGTGGATGAGGCTTTCTTCCGGCAGGTCGCGGAAGCTACTAGATCGCATGCCCTGGTCCTCATGGGTGACTTTAATTTTCCTGATATTTGCTGGGAGAGCAATACAGCAGTGCATAGACAATCCAGGAAGTTTTTGGAAAGCATAGGGGACAATTTCCTGGTGAAGTGCTAGAGGAGCCAACTAGGGGGGGAGCTATTCTTGACCTGCTGCTCACAAACTGGGAAGAATTAGTAGGGGAAGCAAAAGTGGATGGGAATCTGTGAGACAGTGACTGTGAGTTGGTTGAGTTCAGGATCCTGATACAGGGAAGAAAGGTAAGCAGCAGGATACGGACCCTGGACTTCAGGAAAGCAGACTTCGACTCCCTCAGGGAACGGATGGGTAGGATCCCCTGGGGGACTAACATGAAGGGGAAAGGAGTCCAGGAGAGCTGGCTGTATTTCAAGGAATCCCTGTTGAGGTTACAGGGACAAACCTTCCCGATGTGTCGAAAAAATAGTAAATATGGCAGGCGACCAGCTTGGCTTAACAGTGAAATCCTAGCGGATCTTAAGCATAAAAAAGAAGCTTACAAGAAGTGGAAGGTTGGACATATGACCAGGGAAGAGTATAAAAATATTGCTTGGGCATGTAGGAATGAAATTAGGAGGGCCAAATCGCACCTGGAGCTGCAGCTAGCGAGAGATGTTAAGAGTAACAAGAAGGGTTTCTTCAGGTATGTTGGCAACAAGAAGAAAGCCAAGGAAAGTGTGGGCCCCTTACTGAATGAGGGAGGCAACCTAGTGACAGAGGATGTGGAAAAAGCTAATGTACTCAATGCTTTTTTTGCCTCTGTCTTCACGAACAAGGTCAGCTCCCAGACTTATGCGCTGGGCATCACAATATGGGGAATAGATGGCCAGCCCTCTGTGGAGAAAGAGGTGGTTAGGGACTGTTTAGAAAAGCTGGACGTGCACAAGTCCATGGGGCCGGATGAGTTGCATCCGAGAGTGCTAAAGGAACTGGCGGCTGTGATTGCAGAGCCATTGGCCATTATCTTTGAAAACTCATGGCGAACGGGGGAAGTCCTGGATGACTGGAAAAAGGCTAATGTAGTGCCAATCTTTAAAAAAGGAAAGAAGGAGGATCCTGGGAACTACAGGCCAGTCAGCCTCACCTCAGTCCCCGGAAAAATCATGGAGCAGGTCCTCAAAGAATCAATCCTGAAGCACTTACATAAGAGGAAAGTGATCAGGAACAGTCAGCATGGATTCACCAAGGGAAGGTCATGCCTGACTAATCTAATTGTCTTCTATGATGAGATTACTGGTTCTGTGGATGAAGGGAAAGCAGTGGATGTATTGTATCTTGACTTTAGCAAAGCTTTTGAGACTGTCTCCCACAGTATTCTTGTCAGCAAGTTAAGGAAGTATGGGCTGGATGAATGCACTATAAGGTGGGTAGAAAGTTGGCTAGATTGTCGGGCTCAATGGGTAGTGATCAATGGCTCCATGTCCAGTTGGCAGCCGGTGTCAAGTGGAGTGCCCCAGGGGTCGGTCCTGGGGCCGGTTTTGTTCAATATCTTCATAAATGATTTGGAGGATGGTGTGGATTGCACTCTCAGCAAATTTGCGGATGATACTAAACTGGGAGGAGTGGTAGATACGCTGGAGGGCAGGGATAGGATACAGAGGGACCTAGACAAATTGGAGGATTGGGCCAAAAGAAATCTGATGAGGTTCAATAAGGATAAGTGCAGGGTCCTGCGCTTAGGACGGAAGAACCCAATGCACAGCTACAGACTAGGGACCGAATGGCTTGGCAGCAGTTTTGCGGAAAAGGACCTAGGGGTGACAGTGGACGAGAAGCTGGATATGAGTCAGCAGTGTGCCCTTGTTGCCAAGAAGGCCAATGGCATTTTGGGATGTATAAGTAGGGGCATAGCGAGCAGATCGAGGGACGTGATCGTCCCCCTCTATTCGTCATTGGTGAGGCCTCATCTGGAGTACTGTGTCCAGTTTTGGGCCCCACACTACAAGAAGGATGTGGATAAATTGGAAAGAGTCCAGCAAAGGGCAACAAAAATGATTAGGGCTCTGGAACACATGACTTATGAGGAGAGGCTGAGGGAACTGGGATTGTTTAGTCTGCGGAAGAGAAGAATGAGGGGGGATTTGATAGCTGCTTTCAACTACCTGAAAGGGGGTTCCAAAGAGGATGGCTCTAGACTGTTCTCAATGGTAGCAGATGACAGAACAAGGAGTAATGGTGTCAAGTTGCAGTGGGGGAGATTTAGGTTGGATATTAGGAAAAACTTTTTCACTAGGAGCGTGATGAAACACTGGAATGCGTTACCTAGGGAGGTGGTGGAATCTCCTTCCTTAGAAGTTTTTAAGGTCAGGCTTGACAAAGCCCTGGCTGGGATGATTTAATTGGGGATGGGTCCTGCTTTTGAGCAGGGGGTTGGATTAGATGACCTCTTGAGGTCCCTTCCAACCTTGATATTCTATGATTCTATGATTCTATGGGGACAGAACAAATTTGCAATAGTCAAGCTTATGAAATATATAGCCGCAACAGTTGTGTTAGAAAGGTCACTGACCACAAAAGAACAGACAGTGAATAACAAGAGGGGGCCTAGTGGGGGAGACGCTTGTTTTTGCTTCTGACCAGTGTTAATTTTGCAATGTATTTCAAGTAAGGTAATTAATACGGAAGTATGTGTAATTTGTCTGTGGTTTTAAGCATTAAAGCATTTTAAGCTTTGCATCGGGGGGCAGCTACTTCGAGCTGTTACCCCTGCATTTGTAATCAACAAAGGAGCCTCAGGCCTGTTCTGATCTAAAGACAAAGCGTGGTTAATTTTCCACCACACTGTTTATGATGTTACAGGAGTGTAACTCCCTGAGTTTCTGGTAATCTCAGCATGCTGACCTGCTAGCTGCCCCCACCTCAGTCACTTGCCCCAGAGAGGAAAGATGATTCAGGGCTTAAAGTGCTGTCCTCGGACTCAGAAGTGCTGGCTTCAGTTCCAGGCTCTTCCACAGACCTCTTCTGTGACCTTGGGCAGCTCACTTAGTCCATCAGTCCCACAGCAACATGTGTTTTAATATGGCTCAATGTGAAGGTGTACGTCTTGGAGGAAGAGACAAGCCATCCATATTGTATGGGGGACCCAATGCTGGGAAGCACTGACTCCGAAAAACACTTGGGGGTCATAGTGGATAATCAGCTGAACATGAGCTTCTAGTGCCACACTACAGCCAAAAAAACAAATTCAATCCAGGATGTACAACCGGGGGAATTTTGAGTAGGAGCAGGGAGGTTATTTTACCTCTCGTGTTTGGCACTGGTGTGACCGTGGCTGGAATATTTTGTCCAGTTCTGGTGTCTATAGTTCAAGGAGGACATTGATACAATGGAAAGAGTCCAGAGAAAAGCCACGAGAATGATTAAAGGATTAGAAAATCTGCCTTATACTGATAGACTAAAGGAGCTCAATCTATTTAGCTTAACAAAGAGAAGTTAAAAGGTGACTTGAACACAGTCTGTAAGTAGCTGCATAAGGAACACAATGGGCTTTTCAATGTATCAGAGAAAGTTATAACATGATCCACTGGCTGGCAGATGAAACTAGACACATTAAGATCGGAAATAATGTGTAATTTTATTTAACCATTGGAACAATTTACCAAGGGCCGTGGTAGATTCTCCATCACTGACAATTGTTAAATCAAGGCAGGATGTAGTTCTAGCTAAACAGCTCGGCTTTAGGACTTATTTTTGGGCAGGTCTGTGGCCTGTGCTAGGCAGGAGGTCAGACTACCTGATCACAATGGTGCCTTCTGGCCTTGGGATCTGCCCAGTGGTGTTAATCGCACTCCCCTACTACATGCAGTGTTGTACTGATAAATATGTTACAGATTGACAGGCTCCTGAACTCTGCAATAAGTGGGGATATTGCTAAGTGCCATAGAGAGATTTCAGCTCTGTGTGCCTCATCAGGATGGTCTGGGGCATTGGGTGCAGAACCTGAACTCTTCCCAACACCCCTTGGTGATGAGGCCTGTCATCAGCACAGCCCCCTTTAACGAGGGAGTTCTGGGCCCCTGCTACAGTTTGTCAGTAAGAGGGGGAATCAGGATGTGCTTTCAGAGAGTGAAGGATCTGGGGAACGTTGCCTGGCTTAGCAGAGCCCTGCTGGGCTGCCCCTTGCTCTGATCCTGATCCCCACCCCTTCCGTGAGCACCGAGAGCCACTCTAGAGCTGCAGATAGACCTCACACCCTGCATCCACATTTCCAACATCACCCAGTTTGGGGGTAGCTGGATCTGGTAGAGGGGGTTGTTTGGGTCTAATAGAGAGCTAGTAGCAGGCTTTTGGAGCTGGGCTTTGACCACATCCCTTTCTATTAAACAGGTGCATGGCCTTGCTTAACCGGCGTGTGCATGTCTCATGCCTGAACATGAGAAAAGACCCTCTGAGCTGTGCCTCAGGCACCAAGTGACTCTGCGAGCCCGTCACTGTTGTGTTGGCTCTCTGTGGCGTAACCATATTCCTTACAACTGGAAACTATAGTTGAAGCGATAGTAAGGACCAGAATTATCAGATCCACAGAGGAACATGATCTGTTGGGGAAGAATCAACACAGCTTTTCAAAGGGAAATCCTGCCTCTCCAATCTATTAGAATTCTTTGAGGGGGTCCTCAAACGTGCAGGGTAGAGGGATCCAGTGGATATATTGTATTTGGAATTTGAGAAAGTGACAAGGTCCCTCACCAGGGCTCTTAAGAAAAGGAAGCAGTCCTGGGAGAAGAAGGAAGGTTCTCTCATAGATCAGTAACTGGTTAAAAGATACAAAGCAACGGGTAGCAATAAATGGTCAGTTTTCAAAATTGAGACAGGTAAACAGTGGCATCCTTCTGGGGCCAGTATTGGGAGCAGTGCTGTTCAACATATTCATAAATGATCTGGAAAAAGGGATTAACTGTGAGGTGGCAAAATTTGCAAATGAGACAAAATGACTGAATATATTTAAGAGGAAATCAGATTTTGAAGAGTTACAAAGCAATCTCACAAAAGTGGGTGACTGGGCAACAAAATGGGAGATGAAACTCAGTGTTAATAACTGGAAGCAATACACATCAGAAAACATAATCCCAACTATACACACAAAATGATGGTGTCTAAATTAGCTGTTAGCACTCAAAAAAGGTTTCAGAGGAGCAGCCGTATTAGTGTGCAGAGTTCTCTGACTCTCGTTCTCGTTGTGGAGCAGCAGTCAAAAAAGAGAACAGAATGTTAGGAACCATTAGGAAAGACAAATAAGAATACAGAAAATAACATGCTTCTGTATAAATCCATGATACACCCACAGCTTGAGTACTGTGTGCAGTTCTGGTCACTGCAACTCAAAAAAGATATATTAGAATTGGAGTAGGTACAGAGATGGGCAACAAAAAATGTTTGGGGGTATGGAACAGATTCCCTATGAGGAGAGATTAAGAAGACTGGGACTTCTCAGCTTGGAAAAGAGAAGATGAAGTGGGGATATGATAGAAGTCTATAAAATCATGTGTGGTGTGGCGAAACTGAATCAGGAAATGTTATTTGTCCCTTCACAAAACACACCAACCAGGGGGGTCACCCATGCAGTTAACAGGCAGCACGTTTAAAACAAATAAAAGGCAGTAGTTCTTCACACAATGCAGAGTCAGCCTGTGGAACTCAATGCCAGGGGATGTTGTGAAGGCCAAAAGTATAACTGGGTCAAAAAAGGAACTAGATAAGTCCATGGAGTATTGGTCCATCAGTGGCTCTTAGCCAAGATGGTCAGGGATGCAACCCCATGCTGTGGGTGTCTCAAAACATCTCACCATCAGAAGATGGGATCAGATGACGGAGGATGGGCCACTTGATAATTGCCCTCTTCTGTCCATTCCCTCTGAAGCACCTGGCACTGGCCACTGTCAGAAGACAGAACATGGGGGTAGATGGACATTGGTCTGAATCCATATGGCCACTCTTCTGTTCTTAAATTGTTCCTCCGATGGATGGGCTGGTGGAGACAAGCCTTTTCCAGGGGCTCCCTCCGTTATAAGGCTGGTGTAGCCACCCTAGCAGATATCCATGGTAGGGTAACCACATGTCCTGTTTTGGCCAGGACAGTCCCTTTTTAAAGCTCTCTCCCAGCCACACCAACTTTTTTTTAATGTCAAAAGGAGCCATTTGTCTTGGTTGGTCTTGGTGACTTGACCAGCTGGGAGGAGGAAATGGGACAAATGCCCACTTCTGTGAAAAACGTGGGGAAGTGGGAAATGGAAGAATCTTCAGGGAAGCTGAATGGAGAAGCCAGCCCCTGAAACGGGGTGAGATGGGGGCGGGAGGGGTGGAAGGGAAGATCAGTGTTCCAGCCAAAGGTGACAGCTTCCTAAGCACTGGGTGGGCTCCTCTAGGGTTCCAGCCACGTGCAACAATCTCGTGTGGGGGAGGGAGACATCCTTGGTTGAGCAGCTGAGGGTCTCCAGTTTTCTCATTGGTAAATACGGTCACCCTAAGTTCCTGTTCTTCATGGGAGGCGAATTCGGGGCTAGTGCTGCCACCTAGGGGTGAGGTCCTGTAGCATGAGGGACAGAGGATCGTGGGTTGAGCAAGAGCTGGGCTGGAAAACAAATTTCTTTCACTCCATGAAACATTTTGACCCAAAGTGAAGCGTTTCCTTTTCATTCACTTTTTTGGGCAGAGTATTCATAGAAAAAGGATCATTTTAATCTGAAAGCTACTGCCCAGCTGCAACTGCCTGGATCCCAAAGAGAAACTAGAGTCTTTTCATCTGCCTCATCGTCATAACGTAAATGAAGGTTGGACTGACTGAGTCTATGGCTGCACTCTGCAATTCCCATCTCCATGCAGCCCCCTTCAAACTGTACAACGCCTCTCCAGCAGATCCTGCAGGCAGTAGCTACTGTGACTGGCCCTGGTAGCACTTCTCTGATCAGCCTGTGCCAGCAGGGAGCTGGAGAGGTTCCTAGAGCAATTGTGGAGGCCCAGAGATTGTGGGTGGGTAGGTCTAGCTACCAGTGGATCACTGAGATCTGTGCCTAACTTTGGGGATCCCTGGATCCTTCGTCCCCCTTTTAATTCATAAAGGAGAAGGGAAGGAACACCCCCCTCCCCAGAACAATCCAAGGGAAATTTCCATGTAGGGAGCCTTGTGGACTCTCCCTTCCCTGGCCTGCACCCTGGGTTTGTCATTCAGGACAGGGGGCTGCCGGGGAGAAATCCGGTCCTATGTTGTTAATAATAATTACTATTATATTATATTTTATTTCAGCAGGATCACAGCTGTCACAGCATCATCATTACCACTCGGCCACCCTTGAGGTAGCCCTGTGACTCACTGGGACTATCTGAACAGTGACGACAAGCCCAGATACAAGGAATAGAACCTGCAGCAGGGCTGACACTGCAGTCCAGTTGGGTAGCCTCACCACACGTCCCCTGCGATTTGGTCTCCTGCCATAGGTCATGAGAGGGGTTAAAGCTGGTGCACACTTAGCCAAGCACCTCAGGTTCCCAAATGGCCAAGTGGCCCCCAGGGGCATGTGCCGGCATCTTCATATAGACACCTGCCTCCCCGTCTGAACAGAGACTGCCTGCTGCCCATGCAACCGCTCCGATGACTCCTTGTCCTCTAGGATGAAGACCTCTGGCGGCTTCTCTTCTAGCAGGAATTGGGTACGTTGGCAGGTTTCACCGTCTTTAAAATGTGAAGTGAAGCATAAAGGCTGCAGGCTGGATCCATTCTGGATCCACTCTGATGGGGACCCGGGCAGGCCGAGGGACTTCAGACTTCCCCAGCGATGTCTGAGCGTGTCTGTGTGAAGAGCTTCTCAGGATTGTGAACTCAGCGACATGGCTGGAGCCCAGAAATAGGCTCTGCCAGCACGTAGCTCCAGTGTTGTCTCTCCACCTCCCTGGGGGAGTGACTGAGAGACCGCTTTTCTTCAGCTATTGCTTCTTTTCCAGAAGCCTGGTGTTAAAGTAAGAAGAGCCAGGCTAGTTTCACCTAATACAGCCATAGCTTAAATACCCCAATAGTCAACCCAATATAGCTCTACAGCAAACATCCCAAGAACTGGGTTTTACAGACACATTCATTATGGCAGCTCAGCTCCATGCCTGTCCCAATGTCATTCCAGTGTTCGATGTATTTTATCAATTCAGGGCATAGACATTCAGAGAGAGAGAGAAAGAGAGAGAGAGAGCAATAGAGTACATTTGTGTGTGAAATGAGGTTCCATTTCCATGAATACTCATGCATTTGACTTTGAATCCACTTCTTGTAAATCCACATCATGGTGCAAGTAAGAGGTGCTGGGGTTACTCTGTACTAGAGAGTGAGAGCTCAGGGAATGAATATTTTCTATACTGACCCCAATGCCTATTACCACTCCGGATACAGGCTACAGACTGACAGAACGGAACCTGAGGAAAACCCATCAGCTATTAACCCAGGGACAGAGGAGTTATTGGAATTTGTTGGCAGACAAGCAAATGACTGATGGCTGAGACACTGCGATCTCTACAGCTTCTGAAGAAATCCAGATGACAAACACGACACTGTAAGTCACACTCTGACATGACAATGAGAAATCATCTCTGAAGGAAGATGAGAGGGGAAACAATGGGTTGACGTGTGTGTACCAAAGTACAGATGTGTAAATATGATGCCAGAACTTTTAATTGTAATACAAATATTACAAACTACACTTTCATGACATGAATAGATGTTGAGAGCCTGCTGCAGAGTTGTTGCAATCTCGAAGGCAAGGAGCAGTGGTAACTTTGTGCTTAATGTCTTTGACTCTAGAAAGTATTTCAGAAGTACTCCAAATAGTATTCAAAATGGGTTTGTGCTATTAACGCTTTGTTCAGTAAACAGTTGTACGATACTGTCTCCTGGTCACTGACCAGAAGCTCTTTCTAACACTGACGTTCAGGGTCATGAACACAAACCCTCTGCAATACCTGGGCAAGACTTTCCAAAAAGTCCTGAGAGAAAAGAACTGATAGTTTGTATTTCAGCAAACACGAGAGCTGAGGGGCAGGAAAGGGGAGTGTAACAGAGCTTGCATGTAATTTACGCCCATCACCTGTTACATGAGCATGGCTGAAGTAACTTGCACACTCAGCTTGACATTAGCGCAAACCTAGTGTTTGCATATGCACACTTTTGTGATGCCATCCATTCCCTCGCCCAGCTGAAGTAACTCTCTGTGTTACCTTGTAACTTGCTAAAAATCTACAGACCCTTACATGGGGAGAGTGTGGCTGGTTGGATCACAGATCCCCCCTTGGAGGCTGCCACCTGATGTGCCAGGACTACGTCTGCTCCTGCTTTCCTGCTCTGTCAGCTTAGGACTTCAGTGCCCTGCCTGGTTTAAGCCAGACCTGCTAGCCCGCTGGAAACCCAGACCGAGATCTGAATCATGTCCCACAAACTGAAAGCTTAACTCAGAGCAGCTTACAGAAGTGTGCCTGTCTTTAACACACAGATGTCCAACTCCCAATGGGGTCCAAACCCTAAATAAATCCGTTTTACCCTTGTCAGGGTTCCCTTCCCACTCTAAGCTCTAGGGTACAGATGTGGGGACCCGCATGAAAAAAACCCTAAACTTATTTTTACCAGCCTAGGTTAAAAACTTTCCCAAAGCACACATTTCGCCTTGTCTTTGAACAGTATGCTGCCACCACCCAAGTGATTTAGACAAAGAACAGAGACAGGACCACTTGGAGTTCCTATTTCCCCCAAATATCCCCACAAGCCCTTAAACCCCCTTCCCTGGGGACGCTTGAGAATAAACAAGGTGAGCACAAACCATCCTGGAATTTTTAAGACCCCAAAACCCAATCAGATTCTTAAAAAACAGAACTTTATTAGAAGAACAAAAAAAAAAAGATAGGAGAACAACTCTGGAAGATCAGAATGAAAGATAATCTTATAGGCAGTCAGATTCAAAACACAGAGAATCCCTGTCAAGGTTCCTCCCCCACTCTGAACTCTAGGGTACAGATGTGGGGACCTGCATGAAAAACCTCCTAAGCTTATCTTTACCAGCTTAGGTCAAAACTTCCCCAAGGTACAAAGTATTCCACCCGTGGTCCTTGGAATGGCCGCTACCACCACCAAACTAATACTGGTTACTGGGGAAGAGCTGTTTGGACGCGTCTTTCCCCCCAAAATACTTCCCAAAACCCTGCACCCCACTTCCTGGACAAGGTTTGGTAAAAAGCCTCACCAATTTGCCTAGGTGACTACAGACCCAGACCCTTGGATCTTAAGAACAATGAACAATCCTCCCAACACTTGCACCCCCCCCTTTCCTGGGAAATGTTGGATAAAAAGCCTCACCAATTTGCATAGGTGACCACAGACCCAAACCCTTGGATCTGAGAACAATGAAAAAACATTCAGTTTTTTACAAGAAGACTTTTAATAGAAAATAGAAGTAAATAGAAATGAAGAAATCCCCCCTGTAAAATCAGGATGGTAGATATCTTACAGGGTAATTAGATTCAAAAACATAGAGAACCCCTCTAGGCAAAACCTTAAGTTACAAAAAAGATACACAGACAGAAATAGTTATTCTATTCAGCACAATTCTTTTCTCAGCCATTTAAAGAAATCATAATCTAACACATGCCTAGCTAGATTACTTACTAAAAGTTCTAAGACTCCATTCCTGGTCTATCCCTGGCCAAGCACAGCATACAGACAGACACAGACCCTTTGTTTCTCTCCCTCCTCCCAGCTTTTGAAAGTATCTTGTCCCCTCATTGGTCATTTTGGTCAGGTGCCAGCGAGGTTACCTTTAGCTTCTTAACCCTTTACAGGTGAGAGGAGCTTTCCCCTGGCCAGGAGGGATTTCAAAGGGGTTTACCCTTCCCTTTATATTTATGACAATCCCTCTAGGGAAAACCTTAGTTTACAAAAAGACACGAAAAACAGGAATACACATTCCCTCCAGCACAGCGAATTTCACAAGCCAAAACAAAGAAAACCTAACACATTTTCTAGCTAGATTACTTACTAACTTTACAGGAGTTGGAAGGCTTGCATCCTTGATCTGTTCCCTGCAAAGGTATCACACAGACAGACAAAAGCCTTTTCCCCCCCTCCAGGTTTGAAAGTATCTTGTCCCCTCATTGGTCATTTTGGGTCAGGTGCCAGCCGGGTTACCTGAGTTTCTTAACCCTTTACAGGTAAAAGGACTTTGCTTCTGGCCAGGAGGGATTTCGTAGCACTGTATACAGAAAGGTGGTTACCCTTCCCTTTATATTTATGAAGGGAAGGGTAACCACTCATCAGTTGGTTCACCCTCTATAACACTGACAGAGAGGTATGCACAGCTGTTTGCCCCCCTGCCCAGGTATTAATACATACTCTGGGTCAATTAAAAAGTGAAAAGTGATTGTATTAAATACAGAAAGTAGGATTTAAGAGGTTCCAAGTAGTAACAGACAGAACATCTTGTGGGTGGAGACCCCCTCCATTCCCCTAGACAAAGTCCAGCTGCAAAATGGAGTTTTGCGGTCCCCCGGGCAAGTCACATGTCCACACATGACTGAGTTCCCTATCAGCCAAGCCACATTCCTGGGAAAGCCCAGATGTGGATCGGCATCTCCTAGTTCATTGTTGGCATAAGGGCTTCTTGATCGGCCACTTACTGAGAATAGTCTTTTCTCATGAAGCTGACCAACTGCTTCACTGAAACCTACTGAGAATTAAACAAGTATGCAGCCAATATTCATAACTTCGAATACAAAAATGAGACATGTATACAAACAGGATTAATAGATTCAGTAGATCATAACCTCTACAGAAGCAATAAAACATGTGTATACGTAGCTTCAATGCAGGACAGCTAAATAGAATCACTGTTTTCAGCTATATAGAATGACTCTTTTCACTGCACTTGCCATGTCTTTACCATCTGATACATATGATACAACGGGTCACACTCAGAAGTGGAGGGCCAGAAAGGGTGTCTTTAGGAAGGTCGCAACTGTACAATCACACAGTGCTCAAGTAGGCTGTGGAACTCAAAGCTACAAGATACGAATGGGGCCAAGGGCTAAGTATGATTCAAAGAAGGACTGGAGGTTGATATGGGTAACCAGAAAATCAAATTACAGTCATGAGGATTTGTTTTTTAAAGTCTTGGAAGAGCTCTAAACCTTCCAGATTTACATCACAAAATATGTCTAACTAGTTGGTGTCAGGGGGACACTTTTCCTGGGAGCAGGTTATCTCATAGCTGCCTATTGCAGGGCTTCTTCCACTTTCCTCTGTATCATCTGGAACTGGTCACTGGATACTGGGCTAGATGAACTGCAGGTCTGATCCACTCTGGCAGTGCCTATCTTCTTATTGGTGCTGCAAATCCAAGGATATGGATTTGCTGATCTTCCTTAAGCTCCTGAAAGTCTCTCAAGTGGCACAGAGAGCAGAAAAAATGTCTCATTAAATATCATCTAGTCTCCTGTTCTTTTTTCTTTTAGGAAGTAAATCTCAAAACTCTTTGGAATGGCCCAGCCCATTATGTCAGCTGCGAATGACACCTCATTCAACTCTGCAGTGTTCCTTCTCACTGGGATACCTGGGCAGGAAGACGTCCATATCTGGATCTCTATCCTCTTCAGCTTAATGTACGCTATTTCGATAGTAGGAAATTCAGTCATTCTGTTCATTATAAAAACAGATCCAAGCCTCCATGAGCCCATGTACATGTTCCTTTCCATGTTGGCTGTCACAGACCTTAGCTTATCTATATCCACCATACCGACAATGCTGGGCATATACTTGTTTAACTCTAGGGAGATAAGCCTTAATGTTTGTTTTGGCCAGCTGTTCTTCCTCCACTTTCTTGCAAAAATTGAATCTTCCGTGCTCTTGTTGATGGCCTTTGACCGCTTTGTTGCCATCTGTAACCCGCTGAGATATGCTTCCATCTTAACTCCACCAAGAATAGCCAAGATGGGGTTGGTGTTTGTGGTAAGAGGGCTGGCTGTAGCATTACCATTCCCCTGTCTCCTGAAAAGGTTCCAATACTGTCAAGCCAATGTCCTCTCGCATTCCTTCTGCCTGCACCAGGATGTCATGAAGTTGGCTTGTTCGGATATCACAGTCAACTACATCTATGGCTTGTTTACTACTCTCCTCACGTTTGGATTGGACTCACTGCTCATCTTCCTCTCTTACATGATGATTCTCAAAACAGTGCTGAGCATCACGTCCCACACGGAGTGCCTCAGGGCCCTGAACACCTGCGTCTCCCACCTGTGTGCTGTCCTGCTCTTCTACACACCAAACGTCAGCCTGGCTGTGATACACAGATTTGGGAATAGCTCTTCTCACTTACTTAAGATTCTCCTGGGCTATGTCTACCTGCTGGTCCCCCCCGTGATGAATCCAATTGTGTACAGTGTAAAAAGCAAACATCTTCGTGAGAGCATAATCAGGGCATTTGTCAAGTGAAGGGTCAGTTCATCACTTGGTTCTGGCACCTGTGACACAGGATCCAAAAAACATGAGTGACGGCCACGGCCACCTATTCCATCCTGGTTCCTTTTTCCCTGAGGCCCCTCCTTTTGCCTCATCTCTTCCCCCAGGGCCCCACCCCTATATTCCCCTTTAACAGAGTGTCATAAACATACAGCTATGGGTAGCATAAAATCCCTCCTTTACCTGTAAAGGGTTAAGAAGCTCAGATAACCTGGTTGGCACCTGACCAAAAGGACCAATAAGGGGAGAAGATACTTTCAAATCTGTGGGGGAAGGTTTTTATTTGTGTTCTCTTGGGAGAAAGAGGGGGACCAGGCAGGAAAGAAAAAACCTCTCCTAAACCATACCTGAAATAAGCCTCTAAGATTACAAATTGTAAGTATAGCAAGAGAAGGTGTTAGTTTACCTTTTGTTTAGCTTTTGAATTTTCTCTGTGCTAAGAGGGAGGTTTATCCCTTTTTTTTTTGTAATTTTGAAGTTTGCCTGGAGGGGAATCCTCTGTGTTTTGAACCTGATTACCCTGTAAAATTACCTTCCATCCTGATTTTACAGAGGTGCTTGTTTTATTTTGTTTTTACAATACAGTTCTGTTTTTTAAGAATCTGATTGGTTTTTAGTGTCCTAAAAACCCAAGGGTCTGGTCTGTCCTCACCTGGTTTACCTATTTGGTTGGTAGATTATTCTCAAACCACCCCAGAAAAGGGGGTAAAGAGGTGGGGGGATATTTTAGGGAAACAGGAACCCCAAGTGGTTCTTTTCCTGAATCTTTCTCTAACTCACATGGTGGTGGCAGTAGTACCTATCCAAGGACAAGAAAGGATTTGTGCCTTGGGGAAGTTTTTAACCTAAGCTGGTAGAAATAAGCTTCGGGGGTCTTTCATGCGGGTCCCCACATCTGTACCCCAGTGTTCAGAGTGGGGAGGGAACCCTGACACTGAGACTCTGCTCCCTTGTCTGGCTGGAAGCCAGAGCTGGGCCATGGTAAGAGCGCCCCAGACAGCCACAGCCACTGTGGGTGCCCCAGACCCTCCACATTTTACTCCCCAGGATGTACAAGCCAGGGAAAGTGGACAGTCTGGGGTTCCTCGCAGCAGCCAGTGCTCCCGGAGCAGCTCTTACCATGGCCTGACTCAGGCCTGCATGTAAGGCGGAGCATCGGGGAAAGTGGAGAAGCAGGAGGCAGGGCTTAGTGGGAAGAGATGGGATACAGGGTGGGGCTTCAGGGGAAAAAGGGGAGTAGGGGATATGGCAAGTCTGAAACAAATGTCACCCCAGCAAGCAAGATGGTGGGGATGTTCCTGAGCAAAGGAGGAAGATGGGGCTGGAGGATCGGAGAGCCTGTGTTTTGGAGAAGACTAAATTAATGTGACCCCACAAAGGGGGCTCCTCTTTTAAGTATCCCAGGCTGAGAGTAAGCCACTGCAAGAATCTCAGAGGGAAGGTCAGTGTGCCTACAGGGCCACTTCAGGCCTGAAGGAGGCATCCTGAGGTGGCATCTGTCCTCAGGGACTTGGTCTGGGTGTTCTGTGCTCTAGGAAGCTGTTACCAATGAGAGTATGTCTGCCCAGTCCTCAGGCTTCTCTTGACTCCACGCTGTAGGGTGAGAACAGGCCAGTGAATCAAATCACTGTAACTTGCTCCTTGCCATTCTCAATCTCTGAAGTGCAGGGATTCTTGCCATTCTCAATCTCTGCTGGCAGACCAGAGAATCCAGCCAGGCCTGTCACCACTCAGGAGACTGGAAGTCTGGTCCTGTGGTCCAGGCACTGCTCTGTGACTCAGGACTGCTGTGTTTGATTCCCTGACATGTGTCACCATGGTCAAGCCATTGGCTGTCTCTGATCCTCTGGACAGGTGGATAATAGCCCTGCCCTGCCTCACAGCAGGCTGAGCACTGTGGTGACTGGGCCCAGGCTCACACAGGTTTCAGCAAAGGCTGCTTCCACAAGAAAGGGGACAAAAGATGGGAAGATGCTCTCAGAGACACAGGGAAACTAAGCTGTGTCCCAAGAGCTCCTTGGCTTTCCAAAAGAATGTAAGATGGGCCAGCTCTGTTCCTCTATTTCCAGAGCAAACCCTGTCTAACTCAGTTGGTAGTGAGACGTGAGATAGATGAGTGTAGACGTGTGATAGCTACCTGCTATTTTAAATCCATTTTCTCTAATGCTTTGTTCTATTTGACAATAAACCTTCTACTTTGAAGGAGGCTGGGGTGGACTTTGTAGCGCTGGTCACAAAACCCCCTAAAGGGAAGAGACTGTGCTGTCCAATCAGACTTGCTTTGTGATAATTGTGATGTTGCACTCTATTTGTTTATGGAAATATGCTTATGAGTGTAAATATGACATAACTGGAATATGCTTTGTGCTAGGTATGCCATGTAACATATCTTTGCAAAGGTTATTATCTACTGAATGTGTTCATCCTATTTCTATGCATGTATCATTTTTATATCTGAAGTTATGAGCACTGCTTCTATGCTTTTATTTGAAGTGTTTGCTGTAGGAAACACATAAGGGAGATTTGGCCAACATATTGTGAAGGGACGATTCAAGTAATTGGGAGTACTTAACTAACAATAGACTTTGGGAGATGCCAATCCACATCTGAACTTTCCTGGGAACGTTCAAACTAACATGGAAAGAATGGTGTCAGCCTGCAAAAAGCTGAATTGTTCATGGACATGTGACCATGTCACCTGGTACTGGAATCCATCTTTAACCTCATGCCTTTCCATTTAGAAGGAGGGCTGGGAACCCAGAGAGAGACAAAGGATTCCCGACTTGTGCACAAGCTATAAAATTGGGTGGAACAGAACAAAGGCCCCAGTCATGTGGAATCCCCTGCTTTTCACCTAAGATGCCTGCTGGAACTAACAAGGACTATACCAGGGGAAAGGATTGGTTCCACACTAGGAAGGAGTATAGTCTGTGAAAAAAGCTTATTGGAACATCTCTGAAGATGAGATTTACCTGTATTCAGTTTCTTAATGTATTAGGCTTAGACTTGCCTGTTTTGTTCTATTTTGCCTGGTAACTTACTTTGTTCTGTCTGTAATTACTTGGAACCACTTAAATCCCACCTTTTATACTTAATAAAATAATTTTTGTTTATTAATTAATCAGAGTAAGTGATTAATACCTGGGGGAGCAAACAGCTGTGCATATCTCTCTATCAGTGTTATAGGGGCCAGACAATTTATGCGTTTACCCTGTATAAGCTTTATACAGAGTAAAACGGATTTATTTGGGGTTTAGGCTCCCAGAAAGACTGATTACTGGATGCTGGGAAAGTCCCTGTTAACTGAGAAGCCCCTGGGCTATGGGAACCTTAGTTTCTGTGAACTGCAGGGGGGCATGGCCCAACCTCTTGTTCTGTGCTGGAGCCGACTGGTGTGCCTAGCTCAGCAAGATGGGAGTGGAGAGAAGCCTTTTCTGGCACGGGTGTGTGTTCTCAGTGGCATCCCAGCACATCTAGTGGCAGTCTTGAAGGAGTTTCTGTGACCCAACCCGTCACTATAATCTTTTAGCATAGATGAGGTTCCGTTCCCAGCTGCAAGAATGGGACAATTTTGAGACTTTCCCCAAGACAGGAAAGGACCTGGTTAAGAAGGTAAAGAGACCATATATCCCAGTTTTACTGTGACAATCCCAGTTCTTCATGGCCAGTGTATATCCTTATTGAGTGCCTATCAGGATTCAGAGGAGCAACTTCTTCAAGTTGTGTCCAAGATAACATTCCACTCAAGACAATTATTAACCGGGTAAAAAAATGACTAGGTAAGTTCATGGAAGATAGTTCCATCCGTGGCTCTGTGGTGGAAAATTAACCATGTCTTCTGTTTCAAATCAGAATCACCTGAGGATCCCTTATTCAAGTATACGTATAAAGGGAGAGTCAGCCATAGCTGCTCTGCATAAGCAGGAAATACAGGAGTTTATGTAGCTGAAAATCACAATTTGTTAGGCACACATCCTTTAAGAGCATTTTCCCTTATTTGGCATATAGTGCAAGCTCTAACAGGAGCTTTCCTTATTTAGGATATAGCGAAACAAGATTTTCCTGTTTTTGACAAGTTGTTCTTTGCGGTTAACGGGTCTTTCCTAATTTCTAGCTGGTAGGGTGATATTTCTTAAGCTATGTTGCTGCAATTGCCCCACACTGGAATTTTCCTGACTCTCTTTTTATGCTCTCTATACACAGTTAGCTTGACCAAAGCTTTAGGCCTACTTGGGAAGTGTTAGGGGGCTTATTCCTTCACCCACTTACTTCCCTGGTCCTTCTCGCATGGACAGAGAGTAACAATACCCAAAGTCCAAAGGTGCAAACAATTCGATGTTTATTGGGGTGAACTTCCAGCAAGCATGATTCCAGTTTCCTTCCTTAGTATCCTCCTTCCCAGCTCTGACACCACAGAGCCTTACACCTGAGTCCCTGTTCCCATTCCTACCCTTAGCCAAACATGATTCCAACTTCCTTACTCCCATTCCCTGTTCCCATTTCCCCCTTTAGCAAAACATGATTCCAATTTTCTTACCCCCATTCCCTGTTCCCATCTCCCCCACCCACACACACCCCCACCCCCTCCCACCCACACCCACTCACTTCCTCATTGACTACAGATTATATAGTAAAACTTGAGTTCTGCTTAGCTATACCTTAACCAATCATTTTCCTGAAATTTAACTAACCAATCCTAACCTATTGTAACATGACCACGTAACCAATTATATCCCACCACCTTCATTAGTTTACACCCAGCAAAATTAATTATACAGCAGACAGGAACAATCACAGAACCAGACAGAGATTATACAGACAAACAATAGCAAAGTGAGAACTATAATGACAAAACAATATAGCAGTGAGGATTTCACATCCCAGCTATTGATAAGTGAGTTCTTGCCAGACAGGATGCTATCAAACTAAGTTTCCTTTTGTATTTTCTAGGCACTTCCCTTTCTCTGGAGGTGATAGGAATACAATCCTGTCCTGATAGTGCCTAACAGACCAATAGCACCTTCTTTCAATGTGACTAGTTTGGAATGTGAGGAGGTGACCGGTCGCTTCCTAGCTTATGGCTGCCTCTGCTGCTTAGCCAAAGGCCTTAGCCTAAGAACAGGGCCTCAGACTGTCACAGTAAGGGAAGGCCCTTACTCCAGCAGACAGTGATTTTGATTCTTTCTTTTATACCTGTAGAACAAACCAAGTGATAAGATTACACCTAAATTCTTAAAGTACAGGCCTTTGCAGACAGGCCTGAATATCTATATCCTAACAGGAAGTTTAGGCCTACTGGATTTTTCCTCCACAGCTCTTAGTCAAGATGGTCACGGACGCAACCCCATGCTGTGGGTGTCTCAAAACCACTGACCATCAGAAGATGGGATCAGATGACGGAGGATGGGCCACTTGATAACTGCCCTCTTCTGTCCATTCCCTCTGAAGCAACTGGCACTGGCCACTATCAGAAGACAGGACATGGGGGTAGATGGACATTGGTCTGAATCCATATGGCCACTCCTCTGTTCTTAAATTGTTCCTCCGATGGATGGGCTGGTGGAGACAAGCCTTTTCCAGGGGCTCCCTCTGTTACAAAGCTGGTACAGCCACCCTAGCAGAAATCCATGGTAGGGTGACCACACGTCCCGTTTTGGCCAGGACAGTCCCTTTTTTAAGTTCTCTCCCAGCCACACCAACTTTTTTTTAATGTCAAAAGGAGCCATTTGTCTTGGTTGGTCTTGGTGACTTGACCAGCTGGGAGGAGGAAATGGGACAAATGCCCACTTCTGTGAAAAACGTGGGGAAGTGGGGAATGGAAGAATCTTCAGGGAAGCTGAATGGAGAAGCCAGCCCCCAAAATGGGATGAGATGGAGGGGGGGGGAGGGAAGATCAGCGTTCCAGCCAAAGGTGACAGCTTCCTAAGCACTGGGTGGGCTCCTCTAGGGTTCCAGCCACGTGCAACAATCTCGTGTGGGGGAGGGAGACATCCTTGGTTGAGCAGCTGAGGGTCTCCAGTTTTCTCATTGGTAAATACGGTCACCCTAAGTTCCTGTTCTTCATGGGAGGCGAATTCGGGGCTAGTGCTGCCACCTAGGGGTGAGGTCCTGTAGCATGAGGGACAGAGGCTTATGGGTTGAGCAAGAGCTGGGCTGGAAAACAAATTTCTTTCACTCCATGAAACATTTTGACCCAAAGTGAAGCGTTTCCTTTTCATTCACTTTTTTGGGCAGAGTATTCATAGAAAAAGGATCATTTTAATCGGAAAGCTACTGCCCAGCTGCAACTGCCTGGATCCCAAAGAGAAACTAGAGTCTTTTTATCTGCCTCATCGTCATAACGTAAATGAAGGTTGGACTGACTGAGTCTATGGCTGCACTCTGCAATTCCCATCTCCATGCAGCCCCCTTCAAACTGTACAACGCCTCTCCAGCAGATCCTGCAGGCAGTAGCTACTGTGACTGGCCCTGGTAGCACTTCTCTGATCAGCCTGTGCCAGCAGGGAGCTGGAGAGGTTCCTAGAGCAATTGTGGAGGCCCAGAGATTGTGGGTGGGTAGGTCTAGCTACCAGTGGATCACTGAGATCTGTGCCTAACTTTGGGGATCCCTGGATCCTTCGTCCCCCTTTTAATTCATAAGGGAGAAGGGAAGGAACACCCCCCTCCCCAGAACAATCCAAGGGAAATTTCCATGTAGGGAGCCTTGTGGACTCTCCCTTCCCTGGCCTGCACCCTGGGTTTGTCATTCAGGACAGGGGGCTGCCGGGGAGAAATCCGGTCCTATGTTGTTAATAATAATTACTATTATATTATATTTTATTTCAGCAGGATCACAGCTGTGACAGCATCATCATTACCACTCGGCCACCCTTGAGGGAGCCCTGTGACTCACTGGGACTATCTGAACAGTGACGACAAGCCCAGATACAAGGAATAGAGCCTGCAGCAGGGCTGACACTGCAGTCCAGTTGGGTAGCCTCACCACACGTCCCCTGCGATTTGGTCTCCTGCCATAGGTCATGAGAGGGGTTAATTCTGGTGCACACTTAGCCAAGCACCTCAGGTTCCCAAATGGCCAAGTGGCCCCCAGGGGAATGTGCCGGCATCTTCATATAGACACCTGCCTCCCCGTCTGAACAGAGACTGCCTGCTGCCCGTGCCACCGCTCCGATGGCTCCTTGTCCTCTAGGATGAAGACCTCTGGCGGCTTCTCTTCTAGCAGGAATTGGGTACGTTGGCAGGTTTCACCGTCTTTAAAATGTGAAGTGAAGCATAAAGGATGCGGGCTGGCTCCATTCTGGATCCACTCTGATGGGACCCGGGCAGGCCGAGGGACTTCAGACTTCCCCAGCGATGTCTGAGCGTGTCTGTGTGAAGAGCTTCTCAGGATTGTGAACTCAGCGACATGGCTGGAGCCCAGAAATAGGCTCTGCCAGCACGTAGCTCCAGTGTTGTCTCTCCACCTCCCTGGGGGAGTGACTGAGAGACCGCTTTTCTTCAGCTATTGCTTCTTTTCCAGAAGCCTGGTGTTAAAGTAAGAAGAGCCAGGCTAGTTTCACCTAATACAGCCATAGCTTAAATACCCCAATAGTCAACCCAATATAGCTCTACAGCAAACATCCTAAGAACTGGGTTTTACAGACACATTCATTATGGCAGCTCAGCTCCATGCTTGTCCCAATGTCATTCCAGTGTGTGATGTATTTTATGAGTTCAGGACATAGACATTCAGAGAGAGAGAGAGAGCAATAGAGTACATTTGTGTGTGAAATGAGGTTCCATTTCCAGGAATACTCGTGCATTTGACTTTGAATCCACTTCTTGTAAATCCACATCATGGTGCAAATAAGAGGTGCTGGGGTTACTCTGTACTAGAGAGTGAGAGCTCAGGGAATGAATATTTTCTATACTGACCCCAATGCCTGTTACCACTCTGGATACAGGCTACAGACTGACAGAACAGAACCTGAGGAGAACCCGTCAGCTATTAACCCAGGGACAGAGGAGTTATTGGACTTTTGTTGGCAGACAAGCAAATGACTGATGGCTGAGACACTGCGATCTCTACAGCTTCTGAAGAAATCCAGATGACAAACACGACACTGTAAGTCACACTCTGACATGACAATGAGAAATCATCTCTGAAGGAAGATGAGAGGGGAAACAATGGGTTGACGTGTGTGTACCAAAGTACAGATGTGTAAATATGATGCCAGAACTTTTAATTGTAATACAAATATTACAAACTACACTTTCATGACATGAATAGATGTTGAGATCCTGCTGCAGAGTTGTTGCAATCTCGAAGGCAAGGAGCAGTGGTAACTTTGTGCTTCATGTCTTTGACTCTAGAAAGTATTTCAGAAGTACTCCAAATAGTATTCAAAATGGGTTTGTGCTATTAACGCTTTGTTCAGTAAACAGTTGTACGATACTGTCTCCTGGTCACTGACCAGAAGCTCTTTCTAACACTGACGTTCAGGGTCATGAACACAAACCCTCTGCAATACCTGGGCAAGACTTTCCAAAAAGTCCTGAGAGAAAAGAACTGATAGTTTGTATTTCAGCAAACACGAGAGCTGAGGGGCAGGAAAGGGGAGTGTAACAGAGCTTGCATGTAATTTACGCCCATCACCTGTTACCTGAGCATGGCTGAAGTAACTTGCACACTCAGCTTGACATTAGCGCAAACCGAGTGTTTGCATATTCACACTTTTGTGATGCCATCCCTTCCCCTGCCCAGCTGAAGTAACTCTCTGTGTTACCTTGTAACTTGCTAAAAATCTAAAGACTCTTACACGGGGAGAGTGTGGCCGGTTGGGTCACAGATCCCCCCTTGGAGGCTGCCACCTGATGTGCCAGGACTACGTCTGCTCCTGCTTTCCTGCTCTGTCAGCTTAGGACTTCAGTGCCATGCCTGGTTTGAGCCAGACTTGCTAGCCCGCTGGAAACCCAGACCGAGATCTGAATCACATCCCACAAACTGAAAGCTTAACTCAGAGCAGCTTACAGAAGTGTGCCTGTCTTTAACACACAGATGTCCAATTCCCAATGGGGTCCAAACCCTAAATAAATCCATTTTACCCTTGTCAGGTTTCCCTTCCCACTCTAAGCTCTAGGGTACAGATGTGGGGACCCGCATGAAAAAAAACCCTAAACTTATTTTTACCAGCTTAGGTTAAAAACTTTCCCAAGGCACACATTTCGCCTTGTCTTTGAACAGTATGCTGCCACCACCCAAGTGATTTAGACAAAGAACAGAGACAGGACCACTTGGAGTTCCTATTTCCCCCAAATATCCCCACAAGCCCTTACACCCCCTTTCCTTGGGACGCTTGAGAATAAACAAGATGAGCACAAACCAGCCTTGAATTTTTAAGACCCAAAAACCCAATCAGATTCTTAAAAAACACAACTTTATTAGAAGAACAACAACAACAAAAAAAAGATAGGAGAACAACTCTGGAAGACCAGAATGAAAGATAATCTTACAGGCAGTCAGATTCAAAACACAGAGAATCCCTCTAGGCAAAACCTTAGTTTACAAAAAGACACGAAAAACAGGAATACACATTCCCTCCAGCACAGCGAATTTCACAAGCCAAAACAAAGAAAACCTAACGCATTTTCTAGCTAGATTACTAACTAACTTTACAGGAGTTGGAAGGCTTGCATCCTTGATCTGTTCCCTGCAAAGGCATCACACAGACAGACAAAAGCCTTTTCCCCCCCTCCAGGTTTGAAAGTATCTTGTCCCCTCATTGGTCATTTTGGGTCAGGTGCCAGCCGGGTTACCTGAGCTTCTTAACCCTTTACAGGTAAAAGGACTTTGCTTCTGGCCAGGAGGGATTTCGTAGCACTGTATACAGAAAGGTGGTTACCCTTCCCTTTATATTTATGAAGGGAAGGGTAACCACTCATCAGTTGGTTCACCCTCTATAACACTGACAGAGAGGTATGCACAGCTGTTTGCCCCCCTGCCCAGGTATTAATACATACTCTGGGTCAATTAAAAAGTAAAAAGTGATTGTATTAAATACGGAAAGTAGGATTTAAGAGGTTCCAAGTAGTAACAGACAGAACATCTTGTGGGTGGAGACCCCCTCCACTCCCCTAGACAAAGTCCAGCTGCAAAATGGAGTTTTGGGGTCCCCCGGGCAAGTCACATGTCCACACATGACTGAGTTCCCTATCAGCCAAGCCACATTCCTGGGAAAGCCCAGATGTGGATCGGCATCTCCTAGTTCATTGTTGGCATAAGGGCTTCTTGATCGGCCACTTACTGAGAATAGTCTTTTCTCATGAAGCTGACCAACTGCTTCACTGAAACCTACTGAGAATTAAACAAGTATGCAGCCAATATTCATAACTTCGAATACAAAAATGAGACATGCATACAAACAGGATTAATAGATTCAGTAGATCATCACCTCTACAGAGGCAATAAAACCTGTTTATACGTAGCTTCAATGCAGGACAGCTAAATAGAATCACTGTTTTCAGCTATATAGAATGACTGTTTTCACTGCACTTGCCATGTCTTTACCATCTGATACATATGATACAACGGGTCACACTCAGAAGTGGAGGGCCAGAAAGGGTGTCTTTAGGAAGGTCGCAACTGTACAATCACACAGTGCTCAAGTAGGCTGTGGAACTCAAAGCCACAAGATACGAATGGGGCCAAGGGCTAAGTATGATTCAAAGAGGGACTGGAGGTTGATATGGGTAACCAGAAAATCCAATTACAGTCATGAGGATTTGTTTTTTAAAGTCTTGGAAGAGCTCTTGTTACGAATTACACCTTGTAGGACACGCAGACAAGTGCTACGAATTACACCTGGTAGGACACGCACACAAGTGCTACGAATTACACCTGGTAGGACACGCACACAAATGCTGCGAATTATACCTGATAGGACACGCACACCAGTGCTGCGAATTATACCTGATAGGACACGCACACCAGTGCTGCGAATTATACCTGATAGGTCACGCACAGTTCGAATCTAGGCTGAGGCACAGAAACAAAGTCCACAACTGCAGAGTTCCCAAAAGACACTAAGTTTATTACGCTCGAGCGTGGTGCCCCCCTGCTAGCCAGGAGTGGACCCTGAATGCAGATTATACAAAGGTTATATACCTTTTAGCAAAGCATGTTGCCCTCGTGCATCGGAAACCTTAGCCAATAAACAAACCCTTCTCTTATCTACCACCTATCCCTGCTTGGTGCATTCCTTGTGCTATACCAGTATGTTAATTACACAGCATGGTCCTAAAGCCATGCATCAGTAACTTTTATTATCAGGATGGGAGGCCTCACATCAAGGCCAAGAGACAGGGAGTTAGAGACTGACAAAAACCAGATACTGGGAGTCAAGGCAGGCTGGAGACAAGGAGGAGGATTTTCATAGGGATTCAATATCTAAGGATCACTCCTCCTGGTGTATGATGTGCTGGCATTTAAACAATGGTGGGCCCCAAACCAAAATGGAGTCACATGTGCTAACTTTTCCTTAACACTCTAAACCTTCCAGATTTTCATCACAAAATATGTCTAACTAGTTGGTGTCAGGGGGACACTTTTCCTGGGAGCAGGTTCTCTCATAGCTGCCCATTGCAGGGCTTCTTCCACTTTCCTCTGTATCATCTGGAACTGGTCACTGGATACTGGGCTAGATGAACTGCAGGTCTGATCCACTCTGGCAGTGCCTATCTTCCTATTGGTGCTGCAAATCCAAGGATATGGATTTGCTGATCTTCCTTAAGCTCTTGAAAGTCTCTCAAGTGGCACAGAGAGCAGAAAAATGTGTCATTAAATATCATCTAGTCTCCTGTTCTTTTTTTCTTTTAGGAAGTAAATCTCAAAACTCTTCGGAATGGCCCAGTCCATTATGTCAGCTGTGAATGACACCACATTCAACTCTGCAGTGTTCCTTCTCACTGGGATACCTGGGCAGGAAGACGTCCATATCTGGATCTCTATCCCCTTCAGCTTAATGTACGCTATTTCAATAGTAGGAAATTCAGTCATTCTGTTCATTATAAAAACAGATCCAAGCCTCCATGAGCCTATGTATATTTTCCTTTCCATGTTGGCCGTCTCAGACCTTGGCTTATCAATATCCACCATACCGACAATCCTGGGCATATACTTGTTTAACTCTAGGGAGATCAGCCTTAATGCCTGTTTTGCCCAGCTGTTCTTCATCCACTTTCTTGCAAAAATTGAATCTGCTGTACTCTTGTTGATGGCCTTTGACCGCTTTGTTGCCATCTGTAACCCGCTGAGATATGCTTCCATCTTAACTCCACCGAGAATAGCCAAGATGTGGTTGGTGTTTGTGGTAAGAGGGCTGGCTGTAGCATTACCATTCCCCTTTCTCCTGAAAAGGTTCCAATACTGTCGAGCCAACGTCCTCTCGCATTCCTACTGCCTACACCAGGATGTCATGAAGTTGGCTTGTTCAGATATCACAGTCAACACCATCTATGGCATGTTTACTACAGTTTTCACATTGGGGTTGGACTCGCTGCTCATCTTCTTCTCTTATGTGATGATCCTCAAAACAGTGCTGAGCATCGCATCCCACACGGAGTGCCTCAGGACCCTGAACACCTGCTTCTCCCACATCTGCGCCGTCCTGCTCTTCTATATACCAGACATTAGCCTGGCTGTGATACACAGATTTGGGAATAGCTCTTCTCACTTACTTAAGATTCTCCTGGGATACGTCTACCTGCTGGTCCCGCCCCTGATAAACCCAATCGTGTATAGCGTGAAAAGCAGACATCTTCGTGTGAGGATAATCAGGGCCTTCGTCAAATGAAGGGTCAGTTCTTCACCCAGCTCCAGCATGTGTGAAAGAAGAGAGAAAACACATGAGTGATGGCAATGGCCACCTATTCCATCCTGGTTCCTATTTCCCTGAGGCTCCTCTCTTTGCCTCATCTCTTCCCCCAAGGCCCCACCCCTACTATTCTCCTTTAACTGAGACTTTGATCCCTCTTCTGGCTGGAAGCCAGAGCTGGGCCATGGTAAGAGCTGCCCAGACAGCCACAGCCACTGTGAGGTGCCCCAGACTCCCCACATTTTACCCCCAAGGATGTACAAGTCAGGGAAAGTGAACAGTCTGGAGTTCCTCACAGCAGCCAGTGCTCCCGGAGCAGCTCTTATCATGACCTGACTGCATGTAAGGCGGAGCATCGGGGAAAGTGGAGAAGCAGGAGGCAGGGCTTAGTGGGAAGAGATGGGATACAGGGTGGGGCTTCAGGGGAAAAAGGGGAGTAGGGGATGTGGCAAGTCTGAAACAAATGTCACCCCAGCAAGCAAGATGGTGGGGATGTTCCTGAGTAAAGGAGGAAGATGGGGCCGGAGGATCGGAGAGCCTGTGTTTTGGAGAAGACTAAATTAATGTGACCCCACAAAGGGGGCTCCTCTTTTAAGTATCCCAAGCTGAGAGTAAGCCACTGCAAGAATCTCAGAAGGAAGGTCAGCGTGCCTGCAGGGCCACGTCAGGCCTGAAGGAGGCACCCTGAGGTGGCATCTGTGCTCAGCGACTTAGCCAGAGTGTGCTGTGCTCTAAGAAGCTGTTACCAATGGGAGTATGTGTGAAGTTATTGACATGAACTATGACCGTATTGATCATTGTTGCAACCAAGGTCCTATGGTGGCACCAAATATTGTAAAGCTTGTTGTGTAAGGTGTCTATGAAAAGGTTATGATTTGCTGGGGATGATCATGCTGTCTGTTTGCATGTATTGTTGTTGTACTTAAAGTTATAAGTATTGGTTCTATGCTGTCTGTATTCCAAACTTGTGCTATACTTCTGGGTGACACCCCAGACAATTTGGCATTAGCAGTACCTAGCCTGCTTGATGGCCAATCATCAGCTATACAATTGACCCTTTGAGAGAAGGCAGGTACACCTTGTGACTCAGCGAGACAGCCAGGGACATGCCTATGGACAGAACTGGTTTTACCATGCCGTGTGCTGGGAAGCTTGTGTTTGGAATCAGAGACTATAAAAGGCAGCTGCATCTTCTCCATGTTGTCTTCAATCCTGCTCCTTACCCCTGGAGGAACTTTGCTACACTGAAGCTCTTAATAATGGCCTGAATGACCCACCCAAGCTGTGGATGGACTCCAGAGACTTGATTTGAGCCTGCAGTTTATTCCATCACTGCTGCAAGCCTGAACCAAGAACTTTGCCATTGCTGTATGTAATTGATTACTTTGACCAATTTTAGCTCTCATCTATATTTCTCTCTTTTATGAATAAACCGTTAGGATTTAGATTCTAAAAGATTGGCAACAGCATAATTTGTGGGTAAGATCTGACTTATATATTGACCTGGGTCTGGGGCTTGGTCCTTTGGGATCAGGAGACCCTTTTTCCTTTCACTGGGGTGTTGGTTTTCATAACCATTCATTTCCATAAGCAGTGATGCTAGTGGTGATACTGGGAAACTGGAGTGTCTGAGGGAATTGCTTAAATGATTTCTGGTTAGCGAGTGGGGTAAAACCGAAGTTCTCTGTGTTTGTCTGGTTTGGTGTGCCTTAGTTGTGAAGGACCCACAGCCTTGGGCTGTGACTGCCCTGCTCCAAGCAATTTGTCCTGAATTGATACTTTCAGAGGTGTCCCGTCAGAGGCCGCATTGCTACAGCATGCCAGCCCAGCCCCCAGGCTGCCCTAAACTCCACTGCGGTAGGGTGAGAACAGGCCAGTGAATCAAACCTCTCCTTACCGTCCTCAATCTCCACAGCGCAGAGGGGAGATCTGCTGGTATAGCAGAGAATCCAGCCAGGCCTGTCACCACTCTGGTGACTGGAAGTCTGGTTCTGTGCTCCAGACACTGCTCTGTGACTCAGGACTGCTGGGTTTGCTTCCCTTGCCATGTGTCACTTGGCCAAGCCATTGGCTGCCCCTCAGCCTCTGCACAGGTGGATAAGAGCCCTGCCCTGCCTCACAGCAGTGGCGAGACATTCCAGGTGCTCAGACACTCTGAGACCCTAGGATCAGGGCGGTGTCAGGGTTCCATAGAGCATCACCTCTGACATTTGTTGATAAAAGGCTTCTTACAACAGCCTCCTGTGACAGCTGGCCTCTGGGAAGCCCCATGATTCCAGCACCTTAGTGTCTGCGACACATTTGGGGGTGCTCGGGGGTGAGAGTGAAGGGTAGGTAGTGGATTTCTGAGGGGAGTGATGGAGTGTCACAGGGATACCAGGAGTTTCAGCACAGTCACCCGATCGGTATGTCCATGTTAGGGGGATCATACTTCCTGTTTTGGCAAGGGCAATTCCTTTTTTAACCCCTCTCTCAGCCTCCCTCATCTTTTTATTTCCCCCACACACACCCCAAATGAGCCATTTGTCCCGGTTGCTCTTGCTGACTTTATCAGTTGGGAGAAGGAAACAGGACTAATTCCTACTTCTGTGAGAAAAGTGGGCAAGTGGGGAACGGAAGAACGTTCTGGGGAGGTGACGGAAGATGCGAGCCCCAAAAAGGTGAGGCAGAGGAGCGGGGGAGGGTGTTCAGCATTCCAGCCAAAGTGACAGCCTCTTGAGACCTAAGTGGGCCCCTGTAGGGTTCCAGCGACGGTCAACAGTCTCGTATGGGGACAGAAACTGGGGGTCTCCAGTTTTCTCCTTGGGAAATATGGTCACCCTAAGCGGGTGCTCTGCATGGGAGGCCAATGGGGGATGAGTGCTGCCACCTATGGGTGTGGTCCTGTAGCATGAGGGAGCTGGGCTCATGAGTGGAGCGAGAGTTGGGCTGGAAAGCAAGAGAGTCCTGTCTCCCCCCCGCCATGAAAAATTTTGACTCAAATGAAATGTTTCCTTTTCACCCATTTTTGTGGGTGAGTTTTCATAAAAAATGGATGATTGTTCTCTGAAAGCTCAGCTGCCAGGATGCTGCCCAGCTGCAGCTGCCTGGATCCCCACGAGAAACTGGAGTCTTTTGAGCGCCTCTCCCTCATCATGGAAATGAAGGTTGTACTGACCGAGTCTCTGGCTGCACTCTGGGTATGGAAAGGTTGAAACCTCCTGACCAGTCTGTGGCTGGGGCATTGTGCCCATCAGCTACTCTAACCAGCCCTCCCATCTCTGTGCAGCACCCACCACCCTGTTCAGCAGATGCTGTGGGAAGTGGCTACTGTGACAGGCCCTGGTAGCACATCTCTGATGAGCCTGTGGTAGCAGGGAGCTGGAGAGGGTCCTAGAGCAGTTGTGGAGGCCCAGAGATTGTAGGTGGGGGGGCCTAGCTACCAGTGGATCACTGAGCTCTGTGCCAAACTTTGGGGATCCCAGGATCCTGCGTCCCCTTTTTCATTCCTCATGGAGAAGGGAAGGGACCCTTCCCACACCATAATGATCCCAGGAAATATTGTGGAATCCTCCTTCCCTGGCCTGCACCCTGGATTTGTAATGCAGGAAAGAGGGCTGCTGGGGGGTATAATATAATTATTATTATTCTATTTTATTTTCTTTCAGCAAGATCACAACTGTGACAGCATTGTCGTTATGACTCGGCCATCCCCAAGGTAGCCATGTGACTAATCAGAACCATACAAACAGTGATGACAAGCCCGGATTCCAGAAATACAGGCTGTAGGAGGGCTTGTGCTGTGGTCTAGTTAGGTAGGATCACCACACATCCTCTGTGATTTGGCCTCCTGCAGTTTGCCATTGTCTGTCTGGGGTTAAAGCTGTTGCACCCAAAGCCAAGCATCTGAGCTTCCCTGGAGGCCAAGTGGCCCCCAGGGGAATGTGCCGGCAGGCTTCATAAAGACACCTGCCTCCCTGTCTGAACAGATACGGCCTGCTGCCTGTGAAATCTCTAAGATGACTCCTTGTCCTTTTGGGTGAAGACCTCTGGTGTCAGCAACTCCACGCCGGGCAGGAACTGGGTACGTTGGCAGGTTTCACTGTCTTTAAAATGTGAAGTGATGTGTAAAGGCTGGAAGCTATTTCCATTGGCAGATGTTCTGTGCAGCGGCAGAGGGTTCTCTGCTAGGCTTTTCTGGGTGGCTCAGTGATGGGGCTGGCGGCAGGGCAATGTTAGCTCGCTTGGGAAACCCTCCTCTGCATGTGCCCATGCTCCATGGGGCTGCTGAAGCTGCACAAAAATCTCACATTGAATGTGAGCAATCTCCGAGCGTTAAAACCCCAATGCCCCACGTCAGGATTTCTCAAGGGCTACCATGTCTAGAGGTGCTGTGTGCTCTGGCCCCGATACTGCCAGGCACTGAGAGAGACGAGACCCCATGGAATGTCAGTGACTAGTTCCCAAATTGCCTCAGGTTTATTTATTCCTGAAAATTTAATCAGTAAATGCATTTTCAAAGGTTTTATTTTCTTTCTCGACTGTAACCACAGGAATTCAGAGCTGTGTTACTCTGTGGTCACAGGTCCAGTAGGGCATATTTCTATTTCCTGACTGGCTGAGGTCTCCAGCACTTGTGCCCATTGGATGCCGCTCAAAGTTACTGGCATCTCTGCCCTTTTCTGGTCTCTAAGAGCCAGGTGTCAGACCACAGAATCTGCCCTCTCCTAGGGTGGAATCCTGTGATCCTCCCACCCTCAGACTGCGCCCTGGGCTACAGGACACTGCAGGCCAACTCTGCTTTGCCCCTCAGGTCTGCGTGGGCTCAACACCAATGGTTCTTCCCTTTGGAAGCCTGTGAGTGGTGGTGAGACGAGTGACCAGCCAGCCTTCTTGAACCAAACTACTGTTTAGTCTAACCAGTAGGAATAAAGAGTAACATGGGCAAAAAAGAGGGTTTTCAACAACAGCACACTTTCTGACCCCAAGTCCTCCCATTCTGACCGGGACTCACCCAGGCCGAGGGCCTGCAGGCTTCCCCAGCCGTGTCCATGACTGTCGCTCTGAAGAGCTTCACAGCCTTCTGAATCCAGTAACGTGGCTGGAGCCCAGAAATAGGCTCTGCTAGCTTGTAGCTCTGGTGCTGTCTCTTAACCTCATTGAGGTGGTTACTGAGCAATGGCTTTCCTTGAACTATTGCTTCGCTTCCTGCTTGTTTTTCAGCAGCCTGCTATTAAACTCAGAAGAGCCATACTGGTTTCACTGAATGTAGCCATAACATGAACATCCCAATAGTTCACCCCTGTCACTATGCAGTAAACATCCCAAGAACTGGGTTTAACATACACATTCATTATAGCAGTGCAGCTCCATGCCTGTCACAATGCTGTTCCAGTGTGCTAGATATTTTATGAATAGAGGACATAGGCAGTCTGAGAGACAGAGAGAGCAATGGATTACTTTCCTGTGGGAAATGAAGTTCCATTTCCATGAATACTCATGCATTTGACTTTGAAATCACTTCCTGCAAACCCTCATCATGCCTGAATAATAGGTGCTGGGGTCACTGTGTACTAGAGGTTTCAGAGTAGCAGCCGTGTTAGTCTGTATCCGCAAAAAGAAAAGGAGGACTTGTGGCACCTTAGAGACGAACCAATTTATTTGAGCATAGCTCCCAAAAGCTTATGCTCAAATAAATTGGTTTGTCTCTAAGGTGCCATAAGTCCTCCTTTTCTTTTTGTGTACTAGAGAGGGAGAGCTCAGAGAATGAATCTTCTCTATCCTGACCCCAATGCCTGTTACCACGCCGGACACAGGCCACAGACTGACAGAACAGAACCCGAGGAGAACCAGTCAGCTATTAACCCAGGGACAGGGAGCTACTAGACTTTTGTTTGCTGATAAGGGACTGAATGAGGGCTGCGATCTGAGATCTTTTCAGATTCTGAAGAAATCCAGATAAGAGATGCTACTTTTAAGCCCCTCTCTAACCTGCAAAATCATCTCTGATGGGAAAGAATGGGTTCACATGTGTGTATGAAAGTACAGACATCTAAATGTTATGCCACAACTTTTCATTGTAATACAAATATTACAAACTAAACTTTCAGACATGCATATATATCGAAAGCCTGCAGCAGAGTTGTTGGAATCTCTACAGGAAGGAGCAGTGACAATTTTACTGCTTAATGGCTTTTGCTTTAGAAAGTAATTCAGAAGTGTAGAATCATAGAATCAGAAGATTAGGATTGGAAAAGACCTCAGGAGATTATCAAAGAGGCAGTGGCATAATTTAAACACTCAGCAGTGGAGAAAATAAAAAAAAGTACAGATAGTGAGGCCATCAGTGCAGGACAAATAAATAAATAAATAAATTCAATGACTGTTCTCACCATGCAGTTGCCTTGTGTTTACACAGATATCATGATACCATGGGCCACACTCAAAAGTGGAGGGCCAGAAAGGGAGTCTGTGGGAAAGTCACATTGTAAAATCACACGTTGCTGAAGCAGGCTGTGGAACTCCCAGCCACAAGATATGAAAGGGGCCAAGAGTATAGTAGGATTCAAAAAGGGACTAGATGTCTATATGGGTAACCAAAATATCAAAATACAGTAGTGAGGATAGTGTTAAAAGAGTCTTGGCGGGATCTTAAACTTTCCAGATTTACACCAGAAAATATGTCTAACTAATGGGATTCAGAGGGAAACTTTCCCTAGGAGCAGGTTATCTCCTAGCTGCCTATTGCAAGGTTTCTTCCACCTTCCTCTGAAGCATCTGGAACTGGCTACTGGATCCTAAGCTAGATGGACTTCAGGTCTGATCCAGTTTTGCAGTGCCTATCTTCCTATCAGTGATGTAAATCCAAGACTACGTTTTTGCTGATCTTCCTTGAGCTCCAAAGAGTCTCTAGACTTACATTGACAGCAGAAAGAAGTCTCCTTAAATATTATCAAGTCTCCTGTTCTTTTTCCTTTCAGGAAGGAAAGCTCAAAACTCCTTGGACCTACCCACGACATTATGTCAGCTGTCAATGACACCAAATTCAAATCTGTTGTGTTCTTTCTCACTGGCATAGCTGGACAGGAATACCTCCATCTCTGGATCTCTATTCCTTTCTGCTTTATATATGTTATCTCAGTAGTAGGAAATTCAGTCATTCTGTTCATTATAAAGACAGATCCAAACCTTCATGAGTCCATGTACATTTTCCTTTCCATGTTGGCTGTCACAGATTTTGGCTTATTGATAGCCACCATACCGACGATACTGGGCATATTCTTGTTTAACTCTAGGGAGATCAGCCTCAATGCCTGTTTTGCTCAGCTGTTCTTCATCCACTCACTTGCAAAAATTGAATCCTCCATGCTGTTACTGATGGCCTTTGACCGTTTCATCGCAATCTGTAACCCACTGAGATATGCTTCCATCTTAACTCCACCAAGAATAGCCAAGATGGGGTTGGTGTTTGTGCTAAGAGGGGTGGCTATAGCATTACCATTCCCCATTCTCCTGAAACGGTTCCGATACTGTCGAGCCAACGTCCTCTCCCATTCCTACTGCCTGCACCAGGATGTCATGAAGTTGGCTTGTTCGGATATCACAGTCAACTACATCTATGGCTTGTTTACTACTCTCTTCACGTTTGGATTGGACTCTTTGCTCATCTTCCTCTCTTACATGATGATCCTCAAAACAGTGCTGAGCATCGCATCCCACACGGAGTGCCTCAGGGCCCTGAACACCTGCGTCTCCCACCTCTGCGCCGTCCTGCTCTTCTACACACCAAACATCGGCCTGGCTGTGACACACAGATTCGGGAATGGCTCTTCTCACTTACTTAAGATTCTCCTGGGATATGTCTACCTGCTGCTCCCGCCCCTGATGAATCCAATCGTGTATAGCGTGAAAAGCAAACATCTTCGTGCGAGGATAATCAGGGCGTTTGTCAAGTGAAGAGTGATTTCATCCCCCATCTCTAGCACTGGACACACAGTAGACAAAAAACAGAAGTGACAGCCACAGCCACCTGTTCCATCCTGGTTCCTTTTACCCTAAGGCCCCTCTCTCTGCCCTATTTCTTCGCCCAAGGTCCCACCCCTACTACTCCCCTTTGCCCGAGACTCTTCCCCAGCCCCAGGCTACAGCCCAAAGCCAGGACGTGGTAAGAGCTACCCAAAGAGCCACAACACCTTGAGGAGCCAGAGACTCTCCACATTTTACCCGCCCAGGATGTGAAACCCAGGGAAGATGGACAGTTCAGGGATTAAAACAGCAGCCTGAGTTCTGGTAGCAGCTCTTACCATCGCCCGACTCTGGCCTGGTTGGGAGGCAGAGAGTCAAGGAAAGTGGAGGAGCAGGGGGCAGGACTTAGTGGAAGAGATGGGGCAGGGAGCAAGGCTTCAGAGGAAAAAGGGGAAGAAGGGGCAAGTCTGAACAAACACTGATCCCAGCAAGTAGGATGCAGGGGTGTGGGGGTTCCTGAGTAAAGGAGGAAGATGGGGCTGGAGGGTCGGAGAGCCTGTGTGTTGGAGAAGATTAAATTAATGTGGCTCCACAAAGGGGGCTCCTCTTTTAAGTATCCCAGGTTGAGAGTAAGTCATTGCTTGGACCTTATCTTTGAAAACTCATGGCGATCAGGGGAAGTCCCGGAAGACTGGAAAAAGGCTAATGTAGTGCCAATCTTTAAAAAAGGGAAGAAGGAGGATCCTGGGAACTACAGGCCAGTCAGCCTCACCTCAGTCCCCGGAAAAAATCATGGAGCAGGTCCTCAAGGAATCAATTCTGAAGCACTTAGAGGAGAGGAAAGTGATCAGGAACAGTCAGCATGGATTCACCAAGGGAAAGTCATGCCTGACTAATCTAATTGTCTTCTAAGATGAGATAACTGGTTCTGTGGATGAGGGAAAGCAGTGGACGTGCTATTCCTTGACTTTAGCAAAGCATTTGACATGGTCTCCCACAGTATTCTTGTCAGCAAGTTAAAGAAGTATGGGCTGGATGGATGCACTACAAGGTGGGTAGAAAGTTGGCTAGATTGTCGGGCTCAACGGGTAGTGATCAATGGTTCCATGTCTAGTTGGCAGCCGGTATGAAGAGTAGTGCCCCCAGGGTTGGTTCTCAGGCCGGTTTTCTTCAATATCTTCATTAATGATCTGGAGGATGGTGTGGATTGCACCCTCAGCAAGTTTGCAGATGACACTAAACTGGGAGGAGTGATAGATACGCTGGAGAGTAGGGATAGAATACAGAGGGACCTAGACAAATTGGAGGATTGGGCCAAAAGAAATCTGATGAGGTTCAAAAGCGACAAGTGCAGAGTCCTGCACTTAGGACGCAAGAATCCAATGCACCGCTACAGACTAGGGACCGAATGGCTCGGCAGCAGTTCTGCAGAGAAGGACCTCAGGGTGACAGTGGATGAGAAGCTGGATATGAGTCAACAGTGTGCCCTTGTTGCCAAGAAGGCCAATGGCATTTTGGGCTGTATAAGTAGGGGCATTGCCAGCAGATCAAGGGATCGTTCCTCTCTATTCAACATTGGTGAGGCCTCATCTGGAGTACTGTGTCCAGTTTTGGGCCCCACACTACAAGAAGGATGTGGATAAATTGGAGAGAGTCCAGCGAAGGGCAACAAGAATGATTAGGAGTCTGGAACACATGACTTATGAGGAGAGGCTGAGAGAACTGGGATTGTTCATTCTACGGAAGAGAAGAATGAGGAGGGATTTGGTAGCTGCTTTTAACGAACTGAAAGAAGGATCCAAAGGGGATGGATCTAGACTATTCTCAGTGATAGCAGATGACAGGACAAGGAGTAATGGTCTCAAGTTGCAGTGGGGGAGATTTAGGTTGGATATTAGGAAAAACTTTTGCACTAGGAGGGTGGTGAAAGACTGGAATGGGTTACCTAGGGAGGTGGTGGAATCCCCTTCCTTAGAAGTTTTTAAGGTCAGGCTTGACAAAGCCCTGGCTGGGATGATTTAGTTGGGGATTGGTCCTGCTCTGGGCAGGGGGTTGGACTAGATGACATCCAGAGGTCCCTTCCAACTCTGATATTCTATGATTCTATGATTCTTAGAGGGAAGGTCAGTGTGCCTACAGGGCCACCTCAGGCCTGAAGGAGGCAACATAGGGTGGATCCTGTTCACAGGGACTTGGCCAGAGTGTGCTGTGCTCTAGGAAGCTGTTAACTGGGCCGATGTAAGCCCAGCCCTCAGGCTCCTCTAAACTCCACTGAGGCAGGGGGAGAACAGGCCAGCGAATTAAACCTCTCTAACTGGCTCCGTGCCATCCCCGCTCTCTGCCGCCCATGGGGGAGCTCTGCTGGCGCAGCAGAGAATCCAGCCGGGCCTGTCACCATTCAGGAGTCTGGAAGGCTGGTCCTGTGGTCTGGGCATGGCTCTGCAATGCAATGCAAGAGAACTGGGTTTCATTCCCTTACTTTGGGCAAGCCGTTGGCTGTCTGAGCAAAAATCTGTAGTTCCACAGGGTTAAACTGGCCAGCTGCTTTACCACTGGCCCTTATGGAAATTCGATCATCCCCATCCCAGAGACACAAATTGAGTCCATTTGAAATCATCATGGGACGCCCTATGCGAACAATGGCTTCTATTACCCCAGCCCCACACCTGAACCTAACTCACAGCATGCTCCTCCAGTACTGCAAAGGGTTAATGCAAGCTGTGAGCTCCTTCCATTCGCAGGTGCGAGCAGCTTGGCCGACGGAACCCACCTCTGCTGCCTGTCACACTCTTGAGCCTGGTGATTGGATCTACCTGCGGCACCACCTTCGGAAGCACGCCTTGGAACCCCGGTGGAAGGGTCCATACCAGGTACTGCTCACCACCCAGACAGCAGTGAAATTATCCGGCATCGCTGCATGGATCCATGCCTCACAGTGTAAACCAGCGCCACCTCAAGGGGACCAAGCACCTCTGCAAGACCACACCGAACCAGCTTCAACCCCAGAAGACAAAGAGGAACAGCCTGCAATACCTTACAATCTGCGCTCTCGTAAGGGTTGCCAGAAGCAGAGGGTAAGCAGACAGCAGGACCCAACAAACAAGATGCAGTAGTGAGCCTAGCGCCTGCTGCCTAGTGGACATAAAACTGTGACTGCAGTTCCCTCGAAAGGGGTTGTCGGAACCAGAAAGGGTCCTGCTTCCAACATGTGTCCTTTGAGAAGCTTAATCCTCAGCTACTGTGTCCTGAGGGTCTGGGGAATCCAGAGTGACAGTGACAATTCTTTCATCCAACAACAGGTGCAGATAGCCCAGATCCTGAATATTTCTAACTGCTGGGTCTGCAGCCACATCCCAGCTCACTCACAAGCTAGTATCCCCACCATGGCAATCCCTTTGAATTCCTCAGAGCTTGCTGGAGAACCCTATCCACTTAAAAGGACATGGAAGGAAAATGACACTTGGGGGTGGGGAAAAAATATGTTCCTAAACTTATAAGTGTGGTGAAAGGAAAGAGCCACTGGTGCTGGGTGTGTAATGGGACAGGGCTGAATCTAGGGAGGAGCAGCTGTCTCCAATACATCGTGTGCCATGGTGTATGGGACTCTTCAAACAAGGTTGAAGAATGGCGAACCGGGTATGGAAAGATAAACTTCCTCTCAACCTGGGATCAAACCAAAGATTCAATCTCTTGCTCCCCCTACAGCCTCCCTGAGAAAAACAGCACCATCTACAAATGTCATGTGAATGTTACCTCTTCTCCCAGTGAAAATCATCCTGTGCCCTTTGGGGGATACTATTCCTCCTTCATAAATTCTTACATGTCAAAGGGTTACAGTCAACCCTTCCCAGCTTTAATGGGACATCATTGGGTTTGTGGGGAAAATGCTTTCACTGTATTACCAGCAAATTGGTCAGGTATCTGTTATCCTGCTCAGCTTTTCCCACAATTCCGGGTGCTTCAATCCCTCCCACGAAATTGCCTCCGTAATTTCAGGCGAAAAGGAGGGACTTGCCAGATGCTAAATGGTATGTGGATAACATAAGCCCCTAACTTGGGAAGAAGCTGTTGGCATTTCTTTAGTCCCAGTAAGGGGGGTAATCCACCATGCAAAAAGGCTTTTAAGGTTACAAGTGGTGGTTGAGATCATGACCAATGAAACAGGAGAGAGCTTAAAAGCTCTAGCCAAAGAAGCAGGAGCAGTCCGACAAGTGGCCCCCCAAAACCGTTGGGCATTAGATATAATACTGGCAGCCAAAGGAGGAACCTGTGCTCTAATTGGAACAGAATGCTGTGTATACATACCTGATAATACTAATGAGATAATAAATCGTGCTAGCCATCTGGAGCAAATTGCATACCTTCCCCACGAAGAACCAAGTTCCTTGTGGAAATGGATAAGTAACTTATTCTATTTCTCTAGTCTGGGAAACTGGTTGTTTCAAGGAATCCTGACTACCTTATTTGGAATTCTAATAATCTTTGTGTGTTTTCAATTGATTTCTTGTTGTATCCAAAACTGCACAAGACACACCATCCATCAGGTTACCCCTAACCAGAGTGCTAATCTAATGTTGTTAAATGTCACCAGTGAAAGTAATGAAAAAGAACGATTGATGTATGGAATCCAGTAAGTCATTGGTCATGGGCGTAGCCTTGACCAAAAGGGGGGATTGTGGAAGTATAACATTGTATAAGTATAACGTTGTATAAGGGGACATGCTGGATACATTATATATGAGACGGCATGCCAAAACATTTTACAAAGTATCTGAGAGAGCACACGTAGGGACAGTTAGCTTTTGAATGGAGAAGCAATTAAGATAGAACCAGCACGTCTAAGAAGCAGGCATCAGAATGGAAGATGTGAAGAGCAGTTAGTTAAGTTAACTGGAAGCTGTTAAAGGAGATTGTTAAGGGTGGCAGGTAATTGAAGATACATGACTGGTCTCAGGTATCTCGAAGGGTGGTGACTAAAATCTTTTTCTTCTTTTGTCTATAACTTCTCTGTAACTTGTTCTCCAAAAAAAACCTGTATAAATTAAAAGACACAAGCCCCACTCGGGGGGCTCACTGCTAAATGTATTAGCAGAGCAGCTTTGCTAATAAAACAGAGTGGTCTGATAAATTGTGAGTCCGAGTCAAACTTTGACACACAGCATACTTGAGCACTGTGTAATTTTACAATTGTGACCTTCACGTGGGCACCCTTTCTAGCTGTCCACTTCTGAGTTGGCCCGTTGTATCATGATGCCCATAAATACATGGCAAGTGCATGGCGAAGACTGTCATTTTATTTATCTGCCCTGCATTGAAGCTATTTATAAATGTGTTTCATTACCTCACAGATATACTTTTTATTTTCTCCACTCCTGAGACTTCAAATTATTCCACTCTCTATTTCTAGCACCTGGGATAAATTCTTAGTGCCAGGTTCTTAATTCAATAATCGTGACTTCTACTAGGTTGATCCAGGTTTACATGTGTAAATTCAGTCAGAATCGGACTTTGTTAACTTTCCCTTAAAATATGCTCCTGGTGATAGACTCTGACCCGCAAGAATCCCTCCAAGAGAAGCTGAAGTGCTTTGCCTGGCCAATGTTAACTGGAGCCTGAGCATATGATCATCCCCACAGGACCTGCATCCTCTCCCCATGCAGGGGTCTATAGATACTTGGCAAGTTACCAACTAACACAGACAGTTAATTCAGCTGGGCGGGGGAGGGATTGACATCACAATTGGGTGAATATGCAAACACTACGTTTGCACGAATATCCACTTGTGTGTGCAAATTACTTCAGCCATACTCACATAAGTGGCGATGGGCAAAAATTATTTACAACTAATATTACACTCCCCTTTCCTGCACCTCAGCTCTGTAACACTACTGAAACAACTACCAGAGGCTCCGTTCTCTCATAACTTTTTGGAAAGACTTGCAGCAGTATTTGTGAGGGATTATCACATCTGTAGTTTAGCACACACTTCAACCCATCCCTTCCTCTCTCCTCTTCTTTCAGAGATGATTTCTCAGGTTACAGTGGGACTTAAACTGTAGCGTCTGTCACCTGGATTTCTTCAGAATCTGAAAAGATTACAGTGTCTCAGCCCTCATTCAGTCCCTTGTCAGCAAACAGAAGTCTAGTAGGTCCTCTGTCCCTGGGTCAGTAGCTGACTGGTTCTCTTCAGTCAGTCTGTAGCCTGTATCTGGACAGGTAACAAGCCTTGGGGTCAGGATAGAAAATATTCATTCCCTGAGCTCTGACTCACTCGTACATAGTAACCCCAGCACCGGTTATTCATCCAAGATGAGAGTTTGCAGGAAGTGGATTTGAAAGTCAAATGCATGAGTATTCACGGAAATGGAACTTCATTTCCCACGTGAAAGTAGTCTATTGCTCTCTCTCTTGCTCGCACTTTGACTGTCTCTGTCCTGTATTCACAAAATACTTGGCATCTGGGAACAGCATTGTGACAGACATGGAGCTGAGCTGCCATAATGAATGTTTATGTTAAACCCAGTTCTTGGGATGTTTGCTACAGAGCTATATTGGGTTAACATTTGGGATATTTAAGTTATGGCTCTATTGAGTGAAACCAATATGGATCTTCCTAGTTTCATAGCAGGCTGCTGGAAAACAAGCAAGAAAGGAAGCAATAGCTCAGGAGAAGCCATCGCTCAGCCACCACCCCAGGGAGGACAAGAGACAACACTGAAGCTACAAGCTGGGAAGAGCCCGTTTCTGAGTTCCAGCCACATTCCACAGCTTGTTTTGCTAGTTCTGTCAGTCTGTCCAGAGGTGGGGCAGCTGTTGTGAGAATCTCTTCAGACTGACAGGCACAGACACTGTTGGGAAGTCTGAAGGCCCTCAGCCTGCCTGGGTCCCCGTCAGAGCAGAAGGGCTTGGGGTCAGAGATCTGTACAGATTGCTGTTTTAAAACCCTCTGATTCTCCCATGTTCCACTTTCTTCCTGCTGTTCGGATTCAACAGTATTTTGGTTCTCGAAAGCTGGCTGGTCTCTCATCTCACCACTGGTCACAGACTCCCAGAGGGGAGAACCACAGACACTCGGACCTGCTCACCAAGCACAGTTGACCGCAGTGTGTTGTAGCCCAGGGCCTAGTCTGAGAGTGGAAGAATCGTGGGATTCCACCCCATGAGAGGGAAAACTACAAGGCCTGACATCTGGCACTCAAAGACCAGAGCGGGGACAGAGATACTGGTAGCCCTGTAACTCTGAAGCGTAGCTACAGTGTAGAAATGCTGGAGCCCTCAGCCAGTGAGGAAATGAAAATATGCCCAATTGCAGCTCTTACCACAGAGCAACAGAGCTCTGAATTCCTGCGTTGACAATCAAGCCAGAGAATAAAACCTTTGAACATGCATTTGATGGTTACATTTCCCTGAGAATATAAACCTGAGATGATTTTGGAACTAATCTCTGATGTTCCATGGGGTCTCTTCTCGCTCAGCCCCTGGCAGGATTGGGCCCAGAGAACACGGCACCTCTAGCAATGGGACCCCTTGAGAAATCCTGACTCAGGGCATTGGGGTTTTAACAGTCCAAGCTCGCTTTGAATGTCAGATTTTTGTGCAACTTGAGTAACTCCCAGAGCAGCATGGGCAAATGTAGCTGTGGGGTTCCCAAGCTACCTAGCGCTGCCTGCCCGTCAGCCCCTGTCACTGAGTCACCCCGACAGCCCCGCTGAGTCCTCTGCTGCTGTACAGAACATCTGCCAATGGAAACAGCTTGCAGCCTTTCCCCTTCACTTTGCATTTTAAAGACAGTGAAACCTGCCAACGTACCCAGGTCCTGCTAGACGTGGAGCTGCTGACACCAGAGGTCTTCACCGAAAAGGACAAGGAGTCATCGGAAAGGTTGCAAGGGCAGCAGGCAGTATCTGTTCAGATAGGGAGGCAGGTGTTTTTATGAAGCATGCTCACACAGTCCCTGGGGAGGCCACTTTGCCATCAGGGAACCTCAGCTCCTTGGTTTCTTGTTCATCGTCTTTAACCCCGTCACGGCCAATGGCAAATGGCAGGAGGCCAAATCACAGGGGATTTGTGGAGATGCTACCCAACCGGACTGCAGGCCAGCCCTGCTGCAGGCTCTGCTCCTGGACTCCGGGCTTGTCATCACTGTTTATGGTTCCAGTTAGTCTCAAGGCTACCTCGAGGGCAGCTGAGCGATAATGATGACACTGTCACAGCTATGATCTTGCTGAAATAAAATAAAATAGAATAATAATAATATTATATAGGAGCAGATTTCTCTCTATTTCCCCTTGTTTTTTCCTAACCCCACCCCCCACCCCCAGACATTCTGGTTAAACTTGGATTTATGCTGGAAATGGCCCACCTTGATTATCATGCACATTGTAAAGAGAGTGGTCACTTTGGGCAGTCTACATAAGAAGTCTTCCTGGAGACATTCAAGATGCCATGTGGGCAATGGCTGCTGCCTGTAAAAACTGAGAGTCATGCATGGACATGTGATTGGCCCAGGTGACTCCAGAACTCCATCTTGGAGCTGGACTCTGCATAGGCGAGAGGAGGGGGTCTCCACCCTCAAGAGAAAGTCTAGTTAAGCCCGTGGGAGACTCTTCCTTTTTGTCCTCAGCTGGCTAAGGAGACAGCGTCTCCACCCCCAAGGATACCTGAAAGAAACTGGAACAAAGGACAGCAATTACAGTGGGTGTGAGTGATTGCTGGATGCAGACTAGAAGGAGTCTGGTCTGGAAAAGAGAGCTTACTGGAACCGGTGAGGTTTTTATCTGTATTCAGTTTGATTCAACATAGACTTGCCTCTTTTATATTATTTTGCTTGGTAATTCACTTTGTTCTGTCTGTTACTACTTGGAACCACTTAAATCCTACTTTCTGTATTTAATAAAATCACTTTTTACTTCTTAATTAACCCAGAGTATGTATTAATACCTGAGGGGGCGGGAGGGGGGGGACAGCTGTAGATATCTGTCTATCAGTGTTTTGGAGGGTGAACAATTTATGAGTTTACCCAGTATGAGCTATATACAGGGTAAAACGGATTTGTTTAGGGTTTGGACCCCATTGGGAGTTGGGCATCTGAGTGTTAAAGGCAGGATCACTTCTGTAAGGTGCTTTCAGTTAAGCCTACACCTGTTAGGGGATGTAGTTCAGACCTGGGTCTGGGTTTGCAGCAGGCTAGCGGGTTTGATTAAACCAGGCAGGGCACTGAAGTCCTCAGCTGCCAGGGCAGGAAAGCAGGAGCAGAAGTCATCTTGGCACATCAGGTGGCAGCTCTCAGGGGGTTTCTGTGATCCAACCCGTCACAGGAGGCATTTCTATGTGCTCCCCTGCTCCGCAGACCCACTCCCCCGCTCCCCTCCAGGGGCACACAGAGATGTTCCAGCAGCCGCACAGCAGGCCGGGGTGAAACGATGTTGTCTCTGCTGGGACTCAACTGAGAGTGTCAATTCTCGACAAATTGCTTCGAGCAGGGCAGTCACAGCCCAAATCTGGGGGTCCTTTACATCTAAGGCACGCCAAACCAGCAAACAGAGAGGACTTTGGTTTTAGCCCACTGGCTAACCAGAAGTCACACAAGTAATTCCCTTAGACACTCCAGTTTCCCAGTATCATCACTGGTGCCACTTATTATGTGGGTGAATGGTTATGAAAACCAATGCCCCCGTAAAAGAAAAAAGGTTCCCCCAATCCCAAAGGAACAAGCCCCAGACCCAGGTCAATATACAAGTCAGATCTTATCCACAAATCACGCTGTTGCCAATCCTTTAGAATCTAAAACCTAAAGGTTTATTCATAAAAAAAAAGAAATTCATGGATAAGAGCTAAAATTGGTTAAATGGAATCAATTACATACAGTTCTTGGTTCAGGCTTGCAGCAGTGATGGAATAAACTGCAGGTGCAAATCAAGTCTCTGGAGTCCATCCACAGCTGGGATGGGTCATTCAGTCCATTCTTCAAAGCTTCAGTTTGTAGCACAGTTCCTCCAGAGGCAAGAAGCAGGATTGAAGACAAAATGGAGGAATTTCCAAGGCCTTTTATATTCTCTGCCATGTGGAAGGACACCCCTTTGTTCTTACTGTGGAAATCACAGCAGCAAGATGGAGTTTGGAGTCACATATCCATGCATGACTCAGTTCTTTGCAGGCCAATGCCATTGTTTACATGATAGTTTGAATGTTCCCAGCAAAACTCAGATGTGCTTCGGAGTCTCCCAAAGTCCATTGTCAGTTAAGTGTTTCTTGATTGGGCCCTTAATCTGCAGAGTCCCTTCTCAAGAAGCTGACCAAATGCTTCACTTATGCTACGCATTGAGATACAAGTACATAGCCAATATTCATAACTTCAACAACAAAATGATACACACATACAGATAGCATAATCCTAACCATCAAATCATAACCTTTTCATAGACCCCTCATATGACAACCTTTGTATAATATTTGCTGCAAATATATAACAGTGGTTGCAACAATGATCTATATGGTCACAGTTTATGTCAATAATATCATACAGGGCGACGGTGGCTCCCTCCCAACTCTGCCTCCCTCCTTCTACCCCGTTCCCAGAAGTGGCGGGCATGTCCCTCCAGCCCCTGGGGCCGGGGGGTGTCACTCTGTGCTGCCCTCACCCCGAGCGCAAACTCCACAGCTCCTATTGGCCAGGAACATCTGTCAGTGGGAGCTACTGGGGTGGCGCCTGCAGCCAACTGCCCGCCCCCTGCCCCCCGGCCTAGAAGCTGCTGCCAGAGGGGTGTGAATGCCAGTCACTTTGGGAGCCGCGCCACCCTAGGTAAGTGCCACGCCCCTGATCCCTGCTGCACTGTAAGGCCCTGGCCCAGCCCAGAACCACACCCGTCACCTAAACATCCTCTCAGAGCCCGACTCCCTCACGGCCTCCCATACCCCAACCCCCTGCCGCAGGCCAGAGCCGGCACTCCAACCTCCTGCCCCAGCCCAGAACCCACACCCAAACTTCCTCCCAGAACCCGACCCCCGACACCCCCTCCCATACCCCAACCCCCTGGCCCAGGCCACAGCCTGCACCCCGCACCCAAAAGTCCTCCCAGACCCCAAACCCCACACCCCTTCCCACACCCCAACCCCCTGCCTCAGCCCAGAAACCGCACCCAAACTTCTTCCCAGAGCCCGATTCCCCACACAACCTCCCATACCCCAACCCCCTGCCCCAGCCCAGAACCCACACCCAAACTTCCTCCCAGAACCCGACCCCCCATACCCCCTCCCATACCCCAACCCCCTGCCCCAGGCCAGAGCCTGCACTACGCACTGAAACGTCCTCCCAGAACCTGACCCCTCGCACCCCTCCCACACCCCAACCCCCTGCCCCAGCCCAGAAACTGCACCCAATCTTCTTTCCAGAATCCGATTCCCCACACAACCTCCCATACCCCAACCCTCTGTCCCAGGCCAGAGCCTGCACCCCGCACTCAAATGATCTCCCGGAGCCTGACCCCCACAGCCCCTCCCACACCCCAACCCCCTTCCCGAGGTCACAGCCTGCACCCTGCACCCAAACATCCTCCCAGAACCTGACCCCGAAGCGCCGCCCATACCCCAAACCCCTGCCCCAGGCCAGAGCCTGCACCCTGCACCCACACCCCCTCCCACACCCCAACCCCCTGAGCCAATCAAGCTACCTCACTTTATTTTCATTTACTTCCTATTACTTATAACACAGGAGGAGGAGGAAGAAAAACAGAATGAAAAATGGGAGGGGCAGATAAGAGAGAATGTTCTTTTCTTGGCTGGGTCCCAAAAAGCGGGGGGGGGGACCCAAAAATAAAGCGAAGCATGGGGGGCCCAACTAACTCTATATCCCCCACTGGTAATGACAAGCCCGGATTCCAGGAATAGGGCCTGTGACAGGGCTGGAGCTGCCGTCCAGTTGGGCAGCATCACCGGGCGTCCCCTGTGAATTGGCCTCCGGCAGTTTGCCATTGGTCACGCCAGGGGTTAAAGCTGGTGCGTACAAAGCCAGGCAGCTGACATTCCCTGATGGCCAAGTGGCCCCCGCGGGACTGTGCCGGCAGGCTTCATAAAGACAGTTGCCTCCCTCTCTGAACAGAGACTGCCTGCTGCTGATGCAACAGCTCCAATGACTCCTTGTCCCTTAGGGTGAAAACCTCGGGTGTCAGTGGCTCCCCTTCTAGCAGGAATTGGGTACGTTGGCAGGTTTCACTGACTTTAAAACGTGAAGTGGAGGGGAAAGGCTGGAAACTGTTTCCATTGGCAGATGTTCTGTGCAGTGGCAGAGGACACAGCTGGGCTGTCAGGGTGACTCAATGATGGGTTTGGAAGACAGGCAGCGCTAGGCAGCTTGGGAACCGTGCTCCACGGTGGGCTGTTCAAGCTACACAGAAATCTGACATTCAAAGTGAGCTCAGACTACGAAAATTCCAATGCCTTGCATCAGGATTTCTCAGTGGGTCCTATGTCTAGGGTGTATGTCTGTTTCCTGAATGGCTGAGGGCTCTAGAATCTCTGCCCTGTAGAAACCCCTCAGAGTTACAGAGCTCCCGGCATCTCTGGCCTCTCTCTGGATTCCTAGTGCCATTTTCAAAATTTTACTCTCTAGCTCAATTGTGAATGCAGGAATTCAGAGCTGCAGATCATCCGGATACAGGCTACAGACTGACAGAACAGAACCTGAAGAGACCCAGTCAGCTGTGAACCCAGGGACAGGGGAGCTACTAGGTTTTTGTTTGCTGACAAGCGACTGAGTGAGGGTTGATCTTTTCAGATTCAGATTCTACGATCTTTTCAGATTCTGAAGAAATCCAGATGACAGACGCTCCATTTCAAGTCCCACTGTGTCCTGAGAAATCATAGAATATTAGGGTTGGAAGAGACCTCAGGAGGTCATCTAGTCCAATCCCCTGCTCAAAGCAGGACCAATCCCCAACTAAATCATCCCAGCCAAGTCTTTGTCAAGCCAGGCCTTAAAGACCTCAAATGAAGGAGATTCCACCACCTCCCTAAGTAACCCATTCCAGTGCTTCACCACCATCCTCGTGAAATATTGTGTGTATTAAAGTACAAATGTGTAAATGTTTTGCCAAAACTTCTCATTGTAATACAAATATTACAAATCAAACTTTCATGACATGCCTATAGTAGAGTTGTTGGAATATGTACACGAAAGAGTAGTGGAAACTTTACAGCTGAGGTGCAGGAAAGAGAAGTGTTATAGAGGTTGTATGAAATTTACAAATATCACCTCTTACATGAGCATGACAGAAGTAACTTGGACACTCGATTGGATATTAGGAGAATCCTAGTGTTTACACACATCACCCATGTCTGACGCCAACCCCTCCCCCATCCAGCTGAAGTAACTGTCCACGTTAGCTTATAACTTGCCAGATAACTACAATCCCTTGCATGGGGAGAGGATGCAGGTCTTATGAAGATGAAGAGAAGGCTGTAGGATGATCCACATCTCTAGATTCAGGCAACATTATTCAGGCAAAGCAATTCAGCTTCTCTTGGAGGGATTCTTGGGGCTCACATTGTATCACCGGGAGCATTTGGTAAGGGAAAGTTGATAGTTCCCAGTTCTGATCAAATTTACACATTGAAATCAAGAGTGATGCAGTTGAAGTCACTATTATTGAATTAAGATCCTGGCCCTAAGAATTTATCCCATGTACCTTAAGAGACAGTGGCATAATTTGGACTCACAGGAGGTGAAAAATATATATAATATACATATATATATATAATGAGGCAATGAAACATGTTTATGAATAGCTTCTATGCAGAGCAGATAAATACAATGACCATTTTCACCATGCACTTGCCATGTGTTTCCATACATGTCGTGATACAATGGGCCATACTCAGAAGTTAAGAGCCAGAAAGGATGTCTGTGCAAAGGTCACAATTGTAAAATAACAGGGTTCAAGTAGGCTGTGGAACTCAAAGCCACAAGATATCAATGGGGCCAAGAGCTTAGAAACTTTCAAAGAGTGACTGGGTGTGTATATAGGTAACCAGAATATACAATTCCAGTATAGAGGATTGTTTTAAAAAGTTTTGGAAGGGCCCACAACCTTCCTGATTTATACCACAAAATACATCTTACTTGTGGGTGTCGAGGAAAACTTTTCCTGGGAGCAGGTCATCTCATAACTGCCTATTATAGGGCTTCTTCCACCTTCCACTGAAGCATCTAGAACTGGTCACTGTTCATTATAAAAACAGATCCAAGCCTCCATGAGCCCACGTACATTTTCCTTTCCATGTTGGCCATCACAGATCTTGGCTTATCGATATCCACCATACCGACAATACTGGGTATATATTTGTTTAACACTAGGGAGATCAGCCTCGATGCCTGTTTTGCTCAGTTGTTCTTCATCCACTCATTTGCAATCATTGAAACATCCATACTCTTGCTGATGGCATTTGACCGCTTTGTCGCAATCTCTAACCCACTGAGATATGCTTCCATCTTAACCCTGCCGAGAATATTCAAGATGGGACTGGTATGTGTGCTAAGAGGGATGGCCCAGAACTCCCTCATCAATAGGTGCTGTGCTAATGATAGGCCTCATCACCACAGGGTGTTGGGAGGAGTTTAGGTTCTCCACCCAATACCCCAAATCATCCTTATGAGGCATACAGCTGAAATCTCTCTAAAGCTCTTAGCTCCGGCCCCAATTATTGTAGCATCCGAGCGCCTGTCAATCTGTGACATACTTATCAGTACAAAACCCCATGCGGTAGGGCAGAGCTACTAACACCACTGGGCAGATCCCAAAGCCAGAAGGCACAATTGCTATCTCATAGTCTGACCGCCTTTATAGCACATGGCAGAGATCTGCACCAAAATAAGTCATAGAGCAGAGCTGTTAGAACTACATCCTGACTTGATGTAACAATTGTCAGTGACGGCAAATCTGCTATGGCCCTTGGTAAATTGTTCCAATCCTTAATTACCCTCTTTGTTAGAAAATATTACACCTTAGTTCCAGTCTGAATGTGTCTAGCTTCGACTTCCAGCCACTGGATCCTGTTATAACCTTCTCTGGTAGATTGAAGAGCCCATTGTTCAATGTTTGGTCCACATGCAGGTACTTACAGACTGCGATTAAATCACCCCTTTACCTTCTCTTCCTTATGCTAACTGCATTCAGTTCCTTCAGTCTATCACTCTAAGCAATGGTCTACACTAGGACCTGAGGTCGAATTTTGCAGCGTTAAATCGATTTAACCCTGCAACCGTCCACACAAAGAAGCCCTTTTTTTCCACTTAAAGGGCTCTTAAAATCGATTTCCTTACTCCACCCCCGACAAGGGGATTAGCGCTGAAATTGGCATTGCTGGGTCGAATTTGGGGTATTGTGGACTCAATTAGATGGTATTGGCCTCCAGAAGCTATCCCAGAGTTCTCCATTGTGACCGCTCTGGACAGCACTCTCAACTAAGATGCACTGGTCTGGTAGACAGGAAAAGGACCGCGAACTTTTGAATTTCATATTCCTGTTTCACCAGCATGGCAAGATGCAGGTGAGTGCAGAGCTCATCAGCAGAGGATAACGTGATGGAGTCCCAGAATCGCAAAAGAGCTCCAGCATGGACTGAATGGGAGGTACAGGATCTGATCCCTGTGTGGGGAGAGGAATCTGTGCTATGAGAACTCCGTTCCAGTTTTCGAAATACCAAAACATTTGTCAAAATCTCCCAGGGCATGAAAGACAGAGGCCATAACAGGGACCCAAAGCAGTGCCGCATGAAACTTAAGGAGCTGAGGCAAACCTACCAGAAAACCAGAGACGCAAATGGCTGCTCCGGGTCAGAGCCCCAAACATGCCACTTCTATGATGAGCTGCATGCCATCTTAGGGGATTCAGACACCACTACCCCAGCCTTGTTGTTTGACTCCTTCAATGGATCTGGAGGCAACACGGAATCAGATTTTGGGGGCAAGGAAGATGATGATGATGATGAAGTTGTAGATAGCTCACAGGAAGCAAGCGGAGAGACCAGTTTTCCCGACAGCCAGGAACTGTTTCTCACCCTGGATCTGGAGCCAGTAGCCCCCGAACCCACTAAAGGCTGCCTCTCAGACCCACCAGGCACAGAAAGGACCTCTGGTGAGTGTACCTTTTAAAATACTATACATGATTAAAAGCAAGCATGTTTAATGATTAATTTGCCCTGGCCTTTGCGGCTCTCCTGGATGTACTCCCAAAGCTATTGCAAAAGTTTTCTGGGGAGGGCAGCCTAATTCCGTCCACCATGATAGGACACTTTACCACACCAGGCCAGTAGCACCTACTTGGGAATCATTGTAGAACAAAGCATTGCAGGGTATGTTTGCTGGCATTCAAACAACATCCGTTCTTTATCTCTCTGTGTTATCCTCAGGAGAGTGATATCATTCATGGTCACCTGGTTGAAATAGAGTGCTTTTCTTAAGGGGACATTCAGAGGTGCCCATTCCTGCTGGGCTGTTTGCCTGTGGCTGAACAGAAATGTTCCCCGCTGTTAGCCACGGGGAGAGGGGCAGGGGAAGCGGCTAGCCACGCACTGGTGGGAGGCAAATGCGACCTTGGAACGGAAGCACATGTGCTTTGCATGTAAAGTTAACAGCAAGGTTTACCCTGAAAGAGTGTACCCATTGTTCTATGTGTCTTTTTAAATGTGTCTTTTTAAATACCACTGTCCCCTTTTTTTTTCTCTACCAGCTGCATGTGTTTCAAGGATCACAGGATGTTCTCCTTCCCAGAGGCTAGTGAAGATTAGAAGGCGAAAAAAACACACTCGGAATGAAATCTTCTCTGAGTTCATGCTGTCCTCCCACACTGACAGAGCACAGACGAATGTGTGGAGGCAGATGATGTCAGAGTGCAGGAAAGCACAAAATGAATGGGAGGAGAGGTGGTGGGCTGAGGAGAGTAAGTGGCGGGCTGAAGAGAGGGCTGAAGCTGAAAGATGGTGGCAGCATGATGACAGGAGGCAGGATTCAATGCTGAGGCTGCTGGAGGACCAAACTAATACACTCCAGCATATGGCTGAGCTGCAGGAAAGGCAGCAGGAGCACAGACTGCCGCTACAGCCACTGTGTAACCAACCGCCCTCCTCCCCAAGTTCCATAGCCTCCTCACCCAGACGCCCAAGAACGCGGTGGGGGGGGCCACCGGCCAACCAGCCACTCCACCCCAGAGAATTGCCCAAGCAACAGAAGCCTGGCATTCAATAAGTTTTAAAGTTTTAAACTTTTAAAGTGCTGTGTGGCCTTGTCCTTCCCTCCTCCACCACCCCTCCCGGTGATTCTCTCCTCCACCACCCCTCCTGGGCTACCTTGGCAGTTATCCCCCTATTTGTGTGATGAATTAATAAAGAATCCATGAATGTGAAGCAACAATGACTTTATTGCATCTGCAAGCGGTGATCAAAGGGAGGAGGGGAGGCTGGTTAACTTACAGGGAAATAGAGTGAACCAAGGGGCAGGGGGTTTCATCAAGGAGAAACAAACAGAACTTTCACACCGTAGCCTGGCCATTCATGAAACTGGTTTTCAAAGCTTCTCTGATGCGTACCGCGCCCTCCTGTGCTCTTCAAACCGCCCTGGTGTCTGGCTGCACATAACCAGCAGCCAGGCAATTTGCCTCAACCTCCCACTCCACCATAAACGTCTCCCCCTTACTCTCACAGATATTGTGGAGCACACAGTAAGCAGTAATAACAGTGGGAATATTGGTTTCGCTGAGGTCTAACCCAGTCAGTAAACTGCACCAGCACACTTTTAAATGTTCAAATGCACATTCTACCACCATTCTGCACTTGCTCTGCCTGTAGTTGAACAGCTCCTGACTACTGTCCAGGCTCCCTGTGTACGGCTTCTTGAGCCAGGGCATTAAAGGGTAGGCTGAGTCCCCAAGGATAACTAGGCATTTCAACATCCCCAACAGTTATTTTCTGGTCTGGGAATAAAGTCCCTTCCTGCAGCTTTTGAGACAGACCAGAGTTCCTGAAAAGGTGAGTGTCATGTACCTTTCCCGACCATCCACGTTGATGTTGGTGAAACGTCCCTTGTGATCCACCAGTGCTTGCAGCACCATTGAAAAGTACCCCTTGCGGTTCATGTGCTCGCCGGGTTGGTGCTCCGGTGCCAAGATAGGGATATGGGTTCTGTCTACAGCCCCGCCACAGTTAGGGAATCCCATTACAGCAAAGCCATCCACTATGACCTGCACATTTCCCAAGGTCACTACCCTTGATATCAGCAGATCTTTGATTGCACTGGCTACTTGCATCACAGCAGCCCCCACAGTAGATTTGCCCACTCCAAATTGATTCCCAACTGACCGGTAGCTGTCTGGTGTTGAAAGATTCCACAGGGCTATTGCCACTCGCTTCTCAACTGTGGGGGCTGCTCTCATCTTGGTATTCTTGCTCCTCAGGGCAGGGGAAAGCAAGTCACAAAGTTCCATAAAAGTGCCCTTACGCATGCGAAAGTTTCGCAGCCACTGGGAATCATTCGAGACCTGCAACACTATGTGGTCCCACCAGTCTGTGCTTGTTTCCCAGGCCCAGAATTGGCGTTCCATGACATAAACCTGCCCCATTAGCACCATGATGACTGCATTGCCGGGGCCCATGCTTTGAGAGAAGTCTGTGTCCATAGTGCTCAGCCACGTCTGTGTTACAGGGCCTAGGTGTGAAGCTGACCTTTGCCCTCAGACTGCTTTCTCTCAACTGGACAATCAAAGAGGACGCCCCCCGTGGCCATTGATCCATAGTTTGGCAGTGAGACCCATTTAGCCTCAATGCCTTACAATCACTGGTTCTGTGACTGTGCTGAACCTCCCTGGGACACTCCAACATTACCCTCAGAAATCCACTACTTACCCTTCACTGTCACCCCCACATCTGCCACAGACACTAAGGGGCTGGAGTCATGGGTCTTCCCAGAAGGCAGCTGTCACAGGAGGCTGTGGTAAGAGGCCTTTTATAGACGAATATCAGAGAGGTGCTCTGTGCAACCCTGACACCACCCTGATCTTAGGGTCTCAGAGTATCAAACTGCATTGAAAGTATTTATCTTCCCACCACCGCTGTGAGGCAGGGCAAGGCTATTATCCACCTGTGCAGAGATATCCAATGGCTTGGCCACAGTCACACATGGCCTGGGAATCAAACGCAGCTGTCTGGAGTTGCAGAGCCATGCCCAGACACAGGACCAGACTTCCAGACACCTGAGCGGTGACAGGCCTGCTTACATTCTCTGCTGCACCAGCAGACCTCCCCCCTGCGCTGTATAGAGTGGGGATGGCCATAGGCCAGTTTCAGAGGTTTGATTCACTGGCCTGTTTTCTCCCTGCCTCAGCAGAGTTTACAGCAGCCTGGGGGCTGGGATGACATCTGCCTGTTGGTAACTGCTTCCAAGAGCACAGCCCACTTTGGCCAAGTCCCTGAGGATAGAGCCACCCCAGAGTGCCCCCTTGGGGTCTGAGATGGCCCTGCAGGAACCCTGCCCATCCCTCTACGGTCCATGCAGTCACTTACTGTCAGCCTCGGATACTTAAAACAAGAGCCCCCTTTGTGGGGTTGCATTTATTTAGTCTTCTCCAAAACACAACATCTCTTTCCCTCCATCCCCATCCTTCTACTGCACTCAGGATCACCCCCATGGTCCTAATTACTGCAGTCAGCATTGGTTTAGACCCTACTCCCCTTTTTCCCCTGAAGCCCTATCCTCTGCCTCATATCTTCTCACTAACCCCAGCCTCTTGCTCCTCCACTTTCCCCAAGGCTCTGCCTCTGAGCCAGGCCAGAGTCGGGCCATTTCAAGAGCTGCCCTGGGAGCAAAGGCTGCTGTGGGGAGCCCAAGACTCTCCACATTCCCTGACTTGTACATCCTGGGGGATAAAATGTAGAGGGTGTAGGACATCTCACAGTAGCTCTGGTTCGCTGTGCAACTCTAAGCAAGGCCTGATGCTGGCTAAGGGGGCAGAGTCTCAGGTAAAGGAGAATAGGAGAGGTGTGGTCTTCGGAGAAGAAATGAGGCAGAGGAAAAGGCTTCATGGGCAGCGGATCCAGGATGGAATTCGTGGCCATGCCCATCGCTCGTGTTTTTCCTCCCCCATGTCACCAGCACTGGAGCCAGGTGATGAACTGACCCTTCACTTGACAAATGCCCTGATTATCCTCTCACGCAGGTGTTTGCTTTTCACACTGTACACAATTGGGTTCATCAGGGGCGGGACCAGCAGGTAAATGTAGCCCAGGATAATCTGAAGCAAGTGAGTAGAGCTATTTCCAAATCTGTGTATCAAAGACAGGCCAATGTCTGATATGTAGAAGAGCACGACAGCGCAGAGATGGGAGACACAGGTGTTCAGGGCCCTGAGGCACTCTCTGTGGGATGCGATACTCAGCACTGTTTTGAGGATCATCACATAAGAGAGGAAGATGAGGAACGAGTCCAATCCATCTGTCATGACTTTAACAAACAAGCCATAGATGCTGTTCACTGAGATGTCTGAACAAGCTGCCTTCATGATGTCCTGGTGCAGGCAGTAGGAATGGGAGAGGACATTGTCTCGACAGTATCGGAACCGTTTCAGGAGAATGGGGAGTGGGAGTATTAGGGCCACCGATCTTACCACAGCAACCAGGCCCATCTTGGCTATTCTCGGAGGAGTTAAGATGGAGGCATATCTCAGTGGGTTACAAATTGCAATGAAGCGGTCAAAGGCCATCAACAAGAGGACAAAGGACTCAATTTTTGAAAGCGAGTGGATGAAGAACATCTGGGAAAAACAGGCCTCGAGGCTGATTCTCCTAGAGTTAAACAAGTATATGCCCAGTGTCGTCGGTATGGTGACAATGGATAAGGCAAGGTCTGTGACGGCCAACATGGAAAGGAAAATGTACATGGGCTCATGGAGGCTTGGATCTGTTTTTATAATGAACAGAATGACTGAATTTCCTACGATTGAAAGAACATACATGAAGCAGAAGGGGATAGAGATCCAGAGGTGGATGTCTTCCAGCCCAGGTATCCTGGTGAGAAGGAACATTACAGAGTTGAATTTAGTGTCATTGACAGCTGACATAATGTACTGGGCAGGTCTGGGGAGTTTTGAACTTTTCTTCCTGAAAAGAGATAGAACAGGAGACTAAGTGATAGTTAGCGAGAAATCTTTCTGCTCTCAGTGCAAGTCGAGAGATTCTCAGGACCTCTAGGGAAAATCAGCAAAAACATTGTCTTGGATTTATGCCCCCAATAGGAAGGTAGGCACTGCCAGACTGGATCAGACCTACAGTCTGCCTAGCCAAGTCTTCAGTAGGCGTTATGAGATGCTGCAAAGGAAGGTGGAGGAAGCCCTGCAATAGGGAACTAAGAGATACTCTGATCCAAGGGAAAGTTTCTCCCTGACACCCACTAGTTAGACACATTTTGTCATGTAAATCAGGAAGGTTTAGAATACTTACATCTGTAGTATGCAAGGTCTTGGAGAAAATTTTGAAGGAGAAGGTAGTTAAGGATATTGAAGTCAATGGTAAATGGGACAAAATACAACATGGTTTTACAAAAGGTAGATCGTGCCAAACCAATCTGATCTCCTTCTTTGAGAAAGTAACACATTTTTAGACAAAGGAAACGCAGTGGATCTAATTTACCTAGATTTCAGTAAGGTGTTTGATACCGTGCCACATAGGGAATTATTTGTTAAGTTAGATAAGATAGGGATCAATAGGAAACTTGAAAGGTGGATAAGGAATTGGTTAAAGGGGAGACTACAACGGGTCCTACTGAAAGGTGAACTGTCAGGCTGGAGGGAGGTTACCAGTGGAGTTCCTCAAGGATAGGTTTTCGGACCAATCTTATTTAATCTTTTTTTTACTGACCTCGGCACAAAAAGTGGGAGTGTACTAAAAAAGTTTGCGGATGATACAAAGCTGGGAGGTATTGCCAATTCAGAGAAGGACAGGGATATCCTACAGGAGGATCTGGATGACCTTGTAAACTGGAGTAATAGTAAGAGGATGAATTCAATAGTAAAAGTGTAAGGTCATGCATTTAGGGATTAATAACAAGAATTTTCGTTATAAGCTGGAGACGCATCAATTAGAAGTAATGGAGGAGGAGAAGCACCTTGGAGTATTGGTTGATCATAGGAGGACTATGTGCCGCCAGTGTGATATGACCATGAAAAAAGCTCATGTGATCTTGGGATGCATCAGGAGAGGTATTTTCAGTAGGGATAAGGAGGTTTTAGTACCATTATACAAGGCACTGGTGAGACCTCACCTGGAATACTGTGTGCAGTTCTGGTCTCCCATGTTTAAGAAGGATGAATTCAAACTGGAACAAATACAGAGAAGGGCTACTAGGATGATCCAAGGAATGGAAAACTTGTCTTATGAAAGGAGACTCAAGGAGCTTGTCTTATTTCACCTAATTAAAAGAACTTTAGGGGAGATATGATTGCTCTCTATAAATATATCAGAGGGATAAATACCGGAGAGGGAGAGGAATTATTTAAGCTCAGTACCAATGTGGACACAAGAACAAATGGATATAAACTGGCCACCAGGAAGTTTAGACTTGAAATTAGACAAAGGTTTCTAACCATCAGAGGAGTAAAGTTTTGGAAGAGCCTTCCAAAGGACGCAGTGGGGGCAAAAGATCTGTCTGGCTTTAAGATTAAACTCGATAAGTTTATGGAGGAGATGGTATGATGGGATAACATGGTTTTGGTAATTAAATATTCATGGTAAATAGGTCCAATGGCCTGTGATGGGATATTAGATGGGGTGGGATCTGAGATACCCAGGAAAGAATTTTCTGTAGTATCTGGCTGGTGAATCTTGCCCTTATGCTCAGGGTTTAGCTGATCACCATGTTTGGGGTCAGGAAGGAATTTTCCTCCAGGTCAGATTGGAAGAGGCCCTGCAGGTTTTTTGCCTTCCTCTGTACCATGGGTCACGGGTCACTTGCTGGAGGATTCTCTGCTCCTTGAAGTCTTTAAACCACGATTTGAGGACTTGAATAGCTCAGACATAGGTGAGTGGTTTTTTGCAGGAGTGGTGGGTGAAATTCTGTGGCCTGCGTTATCCAGGAGGTCAGACGAGATGATCATAATTGTCCATTCTGACCTAATATCTATGAATCTAAGACATTTTTTTCAAAAATACTCAGTACTGTAATGTTAAATTTTCAGAATGGAGAGGGATAACTAGTGGTGTTCCCCAAGGGTCAGTCCTACAACCAATCCTATTCAACTTCTTCATAAATGATCTGGAGAAAGGGGTAAATAGTGAGGTGGCAAAGTTTGCAGATGATACTGAACTGCTCAAGATAGTTAAGACCAAACCGGACTGTGAAGAACTTCAAAAAGAACTCACAAAACTAAGTGATTGGGCAACAAAAAGGAAAATGAAATTTAAGGTGGATAAATGAAAAGTAATGCACATTGGAAAAAATATCCCCAAGTCCACGAAGTGTGCAGCGGCAGTGAAAAAAAGCAAACGGGATGTTAGGAATCATTAAAAAAGGGATAGAAAATAAGACGGAGAATATCTTATTGCCCTAATATAAATCCCGGGTGCACGCACATCTTGGATACTGTACACAGATATGGTCCCCTCATCACAAAAAAGATATACTGGCATTCGAAAAGGTTCAGAAAAGGGGAACTAAAATGATTTGGGTTTTGGAACGGGTCCCATATGAGAAAAGGTTAAAGAGGCTCGGACTTTTCAGCTTGGAAAAGAGGAGACTGTGGAGAAAGTGAAAAAGGAAATGTTATTTACTTGCTCCCATAATATAAGAACAAGGAGCCACCAAATGAAATTAATGGGCAGCAGGTTTAAAACACAGAAAAGGAAGTTCTTCTTCACTCAGTCAACCTGTGGAACTCCTTGCCTGAGGAGCGTGTGAAGGCTGGGACTATAACAGGGTTTAAAAGACAACTGGATACATTCATGGAGGTTAAGTCCACTAGTGGTGATTAGCCAGGATGGGTAAGGAGTGGTGTCCCTAGCTTCTGTTTGTCAGAGGGTGGAGATGCATGGCAGGAGAGAGATCACTTGATCGTTACCTGTTCGGTTCACTCCCTCTGGGGCACCTAGCATTGGCCACTGTTGGTAGACAGGATACTGGGCTGGATGGACCTTTGGTCTGACCCAGGAAGGCCATTCCTATGTTCTTATGTAATTGGATTTCCTGATCACCCATTTAAACATCCCATCCCTCTTTGAAGCCTGAGACGTTCTTGGCCACATTGATATCTTGTGGCTGCAAGTTCCATAGCCTACTTGAGCAATATGTGATTTTACAATTCTGACCTTCATAGAGACACACTTTCTGGCCATCCACTTCTGAGTTGGCCCATTGTATCATGATGCCCATAAACGCAAGGCAAGGGCCATTTTATTTATCTGCCCTGCATTGAAGCTATTTATAAACGTGTTTCATTGACCCAGATATACATTTTATTTTCTCCACTCCTGAGACTTCATATTATTCCACTCTCTCTTTCCAGCACATGGGATAAATTCTTAGTGCCAGGTTCTTAATTCAATAATCGTGACCTCTACTGGGTAGCTCCAGATTTACATGTGTAAATTCAGTCAGAACCGGGCTCTTTTAACTTTCCCTTCCCATATGCTCCCGGTGATACACTCTGATCCCCAAGAATCCCCCCAAGGGAACCTGAAGTGCTTTGCCTGGCCAATGTTAACTGAAGCCTGAGCCTTCGATCTTCCTCACAGGACCTATATCCTCTCCCCAGGCACAGGTCTATAGATACTTGGCAAGTTACAAGCTAACACAGGCAGTTACTTCAGCTGGGTGGGAGAGGAATTGGTGTCACTAATGGGTGAATATGCAAACACTACTTTTGCATTAATACTCATTTACACATCTGTAGTTTAGCACACACCTGTCAACCCATTCCTTCCCCTCTGATCTTCTTTCAGGGATGATTTCTCAGCTTACAGTGGGACTTAAAATGTAGGGTTTGTCATCTGGATTTCTTCAGAATCTGAAAAGATCGCAGTGTCTCAGCCTTCATTCAGTCCCTTATCAGCAAACAAAAGCCGAGTAGCTCCTCTGTCCCTGGGTTAATAGCTGACTGATTCTCCTCAGGTTCTCTTCTGTCAGTCTGTAGCCTGTATCCAGAGTGGTAACAACTCTTGGAGTCAGGATAGAAAATATTCATTCCCTGAGCTCTGGCTCACTCGTACATCATAACCCCAGCACTGGTTATTCATCCATGAGGAGGGTTTGCAGGAAGTGGATTTCAAAGACAAATGCATGAGTATTCATGGAAATGGAACTTCATTTCCCACGTGAAAGTAGTTAATTGCTCTCTCTCTCGCTTGCACTTTGACTGTCTCTGTCCTGTATTCATAAAATAGGTGGCATCTGGGAACAGCATTGTGACAGACATGGAGCTGAGCTGCCATAATGAATGTGTATGTTAAACCCATTTCTTGGGATGTTTGCTGCAGAGCTATATTGGGTTAACATTTGGGATGTTTATGTTATGGCTCTGTTGGGTGAAACCAATATGGATCTTCCTAGTTTCATAGCAGGCTGCTGGAAAACAAGCATGAAGGGAAGCAATAGCTCAGGAAAAGCCATTGCTCAGCCACCACCCCAGGGAGGACAAGAGAGAACACAGAAGCTACAAGCTGGGAAGAGCCCGTTTCTGAGTTCCAGCCGCATTCCACAGCTTGTTTTGCCAGTTCTGTCAGTCTGTCCAGAGGTGAGGCAGCTGTTGTGAGAATCTCTTCAGACTGACAGGCACAGACACTGTTGGGAAGTCTGAAGGCCCTCAGCCTTCCTGGGTCCCCGTCAGAGCAGAAAGGCTTGGGGTCAGAGATATGTACAGATTGCTATTTTAAAAACCTCTGATTCTCCCATGTTCCACTTTCTTCCTGCTGTTCGGATTCAACAGTATTTTGGTTCTCGAAGGCTGGCTGGTCACTCGTCTCACCACTGGACACAGACTCCCAGAGGGGAGAACCACAGACACTCGGACCTGCTCGCCAAGCACAGTCGATCGCAGTGTGTTGTAGCCCAGAGCCTAGTCTGAGGGTGGGAGAATCGTGGGATTCCACCCCATGAGAGGGAAGACTACAAGGCCTGATATCTGGCACTCAAAGACCAGAGCGGGGACAGAGATACTGGAAGCCCTGTAACTCTGCGGGGTAGCTACAGTGTAGAAATGCTGGAGCCCTCAGCCAGTGAGGAAATGGAAATATGCCCTATTGCAGCTCTAACCCCAGAGCAACGGATCTCTGAATTCATGTGTTGCCAATCAAGCCAATCAAGAAGGAGGATCCTGGGAACTACAGGCCAGTCAGCCTCACCTCAGTCCCTGGAAAAATCATGGAGCAGGTCCTCAAAGAATCAATCCTGATGCACTTGCATGAGAGGAAAGTGATCAGGAACAGCCAGCATGGATTCACCAAGGGAAGGTCATGCCTGACTAATCTAATCGCCTTTTATGATGAGATTACTGATTCTGTGGATGAAGGGAAAGCAGTGGATGTATTGTTTCTTGACTTTAGCAAAGCTTTTGACACTGTCTCCCACAGTATTCTTGTCAGCAAGTTAAGGAAGTATGGGCTGGATGAATGCACTATAAGGTGGGTAGAAAGCTGGCTAGATTGTCGGGCTCAACGGGTAGTGATCAATGGCTCCATGTCTAGTTGGCAGCCGGTATCAAGTGGAGTGCCCCAAGGGTCGGTCCTGGGGCCGGTTTTGTTCAATATCTTCATAAATGATCTGGAGGATGGTGTGGATTGCACTCTCAGCAAATTTGCGGATGATACTAAACTGGGAGGAGTGGTAGATACGCTGGAGGGGAGGGATAGGATACAGAAGGACCTAGACAAATTGGAGGATTGGGCCAAAAGAAATCTGATGAGGTTCAATAAGGATAACTGCAGGGTCCTGCACTTAGGATGGAAGAATCCAATGCACCGCTACAGACTAGGGACCGAATGGCTAGGCAGCAGTTCTGCGGAAAAGGACCTAGGGGTGACAGTGGACGAGAAGCTGGATATGAGTCAGCAGTGTGCCCTTGTTGCCAAGAAGGCCAATGGCATTTTGGGTTGTATAAGTAGGGGCATAGCAAGCAGATCGAGGGACGTGATCGTTCCCCTCTATTCAACATTGGTGAGGCCTCATCTGGAGTACTGTGTCCAGTTTTGGGCCCCACACTACAAGAAGGATGTGGATAAATTGGAGAGAGTCCAGCGAAGGGCAACAAAAATGATTAAGGGTCTAGAACACATGACTTATGAGGAGAGGCTGAGGGAGCTGGGATTGTTTAGCCTGCAGAAAAGAAGAATGAGGGGGGATTTGATAGCTGCTTTCAACTACCTCAAAGGGGGTTCCAAAGAGGATGGCTCTAGACTGTTCTCAGTGGTAGCAGATGACAGAACGAGGAGTAATGGTCTCAAGTTGCAGTGGGGGAGGTTTAGATTGGATATTAGGAAAAACTTTTTCACTAAAAGGGTGGTGAAACACTGGAATGCGTTACCTAGGGAGGTGGTAGAATCTCCTTCGTTAGAGGTTTTTAAGGTCAGGCTTGACAAAGCCCTGGCTGGGATGATTTAACTGGGAATTGGTCCTGCTTCGAGCAGGGGGTTGGACTAGATGACCTTCAGGGGTCCCTTCCAACCCTGATATTCTATGATCCTATGATTCTATGATAAGCCAGAGAATAAAACCTTTGAAAATGCATTTGATGGTTACATTTCCCTGCAAAAGTAAACCTGTGTAGTTTATAGGACTAACCTGCTTGCTTGCATATATATATATATATATATATTTCTAATAGATTAAGTATTTGATGCACTGTAATAGGTTTATAGATTTATATTAAAGTAGGTTTGGTTGTAATGCAAGAGACCTACAAGCCATATCCTCTATGTTAAGCTAAGGCAAATTTAGCATATCTATATTAAGACCTTTTACCCAGAAAAGTAAAGTTGACCTATACTTTGTTACCGAAATCGATAAGTACCCATGCTTATGTCTATGACCTTTTATCTAGACCTATAGACAATGGAGAATGGCATAGGGGTTTTTTCAATGTTGTACCCACAGACTTAACAGGTACACCACAAGGAAACTTATGTGCAGATGTACCTGTCATCAATACACACAAACATACAAGCCTATGGGGTAAGAGTACCCTAACATTTTGTTGGGTGAGGAATTAAATTTGGGCATAGGAGGAAGGATTTCCAGCAATTTGCCCAAAAAGAGGTGTCCCACCTCGACAGAGTACTCCATTTTCTATTCTTACTTATTTAATTTCTACTCTATCTCTCTCTATCTATTCTATCAGTCTACGATGACTGCTACTATTAGTAGGCTCTACTTGTTCTTCTTAAAAGGAAATAGGCAAAGCTTGGTTTCCCTAAGTTTTTATTCTTTGTTGATTAGGTTTTGATTTTAAGTTTAAGTTAGTCAAGTAAACCCTAAGTTCGCTTCAATAGCTCGTAGCATTTGTGTCTTCTACGCACTGCATCCCTCACTCAAGAATTGAGAAACCTGAACCGCAAGGCTGTTCCTCTGTCTCTTACCACCAGGTTATCAAGGAAGGGTGTGAGTATATTAACCAAAGCTTTGTTGCATTTAATACCATATTATCATATGTATCTTTTGAATAGCATTAATGCAATTATAACTATGAAAATGTGAGTATTTTACCATTGACTTACTATTATTGATTTTAAGAAAAAGTCTTTAAGGCTATATCTGTCTCAGCGTGAGCTTCCCGTCATACCCCGAGGGTCCTTTGTAAATTCTGTGGAGCCTGATTTGGGACAAGAACTTTTATCTTCTGATCAAACAGATTGGCAAGCCTAAAATCCATACTATTAATATTTGTAATTAATTAGTATTAATATTATTAATCAAATTACATTACATTACATTAAAATTTATGAATTATATTAATATTATTCGTGCACCCTAAATCAGGCTACAAGTGAGATGATTTGGCAACTAGTCACTGGTATTGCGTGGGGTTTCTTCTCACTCAGCCCCTGGCAGAATCGTCCCAGAGCACACGGCACCTCTGGAAATGGGACCCCTTGAAAAATCCTGACTTGGGGCATCGGGGTTTGAACACTTTGAAGTTGCTTTCAATGTGAGACTTCTGTGTTGCTTGAACAGTCCACCATGAAAAATGGGCAGGTGTAGGGGAGGGGTTCACAAGCTACCTAGCGCTGCCTGACCTTCAGCCCGCTTACTGAGTCACCCTGACAGCCCTGCTGAGTCCTCTGCCGCTGCACAGAACATCTGCCAATGGAAACAGCTTCCAGCCTTTCCCCTTCACTTCACATTTCAATGATAGTGAAACCTGCCAACGTACCCAGTTCCTGCCCGGCGTGAACCTGCTGTCACCAGAGGTCTTCACCCAAAAGGACACGGAGTCATCGGTGGTGGTGGCACAGGCGGCAGGCAGTCTCTGTTCAGACGGGGAGGCAGGTGTCTTTATGAAGATGCCGGCACAGTCTCCTGGGGGCCACTTGGCCATCAGGGAAACTCAGATGCTTGGTTTCATGCGCATCAGCTTTAACCCCATCATGGCCAATGGCAAAGTGCAGGAGGCCAAATCACAGGGGATTTGTGGAGATGCTACCCAACCGGACTGCAGACCAGCCCTGCTGCAGGCTCTGCTCCTGGACTCCGGGCTTGTCATCACTGTTTATGGTACCAATTACTTACAAGGCTACCTCGAGGGCAGCTGAGCAGTAATGATGATCATAGACTCACAGAACCATAGAAGATTTGGGTTGGAGGGAACCTCTGAAGGTCATCTAGTCCTATCCCCTGCTCAAAGCAGGACCAAAACCAACTAAATCATCCCAGCCAGGGCTTTGTTAAGCCAGGCCTTAAAAACCTCCAAGGATGGAGATTCCACCATCTCCCTAGGTAACCCATGCCAGTGCTTCACCTCCCTCCCAGTAAAACAGTATATTATCCAATATCCAAGCTAGACCTCCCCCACTGCAATTTGAGACCATTGCTTCTTGTTCTGTCAGCTGCCACCACTGAGAACAACCAAGCTCCATCCTCTTTGGAACCCCCCTTCAGGCAGTTGAAGGCTACTATCAAATCACCCCTCACTCTTCTCTTCTGCAGACTAAATAACCCCAGTTCTTTCAGCCTCTCCTTGTAAGGCATGTGCCCTAACCCCCTAATCATTTTCGTTGCCCTCTGCTGGACTCTCTCCAATTTGTTCACATCCCTTCTGTAGTGGGGGAAACCAAAACTGGATGCAATACTCCAGACGTGGCCTGACCAGTGATGAATAGAGAGGAATAATCACGTCCCTCCATCTGCTGGCAAGGCTCCTACTAATACAGCCCGATATGCCGTTGGCCTTCTTGGCAACGAGGGCACACTGCTGACTCATATGCAGCTTCTCGTCTGCTGTAGCCCCCAGGTCCTTTTCTACAGAACTGCTGCTTAGCCAGTCGGTCCCTAGCCTGTAGCGGTGCATGGACTCTGCACTTGTCCTTGTTGAACTTCATCAGTTTCTTTCAGACCAATCCTCCAATTTGTCTAGGTCACTCTGGGCCCTATCCCTACCCTCCAGCGTATCTACCTCTCCCGAAGCTTCTTGTCATCTGCAAACTTGCTGAGGGTGCAATTCATCCCATCATCAAGATCTTTAATAAAGATGTTGAACAAAACCTGCCCCAGGACCGACTCTTGGGGCATTCCGCTTCCTACTGGCTGCCAACTAGACATCGAGCCGTTGATCACTATCCATTGAGCTGGACAATCTAGCCAACTTTCTATCCACCTTATAGTCCATTCATCCAATCCATACTTCTTTAACTTGCTGACAAGAATTCTGTGGGAGACTGTACCAAAAGCTTTGCTAAAGTCAAGGAATAACACGTCCACTGCTTTCCCCATATCCACAGAGCCAGTTATCTCATCATAGAAGGCAATCAGGTTGGTCAGAATTGACTTGCCCTTGGTGAATCCATGTTGACTATTCCTGATCAGCTTCCTCTCCTCCAAGTGCTTCAAAATGGATTCCTGCAGGACCTGCTCCATGATTTTGCCAGGGACTGAAGTGATGCTGACCAGTCTGTACTTCCCCAGGTTCTCTTTCTTCACTTTTTTTAAATACGGCACTATATTTGCCTTTTTCTAATCATCCGGGACCTCCCCCAATGGCCACGAATTTTCAGAGATAATGGTCAATGGCCATTTCATGGGGTCAACAAGCTGGTGGACAAGGGCCATTCAGTGGATATAGTGTCCTGAGTTTTATCAGGGTCCCTCAACAAAGGTTCTTAAGCAAATTAAGATGTCAGGGGATAAGAGGAAAAACAACAACGAGTCCTTGTGGCACCTTGGAGACTAGCAAATTTATTTGGGCATAAGCTTTTATGGGCTAAAACCCACTTCATCAGATGCATGGAGTGAAAAATACAGTAAGCAGAATATATATCAAAGCACATGAAAAGATGGGAATTGCCTTACCAAGTGGGGGGGGTCAGTGCTAATGAGCCAATTCTATTAAGGTGGAAGAGTTCTATTCTCAACAGTTGACAAGAAGGGTGAATACCAAAGGAAGGAAAATGCTAATGAAGCCAGTGGAATCAGGGTGGCCCATTTCCAACAGTTGACAAGAAGGAATATTTCTTTGTGTAGGGAATTTCTTCTCATGGATTGGTAACTGGTTAAAAGATAGGAAACAAAGGGTAGGAATAAATAGTCAGTTTCAGAATGGAGAGAGGTAAATAGTGGTGTCCCTTGGGGTGTCTGCCCTTGGACCAGTCCTATTCAACATCTTCAGAAATGATCTGAAAAAAGGGGTAAAGGGTGAGGTGGTAAAATTTGCAGATGATACCAAGCAGCTCAACATAGTTAAGTCCCAAGAAGAGTACGAAGAACTTCTCAATGATTTCACAAAATTGCATGACTGGGCAACAAAATGGCAGATAAAGTTCAATGTTGATAAATGCAAAGTAATGCACACTGGAAAACATATAAGATATTGGAGACTAAATTAGCTGTTAACACTAAAGAAAGAGATCCTGGAGTAATTATTCCATGAAAACATCCACACAATGTGCAGCGGCAGTCAAACAAAACCATATCAAAATGTTGAGAATCATGAAGAAAAGGAGAGATAATAAGACAGAAAATATAAATCCATGGTATGCCCACATCTTGAATACTGTGTGCCGATGTGTTTACCCTATCTCAAAAAAGATATATTGGAATTGGAAAAGGTTCAGAAAAGGGCTAGAAAAATGATTACGTGAATGGAACCGCTGCCATGTGAGGAGAGATTAATAAGGTTGGGACTTTTCAGTTGGAAAAGAGATGATTAAGGGGGGTATGACAGAGGTCTATAAAATCATGACTGGCATGGAAAAAGAAGATAAGGAAGTGTTATTTACTCCTTCTCATAACACAAGAACTAGGTGGCAGCAAATGAAATCAATAGGCAGCAGGTTTAAAACAAACAGAAGGAAGTATTTTTTTCACATAACACACAGTCAACCTGTGGAACTCCTTGCCAGACGATGTCGTGAAGGCCAGGACAATAACAGGGTTCAAAAAAGAACTAGATAAATACATGGAGGATAGGTCTATCAATGGATATTGACCAGGATTGGTAGGGATGGTGTCCCTAGCCTCCTTTTGCCAGAAGCTGGGAATTGGGAGACAGGAGATGGTTGATGATCACTTGATGATTAATCACTTGATGATTATCTGTTCCATGCACCGCTACAGGCTGGGGACCGACTGGCTAAGCATCAGTTCTGCAGAAAAGGATCTGGGGATTACAGTGCATGAGAAGCTGGATATAAGTCAACATTGTGCCCTTGTAGCCAAGAAGGCCAACGGACTATTGGGCTTTATTAGTCAGAGCATTGCGAGGAGATCGAGGGAAGTGATTATTCCCCTCTATTCGGCACTAGTGAGACCACACCTGGAGTATTGCCTCCAGTTTTGGTCCCCCCACTACAGAAGGGAAGTGGACAAATTGGAGAGTGTCCAGTGGAGGGCAATGAAAATGATTAGGGGGCTGGGGCACATGACTTAGGAGGAGAGGCTGAGAGAACTGGGGTTATTTAGTAGGCAGAATAGAAGAGTGAGGGGGGATATGATAGCAGCCTTCAACTACCTGAAGGGGGGTTCCAAAGAGGATGGAGCTTGGTTGTTCTCAGTGGTGGCAGCTGACAAAACAAGAAGCAATGGTCTCAAGTTGCAATGGGGGAGGTCTAAGTTGAATATTAGGAAACACTATTTCACAAGGAGGGAGATGAAGCACTGGCATGGGTTACTTAGGGAGGTGGTGGAATCTCCATCCTTGGAGGTTTTTAAGGCCTGGCTTGACAAAGCCCTGGCTGGCATGATTTAATTGGTGTTGGTCCTGCTTTGAGCAGGTGATTGGACAAGACAACCTACTGAGTCTCTTCCAACCTTAATATTCTATGATTCTATGATCATTCTAGTAAATTGGTGAGGCATGATTTCCCTTTACTAAAACTATGTTTACTTTTCCTCCCCAAATTATATTCACCTAAATGTCTGACAATTTTGTTCTTTACTACAGTTTCAACCAGTTTGCCCACTTCTGAAACTAGTCTTACCAGCTTGTAATTGCTTAGATCACCCCTGCAGCCCTTTTTAAGAATTGCCATCAAAATTAGCTACCCTCCAGTCTTTTGGTACAGAAGCTAAGTGATAGGTTCCAAACCATAGTTAGTAGTACTGCAATATCATGTTTGAGTGTGTGGTAGGGTGCCCATTGGTCCCATTTTGGCTTGTACAGTCCCTTAGTTAAGTCCTGTCACAGCTGACCTGACATTTTTTTTCCAAAAGAGGCTTTTCTCCCACATGCTCTTGCTGACTTCGTAAGTGCTAACAGGAGAAACGTCTGTTCCTGTCAAAACGGTGGGGAGCAGAGGAATGTTCGTTGGAGACGAATGGAGACGCCAGCTCCCCATATGGGGTAGGCAGAGCTGGAGGCAGGGAGGCAGGGTTCCAGCCACAGGAGACAGCCTTGCACAGGAGGGAATGGGGGTGGCCTTTGGTGAGCAGCTGGGTGTCTCCTGTTTTCTCCTTAGGAAATATGGTAACCCTAAAGGACTGCCCAATGTGGGAGTGCTGCCACCCAGGGGTGTGGTCCTGTACCACAAGGGAGAGAGGCTGATGCTGGGCTGGAAAACAGACACCGTAAATAACTGAGATTCAAACTGAAATGTTCCCCTTTCACCCATTTATTCAGGAGGACATGTCATAGGAAAAGGATAATTTTTCTATGAAAAAGCTCAGCTGCCATGATGCTGCCCAGCTGCAGCTTCCTGGAACCCCAAGAGAAATTGGAGGCTTTTCATCTGCCTGGTCCTTATAACATCAATGAAGGTTGCACTGACGGAGTCTATGGCTGCACTCTGGGTATGGAAATGTCAAAACCTCCTGACCAGTCTGTGGCTGGGGTACTGTGCCCCTCAGCTACTCTCCCCAGCCCTCCCATCTCTGTGCAGCCCCCTCCACCCTGTACCACACCCCTTCAGCAGATCCTGTGTCAGTGGCTGCTGTGACAGGCCTGGTAGCACATCTCTGATGAACCTGTGCTAGCCGGGAGCTGGAGAGGGTCCTAGAGCAGTAACTACAGGGGCTGTGAGTGCTTGCTGGACCCAGACTAGAAGGAGGCTGGTCTGTAAAAGAGAACTTATGGGAACTGCTAAGGTTTTTGTCTGTATTCTGTTTGATTTTACACAGACTTGCCTATTATTTATTTATTTATTTATTGCTTGGTAATTCACTTTGTTCTGTCTGTCACTACTTGGAACCACTTACATCCTACTTCCTGTATTTAATAAAATCACTTTTTACTTATTAATTAAGCCAGAGTATGTATTAATACCTGTGGGGGCGGAGGGGGGGGAAGCAAACAGCTGTGCATATCTGTCTATCAGTGTTTTAGAGGGTGAACAATTTATGAGTTTACCCTGTATGAGCTTTATACAGGGTAAAACGGATTTGTTTAGGGTTTGGTCCCCATTGGGACTTGGGCATCTGAGTGGTAAAGGCAGGATCATTTCTGTAAGGTGCTTTCAGTTAATCCTACAGCTTTTAGGGGACGTAGTTCAGGCCTGGGTCTGGGCGTGCAGCAGCCTAGCGGGTTTGGCTCAAACCATGCAGGGCACTGAAGTCCTAAGCTGCCAGGGTAGGAAAGCAGGAGCAGAAGTCATCTTGGCACATCAGGTGGCAGCTCTCAGGGGGTTTCTGTGATCCAACCCGCCACAGGAGGCATTTCTATGTGCTCCCCTGCCCCGCAGACCCATTCCCCCGCTCCCCTCCAGGGGCACACAGAGATTTCCAGCAGCCGCACAGCAGGCCGGGGTGTAACGATGTTGCCTCTGCCAGAACACAACTGAGAGTGTCAATTCGGGACAAATTGCTTCGAGCAGGGCAGTCACAGCTCAAAGCTGGGGGTCCTTTACATCTAAGGCATGCCAAACCAGCAAACAGAGAGGTCTTTGGTTTTACCCCACTGGCTAACCAGAAGTCACACAAGCAATTCCCTTAGACACTCCAGTTTCCCAGTATCACCACCGGTGCCACTCGTTATGGGGGTGAATGGTTATGAAAACCAATGCCCCAGTAAAAGAAAAAAAGGTTCCCCTGATCCCAAAGGAACAAGCCCCAGACACAGGTCAATGTACAAGTCAGATCTTACCCACAAATCACGCTGTTTCCAATCCTTAAGAATCTAAAACCTATAGGTTTATTCATAAAAAAAAAAAAGAATTTCATAGATAAGAGCTAAAATTGGTTAAATGGAATCAATTGCATACAGGTCTTGGTTCAGGCTTGCAGCAGTGATGGAATAAACTGCAGGTTCAAAACAAGTCTCTGAAGTCCATTCACAGCTGGGATGGGTCATTCAGTCCATTCTTCAGAGTTTCAGTTTGTAGCACTGTTCCTCCAGAGGCAAGAAGCAGGATTGAAGACAAAATGGAGGAATTTCCAGGGCCTTTTATATTCTCTGCCATGTAGAAGGACACCCCTTTGTTCTTACTGTGGAAATCACAGCAGCAAGATGGAGTTTGGAGTCACATGTCCATGCATGACTCAGTTCTTTGCAGGCCAATGCCATTGTTTACATGACAGTTTGAACGTTCCCAGCAAAACTCAGATGTGCTTTGGAGTCCCTCAAAGTCCATTGTCAGTTAAGTGTTTCTTGATTGGGCCCTTAATCTGCAGAGTCCCTTCTCAAGAAGCTGACCAAATGGTTCACTTATGTGACACATTGAGATACAAGTACATAGCCAATATTCATAACTTCAACTACAAAATGATACACACATACAGATAGCATAATCCTAACCATCAAATCATAACCTTTTCAAAGACACCTCATATATCAACCTTTGTACAATATTTGCTGCAAATATATAACAGTGATTGCAACAATGATCTATATGGTCACAGTTTATGTCAATAATATCACACAGGGTGATGGCAGCTCCCTCCCCACTCTGCCTCCCTCCCTCTACCCCGTTCCCAGAAGTGGCGGGCATGTCCCTCCAGCCCCTGCGGGAGGTGTCACTCTGTGCTGCCCTCACCCCGAGCGCAAACTCCACAGCTCCTCTTGGTCTGGAACATCTGCCAGTTGGAGCTACTCGGGTGGTGCCTGCCGCCAACCACCCCGCCGCCCCCCACTCCGCCTAGAAGCTGCTGCCAGAGCGGTGTAAATGCCAGTCACTTTGGGAGCCACGCCACCCTAGGTAAGTGCCATGCCCCTGACCCCCTCCTGCACTGGAAGGCCCTGGCCCAGCCCAGAACCCACACCCGTCACCCAAACATCCTCTCAGAGCCCGACCCCTTCATGGCCTCCCATTCCCCAACCCCATGTCTCAGGCTAGACCCTGCACTCCAACCCCCTGCCCCAGCCCAGAACCCACACCCAAACTTTCTCCCAGAACCCGACCCCCCACACCCCCTCCCATACCCCAACCCTCTGCCCCAGGCCAAAGTCTGCACTATGCACTGAAACGTCCTCCCAGAACCTGAACCCCCTTCCCCAGCCCAGAAACCGCACCCAATCTTCTTCCCAGAACCCGATTCCTCACACAACCTCCTATACCCCAAAACCCTGCCCCAGGCCAGAACCTGCACCCCGCACCCAAACGATCTCCCGGAGCCCGACCCCCACACCCCCTCCCACACCCCAACCCCCTGCCCCAGGTCAGAGCCTGCACCCTGCACCCAAACATCCTCCCAGAACCTGACCCCCGAAGCGCCGCCCGTACCCCAACCCCCTGCCCCAGGCCAGAGCCTGAACCCTGCACCCACACCCCTTCCCACACCCCTACCCCCTGCGCCAATCAAGGTACCTCACTTTATTTTCATTTACTTCCTATTACTTATAATATAGGAGGAGGAGGAAGGAAAACAGAATGAAAAATGGGAGGGGCAGAAAAGAGAGAATGTTCTTTTCTTGGCTGGGTCCCAAAGGGGGGGAGGACCCAAAGATAAAGCGACGCATGGGGGGCCCCACTAACTGTAAATCCCCCACTGGTAACGACAAGCCCGGATTCCAGGAATAGAGCCTGTGGCAGGGCTGGAGCTGCCGTCCAGTTGGGCAGCATCACCGGGCGTCCCCTGTGAATTGGCCTCCGGCAGTTTGCCATTGGTCACGCCAGGGGTTAAAGCTGGTGCGTACAAAGCCAGGCAGCTGACATTCCCTGATGACCAAGAGGCCCCTGAGGGACTGTGCCGGCAGGCTTCACAAAGTCAGTTGCCTCCCTATCTGAACAGAGACTGCCTGCTGCTGATGCAACAGCTCCAGTGACTCCTTGTCCTTTAGAGTGAAGACCTCTGGTGTCAGCGGCTCCCCTTCTAGGAGGAATTGGGTACGTTGGCAGGTTTCTCTATCTTTAAAACGTGAAGTGGAGGGGAAAGGCTGGAAGCTGTTTCCATTGGCAGATGTTCTGTGCAGTGGCAGAGGACACAGCAGGGCTGTCGGGTGACTCAGTGAGGGGTTTGGAAGACAGGCAGCGTTAGGCAGCTTGGGAACCGTGCTCCATGGTGAGCTGTTCAAGCTACACAGAAATCTGACATTCAAAGTGAGCTCAGACTATGACAATTCCCATGCCCTGCAACAGGTTTTCTCAAGGGGTCCTATTTCTAGAGGTGCCGTGTGCTCTGGGCCCGATCCTGCCTGGGGTTGAGCGAGAGGAGATCCCACCAATTATCAGGGACTAGTTCCCAAATCACCTCCGGTTTATTTGCTCCTGGAATTTTATTCAGCAAATGCATTTTGAAAGGTTTTATTGTCTGGCTCAATTGTGAACGCAGGAATTCAGAGCTGCGTTGCTCTGTGGTAACAGGTCCTGGTAACTGACCAGAAGCTGTTTCTGTCACTTACATTCAGGGTCATGTAGACAATCCCAATGCAAATCTCTGTTTCAGCAGTAGAGAGCTGAGGTGCAGGAAAGAGAAGTGTTATAGAAGTTGTATGAAATTTACAAATATCACCTCTTACATGAGCATGGCAGAAGTAACTTGGACACTCGACTGGATATTAGGAGAATCCTCGTGTTTACACATGTCACCCATGTCTGACGCCAACCCCTCCCCCATCCAGCTGAAGGAACTGTCCATGTTAGCTTATAACTTGCCAGATAACTACAATCCCTTGCACGGGGAGAGGATGTAGTTCCTATGAGGATGAAGAGAAGGCTGTAGGATGATCCAACTCTCTGGATTCAGGCAACACTATTCAGGCAAAGCATTTCTCTCGGAGGGATTCTTGGGGCTCAGATTGTATCACCGGGAGCACTTGTTAAGGGAAAGTTAATAGATCCCAGTTCTGATCAAATTTACACATTTAAATCTAGAGTTATGTAGTTGAAGTCTTTATTATTGAATTAAGACCTGGCCCTAAGAATTTATCCCATGTACCTTAAGAGACAGTGGCATAATCTGGACTCTCAGGAGGTAAAAAAATTATATATAATGTAAACCTTCTGCCAATCAGAGTTGGCAGCAACAAGGGCTGGGTTCAGTATCTAGGGGTTCCATTCCAATAACACAATGCAAAATCGGCTCAAGCCCCCACCCAGTAACCTGGCACAAATAGATACCACCCCCGCTGGGCGCCTCCAAGAGGTAATACTTCCCCTCTCGCAAGCACAGAGTCTGAGTGGATCAAAAAGCCTTTTAATAACAAAGAGAAATAAAGTGGTATTATGTTGGGCAAAAACCACCAATAGGATTCGTAACACAACCCATGAGCAAAAAACCCACCCCAAGCAAATTGGGGTGTGTCCTTTCCCTTTGGTTCTTGAGTCCAGCAACCCAAAATCACCCAAAGTCCCAAAAGTCCAAGAACCCAAAAGTCTCTGTCCCTGGTCAAGGCAACCCCAGAGTTCGAAAGTTTATCTGCAGAGTTTTACCTCCCAACCTGGGTGGAGACGTGGGTGGGAAGGGGGGTTAAAGGGCACCTTAAGTAGTCCAAAGCTGATTGCTCTACCTCTCCATGGGGCTCCGCTCTGCCAGCCACCCCCATGAGCTGCTCCAGGCATCCAACAAACTGCTCTGCTCCACCAGCCACTCTGCTCTGCTAGCTGTCACGCAAACTGCTTTGCAATAGATTTTTGGGCTCCCCCACTACTTAACGCAACACTCAGTGATTTCAGCTATTAGTAACTTTAGCTCTTTTGTGATTTCAGCTTGTAGTAGGGGAACCCCAGTGCTCGTGCACTATTATCCCAAAGCAAATTCAGCTTAAGAGCCTGTAACTAAACCCCTAATAGAATCATAATTAGCTCTGAAAACCTACAGTAGAGAGAAAAGGAAGCACAATCAGCAAGTGATACCCTCACTAGGGGGCCCATACCAACAAGCATTAATACCTATCCCCATCCTCTCTCTAGTCACTGGGTTTTGGAACCCATGACCCTTGCCTAGCAAGTGCTGCTTAGTTGATGATGAGTCCCTCCATCATAACAAAAGGCCAAGTACAGTTCCACTGTCCTTGAGTCATATAATCAGGATAATAACAGTTTATTCCTGCCCCAATAACAGAGAAACTGGGGCTCTTAGAGTAGCCAAAGTGACCACTAGGCAGGGTGCGTGTGCCTATGCAAATGAGATCAGCCCTTGAAGTTCTTTTCCACAACACACCATGACTCGCCACCAGATGTCAGGGTAAAGCTCATCCTGACTCTGCTTACATAAATATATATATATAAAATGAGGCAATGAAACATGTTTATGAATGGCTTCTATGCAGGGCAGATAAATACAATGACCATTTTCACCATGCACTTGCCATGTGTTTACACACAAGTCATGATGCAATGGGACATACTCAGAAGTTAAGAGCCAGAAAGGGTGTCTGTGTGAAGGTCAAAATTGTAAAATAACAGTGTTCAAGTAGGCTGCGGAACTCAAAGCCACAAGATATCAGTGGGGCCAAGAGCTTAGAACCTTGCAAAGAGTGACTGGGTGTGTATATGGGTAACTAGAATACACAATTCCAGTATTGAGGATTGTTTTAAAAAGTCTTGGAAGGGCACACAACCTTCCTGATTTATACCACAAAATACGTCTTACTTGTGGGTGTCGAGGGAAACTTTTCCTGGGAGCAGGTCATCTCATAGCTGCCTATTATAGGGCTTCTTCCACCTTCCACTGAAGCATCGAGAACTGGTCACTGGATACTGAGCTAGATGGACTGCAGGTCCAGTCTGGCAGTGCCAATCTTTTACCCGTGGCGTAAATCCAAGACTATGTTTTTGCTGATCTTCCTTGAGCTCCAGGGAGTCTCTAGAATTGCACAGAGAGCAGAATGATATCTCATTAAATGTCACCTTGTCACCTGTTCTTTTTCCTTTCAGGAAGGAAAATCCAAAATTCTTGGGACCTGCCGTGTACATTATGTCAGCTGTCAATGACACCAAACTCAACTCTGCAATGTTCCTTCTCACTGGGATACCTGGGCAGGAAGAGGTCCATCTCTGGATCTCTATCCCCTTCTGCTTCATTTATGTTTTTTCAATATTGGGAAATTCAACCATTCTGTTCATTATAAAAACAGATCCAAGCCTCCATGAGCCCATGTACATTTTCCTTTCCATGTTGGCCATCACAGATCTTGGCTTATCGATATCCACCATACCGACAATACTGGGTATATATTTGTTTAACTCTAGGGAGATCAGCCTCGACGCCTGTTTTGCCCAGCTGTTCTTCATCCACTCATTTGCAATCATTGAATCCTCCATACTCTTGCTGATGGCATTTGACCGCTTTGTCGCAATCTCTAACCCACTGAGATATGCTTCCATCTTAACCCTGCCGAGAATATTCAAGATGGGACTGGTATGTGTGCTAAGAGGGGTGGCCGTATCATTCCCATTCCCCTTTCTCCTGAAACGGTTCCAGTACTGTCGAGTCAATGTCCTCTCTCATTCCTACTGCCTACACCAGGATGTCATGAAGCTGGCTTGTTCGGATATCACAGTCAACTACATCTATGGCTTGTTTCTTACCATTTCCATGGATGGGTTAGATTCACTGCTCATCTTCCTCTCTTATGTGATGATCCTCAAAACGGTGCTGAATGTTGCATCCCACACGGAGGGCTTCAGGGCCCTGAACACCTGCGTCTCCCACCTCTGTGCCGTCCTGCTCTTCTACACACCAGATGTCGGCTTGTCTTTGACACACAGATTGGGGAAGGGCTCTTCTCCCTTACTACAGATTGTCCTGGGCTACATCTACCTCCTCATCCCGCCCCTGATGAACCCAATCGTGTACAGTGTGAAAAGCAGACACTTTCGTGGGAGGATAATCAGGGTGTTTGTCAAGTGAAAGGTGAGTGCTGGCTCTCATGCTGCTGACCTGGGAGATGAGAAACATGGGCCACCTATTCCTTGCTGGACCCTTACATCTGAGAAGACATGAGCTACTGATCTCCAGTCTGTAGAGAAAGGTTCAGATAGTGTTTAAGGTCTGGAGCAATGGGAGAGGGGCTGGTGAGGGAGGACAGCTCACTGGGGGATGGAGAACAAGACAGTCAGCAGCATTTACAAAGGGCTTGTCTACACTAGCAAGTTTTGTCAATGAAACTTATGTTGACCCGAAAACAATCGACAAAAGCAAAGTTGCCAAAGCGAGTCTACATTTGCTCCCTCTGTCAACAGATTGTGTCCACATTCAGGGCACCATTATCGACAGCATGAACGATGCATTGTGACTATGTATCCCAGAGTGCTTGGTGGCACCATTCTGACGTTTCCCCTATAATGATTTCTGGAAATATGCTCATGAATGTAAATATGCATAACTGGATTATGTTTGATTCTATGTATGCCATGTAAGACAGCCCTGTAAAGGTTCTGATCTACTGAATATATTCATCCTATTTGTATGCATGTGTCATTATTGTGTTTGAAGTTATGAATAGTGGTTGTGTACTTGTTTGATTTTAAGTAGCATTAGTAAGGCATTTGGTTAACTTCTTAAGAAAGGAATTTGCAAGTTAAGTGCCCAATCAAGAAACACTTAATTGACAATGGAACCTTGGAAAACTCCAATCAACATAAGAAGTCTACTTGAGATGTTCAAGGTAGCATGTGAACAATGGCTGCCACCTGTAAAGTTCTGAGTCATGCATGCACATGTGACTTGCCCATGTGACTCGAAAACTGCAGCTTGTAGCTGGATTCTGCATAGGAGAGAGAAGGGGATTCCACCCACAAGAGAAAATCTATTTAAGCCTGGGAGAGACCCCTCCATTTTGTCTTCAGCTGGGTCAAGAAATAGCCTTTCCACCCCCAAAAGAATACCTGAAAGAAACTGCAACAAAGGACAGGAACCACAGGGGTGTGAGTGATTGCTAGACCCAGACTACAAGGAGGCTAGTCTGTCAAAGAAACTTACTGGAACATCTCTGAGGGTGAGATTTCATCTGTAATCATTTTCTTACTGTACTAGGTTTAAACTTGCGTGCTTTATTTTATTTTGCTTGGTAATTCACTTTGTACTCCCCTTCTTCAGCCATGAGACATACAGACACTGGGTAAGTAAGGCTATGTACATTCTTAACAGAAGAGGAATGACCCAAATTCAGCCACAACTCTTTGTTGGACCCAAACAATCCCCTCCCCCTGATCCAGCTACCCCCAAACTGGGTGATAATGGAAATTTGGATGCAGAGTGTGAGGTCTATCACCAGCACTAGAGCGGCTCTCACTGATCATGGAGCAGGTGGGGGTCAGGAACAAAGTGAGGGGCAGCTCCGCAGGGCTCTGTTTGCCCAGGCAACACTCTCCAGAAACCATGTGCTGATTCTCCCTCTTACTGCTGAGCTGCAGGAGGGGCCCAGAACTCCCTCATCAAAAGGTGCTGTGCTAATGACAGGCCTCATCACCACGGTTTGTTGGGAAGAGTTCAGGTTCTCCACCCAATACCCCAAATCATCCTTATGAGGCATACAGCTGAAATCTCTCTAAAGCTCTTAGCTCCGGCCCCAATTATTGTAGCATCCGAGCGCCTGTCAATCTGTGACATATTTATCAGTACAACACCCCGTGCGGTAGGGCAGAGCTACTAACACCACTGGGCAGATCCCAAAGCCAGAAGGCGCAATTGCTATCTCGTAGTCTGAGCGCCTTTATAGAACATGGCAGACACCTGTATCAAAATAAGCTCTAGAGCAGAGCTGTTAGAACTACATCCTGACTTGATGTAACAATTGTCAGTGAAGGCAAATCTACTACGGGCCTTGGTAAATTGTTCCAATGCTTAATTACCCTCATAGTTAGAAAATATTACACCTTAGTTCCAGTCTGAATGTGTCTTCCTTCGGCTCCAGCCACTGGATCCTGTTATAACCTTCTCGGGTAGATTGAAGAGCCCATTGTTCAATGTTTGGTCCACATGCAGGTACTTACAGACTGTGATTAAATCACCCCTTAACCTTCTCTTCCTTATGCTAAATACATCGAGCTCCTTCAGTCTATAACTCTAAGGCTGGTTTTCTAATCCTTTAATCATTCTCATGGCTCTTCTCTGAACTGTCTTCAATTTATCAACGTCTTTCTTGAACTGTAGACAAAAGAACTGCACACAATATTACAGCAGTGGTTGCACCAGTGCCAAATATAGAGGCACTGAGCCCCGGGTTAGCACTTTAACGCTGAACCACCCTTCCTCTCTGGGGCAAGTGACTGAGTGGGGGCAGCTGGCAGCTCAGCATGGAGTGTTCAGAAACTCATGGAATTACACTCCTGTGACAACACTAAACAAGAACCCAAGAACAATTCCTTTTTCAGACAATGAGGCTGAGTCATGCTTTCTCCTGAATCTCCTGAGGGACAGATCCATCGGCCAGGGCACAGAGCAGGGTCATAGTGGACAAGCAATTCCACAGGAGCTCCCAGTGTGACTCAGAATGGCCTAATGTGATCCATAGGGACATGAGACTGGAAGGGACCTCCTGGGTCAATGAGTCCAGTCCCCTTTTATGGCAGGCGACCCCAGCATATCACCAGTGCATAAACCTGTCAAGCTCTATCTTCAAACGTTGTTTTCCCCCTTTCTGTTGGGCAGCTGTTCCAAAACCTCCCTACTCTAATGCTCAGAAACCAACTTCTCATTTCCAGCCTCAGTTTGCTCTTAGCCAGGTTTTCCTCATTTGTTCTTGTGCCAATGCTGTCCTTTAGCTCCAGGAGCTTGGCTACCTCCCTGGTGTTTCCCCCTTCCCTGACCTGATGTATTTATAGAGCAATCTGATCCCCATGCAGCCTGCATTGTCTTATGCTGAACCAGCCAAATTCTTCCAGTCTCCTCCAAAAGCCAGGCCCTCCATTGCCGTGACCATCCTAGGAGCCCTTCTTTGCACCTGTTCCAGTCTGAATTCTTCTTTCTGTAATACGCGTGACCAGAATTTTACATAGTTTGCCAGAGGAAGTCTGACCAGTGTCTGTTATAAGGATCTTACTACTTCTCTATCTCGCCTCACACATTCTAGGATCTCATTTGCTTTGTTCACACCTGCAGCACACTGGTGGCTTACAGTCATCCTGGGACTGACGAATACATCCTCCTCGGTCACTTCCAACTTACCCTTGGCTGTATAAACTCGCCTGTAGTGAGTTGAACCTGGGAAGATTCAGAACTGACTTGACAAGAGTGTGCAAGCCCTTTTACAGGAATGAAATACCAGGTACTAATGGCCTCTTTAACCTTGCCGGGAAAGGTATAACAAGGACCAATGGCTGGAAACTGAAGCCAGAGAAATTAAATTTGGAAATGAGACGCACATATTTTGACTGTGTTGGTCATTAACCAGGGGAACAAACTCTCAAAGGACTTTATGGATTCTCCTGATATCTCCAAACCAATATTACATGCCTTCCTAAAAGATACGCTTTAGAGGAACAGAAGTGATACTTAGTCAGCTACAAGTCAATATTGGGGTAAACTGGGAGAAAGTGTCCAGGAGGTTAGACTCGATAATCTAATGGTCCCTTCTTTCCTCAACTTCTATAAATCTTTCATTTATTGTCTTGAGTGAATTTCTATTTTGGATGCAACTGGAGAATGTAAGCATTCAGAATAGCAACTATCACACAACAAGAATATATGCTGGCCTAGAAGACTTAAGACTGTCACAGTGAAACAAGGATATATAGTCTCTTCACCCTGTAAACCAGATGATTTTCTGTCATGAGAGGAGTCTCACAATTTAATCATGACAGGTGTGCATAAAGTACATAGGGAAGTGTTATTTACTCCTTCTCATAACACAAGAGCTAGGGTCACCAAATGAAACTAATAGGCAGCAGGTTTAAAACAACAAAGGGAAGTATCTCTTCACACAATGCACAGCTACCATATGGAACTCCTTGCCAGAGGATTTAGTGAAGGCCAGGATTATAAGAGGGATCAAAGAAGAACTCGATAAATTAGTGGAGGAAAGGCCCTTCAATGCCTATTAGCCAGGATGGGCAGGGATGGTATTTCTCGCTTACGTTTCCCAGAAGATGGCAGTGGACAACAGGAGAAGGATCATTGATGATTCACTGTTCTGTTCATTCCCTCTGGGGCACCTGGCATTGGCCACTATTGGAAGACAGGATACTGGGTTAAATGGAACATTTGTCTGAACCACTATGGCTGTTCTTGGATTCTGATGTTTTTAATTGTCCCACTGTTTGAGCTGGGAACAACATCCCATCGATGATAAAAGCTTATCACCCAGCAGCACTGAATGGACACTTGAGACTCTTACTTGTGACCAGAGCTACATAGTCACCCCCAGCCTCCTTGAAATGAGGAGCTTTAGTAGCAAACAGAACTGGCCCAACTTACATTCTTTTGGGAAGACAAGAAGCTCTTGGGACCCAGCCTAGTTTCCCTGTGGCTCTTAGAGAATAATCCCATCTGTCTTTCCTTTTCGGTTGGAAGCAGCCTTTGCTGAAACCTGTGTGAGCCTAGGCGCAACCACCATAGTGCTCAGCCGCGTCTGTGTTACAGGGCCTAGGTGTGAAGCTGACCTTTGCCCTCAGACTACTTTCTCTCAACCAGACAATCAAAGAGGAGGCCCCCGAGGCCATTGATCCATAGTTTGGCAGTGGGACCCATTTAGCCTCAAAGGCTTACAATCACTGGTTCTGTGACTGTGCTGAACCTCCCTGTTACACCACAACATTACCCTCAGAAATCCACTGCTTAACCTTCACTGTCACCCCCACATCTGCCACAGACACTAAGGGGCTGGAGTCATGGGGCTTCCCAGAAACCAGCTGTCACAGGAGGCCGTGGTAAGAGGCCTTTTATAGACAAATGTCAGAGGTGTTGCTCTGTGGAACCCTGAGACAGACCTGATCTTAGGGTCTCAGAGTATCTAAGTTCATTGAATGTATTTATCCTCCCACCACCGCTGGGAGGCAGGGCAAGGCTATTATCCACCTGTGCAGAGATATCCAATGGCTTGTCCACAGTCACGCATGGCCTGGGAGTCAAACACAGCTGTCTGGAGTTGCAGAGCCGTGCCCAGACAACAGAACTAGCCTTCCAGACACCTGAGCGGTGACAGGCCTGGTTGCATTCTCTGCTGCGCCAGCAGACCTCCCCCCTTCACTGTATAGAGTGGGCATGGCCATATGCCAGTTACAAGGGTTTGATTCACTGGCCTGTTTTCTCCCTCCCTCAGCAGAGTTTAGAGCAGCCTGGGGGCTGGGATGACATCTGCCCATCAGTAATGACTTCGAAGAGCACAGCCCACTTTAGCCAAGTCCCTGCAGAAGGAATCACCCCAGAATGCCCCCTTGGGGTCTGAGGTGGCCCTGCAGGAACACTGCCCATCCCTTTACGGTCCTTGCAATCACTTACTGTCAACCTCAGATACTTAAAACAAGAGCCCCCTTTGTGGGGTTGCATTTCTTTAGTCTTCTCCAAAACACAAGGTCTCTTACCCTCTAGCCCCAGCCTTCTCCTGCACTCAGGATCATCCCCACGGTCCTGATTACTGCAGACAGCGTTGGTTCAGACCCTATTCCCCTTTTCCCCTGAAGCCCTGTCCTCTGCCCTATGTCTTTTCATGAAGCCCAGCCTCTTGCTCCTCCACTTTCCCCAAGGCTCTGCCTCTGAGCCAAGCCAGAGTCGGGCTACTTTCAGAGCTGTCCTGGGAGCAAAGGTTGCTGTGGGGAGCCCAAGACTCTCCACATTCCCTGACTTGTACATCCTGGGGGATAAAATGTAGAGGGTGTAGGGCACCTCACAGTGGCTCTGGTTCCCTGTGCACCTCTAAGCAAGGCCTGACTCTGGCTAAGGGGGCAGAGTCTCGGGTAAAGGGGAATAGGAGAGGGGTGGTCTTTGGAGAAGAGATGGGGCAGAGGAAAGGGCTTCGTGGGAAGAGGATCCAGGATGGAATTCGTGGCCATGCCCATCGCTCAACTTTTTCCTCCCCCATGTCACCAGCACTGGAGCCAGGTGATGAACTGACCCTTCACTTGACAAATGCCCTGATTATCCGCTCACGCAGGTGTTTGCTTTTCACACTGTACACAAGTGGGTTCATCGGGGGCGGGACCAGAAAGTAGATGTAGCCCAGGATATCCTGCAGGAGGATCTGGATGACCTTGTAAACTGGAGTAATAGTAATAAGATGAAATTGAATAGTGAGAAGTGTAAGGTCATGCATTTAGGGATTAATAACAAGAATTTTCATTATAAGCTGGAGACGCATCAATTAGAAGTAACGGAGGAGGAGAAGGACCTTGGAGTACTGGTTGATCATAGGAGGACTATGAGCCGCCAATGTGATATAGCCGTGAAAAAAGCTCATGCGGTCTTGGGATGCATCAGGAGAGGTTTTTTCAGTAGGGATAAGGAGGTTTTAGTATCGTTATACAAGGCACTGGTGAGACCTCACCTGGAATACTGTGTGCAGTTCTGGTCTCCCATGTTTAAGAAGGATGAATTCAAACTGGAACAGGTACAAAGAAGGGCTCCTAGGATGATCCGAGGAATGGAAAACTTGTCTTATGAAAGGAGACTCAAGGAGCTTGGCTAGTTTCGCCGAACTAAAAGAAGGTTGAGGGGAGATATGATTGCTCTCTATAAATATATCAGAGGGATAAATACCGGAGAGGGAGAGGAATTATTTAAGCTCAGTACCAATGTGGACCCAGGAAAAAATGGATATAAACTGGTCACGAGGAAGTTTAGACTTGAAATTAGACAAAGGTTTCTAACCATCAGAGGAGTAAAGTTTTGGAAGAGCCTTCCAAAGGACGCAGTGGGGGCAAAAGATCTGTCTGGCTTTAAGATTAAACTCGATAAGTTTATGGAGGAGATGGTATGATGGGATAACATGGTTTTGGTCATTAAATATTCATGGTAAATAGGCCCAATGGCCTGTGATGGGATACTAGATTGGGTGAGATCCGAGTTACCCGAGAAAGAAATTTCTGTTGTATCTGGCTGGTGAATCTTGCCCATATCCTCAGGGTTTAGCTGATCACCATGTTTGGGGTCGGGAAGGAATTTTCCTCCAGGTCAGATTGGAAGAAGCCCTGGAGGTTTTTCGCCTTTCTCTGTAGCATGGGGCAAGGGTCACTTGCTGGAGGATTCTCTGCTCCTCGAAGTCTTTAAAGCACAATTTGAGGACTTCAATAGCTCAGACATAGGTGAGAGGTTTTATGCAGGAGTGGTGGGTGAAATTCTGTGGCCTGCGTTATCCAGGAGGTCAGACGAGATGATCATAATTGTCCATTCTGACCTAATATCTATGAATCTAAGACATTTTTTTCAAAAATACTCAGTACTGTAATAAATGTTAAATTTTCAGAATGGAGAGGGGTAACGAGTGGTGTTCCCCAAGGGTCAGTCCTACGACCAATCCTATTCAACTTCTTCATAAATGATCTGGAGAAAGGGGTAAACAGTGAGGTGGCAAAGTTTGCAGATGATACTAAACTGCTCAAGATAGTTAAGACCAAACCAGACTGTGAAGAACTTCAAAAAGATCTCACAAAACTAAGTGAATGGGCAACAAAAAGGCAACTGAAATTTAAGGTGGATAAATGCAAAGTAATGCACATTGGAAAAAATATCCCCAAGTCCACGCAGTGTGCAGCGGCAGTGAAAAAAAGCCAACGGGATGTTAGGACTCATTAAAAAAGGGATAGAGAATAAGATGGAGAATATCTTATTGCCCTTATATAAAACCCTGGTTCACCCACATCTTGAATACTACAAACAGATATGGCCCCCTCATCTCAAAAAAGATAT